>NC_083098.1:38234292-38938671 GCF_949774975.1 Lagenorhynchus albirostris | reverse complement strand
TTTGAACCCTCCCATATTGTTCCTGCTTTATTTCTTGCATGTATTCAATTTCAGGGGAGGAAAAATAATTTTCCCTCTACCCTTCTAGGTTCTTGGCTGAGACCTTTCTCTAGTAAAAAGATTAATAGAAGAAAAACTAATGACTATGTATGGCAGCTCCACAAAGGTATGAAATTCAAAGGAGTGACCAGGGCAGGAAGCTTTTACGCCTTTTAGACAAAGAAACAATACATTTGTGAAGAATTAACAAGACAAAGGAGTTTGAGCTGGGGTAGTAAAATGGTGAAGAGGTAACAAAATTTGTTATATGAGCCTTCTTGGCCCTGAATTTCCTATCTGTTTCACCCTCTTGGTACCTTTCATGTGGAAGATTTATTTCCTTCTTTTAGGGAGACCAAGAAGGCTCAGAGGGTCCTTCCTGCACTGGCTGTTTCTCAGCACTTTTTAATTCAAAATAATCAATATATCATAGTGGCATGTTTTGGGGTGACATTCTGAACCCCTACACAAGTCAGATCTGGTTCCATCCCTGCCTGTCACTTCATCTCTCATCATCACCAACATCCTTACTACCTGATGATAGAATTGGTTTCTTCAGCTTCACCCTTGGCGATCTTCCATGGATGTGATGTGACATGTCTCCTCTAGCTTTATCCATTTGTGACATTTCTCCAAACAGGTCCCAATCTCTAGCCCCATCCCTAGGATGTTGACCATTTATTAAGGAGAGACTCATACCTGCTCACTTAATCTTAGCAGCAGAGTCTTTCTTCATTTTAGGCTGGTGAGGCCCTCTCAGTCCCGGGCTCTCATTTTTTTTTTTTTAAATAATATGTGTAGAGGGACTTCCCTGGAGGTCCAGTGGTTAAGACTCCGTGTTTCCAATGCAGGGTGTGTGGGTTCAATCCCTGGTCAGGGAACAAAGATCCTCCCACATGCCATGCAGTGTGGCCAAAAGATAAAAATAAATAAATAAAAATATGTGTAGAGACTTTTATAAAGGAAATAAAGATATTACTTGTAGACAGCTAAACCAACAAGAGGATATTAATAAAATACAACTTACTAGATAGTTCACTGAAGTATTTATATGTGTATAAAACTAACAGTATAACAGAGATGACTATAGTTTATCCTCATTTTATGGATGATAATACTGAGGCTCAGAGTTTTCTCCAAGAGATTTGCTCACAGCTGGGTCTAATTCTGTACTGGGTATCATATTCCAGAGCTGAGATTCTTAACCACTACTGAAAACTGTTTCCTAAGACTCTATGGAAGGATAGGATACAAAAACAAACAACTCCAGCTGAGTTGAAGGGAATTTGACATTCCTATGAATCTTTATGAATGATTCATGGAAGATGTGTTTCATTGTTCAGAATGTGTAAGATATTTATGAGTAACTGAGAAGACCAGAAAAGCAAAAGTGAGCACTTCCCTACAAGGAACTGTAATGGTTAAGTCTGATAAATGTGCTCAGAGTCATGTGATGGTTACATGATTCACATGATTTAGTGCAATTACTTCCCAAAGTAGGTTCTCAGGAACAGTAATCCTGAGAGATTCCCCTTTCCAACAGGATTCTCTGGCTAAATACAGTTCGAAAATGTTTAATATTCTTGGATATTCACCATGCACTTCAGCATGCAACTGATTTTAAGAAGTGATAAGGGGCTTCCCTGGTGGCGCAGTGGTTGAGGGTCTGCCTGATGATGCAGGGGACGCGGGTTCGTGCCCCGGTCTGGGAGGATGCCACATGCTGCGGAGCGGCTGGGCCTGTGAGCCATGGCTGCTGAGCCTGCGCGTCCGGAGCCTGTGCTCCGCAACGGGAGAGGCCACAACAGTGAGAAGCCCGCAAACCGGAAAAAAAAAAAAAAAAAAAAAAAAAAGAAGTGATAAGGATAGATATGTCTCTGTTAGCCCAACATATCCCAAATTTATGTAATCATGGAACACTTTTATAACATTTGTTAACAACCTTTAGGATTCATGTCCTTGAAACACATTTTGGAAAATGTTATTTTATAATAATGAAGGAAACAAAAGTAACACTTATTGAGCACTGTTACTCATGTTATGTAATCCTCATAACAACCCCATGGCTGGTATTACTGGACTTTGGCCACTCATTTCTGTTTGAGATTTCATTAAACAATCCTAAAATTCTCAACTCAGGTAATACCTTCACCACTTGAGTGTTACACATAGCACTATAAATAGCTGTTTATGAAAATATTTAACTACAGTTCTGGTCATTGAATTATCAAAAGGTTTGGAGACTCAAGGCAATTCAAATAAATTTTACAATGTCTTCAAATAAAGCTAAAGAACAACAAGTGGAAGACTCAGCCTTGAGGCTGATGTTGATGACTTTTCTGGGTCATAACAAGTAGATATTTTTTCCTTATTTTATAGAGAACCTTTGGCTCTCTCATTCTAACAACCCCACATTAACATTTTCTCCCCTTGAAGCTTCTGCTCTCTCTCCTTTCCTTCAAAATCAAATTTCTGAAAAAAATAATCTCCACTCCCTGTCCTCATTTGTTATCTTTTCTTCTCAACTCACTGTAGCCTGGCTTCTGCTCTGAAACTCTAATAAATTCACCCTGACGAAAGTCACCCATAATCTCCTAAAGCAATTTTATAGACATTTTAAAACTTTTTAATGTGAGAAATTTCAAACATAAATAAAACAGACCAACTACTACAATATACTATTTGTCCCATGTACCCATCCCCCAGTTTCAACAATTATCAGTTCATGGTCAAGCATGCTTCATCTATACTACCGTTTCCTATCCTCTTATAGTATTTTGAAGCAAATCCCAGAAATTGTCATATCATCCTTTAACTATGTCAGTATCTATTTCTAAACTATTTTAAAAATACTTTCAGAAAGGCATAACCAAACATTAATGGCCCTTTTCTGTTTCTTCTCTCACTCAGCCTCACTGCATCATTTGATAATACTGACATTCGCTTTCTTCTTGAAACTTCCTCCTTTATTTTCCTTGTCAGTTCTTTCTCCTGATGTTGTTTAATTTCTCCTGATGTCCCTCCTCCCTTGCTAGCAACTCCTCCTCTGCCACTGTCACTTCTTTTTCTCTGCCCAACTTTTAACCCTCCCCCCCTCCCATACTTACTGTCCTGGGCTATCTTATCTTTTTTTAACTCTGTACTAGGACTTCTCAAACTTAACGTGCATACAAATCACCAGGGGCTCTGTTAAAATGCATATTCTAGTCCAATAGGTCCTGTGTAGAGACTGAGATCCTGCATTTCAACAAGCTTTCAGGTTACAGCTTTGATGCTGATTGTATTAGTTATCTATTGCTGTATATAAATTATTCCAAAATGTAGGAGCTTAACACAGCAAATGTATTATTTCACATAATTTCTTAAAGGTCAGGAAACCTGGGAGCTGGATTGTTCTGGCTCAGGATCTCTTGTGAGGCTGTAGACAAAATGCTGGCAAGGGCTGTAGTCATCTGAAGTTCAAGTGGGGGATCATCTGATTCAAGTATAGCTCACCCATGTGACTGTTGGAAGGAGTTCCTAATTATTGGGTTATTTCATTGTCCTCAGGACTTGGCAGTTGACTTCCCACAGAGCCAGTGATTCAGGAGAGCAAAAGAAAACCACAGTGTCCTTTATGACCCAGCCTCAGAAGTCGCACTGTCATTTATACGACATCCTGCTAGTTATACAAGTCAGCCTTTTTCAATGTGGGAGGAGACCACAAAAGGTCATGAATACCTGGAGGTGGGGACCATCTTGGATGCTGGCTTTCACACTGGTCCATGGGCCATGCTCAGAAGAGCAAGACTTTACACAATATCCTTGGAGGATTTTGTTGTTGTTACTCCCATAGCATCAGATTTCACTTATATATGAATAAGCCCTAAATGTTTTTATCACCCTCATTTTTATTCCTGAGTTCCATACCTATATATCTAACTGCCAAATGGAACATATACTGCCATCTGAGAAGTATCTCAAAACTCAGCATGCTACAAAATGAACTAATTTCTGCTGTCACATATGCTCCTCCTTCTAAGTTCTCATCCTCTCAGGATGGGATATAGTATCAGTACCTACACAGGTGTTCAAGGAAAGAATGTGAGAATCAATGACTCCTTCTGTGTCACTTTCATATATCTAATCTGTTCCCAAGTCCTGCATTTTTGCCTTCTAAATATCACCCTTCCTCACCAACCTTATTGTTCTTGCCTTAGAAACAGACCAATTGACCTTAAAACAACTTCCCTTAACCTAATTCAACAAATATTCAAATTCTTGACATAGTCACCTAAAATTTATTTGAAGCATTCCATATGTGATAGGCAAACATCAACCCCTTTTAAGTATTTTCCCATACTTTCTGTGGTCTTACTTTCTATTTCACCTACTATTTAACCTTAAGAATTTTTTAAAAATATGTTTGCCTAAGGACATTTCCAATGAATGACATTCTTCTACTATGATTTTATATCATATTAATGCATTTTATATGCAATATGATGTTAATCTCATTCTGAATATGAAACCAAGTCCCCCTAAAACTGAGTTACTCTGCAGAGTTTATGATTAACCTCTCTATCCAAAACATTATTCCCTTTCTTGTACGACACCTGTTCCCCTTAAGATTGAGATGCATCAAAGAAAAGGGGGGATTGAATCCACATACAAGCCCCTGTGTACCTGTCTTTTGAAGTAAAAGACTTTTGCTTTAGCCTCCCAGGCCTCTGAATCTCAGAAGTCTGCTGCAAGAGTTAATGATTAGGAAATGTGAAGATGGAAAAAGAAAGAATACTTGTTGGGCCAGGAAACTGGTGATAATTTAGACTATAAACCAGCCACATAGCAGAGTCACTAAACTCCCAGTTCCCTGAAATATATATATATATATATATATATAAAATATATATATATTACATATACATAAATATAATATATATAATATATATAAAGGTCTGACTCACATTCCTAAGTCATTTTTACAGGAACCAGACTACTACCAGATTAAAACTGCTGACCATAAACATGTAGACCACAGATAGTTTGAAACCAGAAGATTGGTGGTGCTTGGAACTTCACCTTGATGCCAACCAATCCAAGAATTGGTTGTGTGAGCATGAGCTGCTCACACACGCTGCAGCTCCCCTCCCTCACACTGCCAATCAGGAAATACTGGTATGATAAACAGTTCACAGTTGCTTGCTTCTTAGTTTTTGCTACGGATTAAGCTGTTTTAAGGGTTAAGAATTATAATATACATGTAATTAAAAGCTACTAGAAATAATAAGGGAAATATTTCAATGTTCAAGGAAAGCAGGATGTATGTTTTTAGAAGAATGGAAATGCATTTGTTGTGGAAAAAAAGGGTGATTTTATCCTAGAGTTGGTTGTTTCTTCATAGAAAAATAAGGGACAAACTAATATGGATATAGAAATTGATGGTAGGTTTGTGGAAAAGAAACCTTGAGAAAAGGGTTTTGTGCATGATGAAGACTGACTAAGATTAGATTGAATTTAAGTAAATTTTGTTATTAAAAGTAAACCGGGACTTCCCTGGCAGTCCAATGATTAAGACTCCACCCTTCCACTGCAGGGGGTGTGGGTTCGATCCCTGGTTGGGGAACTCAGATCCTACATGCCACAGGAGGCGCGGCCAAAAAAAAAAAGTAAACTCCTACAAGACTGGGGTTTGGTTTTCTCTCTCTCTGCTGGGAAAACAAAGTATTCTTGGAATGCCCCTTCTGATAACAGAATATGTGAGTTCCTTTACCTTTAAGTGATTTGTATTTGCTTTTGCCATTTTTTTCTGATTGTGCCTATTTGTGCTCACAAAATGGATTTATTTCATAAATTAGCACATGCTCAATGTGCATTCCTAATTATTTCAGCCTAATATTTTGAAAGTAAGAGTAAAAAATTATTATGGATATATCCAATGCAAGTTCACTGTACTCTACTTCAATTTTCATACTATGTAAATCGTAAAGTGATAATGCTAGATTTTAAAATATTTATCAATATAAACAACATCTTTTAACCTAGCTTTTAAACAAAGATCTTTAAAAAATAAAAGTAATAGAGCTCATTTTTTAAAATAAATTTATTTATTTATTTATTTATTTTTGGCTGTGTTGGGTCTTCATTGCTGCACATGGGCTTTTTCTAATTGCAGCAAGTGGGGACCTACTCCTTGTTGCAGTGCGTGGGCTTCTCATTGCAGTGGCTTCTCTTGTTGTGGAGCACGGGCTCTAGGTGCATGGGCTTCAGTAGTTGTGGCATGCAGGCTCAGCAGTTGCAGCTTGCAGGGTCCAGAGAGCAGGCTCAGTAGTTGTGGCACACAGGCTTAGGTGCTCCATGGCATGTGGGATCTTCCCAGACCAGGGCTCGAACCCGTGTCCCCTGCATTGGCAGGCAGATTCTTAACCCCTGTGCCACTAGAGAAGTCTACAGCTCATTTTTTAATTTGAAAAATACTTATAAGTTTTTAAAAATCAGCTGTAATTAGAGCCAGATTATGAACATTAGAAGCTCTAATGTCGAAAAAATTGCTTGTCAACTCTCAGCATAATTCTTTTTTAATCACAAAACTCAAAACTTACATATATGTTGGTATTGAATAGGTTATTTCTAGATTTTTCTGAAACTCTAATTTGAAGCTGAACTTTTCTCTCTCCTTCTCTGTCTCTCTGTTTTTGTTTATGTGTTCTCTTTTGCTGCTGTCTTAGTTGCAGTTTTCATTTACGTATTGCAAAATCTATCATTTTCCTGGCCCCACTCTTTCACTTAACAAATACATATTGAGCATGTGATATGAGCCAGGTGTTGTATTAGGTGTTAAGAATACAATGGTGAGCAGAAGAAAAACAGTACCTGTGCTCCTGAAGTTTATAGTCAGGCATGGGGGTTAGTTGTTTAAAAAAATGATCTGTAAATAGAGAATTTCATACTGTGATCAGTGCCTTGAAGAGGCAAGCTAGGGTGGAGTGAGAGTTGATCTCCCTAATTTAACTGGCCAGAAGTCTGTTCTCTCGTGAGAAGGAGACATTTTTGAGCAGAGATCTTAATCCTATGAAGGAGTTAACCAGGCAAAGGGAGGAACTGAGAGCAGTGCAGCCAAAAGGAACCATATTTGGGAAAGCCCGAAGGCATGAAGGAGCTTGCTGTACTAAATGATAAGAAAGGAGGCTGGTGTGGTTGGAGAACAATGAGGAAGGAGAGCTGGAAAGGCAGGTGAGGCAGGATCATGCACAGCTTTTATGTCTCCAGAAGCATCTTGGTCTTTAACTTCAATTAACCATTGAGAAACCACTGAAAGAGTTTAAGTAAGGGAATGACAATATTTGTGTTTTTAAAATATGTATTGGGCTTCAGTGTCATACATGAGTTCGACAGGAGCAAGAAAGAAGCAGAGGGACTGTTGAAGCCAAAGTCGACCAGATGAAGTTAGCACAGGCTAGGATGGTAGCCCTGAAAGGAAGGTGTGGGACACTTGCTGCATTTTCAGGAGGTATAGTAACACTGGAGGGTGACTGACTGCATATGGAGGTAATGAGGAGGAGGGAGGTGTCAAAGCATAGAGTCATAGTGTGGTCAACTGGAGAACAGAATCTGGCAAAGAGTCTATGTATGTAAATATAGCAATTATTTGAGTGTCAAATATTTGTGAAGCATTTTCTCAAATTTTTTACAACTTTGAAATGTAGCTATCTTCTCTATTTCTTAAGAGAAGAAACTAAGGCTTAGGAATTTTTGTGCTATCTAGTATGGTAGCCACTAGCCACATGTGGCTATTTGTTTTTAAATTAAATAGGACTAAAAATCAAGTTCTTCATTCATACTAGTCCCACTGCAAGTGCTCAATAAGCATATGTGATTAGTAGCTACTCTATTTGACAGTGCCAAATTATAGAACATTTCCGTTATTGCAGAAGTGCCATTGGACAACCTAATCTAAGTTACCCTACCTGATCCCACTGCTGGTAAGTCATGGAGTGGTGTTTGAGAGGAGATTTGTTTGACTGCAAATCCTGCTCTTTCTACCAGCAGGAGAATGGACAACAAGAATCTGCTTGATTCTGAGCTAAATGTGTCCTAGACAAGGACTCACTGAGGATGGCCTGACCTGGCCAGAATCGACCCAAGAATGCAGATGGATGAGCCTTAAGGGGCCAAGCAGGTTGCTCTGGTTGAAATAGAAACTGATGTTGTAGGAGACAAGCAATGACTAATTCATTGACTTAGTCATCATATAGTTCATAGTCCACTTTTGAGTGTGAAAGGGAGCACTACTAATAATTACACCAGACAACAGGCAAAAAGCAGGATTGTGCTGAGCATACTGGGTCACCCTGCTAATCAAGCCCCATGTGTGGTATAAGTACACAAAATTCATTTTAAATTTACCTTAATGTTTTGCAGTTTTTATGTAATTATTCTTTTAGAATAAAGGCTGTAAGAAAATTGAAAACATATCAGTCCTTCATTGTTCAACAAACAATGTAACTTTATAAGTTAAAGGTATAACAAGTCTTTTTTATACCATTTTTATATCATATACCCCAAAAAAGTTCCTTCATAAAGTGACCAAGAAAATGTGCCCCTGATAAATGATGTTAAAATGAGAAGGAAACACAATTATGAACTTTACTCAGCAATACCACTTGCTGGCTGAGTGTTTTTGGATAACACACTCAACTTTTCAGTGCATCAGTTTCCTCATCTGTAAAATTAATTTCCTATTGCTGCATAACAAATTACCCTAAAACTTAGATGCAGTTTAACTGGGCAGACCTGAGGCTCAGGGTCTCTCATGAGGTTGCAGTCAAGGTGTTAGCTGCTGCAGTCATCTCAAGCTTGGCTGGGCTGGAGGATCTCCTTCAACCAGGAGCCTTCAGTTCTTCCCTCCCTGAGCCTCTCAGTACAGTTACTCCTGACATGGCAGCTGGCTTCCCCCAGAACAAATGATCCAAGAGAAAAACAGAGGGAGCCACCAAGATAGAAGCCACTGTGGCTTTTATAATCCAATCTTGGAAGTGATAAATACGACTTCTGCCATCTACCTTTGGTCACACAGACCAACTGGCACAATGTGGAAAGGAACCATATGTATGTGAATACCAAGAGGCAAGGATGGGGGCCACCTTGGTGGATGGCTACCACAGGTGCAAATTGTTTTGTTTGGGCTTTTGTTTCACCTCAAAAGTATAACAAAAGCAGGGGAATTACCAAATAGTTGACAAGAGGATTCTAGGTAAAGATTTGTATTAAGAACAAAGAGTCCTGGGGACTTCCCTGGTGGCACAGAGGATAAGACTCCATGCTCCCAATGCAGGGGGCCTGGGTTTGATCCCTGGTCAGGGAACTAGATCCCACATGTATGCTGCAACTAAGAGTTTGCAACCGCAACTAAGGAGCAGGTGAGCCGCAGCTAAGGATCCCTGGAGCCACAAATAAGGAGCCCACGTGCTGCAACTAAGGAGCCCGCAAGCCACAACTAAGACCCGATGCAAACAAATAAATAAATAAATATTAAAAAAAGAAAAAGAGAAAAAGAACAAAGAGTCCTAATGAATTACATTGAGCTTTTGAAATCCTAGAGAAAGAAGACATTACATGAGAACAAACTGCCCATGCCACTCAATTATGAATCATACTTTGAGGAACCATTTGGGGATGCAAGAATGAAAGAAGAGGTAAAGCAATATGTACTACTTGGACACATTCCATTTAGCTGAAAAGTTGACAAAATTCAATACTCCAGAAGAGATTTATTGAAGGCTGGACATGTCTCCTTTTGAGGTGCCTCCTTTTGTGTGAACACCACACAGAGAATCGCAAAACTGAACAGGATCCAGAAGATAATCTAGTGCTAGTCCAACCCCATGCCTACAGACCGAGTTTATGAGGCTATTTCAAGTTACATAACTGGTTTATAGCAGAGGCAGGAGGAGAACATCATCTCCTAATTCCCAGCCCAGAGTTTACACACCTCTTACCAACAGGGCAAACTTGACCCACTTACTTTCTGTTGCATCACTGTCTGTATCTATAAAATGGAGATAATATTAAAACCTATCTTGTTAAGGCTGTTCTGAGGATAAAAATAGTCAAGTCATATAAGTTAACATTTTAAAAAATGATACTTCTTATTATATTATCCACCATTGCAAATGCAAAAAAAGAGCAAACAAGGTCCTTCTTTAACAAGGAAGTATATGACCTGGCTTCTTTCTTTACTTTTTTTTTAAATTTTATAGTTGATTTAGAATGTTGTATTAGTTTCAGATGTACAGCAAAGCGATTCAGTTATACATATACATATGTTAATTCTTTTTCAGATTCTTTACCCATATAGGCTATTGCAGATTATTGAGTAGAGTTCCCTGTGCTATACAGTAGGTCCTTGTTGGTCATCTATTTTATATATAGTGGTGTGTGTATGTTAATCCCAAGCTCCTAATTTATTCCTCCCTGCCCAAGTTTCTCCTTTGGTAACCGTGCATTTGTTTTCGAAATCTGTGAGTTTGTTTCTGTTTTGTAAATAAGTTCATTTGTATTATTTTTTAAAGTTAGATTCCACAAATGAGTGATATTATATGACATTTGTTTTTCTCTATCTGACTTCTTCCCTTAGTATGATAATCTCTAGGTCCATCCATGTTGCTGCAAATGGCATTATTTCATTCTTTTTTATGGCTGAGTGATATTCCATTGTATATGTGTACCACACCTTCTTTATCCATTCCTCTGTCAATGGACATTTAGGTTGCTTCCGTGTCTTGGCTATTGTAGTAGAGCTGCAATGAATATTGGAGTTGCATGTATCTTTATGAACTATGGTTTTCTCCCAATATATGCCCAGTAGTGGGATTGCTGGGTAATATGGTAGTTCTATTTTTAGTTTTTTAAGGAACCTCCATACTGTTCTCCATAGTGGTTGTACCAATTTACATTCCCACCAACAGTGTAGGAGGGTTCCCTTTTCTCCACACCCTCTCCAGCATTTATTTTTTGTGGCCTGGCTTATTTCTAAGCCTGGTATTTGCTCCTCTGTAGGGACAGCTGAGCAAGGACCTTACCTGGGTCAGTCACGTCGAGTGGAGGCTTAAGAAGAGGGTTAGGTCAAGCCAGAAAAGCAAGTCCAATGCAAGTCTCCAGTTGAAAGGAGACAAAGAGAATATCAGGGGGCATCCTGGGAGATGAAGAGAAGAGAAGCAGATTCAAGTGGGCAAATACAAGATCGATTTTTATTTGTCCCTGAGGTGGGGTATTACTCTCTGGGATGGTTGTTGCATGTTCCTCATTCATGCTTTTGTGGGAAAGCCAGGTTTTAAAATTTTTTTAATGTTTATTCTATTTGAATTCTTTTTATTTTTACATAAATAAATGTTATGTGGCAAGATATTGATTTTAATTTTGAGTCATGATTTGAAAAAGTGATTTCTGATTTTGCCTATATGACTTTCTGGAAACAGCAAAAGTACAAAGATGGTAAAAGTGATTGTCAGAGGTTAGTGGAGAGAGAGGCATGAATTGTCTGAGCACAGAGGATTTTTAGAACAGTGAAATTATTCTGTATGTTATAATTGTGGGTATGTGGTGTTATACATTTGTTCAAATTTGTAGAATGTACATCAAGAGTGAACCCTAATCTAAGCTATGAACTTTGGACGATAATGATCTGTCAATGTGGGTTCATTGATTGCAACCACTCTGATGTGGGATGTTGATTGTGGGGGAGGCTGGGGGAGGGGTGGACAAGGGGTATATGAAAACTCTCTGTACTTTCTGCTCAATTTTATTGTACTTCAAAGATGCTCTAAAAAATTAGGTTTATTTTTAAGTGATTTTTCTCCTTTTAAGGTTTTATAAATTTTTTCAAAAATACAAAAGTAGAAAGAATAGAATGAACGCATCAAGCCAGCTTCAGTAATTACCAACACACAGCCAATCTTGTTTAATCTATACACCCATTCATTTCCCTCCACTCACTCCACTGGGTTATTTTGAAACAAATCCCAGACATCAAACCATCTCATCAAGCCAGGTTAATTACAAGGAGCTGAGAAAGACTTAACCAAACATAGCAGAGACTCACTGTAACATAAAATTTCAAAAGTCCTCACCATTTTCCTCATTATGCAATAATAGCTAAAAATGGAAATTTCAGAATAACTTCATATTCAGTCACGTAAGCTAATCATGTGAATTAGTTTGACATGAATTATTTTCTTATATTTTGCCTTTTTAAAAATTAAAGTATACAGTTGATTTACAATATTATATTATTTTCAAGTATACAGCATAGTGACTCAATATTTTTATAGATTATACTCCATTATAACTTATTACAAAACAATGGCTATAATTCCCTGTGCTATACAGTGTATTCTTGTTGTTTATCTATGTTAGATAGTAATTTGTATATGTTAATCCCAAAGTCTGAATTTGTCCCTCCTTTCTTCCCTTTCTGCTTTGGTAACCACAAGTTTGTTTTCTGTATCTGTGAGTGTTCTTCTGTTTTGCATATACATTCATTTGTATTATTATTTATTATTATATTTTATTATTATTTTTTAGATTCCACATATAAGTGTTACCATACAGTATTTGACTTATTTCACTAAGCATAATATTCCTTAGGTCCATCGACATCACTGCAAACGGCAGAATTTTACTCTTTTTTTTTTTTTTACAGCTGAGTACTATTCCATTATATATATATATATATACACACCACATCTTCTTTATCCATTCACCTGTTGATGGGCACTTGGGTTGCTTCCATGTCTTGGCTATTACAAAGAGTGTCACTATGAACATTGGGGTGCATGTATCTTTTTGAATTAGTGTTTTTGTTTTCTTCCAGTATATATCCAGGAGTGGAATTGCTGAATCATATGGTAGTTCTACTCTTAGTTTGAAACCTCCATACTGTTTCCACAGTGGCTGTACCAATTAACATTCCCACCAACAGTGTACAAGTGTTCCCTTTTCTCCACACCATCACCAACATTTGTTATTTTGTAGGCTTTTTGACAATAGCCATTCTGACAGGTATGAGGTGATATCTCATTTTTTTGATTTGCATTTTTCTAATAATTAGTGATGTTGAACTGAGCATCATGTGCCTATTAGCCATCCATATGTCTTCTTCAGAAAAATGTCTATACAGGTCTTCTGCCCATTTTTTGATTGAGTTTGATTTTTTTGGTTTTGGTTGTTTTTTTTTATATTGAGTTGTATGAGCTATTTATAGATTTTGGATATTAATCCCTTATTGGTCATATCATTTGCAAATATTTTCTCTCATCCAGTAGGTTTTTTTTTTGTCAATCATTTCCTTTGCTGTGCAAAATATTTTAAGTTTAATTAAGTCCTTTTTGTTTATTTTTGCTTTATTTATTTCTTTTGCCTTAGGAGACAGATCCAAAAAAAAATATTGATACAACTTATGTCAAGGAGTGTTCTACCTATATTCTCTTCTAGGAGTTTTATGGTTTCAGGTCTTACATTTAGGTCTTTAAACCATTTTGAGTTTATTTTTGTATATGATGTGAGGGAGTGTTCTAATTTCATTCTTTTACATGTAGCTATCCAGTTTTCCCAGCAGTACTTGTTGAAGAAACTCTTTTCTCCATTGTATATTCTTGCCTTCTTTGTCATAGATTAATTGACCATAAGTGCGTGGGTTTACTTCTGGTCTCTCTATTATGTTTCATTTATCTACTTGACTGTTTTTCTGCCAGTGTTTTATTTATTTATTTTTTTATTTAACACCTTTACTGGAGTATAACTGCTTTACAATATTGTGTTAGTTTCTGCTGTATAACAAAGTGAATCAGCTATATGTATGCATATATCCCCATATCCCCTCCCTCTTGCATCTCCCTCCAAGCCTCCCTATCCCACCCCACTAGGTGGCCACAAAGCACTGAGCTGATCTCCCTGTGCTATGCAGCTGCTTCCCACTAGCTATCTGTTTTACATTTGGTAGTGTATATATGTAATGCTACTCTCTCTCACTTCGTCCCAGCTTACCCTTCCCTCTCCCTATGTCCTCAAGTCCATTCTCTACGTCTGTGTCTTTATTCCCGTCCTGCCCGTAGGTTTATCAGAACCATTTTTTTCTTTTTCTTTTTTTTTTTTAGATTCCATATATATGTGTTAGCATATGGTATTTGTTTTTATTTGTTTTTCTCTTTCTGACTTACTTCACTCTGTATGAGAGATTCTGGGTCCATCCACCTCACTACAAATAACTCAATTTCATTTCTTTTTATGGCTGAGTAATATTCCATTGTATATATGTGCCACATCTTCTTTATACATTCATCTAATGATGGACACCTAGGTTGGTTCCATGTCCTGGTTATTGTAAATAGTGCTTCAATGAACATTGTGGGACATGACTCTTTTTGAATTATGGCTTTCTCAGGGTATATGCCCAGTAGTGGAATTTCTGGGTCATATGGTAGTTCTATTTTTAGTTTTTTAAGGAATCTCCATACTGTTCTCCATAGTGGCTGTATCAATTTACATTCCCACCAACAGTGCAAGAGGGTTCCCTTTTCTCCACACTCTCTCCAGCATTTATTGTTTATAGATTTTTTAATGATGGCCATTCTGACCAGTGTGAGGTGATACCTCATTGTAGTTTTGATTTGCATTTCTCTAATGATTAGTGATGTTGAGCATCCTTTCATGTGTTTGTTGGCAGTCTATATATCTTCTTTGGAGAAATGTGTATTTGGGTCTTCTGCCCATTTTTGGATTGGGTTGTTTATTTTTTTGATATTGAGCTGCATGAGCTGCTTGTATATTTTGGAGATTAGTCTTTGTCAGTTGTTTTGTTTGCAAGTCTTTTCTCCCATTCTGAGGGTTGTCTTTTCATCTTGTTTATGGTTTCCTTTGCTGTGCAAAAGCTTTTAAGTTTCATTAGGTATCATTTGTTTATTTTTTTTACTTCCATTTCTCTAGGAGGTGGGTCAAAAAAGGATCTTTCTGTGATTTATGTCAAAGAGTGTTCTTCCTATGTTTCCCTCTAAGAGTTTTATAGTGTTTGGTCTTACATTTAGGTCTTTAATCCATTTTGAGTTTATTTTTGTATATGATGTGAGGGAGTGTTCTAATTTCATTCTTTTACATGTAGCTATCCGGTTTTCCCAGCAGTACTTGTTGAAGAAACTCTTTTCTCCATTGTATATTCTTGCCTTCTTTGTCATAGATTAGCTGACCATAAGTGCATGGGTTTATTTCTGGGCTCTCTATTATGTTTCATTTATCTACTTGTCTGTTTTTGTTTCAGTACTTTAGATTTCTTTCTTTTATGTCTAAAATTTTTGGACAGTTCTTCCCTAAATCCACAGTATCTCCATCTTTCCCAACCTCCAAATTTAATTTTTTCTATACTCTCAAAACAAAATCTCTCTGTAAAAATTGGGAAATGTCATGACCATAGTAATGACAAAGTGAATAATTTACAAAAATTCTAAAAAAGAAAAAAACTCTATAAAATAGTGTCTTCTTATGACCCTTAAATATGTTTTAAGAAGTAAGTAAAACCCATGCTTTTATTATCATATTTTCTTTGGTACCAGGATGTCTCTTTATGGGCAGGGTTCTCATTTATCACTTAAGTAAGCTATTATGAGGCACAGCTTGGCCAAAAGTCCTAGAATGCTGAAGTCAGTGACCCGAGCTTCCTGAGGGACTAGTTAAGTAACTTCATATGATATGCCTAGAAACGCTAACAACAATATTACTTGATAAATCAGGGCAGGGCTGGAGATCCTCTTTTTGATAAGTATTACTGTAGGTCATATTGCAATAAGGATCTCCATTTAAATATGGTGTATTTAATACCATGTTTATCTCTACTATCTACCAAGACTCACTAAAGCTAGAGTAAGGAAATTTAAGAGATATGAAGCCAGAAGAATAAAGAAAAATGGAGATAAGAAAAAGAAAAGAAAGAGGAAATGAGAAAAAAGCAGGTAAAATGTCAACATTTTGGAAACTAGAAAGTAGACAGATGAATAATAACTGATGTATAAAGCTGAACTTGAATTGTTACCAGGAGAAAAGCCAATAAAAAGTAAGGTATTTCCTACTACAGTGCACCTCCTCCTCTTACTGCTGCCACTGAAAAGTTGTGGAAGCACCAGGCCCACCTGCAGGTGGATGTTAGGAGCAGGGCTAAAAACTGGAGGATTGACTGAAATTTGATATAAGGAACAAATATACTAATTATAAAGAGTTCAAGATACCCATGCACACCCTATGTAGCCAGGCTAGTTCCTCACTCTGGCAGAAGACAGTTGATTCGCTTGGGACCATGCAGTCCATGGAGCTAGAGACATTGTAACAGAGAAGAGCAAACCTGACTCCATATTGAATCTATTCCTTTAGCTCTAACCTTTGTGCTCTGTTGCCTATGCTTAGTCAGCTAGCTCTGCACCTCTGTAAAAGAGTGTTGCCTGTAGCCTGAAATGTACATAATAGCCCTTTCTCAAGGCTCTGCCTCCCATGCTTGACCCTTAAAAGTATAACACTTTAAAGCTAAAAAGTTGCAGAATAGAAAATTTGAGGTTTACAGGAACACGGTGACCAGACCTACCTGGGCAGCTGCAAGAATAAAGGATTATCACATCTGCTCTGTGCAACAACCAGCCACACCCCCTTACCTTTTAGTATAAAAGGAGACTGAATTCTAACATGGATAAGATTGTTCTTTGGGACACTAGTCAACCATCTTCGCAGTCTACTCGCTTTTCAAATAAAGTTGCTCTTCCTTGCCCCAACATTTGTGTTTCAATTTATTGACCTGTCATGCAGCGAGCAGTATGAGCTGGGATTCAGTAACAACATTACATACAGCTGAAAGTGGTGGTACGGGACTGAATTGAAGGCAAGTATAGAAATCTACATTCTCAAAAGTGAGACTTCTAAATCTACACCTGTCCACCACTAACCTCCATACGGCTTCCAAAACATGAGTGATAAATCCATAGACAGAAGACCGGAGAATTTCTCTCTGAGGAAACTGACTAAATCAAGAAAAAAAGAGAAAAATAATATTGATATTCAGGGGCCTCCACTTGATCATGAAGTGATGAAGACCACCAGTTGGCAAGGCCTACAATACACAGGAATTCCTAGCAGCTTTTTAGGGGTCCTGTTGCTGGCTGCAGAGCTCCAGACAATTGCTCTCTGATTGTCCCTGAGATTTCTTAAACTGCTCTTGTCTGTTTAAATCATCCAGAGGAAATTCTGTTGTGCACGACTAAGAATCATGAAAATTACCATACAATGAAAAATAGAATGCTACCCAGACATTAAAATTATGAAGTTCACTGATGTGTCCTCATATACAAAGAGTTCCAAGGTATATTGTTAAACAACAAAAAAGAAAAGATGCAGAACAATGTGCAGTATTCAAAATAAATAAATATAAGAAGGGCCCTTAGGGTCACTGAAATATATTAACTTGATAGAATGCTGAAATATCGCCATATATGGGTAGTCAGATCGTCATTGTGGAAAGAACAAAACCTTAATATAAAGCAGACCTATGTTCAAACCCTAGTTTTGGCAGTGAATGACCATTAGGTCTTTGACAAATCTCTATCCTTACCTTCTCTGAACCTCAGTTTAGAAACATGTAAAATAATGGCAATATCTGGTGCCATCATTGTAAAAATTTAAAAAGATTGTGGTAAAGCTCTGAGTATAGTGCCTGGCCACTTTCAGGCTCTTAATAAGTGGTACCCACTTACCTAGTGATGCTCCCCCCTAGCTTACCACGTGGATGGGAAACCCTAAACCCTGCTTTGGTTCACATCGTGGGGTGTCCGAGGGAAGTGGAGGAAGGCTGGAACAGACAACGGACTGGTTGTCTATCCTGCATTAAAGCAGAGTGTGGATCATTGGCAATTACACTTTGGGCTGAGGAATCTTAGCATTATGAGAAAAGAAACTTGGCTGGCATCCCTTTTCTCCCATTTCCCTCATCCCCAAGGTCTGGCTCTAGAAATGGACACCCTAACCAGTGGAGTGGGTAGGCATGTGTGACTGGGAGAATGAGGACTGAATAGCTAAGCCATCAAGGCTTGAGGTTGTGAGAGGCTAGGTGCCACTTAGGATGGCAATGTAGTGGATACACTGGGAAACCAGCAAGGAGTAGGCACCACCAAACCCCTCCCAGCCCCGTCACAGGTGTAGCACTGCCACATCAAGCCAACTGTTTGAGGCTCTACTTCACAGAGAGGTAGAATTAGGAGGAAAAATTCCTGTGAAATCCAGGCCTTAAAAGTTGTGCTTGGGAAAATGCTTTATACTATTAAGCGAAGGGGAAAAAAAAAAAAAGACTAAAATGCAGCGTGTGGAGATGCTTGTGTGTGTGTATGTGTGTATATGGCCATCCCTCAGTATCCCTGGGGGATGGATTCCAAGACCCTCTGTGGATACCAAAGTCCACAGAAGCTCAAATTCCTTCTATAGGATGATGTAGTATTTGCGTATAACCTATGCACATCCTCCTGTATACTTTAAATCATCTCTAGATTTCTTATAATATGTAGTATGATGTAAATGCTATATAAATAGTTGTCAGGCATGCAGCAAATTCAAGTTTTGCTTTTTGGAACTTTCTGGAATTTTAAAAAATATTTTCAATCGACGGTTGTTGGAATCTGTGTATATAAAACCTGCAGATAAGGAGAACTGAATGTGTGTGTGTGTTTGTGTCTGTAACTAAAGAAGACTAGAAGGGACTATACCAAAACGTCAGCAATAATTTACAGTTTAAAGGAAGATTTCAGAGAAATCCAAATCCTGGAAAAACAATATAACCATTTTAAAGGGTAAGAGTTAATAAACAAACCAACCCAAACCTCATATAATTCACTTCAGTTTTGGCCAGAAAAAAAAAAAATCAAAGTGATCATCCTATCAACATGAAATAAATAATCCTTAGGCTGTTAGTGTTCTTTTCATCTCCTTGCTCTAGAGGCATGCTGATTTGTGGGCTTTGGTTCTTTGTTTAGATAATGATGTTTAAGATTGTTTCTGGGTGTGGCCGAAGAAGCCAGCAGGGTAGTGAAAGCTGGAACTCCACAGCCCTGCAATTCTTATTTTAGTTTCTCCTTTGCACAGAAACCTGATACTCTGGGTTCAGTCTTTTCCTTTGAGTTGCAGGGCTCAAGTAGAAGAAAACAAAGAAATCTTTTCCTGATTAACATATTGAAATACACTTGGAGAAGTTAGGTTGTCATTATCTGCTTTTAACTTCCTCCTGGAAAGAGATACTGTTTGTGCTTAAGGATATTTCAGAGCAGCAAATAATTTTCAGTGTTATAAGCAGCATGTGGAAACAGGAATAACATCTTTAAGCGGTAACATCCTACTAGCTATAATTAAAATAACACTCCTTGAGCAAAATATAAAATAAAACGACACTCTTTTTGTGGGAGTTCCCTGGTGGTCCAGTGGTTAGGACTCAGTGCTTTCACTGCTGTGGTTCCGGGTTCAATCCCTGGTAGGGGAACTAAAATCCCACAAGTTATGCTGCATGGCCAAACAAAAACAAAAACAACCTCTTTTTTTCCTTGCCCAGCTGAGCCAATGGTTTTCAATAACTGGAATGCCTGAATAAAACTGCTAATTAGAATGATAACAAGTCTTAAAAACTAATGTAAGTAGAAAGTATTTCTTGTTTTATAAATTTCACGTCAACCCTATGAGGTTTATAGTATCATTTGTTCAGTTTTACAGATGAGGAAACAGGCTTATGGAGATTAAATAGCTTGCCTAAAGCTATTCACATGTCAGGAAGTAAAAGAGCCAGAATGACAAATTAGGGCAGCCTGCCTGGGAAGCCCAGGCTCTTACCCAATGGATGACATGGCCTTGCTACAGCCAACCACCCAAAACGGCTTAAAGTGTCAGGTCACCTCTCCTTCCCAACTCTCAGTCTCCCAATCCCCTCCCTCCACTGTCTCCACTACTGCCTACTACACACTGACACTGATTTGCCAGGGCAAATCTAGAACTATTGAAAAGTTTGACTCTCCTGAGGTCAGAAGGACTGAGGTCAGAAAGAATGTGTACTTTAGAACAAGATTTTAAACAAGCCAGGAAGAACTTGCTCTTTAAAGTAATACCATAAATAAATCATTTCCAAGGCAATAGTTGTGTTTGTGTGTTTTTTTGTGTGTGTGCATGCATGCATATGCATGTTTATTTGGGCAAATTTGGATTTCTTTTTTTTTAAATTAATTATTTTTCTCTGTGTTGGGTCTTCTTTGCTGCCCGTGGGCTTTGTCTAGTTGCAGTAAGTGGGGGCTACTCTTTGTTGAAGTGCGCAGGCTCTAGAGCATAGGCTCAGTAGTTGTGGCACCTGGACTTAGCTGCTCTGTGGTATGAGGGATCTTCGTGGACCAGGGATCAAACCCATGTCCCCTGCATTGGCAGGTGGATTCTTAACCACTGCGCCACCAGGGAAGTCCCAAATTTGGATTTCTTTTTTTTTTTTTTTGTGCTGTACGCAGGCCTCTCACTGTTGTGGCCTCTCCCATTGCGGAGCACAGGCTCCGGACGCGCAGGCTCAGCGGCCATGGCTCATGGGCCCAGCCGCTCCGTGGCATGTGGGATCCTCCCGGACCGGGGCACGAACCCGTGTCCCCTGTGGACTCTCAACCACTGCGCCACCAGGGAAACCCCAAATTTGGATTTCTTGATATTCAGTTCGGATGTGTAGGTAGAACACACTCCTACAAAATACATTTCAGAATTGAGCAGTCAGGAAACATAGAATGAAAACAAGATTAAAGAACCATATTGGATTTATTATGAAATAGAGGTCATTTTATTTAAAAAGAGTAAGTAGATACTGAGGAACCCAACTGCGTATATGGAGGGCCAACTATAAATTATGCTTGGATTTTGACTCTGTGGAGGGTGGGCGTCCCTAACTCCTGCGTTGTTCAAGGAGCAACTACATTTGCCTTTTATTAATCAGTGTTGGGGTTTGCACATATTTTATATATTAAAGGAAATAGCATCTGAGAGTATTTTCAGCTCCATCAGGGCAGACATCAATGCAGGTCTGTTTCACAGACAAAACTATAATTCAAAACATTCATTCACCCCTATGATGATGAGCATCTTTTCATGTGCCTATTGGCCATCTGTATGTCTTCTTTGGGGAAATGTCTATTTAGATCATCTGCCCATTTTTTGATTGGGTTGTTTGTTTTTTTTTTCTATTGAGTTGAATGAGCTGTATTTTGGAAATTAAGTCCTGTCCGTTGCATCATTTGCGAATATTTTCTCCCAGTCTGTAGGTTGTCTTTTCATTTTGTTTATGGTTTCCTTTGCTATACAGAAGCTTGTAAGTGTGATTAGGTCCCCTTTGTTTATTTTTGCTTTTATTTGTATTTCCTTGGGAGACTGACCTAATAAAACATTCGTTCAATTTATGTCAGAGAATGTTTTGCCTATGTTCTCTTCTAGGAGCTTTATGGTGTTATGTCTTATATTTAAGTCTTTAAGCCATTTTGAGTTTATTTTTGTGTATGGTGTGAGGGTGTGCTCTAACTTCATTGGTTTACATGTGGCTGTTCAACTTTTCCAACACCACTTGTTGAAGAGACTGTCTTTTCCCTTTTGTTGAAGATTAATTGTCCATAGGTGTGTGGGTTTAATTCTGGGCTCTCTATTCTGTTCCATTGATCCATATGTCTGTTTTTGTGCTGATATATGCTGTTTTGATTACTGTAGCTTTGTAGTATTATCTGAAGTCTGGGAGGGTTATTCCTCCTGCTTTCTTCCTTCTTTTTCCTAAGGATTGCTTTGGCAATTCTGAGTCTTTTATGGTTCCATATAAATTTTAGGATTATTTGTTCTAGTTCTGTGAAAAATGCCATGGGTAATTTGATAAGGATCACATTAAATCTGTAGATTGCTTTGGGTAGTATGGCCATTCTAACAATATTAATTCTTCCAATCCAAGAGCATGGGAATATATCTTTTTACATTAATGTTTTTATTTTCTTCAGATATATACCCAGGAGTGGAATTGCTGGATCTTATGGTAGTTCTATTTTTAGTTTTTTGAGGACACTCCATACTGTTTCCACAGTGCCTACACCAATTTATATTCCTACCAACAGTTACAAGGGTTCCCTCTTCTCCACATCCTTGTCAACATTTGTTATTTGAGGTCTTTTTGATGATAGCCATCTGACAGGTGTGAAGTGATATATCACTGTGGTTTTGATTTGCATTTCTGTGATAATTACTGATGTTGAGCACATTTTCATGTGTCTGCTGGCCATTTATATGTCTTCTTTGGAAAAATGTCTACTCAGGTCTTCTGCCCATTTTTTAATCAGGTTTTCTTTTATATATATTGAGCTGTATGAGCTGTTTATATATTTTGGATATGAATCCCTTATTGGTCATAACATTTGCAAACATTTTCTCCCATTCAGTAAGTTGTCTTTTCATTTTGTCAGTGGTTTCCATTGCTGTGCAAAAGCTTTTAAGTTTAATTAGGTCCCATTTGTTTATTTTTGCTTTTGTTTCTTTTGCCTTAGGAAACAGATTGAAAAAATATCGCTATGGTTTATGGCAAAGAGTGCTCTGCCAATGTTTTCTTCTAGGATTATGATTTCCAGTCTCACATTTAGATTTTTAATCCATCTTGAGTTTATTTTTGTGTATAGTGTGAGAAAATGTTCTAACATTACATGTAGCTGTCCAGTTTTCCCAGCACCACTTATTGAAGAGACTGTCTTTTCTCCATTGTATATTCTTGCCTCCTTTGTCATAGATTAATTGACCATGAGTGTATGGGTGTATTTCTGGGCTCTCTATTATGTTCCATTAATCTATGTGCCTGTTTCTGTGCTAGTACCATACTGTTTTGATGACTGTAGTGTTGTAGTATAGTCTGAAGTCTGGGAGCATTACACCTCCGGCTCTGTTCTTTTTCTCAAGGTTGTTTTGGCTATTTGGGTTTTTTTTTTTTTTCAGTTTCCATAAAAAATTTTAAATTATTTGTTCTAGTTCTGTGAAAAATGCTATTGGTATTTTAATAGGGATTGCATTGACTGTAGATTGCCTTGGATAGTATGAACACTTTAACAATATTAATCAATATTAATTCTTCCAATCAATGAACATGGTATATTTTTCCATTTGCTTATGTCATCTTCAATTTCTTTCATCAGTGCCTTATAGTTTCTCAGGTACAGGTCTTTTACCTCCTTAGGAAAGTTTATTCCTAGGTATTTTATTCTATTTGATGCAGTTGTAAATGGGATAATTTTCTTAATTTCTCTTTCTGGTAGTTCATTGCAAATGTGTAGACATGCAACGGATTCCTCTTTATTAATTTTGTATCCTGCAACTTTACCGAATTCATTGATAAGCTCAAGTAGCTTTTATTAGCATCTTCAGAATTGTCTATGGAAAATATCAGGTCATCTGCAAACAGTGACAGTTTTACTTCTGCCTTTCCAATTTGGATTCCTTTTATTTATTTTTTTCTTTTCTGATGTCTATGGCTAGGACTTCCAATACTGTGTTGAATAAAAGTGGCAAGGAAGGACATCTTGTCTTATTCCTGATCTTAGATGAAATGCTTTCAGCTTTTCACTGTTGAGTATGTTGTTAGCTGCAGCTTATCATATATGGCCTGTATTGTGTTGAGATATATTCTCTCTATACTCACTTTGTGGAGAATTTTTATCATATATGGATGTTGAATGTTGTCAGAAGCTTTTTCTGCATCTATTGAGATGATCATATGATTGTTATTCTTTAATTTGTTAATGTGATGTATCACATTGATTGATTTGTGGATATTTAATCATCCTTGAATCCCTGGGATAAATCCCACTTGATCATGGTATATGATCCTTTTAATGTATGGTTGAATTCAGTTTGCTGATACTTTATTGAGGATTTTTGCATCTATGTTCATCACTGATATTGGCCTATGATTTTCTTTTTTGTGTGATACCTTTGTCTGATTTTGGTATCCCAGTGATGCTGGCCTTGTGAAATGAGTTTGGAAGTGTTCCTTCCTCTGCAATTTTTTGGAATAGTTTGGGAAGGATAAGTGTTAATTTTTCTCCAATTGTTTGGTAGAAATCACCTGTGACACCATCTGGTCCTGGACTTTGGTTCATCAGGAGTTTTTTAAAACTACTGATTCAATTTCATTACTGGTAACTGGGCTGTTCATATTTTATATTTCTTCCTGGTTCAGTCTTGGGAGTTTGTACACTTTTAGGAATTTGTCCATTTCTAAGTTGTCCACTTTATTGGCATAGAGTAGTTCATAGTAGTCTCTTATGATCTTTTGTATTTCTGTGGTATCGGTGTAACTTCTTTTTCATGTCTGATTTTATTGACTTGGATCCTCTCTCTTTTGTTTCTTGATTAGTCTGGCTAAAGGTTTATCAATTTTGTTTATCTTTTCAAAGAACCAGCTCTTAGTTTCATTGATCTTTTCTGTTGATTTTTTAGTCTCTATTTCATTTGTTTCTGCTCTGACCTTTATGATTTCTTTCCTTTTACTAACTTTGGGCTTTGTTCTCCTTTTTCTAGTTCTTTTAGGTGTAAAGTTAGGTTGTTTATTTGAGATTTTTCTTGTTTCCTGAAGTCAGCTTGTACTGCTCTAAACTTCCCTCTTAGAATTGCTTTTTCTGTGTCACGTAGCTTTTGCATCATTGTGTTTTCAGTTTCATTTGTCTCCAGGTATTTATTTACTTCCTTTTTGATTTTTTCAGTGATCCATTGGTTGTTTAGTGGCATATTGTTTAGCTTTCATGTGTTTGTATTTTCTGAAGTTTTTCTTCTAATTGATTTCTGGTCTCATAGTGTTGTGGTTGGAAAAAATGCTTGATATGATTTCAAGTTTCTTAAATTTACTGAGGTTTGTTTTGTGGCATAGCATGTATAGCATGTGATCTATCCTGGTGAATGATCCATGTGCACTTGAGAAGAATGTACATTCTGCTGCTTTTGGATGGAATGTTCTATATATATATATCTATCTATTAATCCATTTGGCCTAATGTGTCATTTAAGACCAGTGTATTCTTATTGATTTTCTGTCTGGGTGATCTGTCCATTGATGTAAGTTGGGTTATTATTATTAACACACTATTATTATTGTGTTACTGTCAGTTTCTCCCTTTATGTCTGTTAATATTTGCTTTGTGTATTTAGGTGTTTCTATGTTGGGTGCATATGTATTTACAATTGTTATATCTTCTTCTTGGATTGATCCCTTGATTATATCATTATGTAATGTCACACTTTTTCTCTTGTAATGGTCTTAAAGTCTATTTTGTCTGATTCAAGTATTGCTACCCTGGCTTTCTTTTGATTTCCATTTGCATTGAATACCTTTTTCCATCCCTTCACTTTCAGTCTGTGTGTGTCTTTAGATTTAAAGTGAGTCTCTTATAAGCAGCATATATACAGGCCTTGTTTTTGTATCCATTCAGTCACTCTATGTCTTTTGGTTGGAACATTTAGTCTATTTACACTGAAAGTACCTATTGATACATATGTTCTTATTGCTATTTTGTTAATTGTTTGGGGGTTGTTTTTGTAGTTCGTTTTTGTTCCCTTTTTCTTCTGTTCTTGTATGATTTGATGACTATCTTTAGTGTTATGCCTGGATTCTTTTCTTGTTTTTGTGTGTGTATCTATTATTGATTTTTGGCTTGTGTTTACCATGAGATTTATACACAGATATAAAAAAATCACAGATATTTATATCTATCTGTCTATCTATCCATCTAGCTATCTATCTACATATGTATGATTGTTATAACAATCATATCTATATATAGCTCTGTGATTTTTTTAAGTTGATAAACTTTTAATTTCAAACGCATTTTATGAAAACTGTGTTTATACTCTCCTCTCCTCACAATTACTGTTTTTGACAATATATTTTACATCTAATTGTTTTGTGTATCCCTTATCTGCTTATCCTGGATATAGATGATTTTACTACTTTTGTCTGCTAACCTTCCTACTACCTTTGTATGTGGTTGATTTTCTAACTTTACTGTATATTTGCCTTTACTGATGAGCTTTTTCATTTGTAATTTTCATATTTCTCATGGCCTTTACTTTTTGCTTAGAGAAATCCCTTTAACACTGCTCATAAACTCATTTGGTGGTGCCAAACTCTTTTAGATTTCATTTGTTTGTTGCTCTCTCCATGAAATCTGAACAAGAGACTTGCTGTGTAGAATATTCTTTGTTGTGGGTTTTTCTCTTCCATCACTTTATGTATATTGTGACACTCCCTTCTGGACTTCAGAGTTTCTGCTGAAAAGTCAGCTAATAGCCTTGTGGGAATTCCTTTTTATACAACTTACTGCTTCTCCTTGTTGTTTTTAATAGTCTCTCTTCATCTTTAATTTTTGCCATTTTAGTTGCAATGTATCTTGGCATGTTCCTCTTTGGGTTGATCCTGTATGGGACTCTGTACTTTCTGAACTTGGAAATCTGTTTCCTTTCCCAGGCTTGGGAAGTTTTCAGCCCTTATGTCTAATATGTTCTCTGCCCCTTTCTCTCTTTCTTCTGGGACTCTTATAATGTGAATGTTAGTATGCTTGATGTTGTCGCAGAGTTCTCTTAAACTGTCCTCATTTGTTTTTATTCTTTTTTCGTTTTTCTGTTCACCTTCAGTGATTTCCACTGTCTTCCAGCTTGCGGATCCATTCCTCTGTATCATTTAATCTACTGTTGATTGCTTCTAGTGTATTTTTCATTTCAATTACTGTATTCTTCATCTCTGTTTGGTTCTTCTTTATATTTTCCAACTATTTGTTTAAAACTTCTAACTTCTTGCTCTGTGTATCCTCTGGAGTTCTTTGATCATCTTTACCCTGAACTCTTTCTTGGGTAGATTGTCTATCTCCACTTCACTTAGTTCCCTTCATTTGGCATATTCCTTTGTTGACTCATTTTGCCTAACTTACTGTTATTTTCTTTTCTATATATGCGGTAGGTTGGTTACATTGTCCTGCCTTGGAGAAGTGGCCTTTTGTAGGAGATGTCCTGTGCATCTCAGCAGTGCACTGCCCTCTGGTCATCAGAGTTATATGTTATAGGTGCCCCCTCTTTGGGCTGTGTGGATCCTTCTGTTGTGGTGGACTGACAATTGTGTTTGGTTTGGTAGGCTTGGTTGGCCCCTGGTCTGGTTGGTTGCCAGGGCATGCCTCATGTGGAGCCTTCCAGCTGCTGGCTGATGTGCCAATTTGGGGTCCAGGAGATCCCAGGGCTGGTGTCTGCCCACCAGAATGTAAAATCAGACCTGCATCTAGTGCCAGCCCACTGGCAGAGCCAGGTCCTGGGGTCTGGTTGCAGGGCCCAGGGGTCCCAGAGCTGGTGTTGGACCACTGATGGGGGGTGTCAGCTCCTGATGCGGCTGGCTGTAGGGTCCAGGGTATCCTGAAACTTATTTTGGCCTTCTTGTAGGTGGGGTCAGGGCCCAGCCAGTCCCGGGGCAGGTGTTGGCCTGCTGACTGGTGGGCTGGGTCTGTGGGCTGTGGAGCTGTTGTTGTCCTGGAGCTGGTGTCTGCCTGCTGGTGGGTTAGGCTGGTCCCAAGGCTAGGCATGCTTCATGGTGGTTGGGGCTTGGTATTTTGGGGTTGATACCTGCCCACTGGTGGATGGAGCTGGGTCATAGGGTTTCTGGCTGCAGGGCCCTAGGGGTCCGGAGTCTAGTGCCTGCACACTAGTGTGTGGGACCAGGTCCTGGACTCTCTGGTGGGCAGGGCTGTGCCCAGGGGAAGCTGTGGGCTGAGGGAGTTTTAAGGCAGGCTCTCTTCTGGTAGATGGGGCTGTGTGCCTGCCCAGTTAGTTGCTTGGCCTGAGGTGCCCCAGTACTGGTGCCTACAGGTGGTAGGCAGGGGAGTGGGGCTGTGTCCCAAGGTCAGTACGCTAAAGGGAGGATTCCAGAATGGTGCTTGCCAGCCCCAGTGTCCATGTGGTAGAACAAACTCCCAATAATGGCTTCTACCAGTGTCTGTGTCCCCAGGTTAAGCTCCAGTTGCCTCCTGCTGCTCTTAGAGACTCACCAAGATTAGCATGTAGGTCTGACCCAGGCTGTTATCAAATTACTGCTTCTGCCCTGGGTCCCAGAGCATGAGATTTTGTGCGTGCCCTTAAGAGTGGAGTTTCTATGTCCCACAGCCCTCTGGGTCTTTCAAAAGTAAGCCCCGCTGGCCTTCAAAGCCAAGCGTTCTGAGGTTCATCTTCTTGGCGCAGGACCCTTGGGCTCGGTAACCTGATGTGGAGTTAGACCCATCACTCCTTAGAAGGAACCTTTGCAGTTGTAGTCATTCTCCTGTTTGTGGGTCACCCACCTGGCAGTATGGGACTTGACTATACCTCAACTCTGCCCATCCCACTTGTCTTGGGGTTCCTTCTTTTTTTTTTTTTTTTTTTTGCAGTACGCGGGCCTCTCACCGCTGTGGCCTCTCCCGTTGCGGAGCACAGGCTCCGGATGCGCAGGCTCAGCGGCCATGGCTCACGGGCCCAGCCACTCCGCGGCATGTGGGATCTTCCCGGACCGGGGCACGAACCCGTGTCCCCTGCATCGGCAGGCGGACTCTCAACCACTGCGCCACCGGGGAAGCCCTGGGGTTCCTTCTTTATATCTTTAGTTGTAGACAGTCTTTTCTGGCAGGTTCCAATCTTCTTCACTGATGATTGTTCTGTGAATAGTTGTAATTTTGCTGTGCCCATGAGAAGAGGTGCACTTAGGGTCTTTCTATGCTGCCATCTTGGCTGATCCTCTGCAATCACATTTCTTTCTGATTAGATTTTTTAAATAGTTTTATAGATAAGGAAAAGGGTCTGAAATTAGTATAGTATATAGAGAGTGAGAAAGTGGGTAACCCAGTAGACAATTAGGTTACCTCAAGACTTAAACCGGATGCTTAAAACTAAAAACGAAAGGCTCTGGAGGGACTTCAAATAGTTATTTACTTGATTTAAATAAATTCGAAAATGTCAGAAATGACCGTAATTTTCAATTAGATAGATTTAGCCAGTGAATACTCAAATTCACTATGAAACCAGACAGCTGCAAGTCACCCAGATTCAAATTACAGCACAAATAAAATTTCATTCTATGTTAGCTGCATCTCCATGCTCCTTTGCCTGGGGAATGTGGGCGTCCTTGCACATAGCATCAGAGTACTCAGGAAATGTGGTTTATAAATATCTCCAGGTGAGTTCAAATGGAACAGCCTCTCAGATGCACCATTTTGCACCATTTCTCATTTTGTACCATGAATTACTGGGTTGTATTAATTTGAATTGCCAACTCCAAAAAAAATGACCTGAATTCATAGTCTGGTATAGTTGCCAGATAAAATACAGGATGCCTAGTTAAATTTCAATTTCAAATAAACAGTGAATATTTATTTTTAGTATAAGTATGTTCCAAATACTGCATGGGACATACTTATACTAAAAAAAAATTATTTTTTAACTGAAATTCAAATGGGCATCCTTTATTTTTATTTGCTAAATCTGGCCACCCTACCTTCTGCTCATAATAAAAACATAAAATTTCCCTTTAACCACTGCTCCCGTATCCATTCATGGGTGAGGGGAGGAGAGAATACTAGTTTAAGAGGTGATGGAAAATATTTACTATTTGTCCTGGCTTTGAGCAGAGAGAAAAGAAATAGAGAAGGAAAAAAGTAAAGAATACCTACATGACTGACAGTTTTGCCACATTAGGACAGTCAGCTATTTTCTAATATTAACTAAAATCTGCTCAACGAAGACTATTGGGCCCTTCAGAAACTTCAACTTCCCTGCAATGGTTGAGAAGAACAAAAATGAGAAAAGGCAGCAGGAGACCATGGAATGGATAAGATGTTAGGATTTTCTGAGAGGCTGAGCCTGCAAGGTGGACACAGTGTAAGGAGACAGCTGACACAGGTTAAGACGTTGGCTTTCAAAGTTTCATCCCGTGGAATATATTGCAGAGTGAGAAAGGGCTTGATGTTTCTTAACTGCTGAAATGGAATAATGGCTTCCCCCCACCCCCTTAACCTTTTTTTATATAAACTCTGGAACAGACTGACAGAGTTCAAATCTCAGCTCCATTACTTAACCATGTAGTTTTGGGTGAGTTACATAACACTTCTCTATATTTTATTTGGGGATAGTAGACCTTCAGAGTGTGGAAAATTCAGTAAGTATATAAAAGACACGTAACAGAGCCTGGTATGCAATGAGGATTAAATAATTGCACAGAAACTCTGGATTCTCAAATGCATCCTGTAGAGTAGTGTGAAGGAACTTGGATTTTTAGGGTCCTAGTAGTCTTGATTTGACTACCAGCTCTATGACTTCAGACAAATTATGTAAGCTTCCTAAGTCAGTTTCCTCATTAGTGAGAAGAGGTATAATAACAGTACTTCAATCATATAGTTATTGAGAATTTCAACTGAAATAATGCATGCTATTATTAAAAGCTCATAAATGTTAGCTACTGTTTTTGTTGAATGTTTTTCTTGTTTGGCTTCCATATTGCTGTAACATTCTGATTCTTTTCTTACCTCTCCGTCCTTTCTTTGCTTGTTGTTGTCTTGGATTCTTTCTCTTTGCCCTGCCTCACTCAATCAACATTTTGCATGTATTCTCTGAGGGAGTCTTTCCAGTCTCTCTGCTCCAGCCCACACCTATATGCTGTCAATTCCTAAGTCTTTTATCTTCAATCTTTTTCCCTCCACTTATACCACACTCATATACAATTTCTACTACCCTAATGTTTTACTTCAGAGTATTACTATCATCTCAAAATGTGCATGTCCAAAATAAAATTCTCAGTTCCCACCCACCACTAATTTCCATTGGGATTAGGGAGGAAGTAGCAGCTTTTTCCAATTTCCCTGTTTTTGGTGAACATGACCATTCTCTTGTCGTCCCCAATGTCAAGACCTTGTAGTCATCCTTGACACATCCATTCCTATCATCCTTCATATCCAGTCAATCACCAAAGCACTAAGCAACCTCCCAAATACCAGGAAAAGAGAAGTAAAAATCCTTGAAAAACAAAAACAAAACTAACTTACAAAGACACATCTTATAGGAAAACAAAATTAGTTATTATTTAAAATTACCCTCCTGCTCCATACACACACTTCCAACCACCCTTCCCAGGAGGATGAATATTGGTTGGTAATTGAAATATCTTTTGCTTGTCATCTTCAGGATAAATGCTTTTGCATATTTGAAATAGTAGGAGTAGGAAGGACAACTGAGACAGCTGGGACAGAGCTAAGTTGTACTGTATGAAAAGGAGGAGAGATGAGGGGGTCAAGAAGGTGATGATGGGGAGGTAGAGACGCTGCAAGGGAAGGCTAAGGAGACCACTTCAGCAGCACGTAGCTGAAGATGAACTGCAGGAGAAAACAGAAGTAGTGCTGACAAACTCTTCCATTAAGCGTGGGACCTGGTTTGGTCCCGGCTGTACCACTGTGATGGTTAATTTTATGTGTCAGCTTGACTGGGATAAGGAATGCCCAGACAGCTGGTAAAACATTATTTCTTGGTGTGTTTGTGAGGGTGTTTCCAGAAGAGATTAGCATTTGAATCTGTAGACTGAGTAAAGGTTGCCCTCACCAATGTGGGTAGCATCATTCAATCCTTTGAAGGCCTAATAGAAAGAAGTAGTGGAGGACGAGTGAATTTGTTCTCTTGCTTGAGCTAGGGCATCCATCTTCTCCTACCCTTGGACATCCACACTCCTGGTTCTTGGGCCTTCAGACTCAGATGGGGATTTACACCATTGGCTTCCCTGGTTCTCAGGCCTTTGGGTTTGTACTGGAACTACATCACCCAGCTTCCCTAAGCTTCCAGCTTGCAGACAGCAAATAGACAGTAGGACTTCTCTATCAGACAAAATTCACTTACATTGCCATGAACAAGAACCATATGCATGGTTATCAGTTTTCCACAGATTAACTTTCATCCCTACAGAGTTGTAAAATAGCCTAATTAGATCAAAGGCAATTGTTATAGACTGAATGTTTGTGTCCCCCCCCCCACCACCCAACAAATTCAAATACTGAACCCCTACCTCCCATGTGATGGTATTAGGCAGTGGGGCCTTTGGGAGGTAATTAGGATGAGATGAGGGTGGAGTCTTTATGAATTGGATTAGTGACATTACAAGAGTCATGTGAGAGCTGGTTTTCTCTCTCTGCTCTCTATTATGTGAGAATACAAGGAGAAGTCAGCAGTCTACAACATGAAAGAGGGCCCTCACAAGAACTCAACCATGCTGGCACCCTGATCTTGCATGTCCAGCCTCCAAAACTACAAGAAGTAAACTTCTGTTGTTTATAAGTCACCTGGTCTATGGTATTTTTGTCATGGCGGCCTGATCTAAGACAACAAAGGTGCATCCCTCTTTAGTATCAGATAATCCTCAGCAGGACTGCTAGGTAATGCCTAACGCCTACTGCAAGGACAGCCAGGGACCCTTTTGCTCATTACTGAAGCTTTGTCAATTTTTCTTGACATTGCTATATTAACAATTTTCTTGGTGTTTTGAAGCACTTATAAACCTCTTTTCTAGTATATGTCAATGATTGCATAGTTTTGAGTAATTTCTTTAATCTATATTTATGCAGAGTGATACTATTCATGCATTCTCTTGACTGGATTGCCAAATGACAAGGTTGTCTAAATTTGCTCCGCAAGTAAGCTAATTGAAAGTCTTGCCTTATAAAAAACTCAGTGTCCTTGCACTGGATTTTTAAATCAATAAAATGTTTCCATTGCACCACTAATTCCTCCTCAAACATACTGGAAATAACTTGGCAGAACCAGTTAGTAAGTCATTTTGGCATTTGTTCCCTGAACACAGCAGTACAGTATTTACCGTCTGAGTGGTATGTTGCTGAAGCCAGGTTTGTTGAGAAAAAAACACACACTGCAGTATTAGGTCCTTCTTAAGCATATTAGGTTAACAACCTCTTCTGGTCCACCCAAAGATACTCTAATCGATTTCCTGCTTTAGGCTCTTCCCAACTTCCTGGGGGGCACAGTGAAGGCCACAGCCCCTTCCCACTCCCATACATCAACCCATACCAGTTAAATGCAGAAAATGCATCAGATACTAAATGATCAAGGCACAAATTATTGTTGTTAAGAAGATGGATGAGATTGATTTATGTCCATGATAATTTAGGATATTAATATTAATTCGGGGAGCAAATCAATTAAATCTCTTAATATATGATAAATATATTTTTTCTAAATCAAACTGTGAGAAAAGAGGAGCAACAGACAATAGGCATTACTAGAAATACATGTAATTTTAAAAGCCTTTTGTAATATGCGGGAATAAAATAGATTCACTACTGAAATAATCTTTTTTTTTTTTTTTTTTTGGGGTGGGGTACGCGGGCCTCTCACTGTTGTGGCCTCTCCCGTCGCAGAGCACAGGCTCTGGACGCGCAGGCTCAGCAGCCATGGCTCACAGGCCTAGCCGCTCTGAGGCATGTGGGATCTTCCCGGACCGGGGCACGGACCGGGGCACGAACCTGTGTCCTCTGCATCGGCAGGCGGACTCTCAACCCCTGCGCCACCAGGGAAGCCCTGAAATAATCTTTTAAGCATGCTTGCTGACGATATTTTCCAAACCAAAAATTAGGCTTCATAAAGTCTAGCAAAATGTATCTTTTGTTTTTGTTTTTTGCTATGAGAATATAAAGACATGGGAAAGTTTTGTAGATTTTTTAAAACCATTGTCATACATGGTTATATATTTAATAAATACACTTACTGAAAAAAATACATATAATTGGGACGATCTGGAAAAATCCAAGATGTGTAATCTTCCTGACCAACAATAGTCAATCTTTAAAGTGCTGTATTTCATTGACTCAATTAAACCATCATCTAAAAATCTCACCATTATTTTATGTACTGCTAAGAAAAATAAAATGGCCAATTAAAATATAAAACAATGTTTTCTTATTACTTATTATTCTTATCAACTGTAAGACACACTATGATTTCAGAGAGGTTAAAATGTAAATTAAAAAGGGTGTCTTAGAAGAGATATGGTATTTGATATGGCTTCAACAGACATGAATCGTTTAGCTTTTATTTCTCTGATCAGTAAGGCTTTTTTCACAAAGAGATCTTATGGCTATTATTGCGTCTTATAAGGAAATGATTCCATTGTAAAAGTATAAGTATACAAGAGTTTGTAAAATAAAACATAAGTGGGAAAGGTGAGCTATGGCAACGGTGGCACCCAGTGGCTGGCTCCCTCACAGTGATGGTGCAAGCTGTGGTGGTCTGTGCCAGTGGGTCTAGCAATGTGGGCCCTAGTTGGCTGGTATGGGTATGGCTTTGACTATGGTCCTTGCTGCTGCTGGGCATCCTTTGTTTCTGCCAGTTTTCTATGCTGGGTCCTCCAGCTTTCCAAAGAGTTCTGTGAGCTTCTTATTAACCTTTCAATAAATTCTTTGCCTAAGTCAGCCAGACTTGCATCTAAGGACCTTGACTGATACTTCTGGATTTCAGCCATTTGTTGAACAGAGATAATTGATATAATTTGAAGCAAATCAGTGATTTACTCTTCTAAGGACAGTTACCAATCTCTTCCACTTCTCTAAATGACCATCTCCAAAAAAGATATAAATCCAGCTATATTCAACATTTAAAAAATAGTTGAATCATACAGTATCAAAAGCACACATACACCCATTCTTTTAGAATATAACTTACAAAGTCCTAGAAGGAATAGGGACTTCCCTGGTGGTGCAGTGGTTAAGAAACCACCTGCCAATGCAGGGGACACGGGTTCAAGCCCTGGTCTGGGAAGATCCCACATGCCGCAGAGCAGCTAAGCCCAACTAAGTCCACAACTACTGAGCCTGTGCTCTAGAGCCCAGAAGCCACAACTACTGAGTCTGCATGCCTAGAGACTGTGCTCTGCAACAAGAGAAGCCACCGCAATGAGAAGCCCACACACCGCAACGAAGAGTAGCCCCCGCTCACCGCAACTAGAGAAAGCCCGCACGCAGCAACAAAGACCCAATGCAGCCAAAAATAAATAAATAAATAAATAAGGAATATACTACCTATTTTACAAAGGAATTAAATCACCAAAATATAATTTACTCAGATTTACTATGATTCAGTGGAGAAGCTAGAAATGGAAGGAATTCTGCAGTCATCATAAATATGCAAACTACATGGTAGTAAATTGATTCTAGTTCTTACTACTGCTGAAGGATAAAGCAAAAATTAATTAATTTGATAGGCTGATGATTTCTTTGCAATTATTTGCAAAGTTTCCCTACCTCATTTCATAATTTCTATGCACTTTACCAAAGCAATGTCAGCATGTCCCTTTTTCTTCAAAGTCTTCTGGGGTGTTGCAGCTTTAGTGAGTTTAGAAGCTGAATATTGCTCTCCTTGAGACATGCAGCTTTTAATAATATATTGATAAATGGTAATAATAGGTAACACCTGTATAGTGCTTCATTAGGCCCAAGCATTGTTCTAAGTACTTTACGTATATTAACCAATTCAATCTTCATAAGAATTCTGGGAGGAAAATAGTATCTCCCTTATCCTCATTTTTTTTTTTTTTTGTGGTACGTGGGCCTCCCACTGCCACGGCCCCTCCTGCCGCTCCGCGGCATGCGGGACCCTCCCGTACCGGGGCACGAACCCACATCCCTCCCCCGCATCGGCAGGCAGACCCGCAACCACTGCGCCACCAGGGAAGCCCACCTTTATCCTCATTTTATGCATGAGGGCACTGAGGCACAGAGGGGTTAAGTTACCTGACTGGTGACACGGGCCAGTAGGTGGCAGAGCTGGGACTTGAATTCAGGCAGGTTTGCTGATGAATTCCTGTGCTTAATTGTTATAACAAGTTGTCTTCTCTTAGAATTTACTTGTTTTTGCTACTACTTACTTGCAGTACATAGTGAACCTGACAGAATTTAAAATACAAAAAACCTGGGTTTCAATTCCAAATTTCCTTGGCAAACCTGGGTAGTTTACAGGCTGAACCTCATATTTTTTTCCATGTAAAATAAGAATAGGGCTTCCCTGGTGGCGCAGTGGTTGAGAGTCCACCTTCCGGTGCAGGGGACACGGGTTCGTGCCCCGGTCCGGGAGGATCCCACATGCCGCGGAGCGGCTGGGCCCGTGAGCCATGGCCGCTGAGCCTGTGCGTCCGGAGCCTGTGCTCTGCAATGGGAGAGGCCACAGCAGTGAGAGGACCACGTACCGCAAAAAAAAAAAAATAATATTTGTCTTGCCTACTTCATAGGTTGTTGACTAGAATAAATAAAATCATGTGAAAATGCTTTTTAAAGTGTTACATAAAGAGTTATTACTTAAACTTTGGGCACGTCAGTTAGGATGTACCTTCAGCTGTGTGTGATCAAATGTTCTATAAATTTAATTGGGTCACACCTAGAAGATGGCGGAGCTATGACTTGAAACCAGGGTCGCCCGTATATAAAACCGTGCTTCTTACTCTATCACTGTACTTGCTCCTCTGATAGTCAGATGTAATTGATGGTACACTGTTGTTTTCCTGTGCAGTTTCATTGAAAATAAGAATGTAAACATAAATTGTCCTTCAATAATTTACCACAAAATGTTTCTCTGGTTGGCCTAAATCATAATTTCTATCTCTGACTTACAGATGGAACTGACGGAGGGCAACAGAGGAAGATAGGTCAAGCGACAAAAACTATAATGCGGGTGTCCAAGCAACCAGAAACGCTTGGCTGAGGAAGATTTCTTCTTTCCCTGGCAGGCTGGGGACATTCCAGTTGAGCGCCTTTGAGCCTCTGATGTGGAAAGCAGCTCAAATCCCCACACAAGAGGGGAATGTTTATCACTCTGGGAACATTTTGAGGGTACTCAGGGAAGAGGGTGATAAGGGGTCTCTCCATCTCATAAGCTTACTACTTCGGGCAAGGTCCCTCCATCTTTGGGCAAAAGCGGAGGTAAAAAAAAAAATCTAATAAAAATCATATAAATAGTTAGGACTTTCTCTTTCCTCTTTAGCAAATGCCTTGCTAAGAGTTATAAATCATTTCAATATCACTAAAGTAGAAAATCTATAAATCAACCAAGAAATGTTGGCCGAGTGTCTCCTGTGATTAGCCTATGCATGTGCTTTGAGTTTACATGGTGCCCTTTAGCAGATTAAATTCTTTTTTTTTTTTAAATTATTTATTTATTTATGGCTGTGTTGGCTCTTCATTTCTGTGCGAGGCTTTCTCCAGTTGCGGCAAGTGGGGGCCACTTCTCATCGCGGTGCGCGGGCCTCTCACTATCGCGGCCTCTCTTGTTGCGGAGCACAGGCTCCAGACGCGCAGGCTCAGTAATTATGGCTCACGGGGCTAGTTGCTGCACGGTATGTGGGATCTTCCCAGACCAGGGCTCGAACCCGTGTCCCCTGCATTGGCAGGCAGATTCTCAACCACTGCGTCACCAGGGAAGCCCTAGCAGATTAAATTCTTATAAACCTAACAGGTGAGGCCTTAGAAACCATTACGTGCCAGATTTTGTGTCATCGAACATAAATGTAATAAACTTTGAGAACGTAAGCTCTCTGAATGAAGAAAAATGAAAGATAAAAATGAAAAAGAAAAGAAGACGTTAAAAAAGTTTGAGACTATAGGGCTCAGTAAGGCCAGTTCTGGTTGACTATATCATAATATACCTTAAGTAAACTGCACCAGTCATTACTGTAACCTCGTTTTAATACATCTTAAAATCAATCTTTCTCCTTTTCACATAAAGTGAAAACAAAGACACGTGAGTACCTTTCTAAGACTAATATAGACCTTTTTAGTTAAAAAAAATACAAATACTATATATCTTTCCCTGGTTATGCTATACCTCTGCCATTCATTCATTCCTTCGTTCATTTTTTCAACAAAAGTGTTGACTGTATGAGAGTGGGGGCCAGCCCTGTGGCAAGGGATTGGGCTGTGAAGATGAATAAACAGTGGTTCCGTCTGTCTGGGTTCAGTGTAATCACTCAACGAGTGGCAATAACTATAATGAAGGCAGAAAGAAATGACCATTTCCACTGAAATACAGAGCTTAAAGAAGGGTGAGATAAAGTAGTAAACCACTCTAGTCTGGCAGTCTCTGCCCTGGTCCCACATTTCCTGGGTCAGGGAATACTATTTCGCGTGGCGTGCATTCCTGTCCTCTGTTGTTCCCTCCTGCCACTTTTCTCATTACCACTTTTTCTCCTGCAGCAAAGGGCGGAGAAAGTCAATGGAGCTATTGGGTTTACTAGGGGAAGGGGAAGGAGGAAATCATTCAGGTGCAATGCTAGGTCCCCTTTTCTTGAGGCATGGGAGAAAGGAAGGTCTGGGTTCTGATAGAGAGAGGCTTTAGTTGCAGAATCGTGTGTAAGCTGGAAGGGACCACAGAGGCCATCCTCCTTACTATCCACTTCATAGTTGGGGACATTGAGGCTTAATGACTTATCCAAGGCCACACCCAGTTAGTGGCATTGGTGGAACTAGGACTCAGGTGGGAAACTCCACCACTGCCTTCAGCAGTCTCTTCAACCTTATGTTCCTGACCATCAGGCAGTGTTTCATCTCTGGTCCTCCAAAGAAATGAAGAACAATTGATTAAACTAGTCACCCCATAGTCTTCTGTTCCTTAAGGAAAACTGCACCATGACTGTGACTCAAAGGACTTATTTGCATATCTTTTGTCATTTTTGTTACTCTTCCCATAAGACTGACTGATTCTTCTCTATCCCTTTGATAATATGGTGACCTAATCTGAGCTCAGAGCTTTAAAGATTTGTTTGATGAAGTAAAATAATGTCTTTGTGCTCTGCTTTTCAATGCCTCCTACTTTGACTTTCTGTTTTTGCTTGTTATTCAATTTTCGGAACAACCTTACTTATTTTCAGGGTGTCAGTAATGACCTGAAGAAATTTCTATTGTTGATTTATTTCTATAAGGGTGCTTTCCTGAACGTTGTCCTGTTTGTATGATGGCCTGTCTCCTCCCCCCGCCTCCCATTTGTCAGCTTGTCAGTAATGACCAGGTGGTACATACATGTCAAGAAAACTAATCACCTTCTAACAGGATTTGGAACGGAATTAATGCGGATCTTGTGCCCTTCCTGTTCCAACTTCAGCAGCCCAAGGTCTATGACTGCTTAGAGATTAGCTGGTTGGCAACTGCATCCCCTGGCACCTCAGGGTCTTGGTTCTCTCTTCAGGCCCTAGGCAGTGAATTTTGAGAGATTCAATACTCGAGTTCCTTGGAGACAGAGTTTGGGTATGTGGTTGAAACTGGCCAACCCGGGACGCCCAGTGAGGCAAAGGCATCTCCTATTTTGCAAGCGATGCCACTGGGTCACAATGCCGCGAAGTCATCGAGTTCCTCCTGCCAGACAAGTTTCTGCTTCTGGTCGCCTCTGAACCTCCGACACTCCGCGGTGTATCAAGCTGCGGCGGCCGCGGAGCCGTTCGAAGGGGTAGTGCTGAGTGCTGTCAGTATTGACCAGGCGTCTTCGAGTAGTTCTTTCAGCCCAGTTGCTCCGTGACGAGTCCACAAGTTCTCACGCCTCACTTTTAAGCAAGCTGCTCATTCCTCCTCCACCTCCCTGCTCCTCACCTTTGTTCCAGCCCGCACATTTTCTCAGCGCCGCCACCTGTGTGCTCGCAGAGACCCGGGCGGAGCCTCGGTCCGGACCCATGACGTCACCCCTCCGCGATGGAGGCGGGGCTGTGGGAACCGCAGTGCAGCGCAGAGGGGCGGGGTGGGGCGGGGCTTGCGGCGCGTGACCTGGCTGCGGGAGGCAGCAACCCGGAGAAAGGTGTAGGGGGGCCGGGACCTGCCGACTCCTGAGTCTGGGGGCGGGGCGGGGAGTGGCAGGGCCCGGGCGGCCGGAGCCCGGTGAAGCGCTAAAACGGGTCACGCTTCCTCCTTCCCTCCCCGTCCTTTCTTCTCCTCCCACCTGGGCCTCTGCGTGGGGACGCGCACCTGGCAACCAGCGGCCGCGCTCCGCCGCGCCCCCACCTTCTCCGCTCGGGCCGGGCGCCCCGAGCCTGCCCCGCACTCCGAGCTCGCCCCCGGCTCCCGCCCCTCTTCTCTCTACCGGCCCCGCGCTCGCAGGGGGCGGCCTCGAGCGCTCGCTCGTTGATGCCGTTTTGGGGGTGACCCGGCGCGGCAGGAGGCGGCGGCGGCGGCGGCGGCGCCTCCACGGTGGGGGCGTGTTAGTGGCCGTGGCTTTGCGGGACGTCGGGTGTGTAGCTGCGGGGTGGCAGGGCGGCCAGCCGGCGAGACCGCGCGTGCAGCTCGGGTTTCGGGACGCTGGAGGAGAGCGCCACGGCCGCGCGGGAGCGGGACATGTGGGAGCTCAGGCACCGGGGAGGCTGCCCCGGCCCCGTGGGAGCGGTGGCGCCGCCACCCCGCGAGGGAGAGGCGGCCGGCGGCGACCACGAAACCGAGAGCACCAGTGACAAAGTAAGTAGAGCCGCGAGAGGCGCACACCCGCGCCCCGGCTGGGTCCTGGCTGGGGCCGGGACACCTGGGAGGGAGGGTGGGGCCCCACTGAATGTCAGGTGAAGTTGCGGGCTGCGCCGCCCTCCCGGCCTGGCTTTGTTTCCTTCTCCCTCAAGTGGGACCCGGACCCCAGCGATGGTGCGTTTCCCAGTATGACCTCGACCGCTGCCAGGGTAGCTGGATGATCCAACTTGACTCTAATTTAGTTTCTGCCCATTCCAGTCCCCCTTCCCGGGATCTGGGGCCGACGCTAGAATCGGGATGGAGCCTGCCACCCTGAGAGCTGCAGCTTTCTAGTAGCTGCCACTTCACACCTCTTCTCAGGAGAGGAACACAGTAAGAACTAAACTTAAGTCATGCACCTTCGCTTCTAACATGTCATTGGATCCTGACGCTGGAGGCTTGGCTTCTCGCGCTCCCCCATCAGCACTTTCGTTTCCTCTATCCTTTTTCAGTATAATAGATTTTGGACGTTTGAGAGGCTCCTACACGTGACCCAGTTGTGACCCTCCACGGCCGACAGTGCAGCAGTAGATTTCATTTTACCTGACACGTTAATTCATGAGGACTTTTAAAATTCCCATTTCTGTAGATTGCCTTTGTAAGCAGATGTAATGCCACTATTCTTTTTAAAGGTAGAAGAAAGTCAAAGTGCAGCTTATTTGGTAATAAGTTTAGGAAATTGGGCCAGGCAATAGATTGTTTTATGAAATCTTCTGTTTATAAAATTCCATTTTATCTTAGAAACTCAAAGCACTTAAGCTATTCCTAGAAGCATTCTTTTTTGGAAGCAGGTATTGCAGTTTGAATTACAGAAGTGAAGTAGATTGCTCAAGGTCAAGTCAGTGGCCTTTTGGAACTAGAAACTGTTTCCTGATTCCCTTTTTTCTGGTTTGCACTGTTGCTGAGACTCACTCACTCATCAGAACTCAGAAGTTCTGATTTGGGGGAGGTTCCACCTGGAACTTGCTGTTGATGAACTTGAGGTCACCCCTTATAAAGCTCTGGCAGGAACATATCCCACAATATCATGAAATAATAAATTTAACAGTGATTTTAGGCATGAAACTTTAGAATCAATGGGAAGACAGATCCTATTTTTCCCCCTACCCTTGATAGGCAGGTGGAATACAATGAGTCTGTGATAGAACATATGTATCAAGGAATTATACAAAGTGTAACAGTTCCTAGCTTCTGAAGGTTGATGTTACAAAGCTAAAAAGAGTGGGCAAAGAATAGTTTTTGTGAAAACTGCCTTGGAAACTAGAACAAAAATAGAATTAATTAGGTTGGGGTTTGTTTTGTTTTAGCACTGATACAGTTTAGAATCAAGGAAATACCAGCTTCCCCATGTTCACTTCCTTAACTGGAACAAGCTTTTAATAAGAAAAAACATGTTCAAGGAAGCCATCCATAAAATAACTTTTGAATTAATTAGTTTCTTAACACCCTAATATATTTAAAATGGAAACTACTTCTCTGGTTTGATTTGACTCATTAGAACTGTTGTGTCTAGCTATCTGTGAGTGGGTTACCTCACTGCATATTTATTTATTTATTTATAGATGCCACACTATTGGTTTTCATTAATACATACCCAGTGGGATTTTTTTCCTGAGAGTAGGTGTTGCCATGTGTAACCTGTTCTGTTAAGATTTCTTAGACAAGGGTGAGCATTTTCTAAACCATATCTAAAATATTGCATACTTTTAGAGTTTATTGCAAGGAACTTTTGACTTGGCAACCTTTGTGTCACTGAACTCTATCCTCTGTATGTCCTTTCTTATCAGGGTGTATATTTGAATGCACCTGTATTTCCAGGTCAAGGACCATTATAAAATCAGTTTGCACATCGGAGGCTGGTTAATATTTGGTCCATTGAAATTCTTTTAAGTGCCTTCTCCATTCAAGTTGCAGTAAAGGCAAAACTCTTATGGAATTAATGAAAGAAGTGCAGGAAGTGTGTTATATTCTGCTGTTATGGTATACTCCTGTGCCATTTTGTAGTCTTTTCTTATAAAGGCATTATTAACATGACCTTCTCATTGTTTAGGACCTGGAGACATACTGAGAGAAAGTTCTGTGGTCCAGAGAATTGCTTAGAGGATATTCTCACTAGTATTTAGAAATGAGGAAGGGGCAGAGAACATGGAATTTAGCAAAAGATCTTTTATATTTTTATAATACTCATTCATTTAATTTCCCCCTCAATTTCTTTCTTTATTTTTATTTATGGCTGCATTGGGTCTTCGTTGCTGTGCACAGGCTTTCTCTAGTTGCGGCAAGTGGGGGCTACTCTTCGTTGTGGTGCACGAGGTTCTCATTGCAGTGGCTTCTTTTGTTGCGGAGCACGGGCTCTAGGCGCGTGGGCTTCAGTAGTTGCAGCACACGGGCTCAGTAGTTGTGGTACACGGGCTTAGTTGCTCTGTGGCAGGTGGGGTCTTCCCGGACCAGGGCTCGAACCCGTGTCCCCTGCATTGGCAGACGGATTCTTAACCACTGTGCCATCAGGGAAGTCCCAGCAAAAGATCTTAAGAGAAGCCACGTTTTAGGCCGAGGAATGTGAGATGTAAAATATTGGTAGTAATTGTAGGAAGTGCCGGTGGAAGGGAGTACAGGATAGCAGCTAGAGAGGACTTGGAGGATCAAGTGAAAATTTCCTTTTTCAAAGAAGGGAAGATAGGTATTCATATAAAGAAGTCAGTGGACTTCTGGTGGTGCAGTGGTTAAGAATCCGCCTGCCGATGCAGGGGATACGGGTTCAAGCCCTGGTCCGGGAAGAACCCACATGCCCCAGAGCATGTAAGCCCGCGCGCCACAACTACTGAGCCTGCGCTCTAGAGCCTGCAAGCCACAACTACTGAAGCCTGCGTGCTGCAACTACTGAAGCCCACGTGTCTAGAGCCTGTGCCCCACAACATAGGCAAGCCACCTCAATGAGAAGCTCGTGCACCTCAACTAGAGAAGGCCCGTGTGCAGCAAAGAAGACCCAACGCAGCCAAAGATAAAGAAAGAAAGAAAGAGAGAGAGGGAGGGAGGGAGAAAGAAAGAGAGGAAGGGAGGGAGAGAGGGAGGAAGAAAGGAGGAAGGAAGGAAGGAAGGAAGGAAGGAGGAAAGAAGTGGGAGTGCAGATGCTGATATGAGGGTGGGCAGTCCCTAGGAAAAAGAAAGTAGACATGGTGTGGAGAGTACAGGTGGTTGGAGTATTCAAGGAAAGGAAAGAAGGAATCGAGGTTAGATACAGAAACATTTTGAAAAGCAGAAGAGGAGAGATCAGTGTTTGATGCTTTAAATTTTCCCAGTAAAGTAGGGTCTGAGAAACACAGAGCTTCAAGAGATCTTAGAAACAATTTAGTTCAACCATACATATATACATATATATGTGTGTGTGTGTGTGTGTATTTTTAAATAATAAACTTGCCCTAGACTGTGTTTGTTATTGCCCGAAATGACCTTAAATGGGTAGCAGAGCTGGAACTAGAGCTCATCTCTGACTGGGACACCTTTGGAATGTCATTTTAGAGAGTGTGATGTAAGATGACCAAGAGGCAACTGGCAGAATTATCAAACTCAGTGAAGCTTCAGTTGAACTAAAATAACACAAATTTGTTATGTATTGAATTAGCATGGTTCTTAACTCAGTAGCAGTAGTAGTCATAATAGTTGATGCTTGTAGAGTGATTTAGAGAAAACAGTAATTTCACATCTTTCTTTTTTTGTTCCTCAGCTATATGGGTTAGGAATATTTCCCATTTAATAACTGAGAATAAGAAAGGCACTGGGAGTGATTGTGGTCGGGAATGCCAGGACAAGGATGCCAGAGAGGAGTGAGTGAGCCAGGGGGGCCAGGATTGAACACAGTTAGGGTAGGCAAGAAAGTAGACGGAAGCTCAAAGAGGGCTGTTGAAGCCCTGGATGGATTGAGAGAGATTGAGCAATTGAAGTGAAGCTAAGACCTAACTGACTGGACTGGAAGTGGGAGAGAAGGGGGTGCACAGGGAATCCGTGGCCAGTACAGGGAGCACAGGTGGAATAGTGCACTGGTCAGACGAGGACCCCATGTACTCATATGTGGGGATGCTACTCTGATACAGATTTGGGTTTGCGAAGTTGAGGGTGAAACAGTCTGGAGGTCAATTAACTTCTGTCCTTCCTCATTTGAGATGGGTGTAGTTTCTTTCAAAAATATTCTAATATTTAAAAAATAAATTTTTAATTTTGGAACTTGTATTTCCATAAATTCTTCACTTTGGTACACTTCACTGTGAGTTGTCTTGGTGTCACTTGAAGGTGTACTAAACATTTTCTATATTTTTTCCATCTAAATATAGGCCATTAATAAAATATGAATATGTAGATCTAGATGTCCAGAATAAAATGTAAGTTGGTATTCCCCAATTGTTCATCAATTGTTAGTCACTGTTATCACCCAAATAAGTTTCCATGTTGTCATTTGCAGCATATTCATTTTATTTAACAACAGTTTTTGAATGCTGGCTCCCCAGATATCACCAACCCACCAGCTGATAAGACAAAGTTGAGTTTATTGCTTCCTGTGGTGAGGAAAAACACCACCTCAATACTAAGCTTTGGCAGAGCTTGGAGGGGGAAAGGCAAGGTTGGATTTTATTGAGAATTGGAAGTTTGGTTTAAGGCAGGTCTTTCAATGCAGGGTCTTGATCAGGACTGGGTAAGGATCACAATGTAACAGTTTGGGATTGGTGGCAATTGCCAGGCAAGGATTTTGAGGCAAGGGATCAAAGAGTTTTAGGAGGAAACTTGTTCGTTGGTGCTTCCTATTAAAGGATTGATGTTTTTCAGAAATTCTTGTGATGAACAGTTAGCTCCAGAGCAAGCATCTGGGAATAGTAAAGCTATGGTAATGAAGATGATTGGATTCTAAAGTCATGTTCATGGAGGCAGTAAGCTTTGTGGGGTGAAGGCATGTAGTTTCTTTCTCACATCTTTAAAATACATGGAAACAATGAAGAGACTGAGAGAAAATGCTGAAATGAGTAGTATAACCTACCATTCTTTCAAGTAAGACCTGTTTAGCTTCAAGATTTTTAAAAGGCCCCCTCCTTTTAGGCACAGAGCTCTGTGTCATTTGAGGGTTTCCTTTTGCTTGTTTGCAATTTTAATGCTGTACTAGGTACAGCATGGGATCAGTGTGAACCTCAAGGGACCTATAGTGGAGAAGCTGACCCTGATTGACTCACTTTTTATGGGACCAGGTGTAAAAGGGGTGGAAATTGTGATTGATTTAGTACGTTATCCTTTGTTTCATTCTAAACTGCTGCTTACCTTCATTAGTTTAGAGACTTTGGAGCCATCATCTTGAATGGTCTGGAATCCCATGCCCTTGTTCTTCCTGCTTTCCATTCTCCAGTATTGAGAAGCACCTCAGTCCTCTTTCCTTGTCAGCTGGCTCCTGCGCACTCTTCAGGAGTCACCATAGCTACAAGTGACAAACACTAAAGTGACCATACTTACACTGTGCAGTTGGACATGTGCAACACTGATGAGTTCATCACTGCAGTAAAGATGATGAACAAACCCTGTCACCACTAAAAGTCTGCTCCTGCCCTTCTGTAATTCCCCTTCTACACCTTGATAACCACTGATCTGCTTTTTGGCACTATAGATGAGTATGTATTTTCTAGAATGTTATATAAGTGGAATTCTAAACATACGTGTATGCATATACGCATATGCATATGTATGTATACATATACGTACTATATGTACATTTTGTCTGGCTTCTTTTATTTGTTTATTTTTAATTTATTTTTTGGCTGCATTGGGTCTTCATTGCTGTGCGCAGGCTTTCTCTAGTTGCAGTGAGCAGGGGCTACTCTTCATTGCAGTGCGGGGGCTTCTCATTGCGGTGGCTTCTCTTGTTGCGGAGCACGAGCTCTAGGCGCATGGGCTTCAGTAGTTGTGGCTTGTGGGCTCAGTAGTTGTGACTCGTGAGCTCTAGAGCACAGGCTCAGTAGTTGTGGTGCACGGGCTTTGCTGCTCCGTGGCATGTGGGATCTTCCCGGACCAGGGCTCGAACCTGTGTCCCCCGCGTTGGCAGGCGGATTCTTAACCACTGCCCCACCAGGTAAGTCCATGTCTGGCTTCTTTTTACTGAGCATAATTTTGAAATTCATCCATATTGTTGCATACTTCAATAGTTCATTTTTGTTGCCGAGTAGTATTCCACTGTATGGATGTAGCCCAATTCGTTTTTTTCAACATTTGAGTTGTTTCCAGTTTGGAGCTATTACAAATATAGCTGCCATGAACATTGTGTACAGTCTTTGTGTGGATATATACTTTCCTTTATTTGGGGCAGATACCTAGGAATGAAATGACTATGTCATAGGGTGGATGTATTACTTAACTTTTTAAGAAACTGCCAAACTGCTTTCCAAAGTGGTTGTACCATTTCACACTTCCACCAGCAGTGTGTGAGAGGTCCAGTTTCAACACATCTTCTCTGAGACTTGGTATGTTCAGTTTTAAATTTTAGCTATGCTAGAAGATGTGTCATAGTATCTTACTGCGGTTTTGATTTGCATTTCCCTAGTAACTAAGATGTTGAACATTTCTTCATATGCTAATTTGCCATCTGTGTATTGCCTTTGGTGAGATGTCTGTTCAAATATTTTGCCCATGTATTTTAATTGAGTTGATTGTTTCCTTATTGAATTTTGAGAATTCTTTATGTGTTCTGGACACAAGACCTTTATTTGACATGTGATTTGCAAATATCTTTTCCCAGTCTATAGCTGTTTTTTCATTCTCTTAACACTGTCTTTTTTTTTTTAATAATGATTTTGGAAATCTTCTAGGATTTACTATTTATTTATTTTTAAAATTTTATTTACTTATTTTTGGCTGTGTTGGGTCTTCATTGCTGCATGCGGGCTTTCTCTAGTTGCAGAGAGCGGGGGGCTACTCTTCGTTGCAGTGCACGGGCTTCTCATTGCGGTGGCTTCTCTTGTTGTGGAGCATGGGCTCTAGGCGTGCAGGCTTCAATAGTTGTGGCTCGCGGGCTCTAGAGCACAGGCTCAGTAGTTGTGGCACACGGGCCTAGTTGGTCTGCAGCATGTGGGATCTTCCCGGACCAGGGCTTGAACCCGTGTCCCCCGTGTTGGCAGGTGGATTCTTAACCACTGTGCCACCAGGGAAGCCCAACACTTTCTTTTGAAAAGCAGAAAATTTTAATTTTGAAGTACTTTTATTTATCAGTTTTTCTTATATAAATCATACTTGTTGTCATATTTAAGAAATCTTTGCCTAACCCTAGGTCCCAAAGATTTTATGGAATTTTTATATCTTTATGTAAATGTCTATGATTTGTTTTGAATTAATTTTTGTAAATGGTGTGAAGTACAGATCAAAGTTTTTTCTTCTTCCTTCCTTCCTTTCACATATGGATATTTAATTATTCCAGCATCATGTATTGAATTTACCTTTCAACTTTGTTGAAATCAGTTGGCCATAGAAATGTGGATTTATTTCTGGACTCTGTCTTCTGTTCCATTGACATTTTTTTTTCTTTTATGCCAGTACCGCAGTAACAACTTTATAATAACTTTTGAAAACAGGTAGTGTAAGTCCTTCAGTTTTAGTTCTTTTCCCCAGGTGGTTTTCGCTCTTCTAGGTCCTTTGCATTTTCATATAAATTTTAGAATCAGTCTGTACATTTCCACACACAAAAAAAGCCTAATGAGATGATTGCGGTTGCATTGAATTTGTAGATCACTTTGGAGGAAAATTGTCATTTTAATTTCCTTTCTGCATCCTGGCTACATTGCTTAGAGCTGTGTAAACTTGGGCACTTTACTTAACCTTTCTGAGCCTAAATTTTTTCAGTTACAAAAAGGATGTGATTACTTATCTGTAAGGTAATGTGAGGTATAAATAAATCAATATTTGTAAAGTACTTTTGCTCTTATTTTCTAAGTACATTTCACTGTAGGAATTAGATTTACAGGGTAATAAAGAAAATTTAATTTTTTCAACTTTCATCCACCATTTACCAGAAATACTTTCATTATCATTTTACATTTGGAAAAGAGTAGTCTTTCATAGTCAGAAGCCCTCATTTTATGTAAGTGCTACTGAGCTCCCAAGCAAGGTGACTTGGCCAAAATTACTCACCTAGCAAGAACAGTTGAGAACTATTTTAATCTTAAATGTTAGCATGAGCTGACAGACTCAGTTCATTCAACACATATTTACATAGTGCCTAATAAATGCCAGCCACTGCGCAAGGTCGTCTGCCAGCCTCTTGTGAGTCAAAAGTGAGGCCAATAGTATTTCTTCTTCTCACAAAGCTTATGAACTACTGGGGAGGGTTGTGGCACATCACCATTATTGCCAAGTGGACTTTGAGGTGGTGTGCTGAAAGTCCAATGGCTTTATTTTTTAAGGAAACCAAGGGCTGAGTTTCTTTAGGGTTAAGTGTTTTGCCTTTTGTCATAGTGCTAGTTAGAGGTGGAATCAGGACTGTCAGCCCTCATATCCGTGGGTTGCAAATCCGTGGATTCAACCAACTGTGGATCAAGATATTTGAAAAAAAAAAAAAATCCTAGACGGTTCCAACAAGCAAAACTTGAATTTTCTGCATACTCACAACTGTTTACATTGTACTTACAACTATTTACATTGTATTGGGTTTTATAAGTAATCTAGAGATGATTTAAAGTGTATGAGAGGATTGTGTAGGTTATATTCTCTGATTTTTGTATCTGAGGGTGTCCAGGAACTATTCCCCACCCCCCTTCCCCTACTCCCACCAGGTACTGAGTGATCACTGTACTTGCAACTCCTGACTCCTAGTCTGGTGCTCTTTCTGCAACCTGGTCATGTGCCCTTATGGAGCCATTTCCATTAGTCACTGTCTCGACTACCACTCACACTAAGTCTGCAACGCTCTGGGTTACTGAAGGTGAAAAAAAAGAGAGCAAAGCAAAGAAAAAAATGTGATGTGTTCCATCATTCTAGATGTCAAAAACCTGCTGGCACATCCGACTAACAGCAGGTTCCCTGATGTTTTCAGGAGATGTCCTGTCTGGTGGTTTACTAGTCAACATCTCTCTTTGTTTAAGTTGCTGTGGGGCCAACTGACTCAGTGTCACAGTGGAAATGTGACATTTGTTTCATTTGTCATTTTTGGTATAATGTCACATTTAATTTTATAATTGTTTAGTAAGAAAGTTGTAGTTAGTAAACAAAAGTTTATTATTGCTTTATGAAAACTGATAATACAGCCTCAAGGCTAACATTTTATTTGTTAAGCCACTTAATGAGGAATTGGATTCGATAGTAATAATAGCTTACTATTTCATTGACTTAACTGAGTCCTTGGCATTATATTAAATGTTTCCATTTTATGGATAAAGGATCAGTTAGAAGGGGTGATGAAATTTGCCAAAACCTTGGTGCTAATAAAGCCTGAGTTTGGTTTGAGATTCCTAAACGTTTTGAATCCCTAGGCGCTTTCATTCCTAGTATCACTTCTGGCCCAAGATTCTGCTCAATGCTCCTTCTGCCTGTATTCACCTCCTGTGAATATTCTCTTCCCTCTGACCCAGTTCAGTCCCCTTCCCCCAATTCCCCCCTCAGTAAACCACTCTCCCAAAGCATTTGTGTGTATAGCACTCTTTAATGAAGGTTGCTGCTAGGGGTGGGTATAGGAGACGGGAGGACATAGGAGTGGAGGCTGTTCCTTACAGCAGAATGAACAACTTCAAAACTGAGCATGAGGCAACTCTTTTCTTAAAATTCCTTAGCCACTCTATCCCTGGAGGTTCTACAGTGACCATCTGTGTGTAACGGCCCCAGCATACACACATAGTTCTTGTCCATGCACTCTTAGAAGTCAGTTTGGGTTTTAAATAACTTTATAAAAAATCACACCACCAGAGCAAATGCTTTTGATCATAGTTTACCTATAAGTAAAACAGCAATGATAGTGTCTGTTTGACCTGTTTCATTAGGATTGTCTCCTTTTTTGAAAAAACATATTTTTTTTTCTGTACCTTATATCCTTGTAGTTATTTACTTTATACACAGTAATTGGTACCTTTTATCCCCTACCCCTATCACGCCTGTCTCCCCTTCCCTCTCCCCCCTGGTAACCAGTAGTCTGTTCTCTATATCTGTGAGTCTGTTTCTGTTTTGTTAGCTTCGTGTTTTTTGTTTTGTTTTGTTTTTGTTTGTTTGTTTTAGAGTCCGCAGGTAATTGATAAGATGCACTGTTTGTCTTTCTCTGTTTGACTTATTTCACTAAGCATAATACACTCCAGGTCCATCCACGTTGTTACAAATGGCAAAATTTATTCTTTTTATGGTTGAGTAGCATTCCATTGTATATATATATATATATATATACACCACATCTTCTTTATCCATTCATTGGTTGATGACACCTAGCTTGCTTCCATATGTTGGCTATTGTAAATAATGCTGCTTTGAACATTGGGGTGCATGTATCTTTTTTAATTAGTGTTTTTGATTTTTTCAGATATATACCCAGAAGTGGAATTGCTGGATCATATGGTAGTTCTATTTTTAGTTTTTTCAGAAACCTCTGTACTGTTTCCACAGTGCCTACACCGATTTACAATCCCACCAACAGTGCACAGAGTTCCTTTTTCTCCATATCCTTGACAACATTTGTTATCTGTGGTCTTTTTGACGATAGTCATTCTGACAGGTGTGAGATGATATATCATTGTGGTTTTGATTTGCATTTCTATGATAATTAGTAATGTTGAGCACCTTTTCATGTGCCTTTTGGCCATTCCTATCTCTTCTTTGGAAAAATGTCTATACAGGTCTTCTGCCTATTTTTTGATTGAGTTGTTTAGATTTTTTGATATTGAGTTGTATGAGCTGTTTATATATTTTGGATATTAATCCCTTATCAGTCACAACATTTGCATATATTTTCTCTCATTCAGTAGGTTGTCTTTTTGTTTTGTTGATGGTTTTCACCGCTGTGCAAAAGTCTTTAAGTTTAATTAGGTCTCATTTATTTATTTTTGCTTTTATTTCCTTGCTTTAGGAAACTGATCCAAAAAAATACTGCTACAATTTATGTCAAAGAGTGTTCTGCCAGTGTTTTCTTATAGGATTTTTATGATTTCCAGTCTTACATTTCGGTCTTTAATCCATTTTGAGTTTATTTTTGTATATGGTATGAGAAAACGTTATAATTGCACTCTTTCACATGTAGCTGCCCAGTTTCCAGCACCAGTTATTGAAGAGACTGTTTTTTCTTCATTGTATATTCTTGCCTCCTTTGTCATAGATTAATTGACCATAAGTGCCTGGGTTTACTTCTAGGCTGTCTATTCTGTTCCATTGATCTATGTGTCTGTTCTTGTGCCAGTACTATACTGTTTTGATGACTGTGGCTTTGTAGTATAGTATGAAGTCAGGGAATGTGATGCTTCCAGCTCCATTCTTCTTTCTCAAGATTGTTTTGACTATTTGGGGTCTTTTGTGATTCCATACAAATTTTAAAATTATTTGTTCTACTTTTGTGAAAAATGCCATTGGTATTTTGTTAGGGATTGCATTGAATCTGTAGATTGCCTTGGGTAGTATGGTCATTTTAACAATATTAGTCTTCCAAATTCATGAACATGGTATATCTTTCCATCTGTTTGTGTCGTCTTCAATTTCTTTCATCAGTGTCTTATGGTTTCCTGAGTACAGGTCTTTTATTTCCTTAGGAAAGTTTATTCCTAGGTATTTTATTCTTTTTGATGTGATTGTAAATGGGATAGTTTCCTCAATTTCTCTTTCTGGTAGTTCACTGTTAGTGTACAGAAATGCAATAGGTTTTTGTATATTAATTTTGTATTCTCCAACTTTATCATCATTGATGAGCCCTAGTAGTTTTTTAGTGGCATCCTTAGGGTTTTCTGTGTATAATATGTCAACTGCAAACAGTAACAGTTTTACTTCTTCCTTTCCAGTTTGGATTCCTTTTATTTCTTTTTCTTGTTTGATTGCTATGGCTAGGACTTCCAATACTGTGTTGAATAGAAGTGGCAAGAGTGGGCATCCTCACCCTGTTCCTGATCTTAGAGGAAATGCTTTCAGCTTTTCACTGTTAGGTATGATGTTAGCTGTGGGCTTATCATATATGGCCTGTATTATGTTGAGGTATGCTCCCTGTATACTTACTTTGTTGACAGTTTTTGTCATAAATGGGTGTTTTACATAAAAATTTTTGTCAAAAACTTTTTCTGCATCTATTGAGACAATCATATGATTTTTATTATTCAGTCTATTAATTTGTTGTTGTATCATGTTGATTGATTTGTGGATATTGAAAAATCCTTGCATCTGAGACAGATCCCACTTGATCATGGTGTATGATCTTTTAAATATATTGTTGGATTCAGTTTGCTAATATTTTGTTGAGGATTTCTGCATCTATGTTTATCAGTGATATTGACCTGTAATTTTCATTTTTTGTGATATCTTTCTCTGGATTTGGTATCAGGGTGATGCTGGTACCACAGAATGAGTTTGGAAGCATTCCTTCCTCTGCAAATTTTTGGAATAGTTTGAGAAAAATAGATGGTAACTCTTCCCTAAATGTTTGGTTAGAATTCACTTGTGAAGCCATCTGGTCCTGGACATTTTTGTTGGAGTGTTTTTCAAATAAATTTATTTATTTATTTATTTTTGGCTGCATTGATTTCTTCAGTGAGCCATTGGTTGTTTAGTAGCATATTGTTTAGCCTTTTGTGTTTAGCCACGTGTTTGTGGTTTTTTGCATTTTTTTCTTGTAATTGAAATAGTGTTGTAGTCAGAAATGATGCTTGATATGATTTCAGTTTCCTTAAATTTATCAAGGCTTGTTTTGTGCCCTAACACATGCAGCTTGTGATCTATCCTGGAGAATGTATTCTACGTGCACTTGAAAAGAATGTGTATTCTGCTGCTTTTGGATGGTATGTTCTATATATATCTATTAAATTCATTTGGCTTAATGTGTCATTTAAGGCCAGTGTTTCCTTATTGACTTTCTGTCTGAATGATCTGTCCATTAATATAAGTGGGGTGTTAAGGTTCCCTACTATTTTTGTGTTACTGTCAATTTCTCCCTTTATGTCTGTTAATATTTGCCTTATTTATTTAGGTGTTCCTATGTTGGGTGCATATGTATTTGCAATTGTTATATCTTCTTGAATTGATCACTTGATAATATCATTATGTAATATTCTTTGTCTCTTATAACAGTCTTTGTCTTAAAGTCTATTTTTGTCTGATATAATTATTACTTCCCTGGCTTTCTTTTGATTTCCATTTGCATGGAATACCTTTTTCCATCTCCTCACTTTTAGTCTTGTGTGTGTCTTTAGATCTGAAGTGAGTCTCTTATAGGCAGCATATATACAGGCCTTGTTTTTATATGCATTCTGTCACTTTGTGACTTTTGATTGGAGCATTTGGTCCATTTACATTGAAAGTAGTTATTGATATGTATGTTCTCGGTGCCATTTTTTAAATTGTTTTTGCAGTTCTTTTTTGTTCCTTTCTTCTTTTGTTGTCTCTTATGATTTGATGATTATCTTTAGTGTTATGTTTGGATTATTTCCTCTTTTTTTGTGTGTGTCTATTTTTGATTTTTGGTTTCTAGTTATCATCAGGTTTATACATAGCAATCTGTATACATACATGATTTTCTTAAGTTGCGGATTTCTTAATTTCAAATACATTTTAACAACAGTGCATTTGTTCTCACCAGCCCTTACAATGACTGTTTTCAACATTATATTTTACATCTTTTTGTTTTGTGTATTCCTTGACTCCTTATTACAGACATAGATGATTTTACTAGTTTTGTCTTTTAGCCTTCCTACTAGCTTTGTATGTAGTTGATTTACTACCTTTACTATATATTTGCCTTTACCAATGAGCTTTTTCCTTTGTAGTTTTCATGTTTCTAGTTGTGGCCTTTTCTTTTTCTCTTAGAGAAGTCCTTGTGACTTTTCTTGTAAAGATGATTTGGTGGTGTTGAACTCTTCTCCCTTTTGCTTGTCTGCAAAACTTTTCATCTCTTCATCAAATCTGAATGAAAGCCTTCCCAGGTAGAGTATTCCTGGTGCTAGGTTTTCCCCTTTCAACACTTTAAGTATATCGTGCCACTCCCTTCTGGCCTGCAGAGTTTGTGCTGAAAAGTCAGTTGATAAACTTATGGGAGTTCCTTTTTATATAACTTGTTGATTTTTACCTTGCTGCTTTTAATATTCTCTCTTTATCTTTAATTTTTGCCATTTTAATTATGATGTGTCTTGGTGTGTTCCTCTTTGGGTTGATCCTGTATGGGATGCCCTGTGCTTCCTGGACCTGTATGTTTGCTTCCTATTCCAGGTTAGGGAACTTTTCAGCTATTATGTCTGCCAATATGTTCTCTGCCCCTTTCTATTTCTCTTCTCCTTCTGGGACCTCTGTGATGCAAATATTAGTATGCCTGATGTTGAAGTGGAGCTCTCTTAAACTGTTCTCATTTCTTTTTGTTTGTTTTTCTTTTTTCTGTTCAGCTTCAGTGGTATCCACTATTCTGTCTTCCAGTTCACTGATCTGTTCCCTTGTATCATTTAATCTACTGTTGATTCCTTCTAGTGTATTTTTCATTACAGTTATTGTGTTCTTCATCTCTTTTTGGTTCTCCTTTATATCTTCTAACTCTTTGTTATGAACTTCTAACTTCTCACTCATCCATTCTTCTTCCAAGTTCTTTGATAGTCTTATGATCATTACCCTGAACTCTTTCTTGGGTAGATTGCCTATCTCCACTTCACTTAGCCTTCTTCCAGGGTTTTATCTTGTTTCTTCATTTGGAACATGTTCCTCTGTTGCCTCATTTTGCCTAATTTGCTGTTATTATTTCTATGTATCTGGTAGACTGGTTACATTTGACCTTGGAGAAGTGGCTCTTTGTAGGAGATGTCCTATCAGCACATTCCCCTCTGATCATCAGAGCTATATACTATAAGCATGCCCCCTATGTGGACTGCATGGCACCTTCTCTCATGGAGGGCTGTCTAATGGGGGTGGTCTGGTTGGCATGGCTGGCCCCTCGTCCAGTTGGTTGCTGGACCCTGCCATGTGCACAGGCTGCCAGCTGCTGTTTGGCAGGGCTGGGTCACAAGGTCACTGGGTGCAGAACCCCAGGGGGTCCCAGGGCTAGTGCTGGCTCACTGATGAGCAGAGCGAGATTCTGGGGTGGGAGGTTGTGGGGCCTAGGCATCAGAACTGGTGTCAGACTGCTATTGGGTGGGACTGGTTCCTGACATAGCTGGTGTGGAACCCAGGGTGTCCAGAAGCTTGTGTCAGCCCCCTGGTTAGTGGGGCCAGATCCAGGAGTGACTGGCTGAGGGGTGTCTCAGAGCTGGTGTTGTCCTGCTGGTGGGTGTGGCTGGCTTGTCCTGAGGCTAGAGGTGGCTCACTGGTGGGCAGGGCCTAAACCCATAGCATTTGGGGGCCAGTGCCTGCTCACTGGTGTGTGGAGCTGGGTTCCAGGGTCTCTGGCTGTAGGGCCATGGGGGTTCTGAGTCTAGTGCCTGGGCACCGGTGTATGGCGCCAGGTCCTGGGCCCTCTGGTGGACAGGGATGTGTCCAGGGGTGGCTGTGGGCTCAGAGGGGCTGCAAGTAACATGCTCAGCTACTTACTAGGCTTGACGTATCCCAGTACTGGTGCCTGTAGCCTGGTGGGTGGGGGTGGGGTGGGGTGGCAGACGGGGTCCCAAGGCTAGTAAGCTAGAAGGAGAATTCCATATGGACATTTGCCAGCATCCAGCATCACTCGACAGCATCAGAATTCTAGATGGACACTTCTACATGGTAGAAGGAGCTCCCCAAGATGGCTGCCACCAGTGTCTGTTTCCCTGGGGCAAACTCCAGTTGTCTCCTGCCTCTACTTGAGACTTGCCAACATTAGCAGATGGATCTGATCCAGGCTCCCTTCAAATTACTGCCTCTGTCCTGGGTCCCAGAGTGTGAGAAGTTTTCTGTGCACTCTTTAAGAATGGAGTTTCTATTTCCCACAGCCTCTGGGTCTCCCAAAAGTAAGTCCACCGGCCTTCAAAGCCAAGTGTTCTGAGGGCTCGTTTTCCCCGTGTAAAACCCCCAGGCTGGGGAGCCTAATGTGTGGGGCTCAGACCCTTCACTCCTAGGGGAGAACCTCTGCAATTGTAATTATTCTTCTGTTTGTGGGTTGCCCACCTAGTGGTATGGCTCTTGACTATACCACAACACTGCCCCTCCTACCCATCTCCTGTGGTTCCTTCTTTGGATCTTTAGTTGTAGAAGATCTTTTCTGGTAGATTCTATCACTCTCATCAGTAGTTGTTCTGTTAATAGTTGTAAAGTTGGTGTGCCCATGAAAGGAGGTGAGCTCAAGGTTTTTGTACTCCACCGTCTTGGCCGTGATTGTCTCTTGAGGGTCTAATAAAATGATGGAAGTTTAAACACTTAAAAAAACTATATATGTGTGTGTGTGTATATATATATATATATTCATACATATATATATGTGTGTATATCTATATATCTACATATCTATACCTATCTATCGATTGATACAGAGCAGGGCCCTGTGGGGCTCTTGGGCACAAAGACTTTCTGAGTCCCCCATTTCTTTGATTACAGGAAATAGCCTTCATTCAGCCTCTATGACTTTCCCTGAGTTCCAGTGAGCAGATTCAAGCAGTTGTTAATTAGGGAAGGGAAGGGATGTGAGACAAGAGAGAAACAGTCAAGAGACACAATAGTGCAGGCTTGGGGCAAGGTCCTGGTTCCCCATCAACGGATACACACAACCATACCTTTGAGCTGTTTTGCAGATACTGAAATCCCCTCCAGGTGGGAAGTGCTAACAAGTAATGATGGTATGCTTCCCACAAGCATGTAGACCCCAGACCAGTTGGAACCTGAAGGTTGATGATGCTGACTCCTACTTAGCTCACTGCCAACCAACCAATCAGAAGAATGTCCACAAGCTGATCACACCCCATTACTGTAAAACTTCTCACTACCCTCTCCAAGCTGGGACACACGGTTTTGAGGGCATTAGCCTGCTGTGGCCCCCTTTGCCTGGCAAAGCAATAAAGCTATTCTTTTCTACTTCACCCAAAACTCTGTCTCCAAGATTTAACTCGGTGTCGGGGTACAGAGGCCGGATTTGGCTTCAAGTTTGGTGTGCAGTGTGGGACTGACTTAGGGACAGTCCCAGGTCGGGGTGGGGGGTCCCTTGGCTTGATTGGACGCTCCGAGGTTTTCTCCATGCCAGCCTCTTTCAAGAGAGCAGAAGGTTGGAGAATTCCTTTAGAGGCCAGATCGCCTGGGACTCTTGCCTGGAAAGGCCAAGCCCCAGTTTATCCTGTCCGCCATCCTGGCAGCTGGAACTCCAAGGCGGGAGTAGGGCAGTAGAGGGACCACCCTAGCAGCTGCCAAGGCCATCTCTGCCTTGAGGACATTCCTCTCTTCCTCCCCCCTCACTGCCCTGGACTTCCTACTCCAAGGAATTGTTTTGGGGAAGCAGAAAAGTAGCGTTTGGGATGTTACGACACCTCTGCCAGTGTTTTGGTAAGCCCCCTCAGCTTGCATGCTGAGGCCACTTGGTTTGGTCTGTTTGGCGAACCTCTGGTTCCCGTTTGGGGATTTTTCCATTAGGAAGATCCAAGGCCACCGGGTTAGTGGGAGTTGGAAGCCAGTTTGAGCCTTGGGCTGTTTGTTTCTTTTTGTGTGTGTGTGGCTTCTGTTTGGCGGCGAGGATTCTGGTTTTGCTTTCCATTTTGTGTGCGAGGCTGTTTAATTTGACTCAACATGGGAAGCGCTTCTTCTTGTATTCCATCTGATAGCCCCCCGGGAAAATGTTGGCAGATTGGTCGACCTATAACTATGAATCTATGACTAAAAAGAATAAGGTTCTATTGTAATTCTGTTTGGCCAAAGTATATTCTTAAAAGTGAGGAGAGGTGGCCTTTGCATGGTGGCCTAAATTATTATACTATTCTTCAGGTAGAATTGTTTTGTCACAGGAATGGAAAGGCTGGGAATTCTCTCCACTCCATCTGGGCTAGCCACTCCGGGCTCCCTGAGAGCCACCTCCGGGTTTGTTCTCTTTCAAGAACTGACCCAATCTATTTGCAAGCCTTTCTCTGGGAATGGAAGTGGAATTTTTAAACTATACCTCCTCTGATATTCTGTCTGTGTGGCCGTAGTTTATCTGTTGTTTGTGTTTTTGTGGATATTGTTTTGGGGTAAGCCACTCAGGCTTGCACAGGATGGGAAAATTCTACCCAATCATTGCAAGCCATTTTGAGCTCTCAGTCTGGGAGTGGAAATGGAATCTTTGGGCTACACCTTGTCTGATCTTTTGTTTGTGGGACCGTGTTTGTTGTTTGTATGTATGTGTGTCAGTACTTATATTGACTGGTCGAGATGTCTTTGCTAAATAACAGGGCTCACATGAGACAATACCAGGGAATCCTTCCCTGTAGTGTCAGGCTTTGCCTGGGGCAGAATGCTGGTTGGGATTTTCCCTTTGGGACAAGCCTTGTTATGGGTAACCAGAGTTCTGTTCCATCTTGTAACCGCCCCCCGCCCCCCAGGGTATTGTTACAAAACTTCGAGAGACCACTGTGCGCAGACCCTCAGGAATACTTATCTTATCTAGACTATCTGTAGGAAAAAAAAAAAAAAGATGGGGGGCAGAGGGGGGAAGCCTTTTTAAAATCAAGCGGAAAAACTGAGATTCTGGTTGTCTTTATGTAAAAGTTAACTTGTAAATGAGCTCTATTTAATTCACTTAAAATTGAGCACTTACAAATTAAATCTAAATGTGTAGAAAATGGCCAAGATAAATTTTGGGACCACATGATCTGGGGATTATTCAGTACTGAACTGATATTTGCTATTGAAGGTGGCTTAAGCTTGTTGGTTTGATTAATATAGACATTTCTTTAGAGTTATCAGTGTTAAGTAATGCAAGTGAGATAAGAGCTTTTGGGTAAAACTCTTTAGGAATAATTGTTTTAGGAATGTGTACTTAAGAATAATCTTTTCAGCTGCTTGGTAGCTTAATAATTTAGAGTTAAGTTAAATGATGGAAGTTTATTGAATAGGTAGATCATTTCCAAATAAAATATTAAGATACTGAAACATTAATTAGTGAATGTTGGCTTCCCTTGGCAGAGAGGAGACTAAAGGTATTTAGGAATCTAAAGGTATTTGGTGCCACCCTGGGATAGTCTCCATAAGAAAGCACATGTTTTGAGAATTGTGCACGGTCAGGATTTTCTAAGATTGGATTATTAAATCTAGTTAGGTAGATGGATTTTGTTGGGAGTGGGCTAGAGCAAGACCAGATTCAGATTCGGTTTCTCCCTTCAAAGTTTTCTTAGAATACTGCTTTTGACGACAGCTCGTGAGTTTCTTTGCCTTTAAGCGATCTATATTTGCTTTTGAAGTCTCTTCACTTTGGTTAAATGAAATAAGTATTGTGTGACAGATTCTAAAAGTTCTTTCAACCTCCAACTAACGTTAAGATGCTTTAGAAGGCCGAGGCATCTCAGAGAGAAATATTTAATTAGTATGTTAAATTACATGGCATTCCTAAAAATCTAGTATGTCCTTGTAAAATGTTATCAGTCGTAATTCTAGTTATTTAAAAATGTTGCACGTTACAGCAATAACTAAGTTTCTTTTTGTCAATCCCATTGTGATCAAATGTTTAACCATGACTTTTTAAGTCTATGATTTGTAGACAGTTATTATTTTGTATTTTGATAAATCTCAGGTTGTACTGGGAAACTGGGTAAGAAATTAAAAAAAAAATCCTAAGGGAAAGCTTGATGGTTTCATAAAAAGTTAACAAGAGGATTGGTTACTAAATGAACTGGTGAATATGGTTATAATTTTTATGGGTTTTGTCTGAAATGTTACTGGCTTTGATCTGTGTTTTCCAGATATAGGAAAAAAACTTCCCCTCAAGTTGGTTATGATTTGCAACAATTTGGTAAATTACACCTCTGTGAGTAAAATTGAGATATTTTTCTTTTCCCTCTGCCTGTTCCCTTCAAAAATTGGAGACTCTTGGGTTCTGAGCAGCCTTATCAGGCGAATGAGAAAAACTGTCTCCTGGCATGTGCAGAAATCTTGATATTTTGGGGACCTCTAAAAGAGAGAAATCAACCTAGGCAAAATCTGATGGCAGGCCTTTGATATGGCTTTCTTGGCCTTGAGAGGCCTTTTGGAAATTTAGTCTGAGACTTCTTCTGAGGAATTACACCAGAGTCAATATGGAAGAACCTATGTGGTCAATGGACCAATCTTATTTTAGAAACAAATTAGTCTTGGCTATACTTGATGAACATGGGGGCAATTTTAGAAAAAAATTGTTTCACTGAATATTAAATTCTAGTTTTGTTAATTAATGTCTGTGCTTACCAAGACTTACTTCCCAGATAGTTCCTTGTGGTTATGTTATATTGTTCCAAAATTTAATTAAATTGTCAGAAGAACACTCTAAGTTTGTTTCTGAAGCCTAACTTTGTAATCAGTCTTTGGATAAAGATCAGATGCTCCATGATCTAGGAGATTAACACCAGGAGATTAACACCAGGTTATGTTCATTCAAATTTAAAGGGTCACTTATGTTGGGGACAATTAAACCCATACTAGGGATAACCAGACTAGTAACACTAGGAAACTGGGCTGGGTGCCTTATGGATAATGCCAATATATAATTTCCCTTAAAGATGAGGATTGGTACAGAACAGACTAAGTCAGAAGACCTGGGATATACTGGGCTGCACCTAATGGAAGTTCTTAACTTATATTCTGAATTATGACCTTACTAATCTGCTAGCTATATTGTTTTTTATATTGCCTGTTTTGCAAAATTGTTGTTTCTTGCATTACCAAATGTGTGACTGAGCCTCTGATAAAATGATGATGTATAGTTCCATATGAGATCAATGATTGTAATAGTGTAACTAGATATGGGAAGAAGCAACAAGAGGGAATAGTTTCCTGGACCATAAGAGACTAGTAAGACAGGTGGCCCAGAGACTTTTGGTTACTAGTAAGGCCTAGTCCAGTAAGTAAGAGCACATTGAGTGGCCTATCAGAAAAATCTTTGCCAGACCTGGGAATGAGCATTCCTAGCACTGTGGGACAAAATGGTCATGAAATGCCCCCCAAACCATGGTCAAGTTTATGATCCTGAAGGGGCTCTGCCAACTGCAAATTGCCATCTGCCTCTGCAAGGATTAGGCCAATGGCCACTGTGGCCACTGACCTTCAACACCCCCTGAAAGGAATTCAGGGTGGAGATCAGGAATGAGTCACTCTGCTCTGAGAAAAACTGGCAGAACAGGGCTTTAGATAGTTAGATATTTTCAGAAGATTTTATGAGCCCAAATTCTTGCATCTTCTCATATCTAGAAAAGCACTGAAATCATTAACGGTGACATCTGCTTTGGCCATTAAGAAGAGAAATGCAATTGGAAGTCAAAATGGGGGAGCTGTTGGTTCAGACATATGGATGTGATTTCAGACATGTTCCTGTATTGCTGAGAGCTTGAATCTTCTGAGCTGTGTCAGACCTAGGGGATGGCACCAGCCAATCTCAAAACAGTGTCCACTGGTAACTGCAACCTTATGGTTTCAAGGTATCCCCTTGTAACTATTAAACTTTTTAGACAATAAAATTGCTTTAGATCAGATATTAACAACAAAAGAGGAGACATATTTAATGGCCAATGGCTCCTGTTATATATATCTGAATACCATATCAGAAGTTAAAACCTAGTTAGATAAAATTAGACAACTGGCTACCTGGCTACAAGTCTCCCTTAAAGAGCCAGGTCCAGACGGGGTTTCAGGCTTAAATTCCCAGGGGATTGAGACCTTAATCATACTAAACTCAGATCCAGGACTTGGAACTCAGTAATATTTCCAACTCGGTGTCCCAAATTGAGGCAGGACTATTCCCCATTTCAGCTGGAAGTAGTCAGAGCGGTTGTCACCCTATTCCCTAAAAGATTCAGGGAAAGTTAAAAAAGGGAGATTAAAACCAAGTCCCCTGAAACCAAGTTCCTCTGCTGAGTTTATGATTAATGTCTCTATCCAAAACAGTTATTCCCTTCCTTGTCTAACATCTGTTCTCAAGATTGAGGAATATCAAAGAAAAGGGGGGATTGATACTGAGCAGGGCCCTGTGGGGCTCTTGGGCACAAAGACTTTCTGTGTCCCCCCATTTCTCTGATTACAGAAAATAGGCTTCATTCAGCCTCCATGACCTTCTCTGAGTTCCAGTGGGCAGATTCAAGCAGTTGTTAATTAGGGAATGGAGGGGATGTGAGACAAGGGAGAAACAGTCAAGAGAAACAATAGTGCAGCCTTGGGGCAGGGTCCTGGTTCCCCATCAATGGATACACACAACAGTATCTTGAGCCGTTTTGCAGATACTGAAACCCCCTCCAGGTGGGAAGAGTTAACAATTAATGACGGTATGCTTCCCACAAGCACGTAGACCCCAGACCAGTTGGAACCTTAAGGTTGATGATGCTGACTTCTACTTACCACATCAACCAACCAATCAGAAGAATGTCCACAAGCTGATCACACCCCATTACTGTAAAACTTCTCACTACCCTCTCCAACTTGGGACACATGGGTTTTGAGGGCATTAGCCCACTGTGGCCCCCTTTGCCTGGCAAAGCAATAAAGCTATTCTTTTCTACTTCATCCAGAACTGTCTGAGATTTAACTCAGGGTCGGGGTACAGAGGCTGGATTCGGCTTCTCTATCTATCTATCTATCTAAAATGCTATGCCAGTGTAAGACATTTCTCTTGTTGTTGATGCTTTGATTGTAATCAAATAAAAAAAGAGACTATGTACAGTTGATCAGAATCTATGTGGCATTAACACCATATTCTTTGTTAAGTAGAAAAACAATGAATGTTTGATTCTGTGGAAAATTTCTGATTTAGATAATATAAGAGTTTCTTTTTGTGTCTTTTGTTTAAATTAATCCTTTATATTGATAGACTTTAGCAAAGATAATCAAACTTTCCTAACTAGGATGTACAACAGTGCTTGGATATTCAAGGTAAGTTAATAGTTATTTTTTTGTTTTAAGTTATGTAAATGAGAGTTGGCACACTGAGCAATAAATAAATGCATTGGCAAGCATGTGCTTTTTCTTCCTTTTATTTTGCAAAGTGATTTTCTTTTTTCTTTAATTTCAGGAAACAGATATTGACGACAGATATGGAGATTTGGATTCCAGAACAGATTCTGATATTCCAGAAATTCCACCATCCTCAGATAGAACCCCTGAGATCCTCAAGAAAGCTCTATCTGGTTTGTCTTCAAGGTATGGTTGGTTGAAGATGAATCTAATGGGTACACAAGATAAACTGTGAGGTTATCCTGGACCATGTCCAATGTAATAAATTTCACTTTTGGTGAGTTTTAGAGCTATGAGAGGAGGCTTTACACTTTTTCACCATATATGAGCACAGTATTAGAGGCTTGATGTACATCCTTTCGTTCATCCTTAAAATCTTGTTAAGTGTGAGAAAACCAAGTCTGAGAGGTTAACTGGTGAAGGTTACAGAGCTAGCAAGTTGTGGACCTGGCATTTCTGCCCTTGTCTGACAGGTTTCTGAAGCCAGTGACCCATTTACCAAATCAGGTTGCCTTTTCTGGTATTGGAACATCTAAAAAAGAAAATTCTATATTCTCTGTTCCCTGTTTTTCAAATGCCAGATGGAAATAGGTACTTTTTTTCCTTTTAACAGAGTTTAAAATCATTGTCCAAAACTCTACAACCCTTTACCACTTTATATTTGTGCTATACTTTTAAATGTTTAATAACCACCCAATTTCAGCTAATTTTATATTGCCCTTCATTGTATTCTTTGTAATATGAATTATAAAATTTATAAAAGCAAAATAAATACAATATCCAGATTAACATATGAAACCTGAAATATTGGTACAGAACACTCTTTTTTCAAGTTTTTAATACTGTTACACACAGTAAGAGGTCCATTTTACACCATGCCCCAAGAGACACACAAATGTATATTTTAACTGCTGTAAAAATGTTATAAAGCAATTCTTGCCATTGCTATGTGTGATGCTCTCTGATTTCTTTTATTTTTGATAGCTGTTCTATGTTATTGAACAAAAATACGCTGGATTACTAAATTGATTTTACTACCCATGGGTCATAAATTGGAGTTTGAAAAATACTGATTTAGTCATATCTAGTGAATATAATGTGAGCTTTTCTGATTTTTAATTTCCTAGAGGATGATCATAGTAGAATAAATTGGTTCAAAACAAAGTTTTCATATTTTTTAGCCAATAGATATATAGTTTTTTGCTGTCCATTATTAAAAGCATGGTTATCATTTTAGTAGTTCTTGTTCCCAGTTGTTTTCATGACCTAGCTCACAGATGTACCTTTTTTTAAAAATCTCACCTGGTCTTTCTCAGATCTGGATTTTTTTTCATATTGATGTTATATAAGAATAATGCTGGATTCCTTTGTGTCACTCATAACAAGATTTTCCTTAATAATTTTTTTTTCCTGGCATAAAGCAACAATGGCAAGTAGTAGTAGCTGGTATTTATTGAGCATGTATATTTGCTAGGTGCTGCTCCAAGCACTTTATATGTGTTGACTAATTTATTCTCACAACAACCCCGTAACTGTATAAATGGAGAAACTGAAGCACAGAAATGTTTTATATCAAGGGTCGTGTAGCTAGCAAGTGATAGAGCCACATTCTGAACCTAGGCATTGTGCTCTATTTATGAAAGAATTGGTTTTAACAGCAGATAATATATGACTAGTTTCAATCTTTTCGAGAAACTTCTCTGTAAAGATTAAATAAATGTTTTAAAATCTACATTTTACACATTTTAGCCTCTTTTTAATACCCCAAATAGTCTGCCTTACAAAGATTTAGAAATTGTAGATGCATAGGATTAAAAATACTAATTATATAAGGAATGTACATGGTTTGTCGAAGAAAACCCTATAATCCTCCTACCAAGACATTAATATTTAAAATACTGTGATGTTTATCTTTGAAACTTTTTTGTTTTTTACATTGTGTGCATGTGTGTGCCTGTGTGTGTAATGTAAAAATAGCACTGTACTGTTTTCTGCCTTGTTATTTTCATTTTCATTCCATGGTATTAGGAACAACATCCTGAAATATGTGTAAATATTTTAATGACTGTATGATATATTTCTTTGTAGAGCTATAGTTCAACTTACTTAACTTAAACAGCAACTGCTAGACATTTAGCCAATTTCTAAATTTTCACAAAACCAACTCTGCTTTAAATATATTTCTTTATAGCTAACTTCTATTTAGAATCAATAATTATTTTCTTAGTATAAAACTTTAAAAGTGAAATTCCTTGGTCAAAATTTATGTTCATTTTTTAAGGCTCTAATATATAATGCCAGAAAGAGCATAAGCCATTGAAATTGGAAAGAGCGTGAAAGGTCTTCAGTCACTTGGCAGTTGTCCCAGTCTGTTTCTTGACCCGTGTATGGGTCTGTGGAAATGAATATTCATTAGCTAGTGAAGTCTGGCTGTCTCCTTTAGTAAAGAGCTTCTTCAGCAATGAGTCTAACTTAGTAGTTCTCTCTGGAAGGGGCAATGCCTTGGATTTTGTACCTTCCCCCAACCAGTGAACATTTGGCAGTGTCTGGAGACATTTTAGGTTGTCACAATAAGAGATGGTGCTGCTGGGGCTTCCCTGGTAGCGCAGTGGTTGAGAGTCCGCCTGCCGATGCAGGGGACACGGGTTCGTGCCCCAGTCCGGGAAGATCCCACATGCCGTGGAGCGGCTGGGCCCATGAGCCATGGCCGCTGAGCCTGTGCGTCCGGAGCCTGTGCTCCACAACGGGAGAGGCCACAGCAGTGAGAGGCCCGCGTACTGCAAAAAAAAAAAAAAAAAGAGATGGTGCTGCTGGCACTTAGTAGGTAGAGGCCAGGGAAGATCCTACAGTACATAGAACAACTCTTCACAACAAAGAATGATCTGGCTCAAATGTTACTAGTGAAGGTTGAGAAACCGTGGAAATACCCAGGCATAGTCTTGCTGGTGCTCTTGTACTCTATAATGCCATCTTCTTTGTCCCTGGGAACCTGCACACATCCCGTTAACTTCCTTCTAAGGCTGGTAGATAGACTTTCTCAAAACCCCTGCTCTTTGCTAGATGGCCCACCAAGTTCTTGTTTGTTCTTGAAGAGTGCTTCTGTGCCCTAATTCTTGGCTCAGGTGAACTGCCTTGCCAACCTAGGTCTTTCTCATTATGCTTGTACCACTAGGAAAATTTTTTAAAAAATTTTATTACTTTTGGGACTTCCCCAGCGGTCCAGTGGTTAAAACTCCACATTTCCACTGCAAGGGGCATGGGTTCGATCCCTGGTCATGGCCAAAAAAAAAAAGCCAATAAATTTTTATTACTTTTTTTGTTTTTGCGGTACACAGGCCTCTCACTGTTGTGGCCTCTCCTGTCGCGGAGCACAGGCTCCGGACGCGCAGGCTCAGCGGCCAGGGCTCATGGGCCCAGCCGCTCCGCGGCATGTGGGATCTTCCCGGACCAGGGCACGAACCCGTGTCCCCTGCATCGGCAGGCGGACTATCAACCACTGCGCCACCAGGGAAGCCCAAATTTTTATTACTTTTGAAATAAAAACCCCTTAAGAGTTGTAGTAACAGTAAGACATTGTGCATCACATAACTGATTTGAGCAATAAATGTGTAACCACTTTAGATAATCACTTTAAAGGACGCTGCTTAATTATATACTTTTTAGAAATTTCATTTCTAGCTCATATAGGTCCTGGAAACATGAGACTTGAATGGATTTCTCTACTGATTCTGAGTTCCCTTACCTAAAACAATCTGTGAGGTGATGACTTGGACTCAAAATTAAGGCTTACTCTAATGTGATCATGGTGGCATGGTAAAGGAAATCAAGAATTTTGAATTCGGAACCAGACTTTCCTCTGGATTTTAGTTACAATGGTACATATTCTTTTACATATCAGTGCTCTGTTTTGAACTCAGTGCTTCTCCCCTGAGAGATAACTTTGGGTTACTGTATCAATGTATATATATATTAAGTTTAAGTGTGTGCTTTTATGTGCTTAACTTTGTGTTAGGTATTCTTGGGAGATTTGGGGAGTCATTTAAATTAAAATAAGGCAATTAAGTCTTGTTGCGGAGGGGAATTTTTCTGCCTGGAGTAACATCTGTATAATAAAAGAGAGTAGGTCTTTGTTTAAATCTCTGGTTCTCAGAAGCTACCGTTCTCTGCTGGTCAGAGCCACCCCTTTAACATTAGAGGTACACTTGGCCCTTTCAACTCCCACCAAAGTCTGATTTCTGACACTTGGGTAGTGTCCTCTTCTCTAGAAGAGGTTCTCAGTAATTCTGAGTCTGAGAATCAGTTATGAAGGAGGGCTATGTACATTTCTGAGGTTCGTGCAAGGAAGACAGGATTATTATCAGGAGACTGGCTTATGGTCTTTTATTTACCTCTGACTAGCTGTGCGACCTAGCCCAGTTTCCTAATCCATTCATTCATCCTCAAAGAGTTCGTTCTATTAAGTCAAATAGAACCTTTCAGCTGTAGCATTTTTGATTCTGCATTCATTTCAGTTCAGCCCCAAAGCTTACAGTCTCATGAAAAATGTATGAGTCTACATACTTATAACAGTAGAGGGAAATAAAGTTGGGTAAGTACAATTTGACCACCATGTGAAAAACCTTGGAAACTATATAAAAGAGTTTGGACTTACTGTTGGCATTTTAGGTCTTGTGTGGACATGATCAAAGGGATATTTGAGGAAGAGTAGTTAGGGGTATCTAGGCTATATAGGAGAGTGATTGAAAGCAGGGAGTGTAATCAGTATTCGATAAATGGATGAAATCAGCTAATATTTCTGTTACAGAGAGGAGAACGAGGGCTTGTGCTTAGAATACAGTGCATATATGCTACTATACGTTGGGTCAAAATCTCTTGTGATATAATTTAAATGTTAGCATTTGAATTAGTAGAAATCAGAAAATTATTTAAAAACTTTACTGTGAGTATAATGTAAAATGAGTGTAGAATGAATAAACTCAGAGGGCAGCAGTTTTAGATTCAGAAAACATCATGCTTCTATAGCTGTTGTTAGAACGATCTGAGGTGTTTCATACAGTGGCTGCTGACATTTCTTATGACGTAGCCACATAAAGAGTGAAAATATTTGTGAGGTACACTGGGGGTGAAGTGTGAGGCTCCTGCGGTGATGGAGGGCAGGCAGATGGGCTCCCCAGGCTCTTACTGACAGCAGAGGGTCGAGGAGGTCAATTCTCAGTCTACGGGGGACCAGCCAGGTGTGCCTCAGGGAAGCTGTGCTCTAAGCACCAGCAGAGGCCCAAGGAGAAGAGAATACTTTTCTACGAAAGGCTCTGTCCTTGCAGGAAAGCAGGCAGCACACGCTGAGCAATAGAAAGAACTGACCTTCAGTCTGGCCTTGCCCTCAATGACGGACCTCCCCACACCTTCCTCATTTCCTTGAAATCATGGTGCTTTCCAGTTTCAGTTCCGCATTTTCCTTTCTTTACTTTTTCTCACTGCAAGGCCGTGCTCTCTGTTCTACACCACCTTAAAATCCGTACTCTTTTTATCCACCACACAGAAGGACAGACACCCTTTGGGAGGGCTGTGCACCTGGCCCCTCCTTCCCACCTGAGTGGCCCCGGGCGGACACGTGCGCACACCTGCATTGGCCACCTCACCTCCCAGCCTCGCGATTCATCCTGTTCACATGGAGCAAAAACTAGTTCTTTTCTTCGGCTAACCGGATTTTTACATTTCCTTTAGCTCTCAGTGAGTGAGCGAATGCTATTGGTTTGTTTGGTTGGTTTGCGTTGTTGTTATTGTATAAGGTAAAGTATAGGGGATTCCTAAAATATAGTTAAGGGAAACCTGTAAGTCTGGCAACTCATTACTGTAACAACACACAGAAATTTAAGAACACGTTAATGCTAACTCTACAAATATTTCCTTTTTAGGTGGAAAAACTGGTGGATTCGTGGAATCCTTACTCTAACTATGATTTCATTGTTTTTCCTGATCATCTATATGGGATCCTTTATGCTGATGCTTCTTGTAAGTGTTTGCCCAAGTGTCTCTTGCTTTGTTTTTCAGCACTGATATTGAAGTAAATTTGAGCATGTCATGAAAAAGAAGGTGGTTCAAGACTTGACAGCAACAAATTTAGTTCCTTTAAGCATCTTCTGGTTCATGAAATGACCTGGACTAATCTTTTCCATTTGCAAATTGGCCATTCAGTGTGTATCAAGTATACGTGATATTCAGTAGATACACAACTTTGTGTCAGACATTGCACCAAGCATTAGGTAGAACAGAAACACACGACTTCAACGTATATGACTGTTAGCTAGATCCCTGACTTCAGGGGACTCATTCTAATGGCAGAGACATGTAAGTAACCATATGAATAAATGGTGTAGTAAATGAGTGGAATAAACCCCATGATAGATCTTGTTGGAAGAGCACAGCAAAAAAATGACCTCATCCAGTGTGAGAGAGAGATGAGGGAAGACTTCCAGAGGAGGTGATGTGAAAGCTGAGTCATAAAGAAGCATTGGATGGGGGAGGGCATTCCAAGTTGGGGATATCAGGGGCAGGGGTGTAGTAAGGAGAGATTGTGGTCCGTTGGGGGGTTTGTGAGTTATACATGTGGAGAGTGTCTAGGGATGAGACTAGAGAGGCAAGCAAAAGCCATTCTGGGAATTGGATTTTGTTGTATATGGGAAGCCCAACAAGTTATGAAGTCAGACACATTTTTTCAGCTTTTTAATTCATTCATTTAACACATGCTTCAGGATGCCTGCTACATGCCAGGCAGTTCTGGGGAATGATGCAGTCATGCTGAGAAAAATGCACCTGTGTCTGCCCTCATGGAGCTTACTGTCTACATATTAAAGAACTGATCAGATATGTAATCATAAACTGCAGTAAGCATTTGAAAACAAGAATTGGATGCTATGAGAGCAAAGGGGGGGAGCCAGGAGACTTTCCAGACTTTATCCAGTGCCCAGCATCTGCACTGCGGTCTTGAAAGTTGAGTAGGATTCACTGGGGTGAAGGGAGACCTTGGAGGAAGGATTTTGCTTTTTGCGGTATGCGGGCCTCTCACTGTTGTGGCCTCTCCCGTTGCGGAGCACAGGCTCCGGATGCGCAGGCTCAGCGGCCATGGCTCATGGGCCCAGCCACTCCGCGGCATGTGGGATCTTCCCGGACCGGGGCACGAACCCATGTCCCCTGCATTGGCAGGCGGACTCTCAACCACTGCGCCACCAGGGAAGCCCCTGGAGGAAGGATTTTCACAGCAAACGATTCCCTGTGTATAAAAGCCTTTATATCTAAAGAAGTATGAAACACTTGAAGCCCAAAGTGATAGAAGTAAGAAGGAGAAATACATTCATGACAAACATCACGCATTTCCTGGGTGCTGAACATGGTTTAGCAGTGAACAGCGAGGGCCTGCTCTCGGGGATATGTACAGTGTCCCTCCTTTTTATTATTTGTCTTCATCCATCGCAATTGTATTTATGATGTTTATGTTAAGGGAACATGAATGGATATACACACACTTGGTGCTCAATTGATACTACCTTTATGTGTTTTAAGGTATTATTTACATTCACAACCCTGACTAGGTCATTTATATTTTGAGAAGTACATTTTGTACCTAGCTTGCATTTGCCTTATAATATCAGCACTCAAAAATGACGAATTCAAGAGAGTTTTATTAAAAACTTACTTCTAGCAAATGATAGTTACTATTTTAAGATGGAACTCATACTCATATTCCTTAAAATAAAAGGAGTTTTTTCCCTCCAACCTTCTATTTATAGTGCTTTAATTGTTGCAGTCACAGCTTGGAATCACGCTTTCTAAGTGATGGAGTTGCTAAAGCGTATTTTGATTTAAAGGTAGATGTGAACATATAAAAGATATGAGGTTCCCCCACCCCTTCCTGGAACTCCTATAATAACTGTTTTAATTCACATTATTTAACTTATTTTTAAATAGTGCATTAGTTTTTTTCCCATTGTGAGAGTTATAAAAGTATATTGAAATTACTTTGGAAAAGAGATAATTAAAAAAAAAATCACCCCAACCCTATCATCAACCACCACAACTCAATTAATACTGCCATTTGATGTATTTCCTTTCATCTTTTTTTTCTTTTAAAAACCATGATTGTCATTATAGTGTGACTAAAATTTTGTATCCTTTTTAAACTAAATATTGAATGTTTTGTGTTGCTCCACGGTCTTTATAGCCATCAACTTTAATACCTTCATCTACTCAATGAAATGTTAGTACATCATAAGTTATTTAGAGCAGCGTGTTATTTTTAGACATTCAGGTTATAGTCTGGTTTTTATTTATTGTGAATAACATTATCCTAAACATATTAGAATATAAAGCTTTTTCATATGCAGGATTATTTTCTTCAAATAGATTCCTAGAGTGAAAATAGGCACTTTTATTTGGATAACACATAGTTCCAGCTCAACATATCTAAATCTGAACTTCTGTTCTATCGCCAGCCATTCTGCATAACTCTATCTACTTTTCCAAGCCTTCCCTGGTGTTGTCCTGCGTTTCCCTCTCTCCCTTAGCTCCCCAGTTTCCTCAAGCACCAAATCCAGTCAGTTCTACCTCCTTGATGTCTCTCATTCCTTATACTCCACCCTCTTCTGGCACTTATCCATACTCATCTGGATGGTGGTATCTTGCCTGCCTTACTGTCTCTTCTCTTGCTGCTTCTCCAGTCAGTTCTTTCTACCTCTGTTATCCCCAGAAATTCACGTCTGATCACGTCCTTTCATGATCGGCACCAACTCCTTTGTGCAGCCTTTCATGCTGTTTCCTGTGGTGCTGTGACCAGACTCATCTCTTTCTACTTCTCACCCCAGCTTTGTGTTCCAGCAGCTCTGGACTACTTGTAGTTCCCTTAACATCCTCCTCCTCTCCTATGTACATGACTCTGTACATCCTTCTCCTTCACCCCAACTGGGCCCATCCCCACCCTTACCACAGGTTTTTTGTCTGCCTGTGCTTATATCCATGTGGCTGTTTCCATGTAGCTGGTAAGCTATAAGTGACAACCATATACATGGATGTGTGTGATATTAAAAATTCTTTTTTTCTTCTTTCAGTGAAACACCATATATAGTGCTAATGGTTGCTCTTGAACAAATGTATTCATAGAAGTAGCATCAGTTCATTTGATATTCTAAAAGCCCTTGGTTCTATAAATAACATGACTTTGCCATTTTATCTTAACATCTAGCATTGTCCCCATTCTCGGATTATTATTGTTAAAAAAATGACTTGATGTTATACACAAAGGCTATTTGAAGGACAGTATTTAAATTTCCTCTTGTGTTTATAATATAACACATTTATGAGTTTTTCTTAAAAGAACTATTTGTAATAGTTAGGCATAATATTTTCTTACTGTATGGCTGAGGGGACACAACTACTTCTTTTAAGTATGTCATTGGACATGTACTAGGTATAGTGGGAAAAAATAGCTTAAGAATATCCTGGGTAGTAGGATTGGGAAAGCTGGTTTGTGGCGATCTCAAAAAGAAATCCCAAAGTATATTCTTTGGCAGACTTTGGTTAGCTCTTTCTGTAAAGGACCAGATTGTTGTATTTTAGGCTTTAAGGAGCCACATATGTGTCTGTCATATAATCTTTGTTTTTTATTTTTAACTCTTTAAAAATATAAAATCCAGGGTCTTCCCTGGTGGCGCAGTGGTTGAGAGTCCGCCTGCCGATGCAGGGGACACGGGTTCGTGCCCCGGTCCGGGAAGATCCCACATGCCGCAGAGTGGCTGGGCCCATGAGCCATGGCCGTTGAGCCTGTGCGTCCGGAGCCTGTGCTCCGCAACGGAAGAGGTCACAACAGTGAGAGGCCCGCGTACCGCAAAAAAAAAAAAAAAAAAAAAAAAAAATATACATATATATATATATATATATATATATATATATATATAAAATCCATTCTTAACTCCAGGGTTGTACAAAAACAAGCCCTTGGGTATATTCTCTAGAGGTTGAAAAAGTCTGCTATATTCACAAAGCTGTTAGTTTACGGTGATGAGTGTTCAGCTTGCCATTTGCTCTTTGAGTCTTGGAATTGTCTTAAGCCAAACACTGGATATGATGCTACAGTCTCAGAAATTACCTTTACCCAGATTGGTGGATTTAGCAGTTTGAAGGACAGCTACATAGACCATCAAAAAGGGATTCTTGAATATAAACCCATTTACTAGGCATGTGTATTGGACACTATTCAGAGAGAACCGCATGGACTCACTTGACTGGCCAGTGGGGCTGCAGATGTAGAAGGCTGCTTATAATTTGTCAAGGAAGCACTGCTTGGGTTGATCGGAGATGTGTGTAGCTGGCTATGGGAGAGTTGGCATGGAGGGAAGAATGAAAAGCTCATGCCCAAACCCCTGGGTGACTGGGTAAAGATATTTTAGCCATTTGTCCTGATAGTATCTTTATCCTTGGCAAGAATACCAGGTTGAACGGTTAAAAATATATACAAGCAAACTTTCACTTATGATCATTTTCCTAGGATAACTCAAGAAACAAATGGACAGAAAGACCATCCATCTTGAGATGGACAACCACAAGAAATGAAGCAGTAATTAGGGATAAAGCCTAGTCAGCTGTGATCCCAATCAGACTACACCCCTCAAACTCTAAACTACAATGCCACCTCCTACCCCGGGAAGGATCTCTCAAACTTTTTGAATAAAACATTGTTTTGCTTGCCTCTTTGGGATATCACTTGATTATAGAGAAGTTGAATATAGAATTTTTGCTGCTGATATTTAGACTAACTAAAAGTGGGTAGGCTGAAGATTTTTAAAATACATGTGACAACAAGCTACTTATTAAATAACTAACCATAAATGTAAATATTGAGAAATGTATGTTAATGTTTTCTCTTGGTTTCAGGTTCTAGGCATCCAAGTGAAATGCTTCCATGAAATTATCACTATAGGTTACAGAGTCTATCGTTCTTATGACCTACCTTGGTTTAGAACACTAAGCTGGTAAGTGACTTAAAACTGTTTCAGATATGAAAATCTGATTCTTTTCTGAAGTTTGTAAGGAAGCATCCTGATCAATCAGTATCTACATGGTTGACCTTATAGATTGATTTTAAATAAATATAAAAAAGAATGAAATTGAATTTTGAAAGAAGGAAATTACCTTTAACTCTCCCATTTCAACACAACTATTTTCATATCTCATCTTTCACTCTTTGTAGAGATACCTGATTTAAATTGAATATAAACATTATTCTTGTGCCCTTTTTAAAAACCTCAGCATTATATTCGACACATTTTTATATCCTTTATAATTACAATTTTAACAGAAAGTTTCATTTTGTAAAATGTTATGAATATGTGTAATCTTTTGCCTTATTTCCCCTCAGTTGATATGAGACCACACACAAAATTTGATATTTCTACAAAGACTTGAAGATGAGATATGAAAATAGTTTGGGGTTTTTTTGTTTTGTTTTGTCTTTTTTTTTTTTTTTTTTTGAGTGATCAGTGGTTTATTCAGAACGGGAAAGCCCAAGCTGAATGTCTGTCTCCCTCCTCCCCTCCCATCCACCCCTGCAGGCTGGCCCACCTTCTCCAAAGCCCCCATAGGCCCCAGGATGCCGTTGGGGGGTGGGGGGCAGGGCAGTGAGAGGAGGGATGACCTCACCTTTGCTGCTTCTGGTTTGGTCTCCTCCAGGCCCTGGGCCCTGTGACATGCAACAAGGAGGGTAGTCAGAGGGATGAGGAAGACTCTGGGGTCAGTGCGTAAGGCACCCTGCTAAATATTTCAGGGCAGTTACCAGCCTCTGAAATATTGTATATGTACAGATGCATGTAAAATTAGTAAATAAAAATCACCAAATAATTTTAATATTTAAAGCTTTATATACTTTTAAAACTTTCTAGGTTTCTTAGTTATCAGGACCTTGACCATGAAACATGATAATATGATAGTTCATAATTAAACTAACAGGCCATGTCTTTGAATATAGTTGTTTGATTAGTATCAGCCAGAGGGGCCAGTGTCTTATTATAACAAACGTATCACTTTTTGGGTTTACAGTAGTCAAAAACAGTTTCTTGGTTTTGTTAACACTTAATTTTTCCTTCTGGAAAGTTTCTTCATGAGTGGCAGTGTGTACAGGGAGTGTTAGGTAGATTAAGTAGTCGGAGAGTAATTAAAAGCTAAACTGTGCAGGATTGATTTTAAGTGTAGGGGGAAGAAAAAGGTAGGTCAAGATGGGCTCCAGTGATTGTAGAGGCTTCTTGGAGAAGGTGAGAGAGAAACTGTTACTTGAAATAAAGACAGGCTTTGGCTAGAGAAGAGTGTTCTGGGTTGGGGAAGCAGCATCCATCAGGTTTCAGATGCGGGACAGAGGAGGCATGTGCCACAGATGGTGAGATCTTCCTGGCCCTCCTGAGCAGAAGGTGTATATTTATTAGGAAGTAGTGGCCAAAAAGTTGGATTGGTGGCTGGAGTAGGCTTTGACAGCCTTACAGAGGCGACACAGACAGTTTCCATTGTAGGAGAGAGAAAAATGGTAATACAACTGATAAAAATTAAAATACTTCCCTTTGGGAACAGTGGGGTATAATTCCATTCATGAGAACCAGAGGGAAACCACCCCTTTCGTCTTCTACTGCCCTCCTGGCTGCCTAGGACTCTGCCCTTCTAAGGAGGATTCCGGGAGGAACCCTAAGGCAGTGTTTCTCAGCCTTTTTTTCTGGCTCACACATGCTCCCATCAGCAAAATCTCATGGGTTCAACTTCTCCCCGGGGACAAAGATATACCAGAACTGGGAGAAGGGATAGGCCATTTATCAAGTTTTTAAAGTTTTTCCAGAGATTTTTACCCGCTGCTAGCTCCGTTCCCCACAGCTACCCTTTTTGAGTCACTGCTCAACTAGAGTGCATCTGGAGCATTGAGAAGAGGGGGCAAGACCCCAGTATGTGCAGGGCAGGAGGGTGAGGTTAGAGGTCAAATTACCTCTACCTTCTTTTCCTGTTGATCTTCCCTAGGGCAGGTGGGAATTTGGCTTAGGATCTTTACAAAGCATTAGACCTGTGAGTAGCTGGGAGTGAATTTTCATTATAAACTTAATGCTGTGTGTGTGTGTGTCTGAGAGTGTATGAGAGTGAGTGTATGTCTAGTATTTTCTACAATGTTTCCTAATTATCTGTTTCTGGCATTTAGATATTGAGCTAAATAAAGGCATGAACTATTCAGTAAGTTTTTATTGACTGATAAGTTTGAAATTAAGTTTAAAACAGGAAAAAAAGCATTTTGGTGGAATATATCATGAACTGGTCTTCTCGACTTGGTTCTGAACTTTTTGTCATCATCAAACTGTAGAAAATAGTTTTGTTGAGTTTGAGGGGGAAAAATTCAAATCTAAAGAAGCTAATTGTTTTAAAATTATAGGTACTTTCTACTGTGTGTAAACTACTTTTTCTATGGAGAGACTGTAGCTGATTATTTTGCTACATTTGTTCAAAGAGAAGAGCAACTTCAGTTCCTCATTCGCTACCACAGATTTATATCATTTGCCCTCTATCTGGCAGGTAAGTTAAGGAAAAGTCTTTATTGATATGTAGCCAATATATGTTACATGCTTATTTTTATTTAAATTTATAACATCCTTTATTTGTTACATTTTAATCCAGCTTCTCTTTGTAAAAAGTCTCATATATAAAGCTATTTCTTTCATCACAGTCTTAAGCAGTAGTCACTCCCTAATGGTGGTTTAAAAAAAAGTACTTGCTTAATAGTCACTCCATATATTTGAAAATTTTCTTCACAAATTATAGTAAAGGCACTTTTAAATATATGGGTTATTTACCAAGTATAATTTACAAAGAAACTTTCACATATGTATTGCTTTATTTGTTCCTAGGAAATAGAGTTTTCATATAGAATTATTCGGGGTACTTAGTTTTCCTGACATGGTTTATTATATGTTCATTTATATATATATATATATATATATATATATAAAATATACATATTTGTTTATAGTAGGCTATGCCACATGTTTTTATGATTTTAGATTAAGAATCAGATAGTTAGGATAACATTAGAATTAATAGATTTGTTTTCCATTAAAGTTTACCAATCATAAAAGAAATTTCTAAGAAATTGATTTAGATATGTACCGTTTAAAAATCAGATTGCCAGTATGAATCCTGGTTCCACCCTTTACTAGCTGAATAAACCTTGGGAAATTTAATTAATTTACCTGTGCCTCAGTTTCTTTGTCAAGCACTTAGAACAGTACCTGGTACTATTTAAGTATTTATCATTATCATTATTTCCACTTTTAAAGGAGGAAATGAAATTTATTTGTGAGTTTTCACTTTAGCTTTTAATAGTTACTGTTTTAGCTCTTAGGAGTTTCTCATAAATAAATTCTTCTCCAGTTAATACAATTCTGGAAACTGAATACAATATGGATGACTTCCATTTCTCATTAAACAAAAAATATACAGAATATGTGGGGAAGAATGTCCAGTCCTTTAAAAGTATGTCATTTATATTCAGTAATTATGATCTTTTTCATGGTGTTCAGTTTTAATAAATGATAATGGTAATTTTCAGAGAATCATTTTTGGGGCAGGGGAACCTACATTTTCCAAAGAAATTGCCTGTTTTACATTCAGGTTTTTTGTTAAGTCCAGTTTTCTCAGTCCATTACTTAATTTTTTAAAATTATAAATGATATGTCTAACATACATTCTTAGAAATAGATATTGAATGTAGGTATCTTCATTCTTGGAAATAGATATTGAAAAGTATTTTTGTTCTTTCAAGGGCAAAAGAAGTTATTCATTCTAAGGTAGCTATTTCATTTTAAATTCTAATCAGTTTAGAAGAATCATGATTATTAGAGAGATTAATTATGACTGCTAACAGCTAAAATTTTGGAGAATAATATGCTTGACTCTGATTTTACGTTCATTAAACATCATCTGTGACATTTTTTTTCATGGTAGAAAGAAATTTTGCATAGTTTCTCTTATCAAACAAACACGTTTGATTCATTTTGTTAAATGTAAGGTAAATTCTGGGATGGATTCTTTACTATTACAGGAGAGAAGCATACTGTACCTTCTTAGTCTATATTTTTACAGGCAAGACTTCTTATTAGCAAGAAAAGTGTCTGTAATAACAATAACTTTACTTCATATATAATTCTTATAATTACTTAATAGTAAAATTGTGATTAATTAAAATATAAATCATTAACATATGTGCATTAGTTAAAAAATCTGATATGTCAAAAGAATCTGATAATGTTATTGTTAATGTAAACAATAACCCTGCACCCCAACACTTGCAGATTGTTTTCATTTTTCTAAGTAATAAGCCTATTTCTTAATTTATTTAGGCATTATCTATTGACTTCCTGTAATAACCTCTGTCTCTTCTCCATACTCAGTTTTTTATTGTCATTATTTATATTATTAAATAGGTACCTAAAATATCACTTTCTATAGAGCCAGATAGTATCTTTGATTACATTTCCATTCTTTTACGATTTTTTGCTTTTCCTGCCCTTAATAGCTGCTCTTTACCTTTTCTTTTCCACCTTCATAAATTTCTGTGTAGGAATCCTTAATTTTCCTTTTGAGTCTGTCCCACGTCTGTTGGTCATTTTTTCAGATGTTCACAGAAATCAGAGAGTTCATTAGTTCCCGTTTTTCCTGGTGACCTTTATCCCAGGGATGTCTGGGCTCCTGTTCCTGTTTGGACTGGCTGCTTGTAGGCCTGCTGTCAGCTGTCCCCTCATGATTTGGCTTTTCCTGTGTCTTCCAATTTCTAGGATAACACCCTCATTCTGCTGCAGCATAGCCTCTAATAGTTTCCTATGAAATGTGCTTAGAAGGTAAATATTTTATGTTCATACATTTCTAATAATATCTTTGTTCTGTTCTCACAATTGACTGCTTTGGCTAGGGTTCCACTTACTAGTAGTAGACTTGTACTTAGTCCTCTAGTTTAGAAGCCCAAGCCTTAACCTTGCCTTCCAGTGAGCCTTTCCTGTTCAGTTTTCTCTAGAAAATACTTCTACTTGTCCCTGATTTCTCAGATCTGCTGAAAGTCATCCAGTCGGTTTTCCAGCTTCCAAACTTTGTAGCCATTTTTCTTCTTTTTTCCTTGACATTTCTTCAATTCTCTTTGCTCTGTAGGTTTTTGCCTTAATTTCTTTTAACATGATTTAGTGGGCTACCAGGACGGAAGAGAAAGAAATGTAATACATGAACAATCAACCATTTAAAAACAGAAATCCTTGATTAGTATTTTATTTTTCCCTTGGCTTAAAACAACAACTAATTTTTTTCTCCTGGTCCTGTGGATTGACTGGGCTTCACTGGGCAGTTCTAACTTAAGACCTCCCCTACAGTTGCAGTCAGATGGCGGTAGTGCTGGTCATGTGTGTCCTAAGTGGGCTAGACGTCCAAGGTGGCTCACTCTCACGGGCACGGTTAGTTCTGGCTGGTGACCCGTAGTGCTGGCTGGTGACCCGTAGTGCTGGCTGGTGACCCGGGCACCCGAGTGTGGGCTCTCCATGGGGCTTGGCTCTCTCAGCACCACGCCTGAGTTCTGAATAGGGAGGGCACCAAAAGCCAAGCATCTCAAGAGTCCTTACCTAGATGTTTTGTTTTGTTTTGTTTTGTTTTTGCGGTACACGGGCCTCTCACTGTTGTGGCCTCTCCCATTGCGGAGCACAGGCTCCGGACGCGCAGGCTCAGCGGCCATGGCTTATGGGCCCAGCCGCTCCACGGTATGTGGGATCTTCCCGGACCGGGGCACGAATCCGTGTCCCCTGCATCGGCAGGCGGACTCTCAACCACTGCGCCACCAGGGAAGCCCCCTAGGATGGTTTTTTAAAACTAGTTTTTAAAAATGAAAACATAATACGTTCCCACAGTAAAAATTCGGGCTGAAAAGGAGTATTCCATGATATCTCCCTCCCTGCTCAGAGCCTTACTTACTCTTTCCAGGGGCTTCCTACCACTATTCAGACATTATCTGAGTATTCAAGCTTATATGTTTATATCCTCCTTCCCTCATTTTTGTACACAAATGAGAGCAGACCATCCTGTACCTGTTTTTTCCCACTTAATGTAGCTTATTTGTGGTTTTATATTGGCACATCTAAACTTATCTCACTTTTTCCGTATCTGCAGTTACATCTGATGTGCATACAGCAAAATTTGATGGGTAGCATGTCAGAAAATAAGGCAACTACTATTTCCTTGCTTTGCATTTGCTCTAACGTATACTTGAAAATAACTTCTCAATTGAGAGGGTAAAGACAATATAATTTATTTTCTTTCTTGTTTCTTTTTATAACATTGTATACATGATAGCCTCCCAACCAACCCTTTTCAGTCATTGTTTCTTCATTCCCTAAAATTTCTGACTCTACTTTTATAAAACAAAATCAGTATTTCTTCTTTTTTCTAACTGATTTCCACCATGGACATAGCTTACCACTTGCTCTTTTATAGAATCATGGAAGCTTATTGAAAATCATCAGTGTTGTTCCTTCAACAAACATTTGAGTGCCTTCCAAGTGCCAGTACTGTACATGGTGTTGAGGATACCAAGGGAAATAGGCTGGTAGCGTGCCTTCCAGGGTATTGCAACTGCTGAGACACATGTCCTCTAGTTCATTGCTGGAATGTGAACAAGGACCTCTAAGAGCATAAAGAAGGGGAAGGAGGGCCTTGCTTTGCGGGGGTGGGAAGGCCATAGAACACCTTGAAGAAGAGATGACAGGTGTCGTGAGAAGCAAAGAACAATCAGGTGTTTGCCAGGTGGACAGAAGGAAAGGGCATTCCAGGAGGAGGGAACAGCTGTACAGTCTTGAGAACGAGAGAGGGTGGCGTGTTCAGGACCAGTGAGAGGCAGTGCAGGTTGCAGAGGTAAGCAGGAGCCCCGTCTTGAGAAGCTTTGTGTATTCTGGGAAGAGTTTGGGCTTTATCCCAGGAAAACTACTGGAGGATTTTAAGCTAAGAGATGATATAACCAGATCTGTAATTAAATGAAGGATGAGTTGGATAACGTTAATAGAGTGACAAGATAGGAACCTGTTGCTCTAATTCATACTAAATATAATGTAGGCTTGGCCTGAGGTTTATATTTAATAGTAAGAGGGTTATAAATTTTAAAAAATTATGGGACTTCCCTGGCGGTCCAGTGGTTAAGACTCCGAGCTCCCACTGCAGGGCACGGGTGTTCATTCCCTGGTTGGGGAACTAAGATCCCACATGCTGCGTGGCACAGCCAAAAAATTTAAAAAAAAAAACCTAAAATACTGTGGGCTGATCTTAGAAACCAACTGCTATTTATGATAGTCTATGAAAAATTGCTTTTGTATCCCAAATTATTGGCTTGAAATGTACTTTTTGTTGAGATAATTATGTATTTCCATGTAGTTTTAAGAAATAATAGAGAGTCCTTTATGCACTTTGCCTAGTTTCCACTAATGGTAATATTTTGAAAAATTACAGTGTAAGATAACACCAGGATATTGACATTATTACAGTCTTACAGAAGTATTTTTAAAGCAAAACTTTTTTTTGTTTTAAAGTATAGTTGATTTACAATGTTGTGTTAGTTTCTGGTGTACATCAAAGTGATTCATATATAAATTCTTTTTCATGTTCTTTTCCATTTTGGTTTGTTATAGGGTATTGAATATAGTTCCCTGTGTTATACAGTTGGCCCTTGTTGTTTATCTATTTTATATATATTTTATAGATTGCATCTGCTAACCCCCAAATCCTAATTTATCCCTTCCCCACCCCTTTTCCTCTTTGGTAACTGTAAGTTTGTTTTTTATGTCTGTGAGTCTGTTTCTGTAAAACACAACTTTGTAGTAAGCTAGGAGCTACTGGGATAAGAGATGAAACTTACAATATAAATTATTCATAGTATTCTATATCTGTTATCATTTTACACGTGTCCTAAATATGGTCCTATTAAATGACCATAAGCACTCACTTTATGTTTCTCTTGTTTTTTTAATTTCCAGTGCCTAGCACAGGGTCTGGCATTTAGGTTCCCAATACACATTTACTAGATGAATGATCAGAGGCTGAGAACATGCACATCCACACACAGTGCTTTTTAGAGAGTTTTTTTTCAGCATCAGTGTTTTGGTTGCTGGGTCTTGAGGCCTTACTGGTGATTCTTGAAGTGATTAGCAACATTCATGAGCTTAGTCTAGCAAATGAAGGTAGACTTTAAAACAGGAGTAAGGAAATAGAAAGTGTGCTCTGTTGAGAGATTTGTACCTTTCTCTCAAATTATGCTGATAAAAATCTCTGGAATTCTTCTCGTTAAACAGCATTCCAAGGGTCCTGCCCAAATTTTAGTTCTGCAGTGGTCAAATGACTTTTGTAGGTCTTAGCAGATTTAAAAACCAGAGACAACACAAGCTCTTTCATTGACGTTGAATTTTATTAAAATAAAATGTATGTATATCCAGGTCTGACCCACTCACCAAGGCCCACCACATTAAATGACGTGTTTAATATTATACCAGATGACTCACTGACTAGGACCTGGAAATCATCCTGACACTTAGATAATTTTGTTGTAAAATGAATTTGAGTGATAGCAAAAAGAAAATTATAGGAACAACATTTTCTCTAGAGTCTGGATATGTTTTAAAAAGATCTTGGGGCCTTGGATTTGGGGCTCTTTAGAAACCAGAGCAACTATGTGATTACATGTCTAGTAATGATGGGTGAATAAGCTTAAGATGTTGGACCCTTAATATCATCACCTTAAGATCTCTTTATCCAACCAGTGATAGGCATATTAAAGGCGTATTAAGTTTAGTGGTTTGGTTGTTTTGTTTTGTTTTGTTTTTGCTTGTATTTGTGCATGGCTAACTGTTTTGACTTCTTTTTAAAAACCCTTAAGGGTAAGTTATAACTTGAATATAATACTTTGAATTCAAGAAAAATCAATGGACTTATAAGATTAAATTATAGCTAAAATTAATGCATGATTAAGAATGTTTTTCCAAATATCCTGAATATGTTTTATCTCAAAGGATGGTGATAAAATCTTTGAAAGATGTCACAAACAACTGTTCATAAAGGACTGTATCTTCAAAACCACTTACAGTTTTTAAATTCAGATGATTAGAATCTATACACATATCAGTCTTGTTCTATACCTTAAACTCACCGTGCAGATTAAGAGAAAACTTTTCTCTATCTTAGCCAATATAATGGTTGGTTTGTGTGAATTTCTACAGTGCACGTTCAAACTTCTTTAAAACAACTCAGTTGTATTCTAGTGGCTGAATATGGGCACACATAATGCAGTGTGCTTCTGAATTTGTTGAACATGATGTTTGAAATGTTTTGGAGTTAGATTAGTTAGGGAAGTGTAATGAAAAATACAGCCATGTGAAAGTAAAGGATGAGTCAGTAAGCTCCAGTATTTAATCCTGGGTCCATCTTTGTTTTTTGAGTTAAGGACTGCATGTGTTTACTGAATTGGTTAATCACCAATAAGAAATTTTAAAAATAACTTGATTATTTCTTTATATTTTCCTGTCTCTTCAACTAGATTATGAGCTCCTTGAGTGGAATGACTATCTTATCCATTTTTTTGTATCTTGTGTCTAGTGCTCCATAAATATTTTTTGATTGTCCATTTTTTCGGAAATTTCCTCTATCCCATCTTTTGGACTTTTCAGTGTCTTTTTTTTTCCCTTCACTTCTCCTGACTGCTTTAGAAATCTCATTCTTTTTTGTTCTTTTTGAATATAATTGTCTGTAATCTTTTGGGTAACTGGCTCTCCCTAACCACCTGGGAACTCCTTGATACTGGGCAACAGGATATACACATCTTTGCATGGACAGCACAGTGCTGTTTATATAAATGGTGATCAGTAAGTGTAACTAAACATAATTATATATCAAGAACTGTATGTTAGGAAACTTTTTCAATGAATACTTTTGTTTACAATACTGTAACAAATCCTATGATTTTAATTGGAAATATAACCATACAAATGTTCTTTGTTAATTGGGGAAAAAGTAAAACTGTGGATCTAAATGTATAAAGTTATGCTTTCCATAGATTTATTGAAATATAGCATGTATGTATTTTTACACGGTTAAACATAAAATATACACATAGCTAGATGGTTGTGAATGAAAAAGTAAAATTATGTTTCTTTTTTGGATTCTTTTTCTTTGAAAATAATATTTAACCTTAGATATGCTAGGAAAACACTTTACATCCTCCTCTTCCACATTCAGAGAACTGTATTATTTTAATGTGTCTAGGAGTCAGATAATTATATCCTTTATTAGAGCACCCTAAACAGCTGCATTGCTACTGGGTGATTTAACAGTGAAATTGGATCAGGTAAAAGTGAGTTGCCAAGACTGTCCTGGATAAAAATCATCATTAGGAAAGTACTGAATAAGTCTGCTGGTAATTTTATTTGAAGAAGTGCTTAAGGGTGAATGGTATTATATAATTTCAAGAAAGAGACCAACCAAACGTGTTGTACTAGTATTTGTGAAGAGGTAATTCATAGTTAATGATGTTGAGAGATTCCCAAGGCTGTGCAGGGAGAGCCAGAGAGGTCCGTTTGGACAGAAGGGGAGGGTCCAGAGGCATCTGTCTTGCCTCTGCTTTGCTTTTACCCTATTAGCCTCTGAACCAAGTCCAATCTACCTTTAACCATGGACCAATGGCATAAAGCAGCATAGAAATTTCATTATTCCTTAAGCAAAAAAATAAATCTACGTGCTATTGAAGAGAAATTTAAAAGCAATGATTTTTAAAGAGGTCTTTTATGCTACTGGTGATTTCAGTGCCATGAATTCCATGTTTTAATCTCCCCCTGCCCCACCTTGCTTTCTTTCTTTTTCTCAAGAAAGTGACATATGGCTGTCAGTTTGCCTCTACTCAGAGAATGTTTCCATATTTCTTTTGCAGTTCAATCAGTTAGATTCTATAGCTGACAAATAGGAGGTGAGGTAGGATCTGGGAGCCAGTGTGCATTCTCTTCCTTTATCATTATCCTTTACACTGACATTACAAATCGGTCATCAAAAAATAGCTGCCGGCAGCTGCTGTTTGATTCTTTGCTCTGGTCAGAGTAGTATCAACCTTGCTTACTCCAGTGGGTAGAATTGCCTTGGTAAGTATAACTTAGATATACAAAGTCTAGTACTTTATTTCATATGGGATAGATTAGGTGACAGTTCGTTTTCTATCTTAGAGAACTCTCTAAAGATATTGCAGAATAGAATGCATGAGTAGCTGTTTAGCTGAAATTAAACTTGGCTTATGCATTTCCAGTATCTACTTCTGTAAAAAAATAATTATCTTTAAAACTTCACAGATATATTGGGCAAAAAGTGCTTCATATTGCCTCCCATTACTTAGTATATAACTATTAGATTTCATTTCATTAGGTAGAATTTTTATTTAGTAAAATTTTATGGTAATAAATTTGTAGGATATAAACAGAAACACAAATACTGTTTGTACATCATGAAATTATTAAGAGTATTATGTTTTACTGTAATTATTATAACATGGGTCTGAGAAATTTCAAATCACTCTTAACCTGAATCTTGCTGATGATAGTTTATGGAACCACAAGACTCTTGAGAGTCATTAGGATCTAAGGGTTTAACTCTTTTCTAGCGCTGTGATCCCCAGTAAATTAATGAAGTCCTTTGTGTATTTTTCTTCATCTGTAAATTGGAGATGATAATGAGTACTTACATCATAGGAAGGTTGGAAGGGTTAAATGAGTTAATGCTTCTCAAATGCTTATACAAGAGCCTGGAACATAGTAAGTGTTCAGTAGATGTCAGCTGCCATAATAATTATTATTAATTTTTATATTATATAGAGATTGAAACATTCTACACAGACATTTGATGGATTGACTAGCAAATAAATTTTAGTGAACTGAAATTCAGGATCTGTTTTTCCATGTCCACACATTAGCAAGGGACTAATTCACTTAATTAATGTAGAAGATGTTTATTGAATTTATGCCATGGACTATATTAGGCATTTTGAAGAATACAGGGTCATTTCCCTCTAGAAGCTTTTACTTAAAATGCTTAATAGAAGAGCAGGAGAGCGTATGAGTGAGTAGCTAAAGCATAGCTAGATGTGGTATAGAAATTCGGCTTATATGAGCTCAGTGAATCTTAAACTTTGTAACAAATTATACAATAAGCCATGTTTTTTGTTCTTGAACAGGTTTCTGCATGTTTGTGCTGAGCTTGGTGAAGAAACATTATCGTCTGCAGTTTTATATGGTGTGTATTAACCATTATTCTGTAGTCACTGTATGTAATAAAAACCTTTACCTTTATTTTTTTCTGTGGTGAGAAGATATAATCTAATCTTCTAGTTGCCTAAATGTGAGGGATATTTGAATTTTGGATTACTATTATATATAAAAAGTTGAAGTTGAAAATTTTTTGAGGATTTAAAAATTTTAACTGTTTCCAAAGTTTTCCTAAAAACTTTTTCTTTGAATATTTTCAAAGGCTATAAAATTAAATTCAAGTATTTGGGTTCCCCAAATTTGTAGAAATTTGAGGTGTTTCCACAGTCTCCTGGACAGTTGGTAAGTCTTGGAAACATCTACCATCTTTTTGTATGGAAAGTAGCTATGTTCACTTGCCCTTAGCCTGGGCATAAGGGGAACAGAGCTTACATTTTCTTGGCAGCTATAGTTAGTTATACAGTCACATGATTCTTCATGGCCAAAGATACTTCATTCGGTGTATCATTGAACAGTGTTCAGTGTTTTATGAAGTTTATCATTGTACATGATGACCTTCTCTTATTTCCTTAAAAGGTAGCTAATTATAAGACTGTAAAACGCAAAATGTAGTATTTAGATCTGTGAATTCATGTATTAGTAAGGCTTGTTTTGGATTTGGGGTATATTTCCTATTTTTCATGCTGTGCTTTTTCCCATTAAGACATCCTGCTGAGCACCATAGCTGGGAAATTGTAGTATTTCTTACATTTCTAATTTCTGGGGGTCTTGAGAGGAAAGAGTAGAATTCTCAGTGAAAATCTAGAAACCATCAAGACAGTTAGAAATACTAGAATCTGCTATGAAAATATAAATGGTTCCTACTGGAAAAAATCATTTATGCATTTGGAAGCAATCAGGGTAGAAGAGAATTGGATTGTATAAGCAGATGAAAATTTAAAAAAAAAACCCAACCAATATAATATATTTTTTGCTGAAATGGAAAATAGGTTTATTTTGAATAAATCAAAATCCTAAGAATTTTGAAAAGTCATAACTTCCAATAAAAATTATGAGACTAGTACATAGAAATGTTAGCGCTTTTTGTTCACAATTTGCTCATACTAATGATGCTAAAAGTGGTTAAAGTGGCCATCTCTCAGGCTAGATGGAATTGATGAAACACAGAGGACTTTGAAATTTGAAATGGAGTACTGTCATTGCACAGAGCTGTGAAGATCAACTTTCAAGTATGAAAAGATTGAGTTTAAGGGCAATTGATCCCTGCTGGTTTGAATCATTTGAAGTTAGAAATAACTCTTTATTGGAAAATGGTACCATAGTGAACTCAGAGAAAAATCGTTTTTAGCACTTCTAATAACTAGAGAATGCAGCCAGAGTAGAGTTTTAGCTCCTATCTAAATGCCATAGCAACAGCATAAACTTCTCATTATCATTTTAATCTCATGATTCAAGATTATGTTTTTTTTAATATGTCTTTTTTAAACTTAGTAGTGTATCTCAATATTATTAGCATTCGATTTGTGTATAAATTAAGGTTACTTTGTTAAATGTGTTCATGGTTTTCAGATCTCAGTAGGCACTAAAATTAATATAATTTACTAACGGCATTTATTTTGTATGACCTTATCTTATGAAATGTGACCAACAGTCATGCTAGAAATTTGTGTTTCAGAATTGCTTCGTGGGCTGCACTGATCCGTTGTGTTCACTAATTGTTGTATTGTTGTGCTATTAACAGTTCGCATGGACTCATGTCACTTTACTGATAACAGTTACTCAGTCACATCTTGTCATCCAAAATCTGTTTGAAGGCATGATATGGTAAGGGGACAGTATTATGCTGCTTTATATTTAAGTCATAGCACTTTTAAAGCTCTTTTACATTCGACAATGGCTTACAGATTTCTACTAAAATGTACCATTTGTTGTTGCTCTATTCCATTAAAATAGCTTACTGAGTTTTGCTTACTGTTTGACAACTGAAGACAAATGCTTTGTTAACAACTGGAAAACTTCCTTATTCAGGTTTCAAATAAAATGCAGGAAGTCCTCATAAAAGCACCAAACAATTAATTACATTTTCAGGTGTTACTACACCTTAATATGACTTTTTTAAAAAAACAAAGAATTGTGTTTAAAAAGAGTGTATTGTTTATGTGGGATGCAAAAAAAAAAAAAAGAAAAAAGGGAAAGTTTGCTTTTCGGCAAACAATGTGAAAGTTGGGTAAGTTCTACTCTGCCTTAATAATAGGAGTTGGTATCCAGATTTCGGGTATTTGGAGTTACTTGCTATATAAGCAGTGGGTTGCAGATTCAGAAAGCATTTTTATCAGTTAAAAATTAACTTAAATTATAACAATTATTATAAATTAAAAATAAGAGTGGAGAAAAACTTAAGATTTTAAGAAATCTGACTATATTTTCTCCACATTCTTTTAAAATACAGTAATTAAAATCTTCTATAATTGATGGGTTTATCAAGATAAATTTGTTCCCTTGACAGGTTTGTGTTTTTTTAACCAAGATATGTATGTGTGTGTAAACAATTGGAATCATTTTAAGATTGTCTTCCATATACAAACTTTTAGTTGATGGGAGGCAGTTACTGAAATTAGTAGGTTCTGTACAGTTAGTAGGGTTTTAATGCAACTACAGGCTAAGATAGTATTAAAATAATTTTTCCTGAAGGAGTTTGTATTAAGAGCTTGGTGTAAGTTTATCAGATTATACTGTCTGAACAATTGACTCATTTCTCTTTTGAAAGGCTGTTTTTAAAAAATTATACCATTGTAACTTGTTCCTGTCAGCTGAAAAAAATGCACAACGTGAACGTTGTGAGTTAAGTTTTATTTGGAGCCAAATGAGGACTATAGCCTGGGAGAACAGCCTCTCAGATAGCTCTGAGGACCTGCTGCGAAGAGGTCGGAGGGGAGGTCAGTAATACTTGGTTTTAGTGAAGGGGGCACGTGCCAGCAAGCACACATTTTGGCAGAAGGTTGCTGCTGGTCATGGGGAGCAGATGCCTCCGTTAATGATTTTAGTGCTTTTCTAGATATGAGAAGATGTAAGAAATGGGGCTCATAAAATCTTCTCCTAAAAAATATCTAACTCTCTGAAGGACTGTTCTGCCAGTGTTTCCCAGAGCACACAAGTGCCTCATTCCTGATCTCAGTGCTGAACTCCTTTCAGGGTGTGTTGGAGGTCAGCGACTGCAGTGGCTAGTGACCTAATCCTTGTAGAGCCAGATGGCGAGTGACAGTTTTTAGTTGGCATTCCTCATAAAACTGAAATTTGAAAGTCCATAGCTATAGAAATTGATTGTTTAATTTTAAAGTTAAGTTGATTATTTAATATTTTCATTAGCAATATTCTCGTATGTTTATAGATTTTGCTCTGCTTAATTGCTAAATGGGCAAATTTGGTTGGTATTTATTGTGTCTGTTAATTAATCTTTTAGTACGTGCTGTGTTCTGGGCTAGGCTGCAATGTAATCCAAAGGATTATTGCATTGGTTCATTATGAATCATAAGCTGTAGAAATAGTTGCCACTTAATCATACGGACTTTTTTTTTTTTTTAAGGTTCCTTGTTCCAATATCAAGTGTTATTTGCAATGACATAACTGCTTACCTTTTTGGATTTTTTTTTGGAAGAACTCCATTAATTAAGGTAATGGAAAAATACCACAAGCAAACCCTGACCATAACTTAAAAGATTAGCCACTGGAGAAATTCCCAGCCATTTGGTGCTGTTGCACATTTTTGATTTCTGAGGTGCTTTGATTTTCCTTAGTTGCCCTCAGCAGCCACAGTGCAGAGGCAGTGATCTGTATTTCCCAATGATTCCGTCTGGTTCTTCATCAGATACTCTCTTGGCTCCTTGGTCATTTCCCCTCTCTCGTGAAGGCTCATGTCATCTTTTTGCTGGTTTCTTTCCCTTGGCTGTTGTGCGGTTCTTTATTCTGCTTCCCAACAACCCTCTAAACAGGCCTGTCCTTGACTCTGCTTTCCTCTCAAGCCATCTCATTTGTCTCCTCCTTCACCAGATTGTTTGAAAGTGTATATTATACCATTGTCACATACTCATGTCCATTTGAAAGACTTTTATACCCAAATTTGTTTTAAGAAAAAATTTGAGGTCCTACAATAAAACACTGATGAATGATGCAAGTGATAAGGAAAAGTGAAGATAAGGGACAGGAAAGTACACATGAGGAGACCATGTAGTTTTGCCTTAGATTTGGTTCTGTTTACAGTCAGTGGAGGCAAAGAAGAAAATGAAGTAATTTATACAGTTCCCATCTTGGGAAAGAAAGAAAGAAACCAACTCCTCATGGAAAAACAGACCTTTTTCTAGAACTGATTTCTTTTAAAAATAAAAATAAAAAAGCTTTTCACGCTGGGGCTACATAGAGGATTCACTCAGTTCAGATATTGGGCAAAGTCTTTTATAACATTCTGACAAATGCATTAATTGGCTATTTTGATGTAATCACATGAAGGCATTTATGGAGGGACTGAGACAATTGTTGAGATAGAAAACCTGTTTTGTTCAGAGTGATGTAAGGATAGTTTATCATTCCTAGAGGAGTGCGTGGACGGCCTGTCCTTCAAAAACACCTTCCTTAAATTCTTCCCCACATAGGAGTCCAGCACACAGCATTAAGCTGAGCTGTGGGGATACTGGCCAGTAAGCTATATACATTTTTAAAGTCTCTAAAGCTTATTTCAGCACAAGAGCAAGTGGTGAAGTAGTCAAGGATTTTATACCAGCTGAGAAGTTGTTGGCTTAGGAGCCCTCAGAGGCTGTAGAAGAATCTCACTGTCTGATTTTGAACATCAATTTCTAGTGAATTACCAGGCTGGATTAGTTGTATAATATACGCAGATGTAATTAAGCAAGTTAACCCCTAAATCAGTATGATATGGGGGGCTTCCCTGGTGGCGCAGTGGTTGAGAGTCCGTCTGCCGATGCAGGGGACACGGGTTCGTGCCCTGGTCCGGGAAGATCCCACATGCCGCGGAGTGGCTAGGCCCGTGAGCCATGGCCGCTGAGCCTGTGCATCCAGAGCCTGTGCTCCGCAACGGGAGAGGCCACAACAGTGAGAGGCCCACGTACCACAAAAAGAAAAAAATTAAAATAAAAAAAATATATATATATGATATGGGTCAATTTAATTCGATGAGCTATCTTTAAAATAATCAGCAGGCACTTCTGAATTTGAGTCAACTCCTACTTCATGACAATAATATTGAATTATCCTAGGAGACATTGTATATCAGTCACTTCTCTATGGCGGAATTGTTGTCAGATTGGTCAAGAAAGCCTTGGTACTTTATAAACTTCAGGACAAGCGCTCATGTAGTTTAGCATATCACCCATTTCTATCTCAGAAACTTCCCTCCGATATTTATTTGGCTTCTGTTCCCATTGATCCACTGAAAGGAACATCACAGAGGCCGTCAGTGATCTCCTGACGATCATAGCCCCATACTGAGTCCTTATCTTACAGAGCACCTCAGCCAGTTAGCACTGTCTACTCCTAAATCTTTTTCTCCTGCCCCTGCTTCACCAAGTTCTAGACTTTCCTCCAGATTTCTCTCCCTGAATGCTCCATGGACTAATAAACAATAGCCGGAATTTGAAACAAACAGTATTCTCAGAAGCCCAATATGTTTCTTCATGGAGAAAGACATATATAGTGACTAAAGGAGGGAGGATATGTGCATACTTGTGAGGCAAATACTGTACCTAGGGCTATGGAGCTTTTTGCCATTTCAGAAAGAGGACTGTTGTAAGCTTGGCATTTGGGAATATATGAAAATCTGGGGTGCTGCAGAATCCATGTTTTGTTATACTCATTCTATTTTTGATCAGTAGTAGGTCAACACAGACCGTGTATACTTAGAATGAATGAATATGTCTCATCCTTATTACATTATTCTGGGGGTTTATATAAGCATGAACATTATGGGACAATTATTTCAGCATAGAGTTTATAGTCCTTTGAGTGAAAAAAGCAAATTGAGGCTATTTACAGAAACAAACATACTCACAGTATGTAGGATGTCTGAAGGCCTAATATGTGTTCGACTCTACTAGAGAGATTTGCACAAATAAATCACCATCATGGACTGAAGGAAAAAGGGTTGCAAAGCCTTTCCAATATGAAAAAAAGAAGGAGAGAGGTACAAGGTATTATGGGAATTTATTGAACATATGTATCTGTGTGTTTTGTGAGTGCAGTAACTCTTTCTAATTCTATTTGGCCTTTTTCAGTTGTCTCCTAAAAAGACTTGGGAAGGATTCATTGGCGGTTTCTTTTCCACAGTCATCTTTGGATTCATTGTGAGTTTCACTAGGATTTTTATTTTATTTATATTTTGAAAAGTGGTAGCAAGTTTATTAGTCTATTCTGAACCTAAAAGAATTAAATCAGAAAATGCTAATAATGTATTAACTGAAGCCCACTAGACGGAATCCACAGGCATACCTCAGAGATATTGCAGCTTCAGTTCCAGGCCACCACAATAAAGCGAGTATTGCTATAACGCAAGTCACGTGAATGTTTTGGTTTCCCAATGCATATAAAAGTTACAGTTACATTATACTGTAGTCTATTAAGTGTGTACTAGATTAAGTCTAAAAAAAACAGTGTATATGCCTTAATTTTAAATACTTTATGGCTAAAAAATGCTAAGCATCATCTGTGCCTTCGTTGAGTCATAATCTTTTTGCTGGCGGGGGGTCTTGCCTGGATGTTGATGCTGCTGACTGATCAGGGTGGTGGTTGCTGAAGGTGGGTGGCTGAGGCAGTCTCTTGAATAAGACAGCAAGGAGGTCTGCCACATCGATCGTCTCTTCTTTCATGAAGGATTTCTCTGTAGCATGCAAGGCTGTTTGATAGCACTTTACCCTGCTCAGTAGAACTTCTTTCAGAATTGGAGTCAACCCTCTCAAACTCTGCAACTGCTTTACCAACTACGTTTATGTAGTATTCTAAATCCTTTGTTGTCATTTCAACAGTCTTCACAGCATCTTCACCAGGAATAGAGTTCATCTCAAGAAACCACTTTGTTTACTCATTCATAAGTAATTCCTCATCCGTGAACGTTTTATAATGAGATTGCAGCAATTCATTCCCCTCTTCAGGCTCCACTTCTAATTCTCTTGCTATTTTACCACATCTGTAGTTACTTCCTCCACTGAAGTCTTGCAGTTGGAAGAATGGTGCCATTAGACTTGTTTGAGGCAGGGTTGCCATAGACCTTCAATTTGTGAAAAACACAGTACCTGTGAAGCACAATAAAGTGAGTGCAATAAAATGAGGTATGCCTGCATTCTATAGCCCAGTAACTCTCATCCTGGCCTCATAACAGAACCACCTGGGGAGCTTACACAACACCTATGTCCCAGCCCTCTTCCAGGTCAATTAACTCCCTCAGCTGATTCTCATATAAAGCTAGGCTTGAGACCTGCCGTTGTGTTTTGGTAGTTTCTAACAGCTGTTCTGCCTTGTGGGTGCACAGGTGCTGGGACGGGTGGTGGCTTTGAATAAAAGCAGAGAATGCAAATGATATTGGAAGAGTTCTGTCTCTTTAACACGTGCCAGCTGCTTGGCCTAGTGGGTGCTTACTGCTGTGAGTCCAGTTTACAGAAAAAGCTTGTTAAAAATAATTGATGTTTACTTTTAGCTATGAATAATGGATATTGTTAATGTTTTAAAAATTAGTGTACAGTTATGGAATTTATGTTTTTATTCAAAGGTGTCTTGTGAGAAATCAAAAAAGGTATAGAAAAATGGCTGGATATAAGATAAATATACCAAAAAAAATTACTGTCAGGAAGTTTAATTTTTTAAGAGTCTTGTCCCTAACAGTTCTAGAATATATTCTATAGCCAAATATAGAGTGACTAATAACAACATGGAGCTTTGAGAGGGAGCAAATATACGAATAAATGGAAATGGGCCAGGCTGGAGGGGAAAACCACCATAATTCCTGTTTATCAGTGTAGTTCATTCTCAATGAAAATTGTGATAGAATTAAAAAAATTATTCCAGTGTTTATTTGTTAGAATATCAATGAGGTAATAACTGATGAACAGAATAATGAAAAGGGATCTGGTCCTGTCCAATGATTATACATTACGAAGAAGGGATTATTAAGTTAAATACTACTACAAGAATCTAGTATCATTAAAGACAATTTAGAAATACTACAAGAACAGCCATATCATTGGAAGAAAATAAAGAGCTATCCTATAAGAATGTAATGCATGATGAAATAAGGAGGAGGGAGCTTATATATTTTTTAATAAGTAATTTTGAGGAAACTGGTTGTTTGGAAGCAAAATCAACTTATATCCATTTCTAGTGTCATATTTGCACTTCTATCAACCATTTTTGAGCAGTATAATGGTGTGAATGTCTGTAAAAGAAAGAAAATGAACTATTGTATAGCAATTTAAATTTGTAATAAGATATTTTGTTTTTATGTATCTTCTTCCATGGCTGAGGACAGCTAGTTTTAAAAATTGCAGTGATGTGTCCAGGGAAAGAATAATTTAGTCAACATTGTCTGGGTTGGTTAAGAACAATGGTGTTTTTCACCTGTGCTGTTTTCTTAGTAATTTTGAATCACTGTTTATTTTTTTAGTTGATGAAATTAATATAACCTTTATGCAAGAAACTTTAGTCCTGTACTCTCCCATACCTTTATAATTGTTAGCTTCTGCTGACATTAAATGTGTTCTTAAAAAAAGTAAAACCTTGCTATAATTCTTGTCTAAATGTTCAAATCGGCTTCTTTTTCTAACTTTCCCCTTCCCTCTTTCCCTATACTGAGATTATAATCATACGGATTTCCAAAAAGTTTTGTTTTCTAATGGCTTTTTAAAGTTTTTTATTCCATCAGTTATGGTCAGTTAACTTTGAAAATACATGGCAGGATGTGAATGCGAGGAAAATTTGGCATTCTGTTTCTGGCCTTTCTGACACATAACATATATACGTTTAAAAAATTTTATATATATACACACACGCACACACACACACACACACACACACACACACACACACATACACATACATATATTTTCATGCAATGTTTTACAAACGCTTGCTTTGTTATTTAGGCCGCTTACGTGTTATCCAAATACCAGTACTTTGTCTGCCCAGTGGAATACCGAAGTGATGTAAACTCCTTCGTTACAGAATGTGAACCCTCAGAACTTTTCCAGCTTCAGAGTTATTCACTTCCTCCCTTTTTGAAGGCATTGTTGAGACGGGTAAGATAAACATGGTGGGGATCCTCCCTCCCAAAAATTAAGCTTCATTTATTGCAAGAGATCGATTTCTGCAGAATTTTTAACTCTGTAATACAGATCACTGTCTGCTTGACATCAATCATATATTCTATCCCCTTGTGATTTCCCTTTTTTGTATATAAAGTGAATATTACTGTCACAAACCAGTTGTCTATTAGAAACTTACTTGCCTAATGGTTTGAATACTGGTGGTAATTTATCTTGAAAACATTTTTAAATGTCTCTTAGATTTCTACAAATCAAACGAGTTATAATGAGTTTCACGTGTAACTGGTATAAATTGACTCAATTTAAAACTTAATTAAAATTCACCAGCTCAAAAATTACTTGATTTTTAGGGGACTTTTACTAGTACAGAAAGCTGCTGTTTCTAAAAATCAGTTTCCCTTCCAAAAACACTGCTGCCATTTAAAGGTAACCTTGAAGGATGTTGACATGCTGTCCAGTAGATCCCTGCTGATCTATGCTACCAGGACTAGTGGGTGGTTGGTTAAAGTGGGGAATCAAATAATTGTGTGTGTGTACACATGAATGCATCTGAAACATTTATTATTTATTTATTTATTTGGCCGTGCTACACAGCTTGCGGGATCTTAGTTCCCTGACCAAGAATTGAACCCTGGGCTCTGGCAGTGAAAGCACCAAGTCCTAATCACTGGACCTCCAGGGAATTCCCTGAAATATTTAACTTTTAACTAAAGTTACTTTTTAAGAAGAAGGTTAACCAACAAATTATTTCTCTACTTGAGGGCTCAATACATTGATTCCAAGAATTTTTTCAGTGTCCAAGCCATCTATTATCTGCTGTAAAACTCTTTGATACTGCTAATCTTTGATTGGGGCAAGGCCGTTCCTTTGCGAACAGGTCCAAAGATTGGAGTTCTTAGTGATCTTTCTTAAACCACACCCATTATGCACTCTCTACAATTTGTAGTTTCAGTTTATTTAAAGTGGAATAAGAACTAAGAATTTACAAAATAATTTGGCTGCAGAATTCTTCTCAACTTTTCATAATTGTCTTGCTGATGTTAATTTTGGTAGAAAATAAAGCATTTTATTTTCAGGTGTTTCCACAGCATTTAACTTAATTTTAAGAGAAAGACCAACTTTCCCATCATTTGTCATATAAAATTAAAGTGAAATAAAAGTACAAAATACATTATATAATTACAAAAACAAAGTGCTACTGGTAAAAAACAATGTCAGAAATTAACTGATTCTTGGTAAGCCTATGACCCAAGTGATGTAGAAGTTTCTAGACAAATTAGAAAAGTAGCCTATCAGATTTTAGCACACCAGGCGCTTTCAGTACGCTTACACAGGGAATAGGGAGTGCTGGCTGAATAAGCAGAGTGGTAACGAGAGCTTACACATTTATTTTTTCCTATGATCTGGAAAGTTTGTGAAATTAACAAAAATATGGCATGTGCTTTGACTTAGTGTTTATATATAATGGCTCTGAGTTTAGGTGGCGTGCTCGAATACATTTTTCATGCAGTTAGCCCCAACCCCTCTCCTTTTTCTTCCCTCTTTAGGAAACAATAAGCTTGTATCCTTTCCAGATACACAGCATTGCTCTTTCCACATTTGCATCTTTGATTGGCCCATTCGGAGGATTCTTTGCCAGCGGATTCAAAAGAGCTTTCAAAATCAAGGTGTGTGTTTTAGATTCTTTGTTAACAGTGTTACAGAATATAATTAGAGAATGTAATATAGTTGGAATTTGGTTCTCTTTTGGTCTCCCGCATTAAGCCCCTGGGCAAAAACTTTTCCACCCTATTTGTGTCAGCCTCACAGAGTATATATTCTTTCTTGTTAGGTTTTGGTCATGCCGTGTTAATACATTTTAAAGTGGTATATCACCCTTTTTTCTAGAAATGGCATGTGTCACTTGATGCTGGGACAGACACAGAATCTTGGTCCTTCAAGTGTTCATCCAAGAATCCAGCTATGAATTGTCTAAGTTTAGTGTCCTGTCACAGTCTCAAGTGAAGGGAAGTGCAAGAGTGCATTTGGATATGTAACTCTCCATTCTGCTGGACCAGGGGTCAGCAAACTCTTTCTGTAAAGGGCCAAATCATACGCTAATAGCAGCAATATCGCAAACTACTCAGTTCTGAAGTCTTCCACCATAGTGTGAGAGCCCCATGGACAATACATCAATGAATGAGTGTGGCTGGGTTCTAATAAAACTTTACTTACAAGAAACAGGCAGCGGGCTGGAATTGGTCTGTGGGACATAGTTTGCTGATCCCTGTTCCAGATACTTAAAATTAGCCCTATGTTTTGTTTAACTTAAATTCTCGTAAAGTGGGATATATTTGGCCTATTATCTCAACTCTTCTCACATGGTTTCACTAAGTTAAGACTGAATGTGTGCCATTGGGAGTTAGAGAGTGTCTACTGAAGGTGGGGTGCTCAGGGCAAGCTTCTCTGAGGAGGTGGCGTTTAAGCAGGGATACCAGGAAAGGAAGAGAATGAGTCCTGCAGAGAAATTGAAAGAAGGGAGTTCCAGCAAGTGCAAAGGAGTAGAGGAGATCAGCTGCTGGAAGGGGAAGAGGAACACTGTGGCCATGGTAGGGAGTAGGTGGTCAGACTACAGAGAGTGGTGGCCAGATCCCAGAGGCCAGGGAAATAAATACGCGAACTCAGCGAGCACTTGCAATGGGGAAGATACTACCTTAGGTGGAATGCAATATGCAAAAGTGTACAAGATGTTGTCCCTGTTCTCATGATGCTCACCACCGACTAGGGGAGATAATACACATCCACAAAGAATCGTAGCAATAGCTATGCAAGACGAGAAGCCTGTAAAGGCTGCAAACAGCAAAGTGGGATGGAGTTACCACGGCTCTATTGTGCTTGGGTTAGTAGGGAAGAGAAGGAAGGAAATGTGTTGGCAAAAATTAACCAAAGAGTTTTTCAATAGTTGTTTTAAACAGAGAAATGTTATGTTAAGAATGGTCTTTAATGGTCTCCAATCCAAGGTTTCTTGGTGAATGGTGAGGTTTCTTTTCATGTCTGAAATGAAGGTAGAATCGCTGTTGCATTTTAGAGGTTTTTAGGCTGCTTGAGTAGACGAGAAGGACAATTAGTCATTTACATTTCCTGGGCCCTGACACGTGTAGATGGATCTATACAGGGTCAATCTGCAGAGGCTTACTAACCATTCCCTTAATTTGGCCATTTAATGGACTAACATGTCCCAAATGAACTATCTATTTTGATTTCCTTTTTACCCCAACACATAAAAAAAAGAAATATTTATCACAGTAGTAAAATATTTATTTCAGAGTAAGAACCATTAGGATAAACATGAGCTAGAACCAGTTGTATATCTGTCAACAGCACTAAAATAGCTCCCCAAATAGTTTCTGATTAAACAGAAGAGCCAGCTATAAGATTAGATTAGTAATAGTTGATAGCATTTTTGATTTAGAAAAAGTTTTATTAACTAAAAAAAGTTAGTGCTAGATTTAATTAATATTTAATTAGTGTTATTTGAAAGCTGTGTGTCAATTCAATAGTCATTCTAACATAGGCACATATTCCAAACATGCAGTTTTAATCTGTTGGACATGTTCTAATAAGTTTGTATTTAGTGGGAAAATCCAATAGTAAAGTATTTTCCTTCAAGTCCATGATGTCAAGGAGACATTTACAGGTAGGAATTTTAGAGCAGGTGATTTTTTTGAAAAGTTACTAATATGTTTGTTTTTTTCTGAAGGATTTTGCAAACACCATTCCTGGACATGGAGGGATAATGGACAGATTTGATTGTCAGTATTTGATGGCAACTTTTGTGCATGTGTACATCACAAGTTTTATAAGGTACTTCTAGATTTTTAAAAAATGTTTTATTAGATGATTTCTTGGAGTTCTCATTTCGATAGGCATTAGTTTGAATTCGTTACTTTTTTTGTCATTGGTAATCTATAATAGCGAAGGGAACGGTGGCTCCTGGAACCGTGTCACACTGTAGCCTTGGGCAGTATGATTAAATTATAATTATTTCCCTTACATTTGAACAAGTTAAAAAAATAGTATATGTCATAGTCTAATAGGGCTGAGTTAAGATTCAGTTAGAGTGGGTGAATGGTACTAGATTTGGAACAGCAGGAGATTTAATTTCTCAACTGTGGACATTGTGGTGACAGTGAACCCTAAGAGTTACTTAAAAAGGAGGAGGACATAATGATTCATCCAGTCCACCAGTTATTGCTTGAGTGCCTGTTATGTGTTGGGGCATGTTCTGGGCATGGATATAGCAGAGAACAAAACAAACCAAGTTCCTGTCCTCAGGGCTTGTTTTCTTCCTGGGGAGTTGGAGGGAGAAGGGGCAGAAGTGGAGAACAAACAAATGTAGCTTGTCTGGTGGTTATAAGAGCCATGGAGAAAAACAGAGCAGTCCACAGGATTATGGGTGTGTATGTGGTGGGGGTGGGGGGTGGAGAGGCGGGGAGGGGTAGGTGGAGGGTGTTGCTGCTTTATATGGGGTGCTTTATTCTCATTACTAAACTTTAATGTTTTGGATCTGGCCTGAAATGCCAGTTTGAGGTGTGAAAGCTAACCACATCAACCACATGTTTACTTTATATGCCATGGCCTCTACTGGTGTCTGAGCCTAGAAAACCTGTATTTCCTTTAGAGTTATGTGGATTGAAACTCATATTTATAGGTCTCTAAATATGCATTTTAAATATATACCCATAGTAGTGTGAGCATTTTTGTATTAACTTTTATTTTCCTTGAGCCGTCTTGTTAGTTTATCTATTTCATTAATCTTTTCAAAGAATCAAATTCTGACTTCACCTTTCTCTGTTGTGTATTTGTTTTCTATTTCATTGATGTCTACTCTCATCTTTCATTCCTTTATCTTTTTTAAAAACTGTATTGCCGTATAGCTGATTTACAATGCTGTGCTAGTTTCAGGTGTAGAGCAAAGTGATTCAGTTTTACAAATATTCATTCTTTTTCAGACTATTTACCCATATAGGTTATTATAGAATATTGAGTAGAGTTCCCTGTGCTATACAGTAGGTCCTTGTTGGTTATCTATTTTATATATAGTAGTGTGTGTATGTTAATCACAAGCTCCTAATTTATCGGCCCCCCCCGCCATGTTTCGCCTTTGGTAACCATAAGTTTGTTTTCGAAATCTGTGAGTCTGTTTCTGTTTTGTAAATAAGTTCATTTGTAAAAATTAGATTCCATATATGAGTGATATCATATGGTATTTGTCCTTGTCTGACTTACTTCACTTACTTTACTTAGTATGATAATCTCTAGGTCCATCCGTGTTGCTGCAAATGGCATTATTTTGTTCTTTTTTATGGCTGAGTAATATTCCATTGTATATATGTACATCTTCTTTATCTACTCCTCTGTCAATGAACATGTAGGTTACTTCCATGTCTTGGCTATTGTACCATAGTGCTGCAGTGAATATTGGGGTTGCATGTATCTTTTTGAATTATGGTTTTCTCTGAATATATGCCCAGGAGTTGGATTGCTGGATCATATGGTAGTTCTATTTTTAATTTTTTAAGGAACCTCTGTAGTGTTCTCCACAGTGGGTTTACCAATTTACATTCCCACCAACAGTGTAGGAGGGTTCCCTTTTCTCCACACCCTCTTTAGCATTTATTGTTTGTGGACTTCTTGATGATGGGCATTCTGACTGGTGTGAGGTGATACTTCATTGTAGTTTTTTAATTTTTTAATTTTATTTTTTTATACAGTAGGTTCTTATTAGTTATCCATTTTATACATATTAGTGTATACATGTCAATCCCAATCTCTCTATTCATCGCACCACCACCACCACCACCCCGCCACTTTCCCCCCTTGGTGTCCATACGTTTGTTCTCTACATCTGTGTCTCTGTTTCTGCCCTGCAAACCGGTTCATCTGTACCATTTTTCTAGGTTCCACATATATGCATTAATATACGGTATTTGCTTTTCTCTTTCTGACTTACTTCACTCTGTATGACAGTCTCTAGATCCATCCACGTCTCTACAAATGACCCAGTTTTGTTCCTTTTTCTGGCTGTACCTCACTGTAGTTTTGATTTGCATTTCTCTGATAATTAATGATGTTGAGCATCTTTCCATGTGCTTCTTGGCCATCTGTATGTCTTCTTTGGAGAAATGTCTATTTAGATCTTCTGCCCATTTTTTGACTGGGTTGTGTTTTTTTGACATAGAGCTGCATGAGTTGTTTGTATATTTTGGAGATTAATCCCTTGTTAGTCTCTTCATTTGCAAATATTTTCTCCCATTCTGTGGGATGTCTTTTCGTTTTGTTTGTGGTTTCCTTTTTCTGTGGAAAAGCTTTTAAGTTTAATTAGGTCCCATTTGTTTATTTATTTTTGTTTTTATTTTCATTACTCTAGGAGGTGGATCCCAAAAGATATTGCTGCAATTTATGTCGAAGAGTGTTCTCCCTATGTTTTCCGCTCAGAGTTTTATAGTGTTCGGCCTTAGATTTAGGTCTTTGATCCATTTTGAGTTTATTTTTGTGTATGTATAGTGTTAGAGAATGTTCTAATTTCATTCTTTTACATGTAGCTGTCCAGTTTTCCCAGCACCACTTATTGAAGAGACTGTCTTTTCTCCATTGTATATTCTTGCCTCCTTTGTCACAGATTAATTGACCATAGGTGTGTGGGTTTACTTCTGGGCTTTCTATCCTGTTCCATTGATCTATATTTCTGGTTTTGCATCCTTTATCTTTCTTTAGGTTCAATTTTCTGTTCCTTCTCAAGCTTCTTGAGATAAAGCTTAGATTACTGATTTTCAGCTTTCTTGTGTAATATATTTATCTAACATTATATATTTCCTCTTAACTACTGCTTTTTGAGTGCTCTTTTTAAGTACTTTCAAGTATTCTCATCCCACATGTTATATGTGTAGTTTCATTTTTCAGATACAAATATTTTCTGATTTCCAGTTCTATATCTTCTTTGACATGGGATTATTTAGAAGTATATTAGAAGTATATTGATTTGCTTCCAAAGAAATGGAGATTTTCTCATTCTCCTTCCTTTTTTGATTTTTGCTTTAATTCCACTGTGGTCAGAAAACATACTCTTTATTACTTCAGTATTAATATTTGTCATGACTTCCTTTGTGCCCAGGCACATTGTCTACTCAGATATACATTGTATGTGCACATGAATCAAATATGCATTGTGCAGTTTCAGGATTAGTGTTGTAAGTCAACTGGGTGAAGTTTAGCTAAATCTTCTGTACTGAATTTTTTGGTTTGTTTTTCCATCTGCTTGTTCTGTATCAGTTACGAAGAGAGCTTTGTCAGAATCTCCCAGTCTTTGCTTTATATACGTTGAGGTTGTATTAGGTGTCCACACATTTAGAACTCGTGTCTCACTGTTGAATCACTCTTAGTATCATTCTATAATGCCCATCTTTATATACTACTTGTTTAAAGCTTATTTTGTTGAATATAAGTATAGCTACATCAGCCTTCTTCTTAATTGTGTTTGCATAATATTTCTTTGTCTATCCTTTTATTTTTTGTGTGCCTTTTTCCTTATATTTAAAGTGTGTTTCACTCTTTTCTTCTCACAAGGATTTTCTTTTTTTATAACCCAGCTGACAATCTTTGTCTTTTTAATTGGAGTATTTAATCCATTTGCATATGATTTATTTACTCATATATTTGAGTATTAGTAATTAGTGGCTTTAAATCCTTAGAACTCTTTATCTGCAGAAGATGGCAGCTTTTAGAGCATTAACTCATACTTTTTTTTTTTTTTGATCTGCTGTTCTCTCAGTAGGGAAAAGTTGTGCTGAGCCATGTTGTCCTCCATTTGAAAGTACACATTTAGACGATTAGAAATACAGTGCTAGAGCCAGTGTGCAACTAGCTGGAAGCCCCTGCTGACAATTTTGCATTTAGCTGAAGTTGCTAGAATAGCATTCCTTTTCTCTGTGGGCCCTACTCTGGGTTTATGTTAGGAAGTTGCTGAATCTTTTGAAGAAATGTAAGGCAAGTTGTGTCCTGACTTGAGTAGACTGTAGCTGCGAGAGACATATGGCTTCAGTTTCTGGCAAATGAGTTGAGCCACGTGTACAAAGGTGACCCATGGGACAGCTAATCCGTGCTATTGTGCAATAAGTCATAAATTTAATTACCCATGTAGATGTCTTTCTCAGAATTCTGTGCCATTCTCCATCTTGCTTTTTCTCATTTTTCTCATCCCTAATCCCTCTCCACAAAAAGTAAGCCCACTCTGCTTTTCCTATTCAAGTGGATTGTAGAAATTGCAAAGAACAATACATCTACATCACAGTCTGAATTAGGTTCATTCTGAATTTAACAAAATAGCACTTTAGCAGTGTAAGTGCAGAAACACAAGTGATCTCCAGCTTATAAATGGGTTGAGTTCTAGTGTGCAAAGGTAGGAAATTGCAATCCCCTTACTGTCATGGTGTCTCTGGAGGGTGGGAATCCTGGTTGGGGTCTTTTCTGACCCAGAGTGCACCATCAGAAGGTGCAGAGAGAAGGGCTGGCATGGGGATGTTGGAGGAGCTTCCCCAGAAGGAGCTGCCCAGGGAAAGGCCCCTGCACAGGCTGGTATGATACCTGTTGGAGAGCAGTGTCACTGCCCAGTGGATACTTTACTTAACACTGCCTGGGCTTATTTCCTCCCCAGTGGGGATGCTGGGCAAGACGGGCAGGGCTCTCCACCTGCTAAAGGAGATCCGCTTTTATTTTGTTTCCTATATTGGGGTTTACCTAAGACCTTCTTTGAAAAAAGGCTGTTGTTCCCATTGTAGATCCCAGGTGGGGGCTTCAGGGCTGGGCTCGGGAAGTGTTCCCCGATGGTATTTCTTCAACAGGGTACCTTCCCTGTCTGACGTTTCTTTGAAGCTAAAGACTTAAATTATGTCTTCATGTTCTCTTTTGGTTTATCCTCATCAGGAATGGTCCTTTTTTTTACAGAATGGTTTCCGTGTCTTGTCCAATCTCAGGATTTGCCTTTTTGCCAATTTTTGTGGAACTTAGATCTGCACTCCCTAAATTGCCTCGTGTTCCTGTCTTCTGTGTTTGCACATTCTTCCCACATCTAGACTGTATGCCTCTCAATGCAGATAGTTCTAGGGTTTTTTTTTTCTCCCTTTGACACTAACGTTGGGCATTAAAGTGGGCTCTGATCAAGAGCTGTTCCGATTCTGTAAAGATTGATCCTCTGCACTTAAATGCATGGTTTATTTTAAATTACAAGTATATGCTTCCTTTAGCTCTCTTAAAATAATAGTGTGAACTTTGTCTTTTCTGCTCTGTTATCAGGGGTCCAAATCCCAGCAAAGTGCTACAGCAGTTGTTGGTGCTTCAACCAGAACAGCAGTTAAATATATACAAAACGCTGAAGACTCATCTCATTGAGAAGGGAATCCTACAGCCCACCATGAAGGTATAACTGGATCTGGAGAGGGAAGGACTGACAGAAAAGAATTCTACAGGAAAGCAGTGACAGATGACATTTTGTAATTGTACAGAAAAGTGTCGAAAATGCAATAGATTGAAGTTTTACAGACATGAATGTTTCTTCTCTGAAATTACTGTGAATATTTAACACTTACTTGATCTAAGTTATGAAATAAGTAGCAAATGCCAGGCAAAATATCCTGTACTTTTTCTAAGTGTATTTTCTGATGTTAACTTCCTTCCCATTACTTGCTAGGTTTCATCACTTAAAAGACTTGTGTTTTAAAGAGTCACAACACTATGAGTAAATTGAGGATGTCTTGAGATTGCACCTGGCAAAGTGCCCTTTGCACAAATATTTACTTTTGTAGTCGGAGTGGCTCTTCATTTAAGCAAAATGTTTTATGTAAGGCACGATAGGAAGTTAGTTCTCCTCTACTTCCTCCTCTTTCAGTCTGAAGTATTTTCTGAAGGGCTGAGTTGGATCCAAAAAAGAAAGACTGTCCACTTTTCAAAGAAGTAAGTAATCATTTGCCAGCGAAAAACATTCCACTTTTAGGTGAGTTTGAAATTCAAGAGAGAGGCTGAAATTTCTACCATTATTGGTTTGCCAGGAAGAGCAGACATCAGACTCTACTTTGATCGAATTGTCTGGAAAAACATAACCTTCTCAAAAACTTTCAAGAGAAACACAGGAGAATTCTGCTATGAAGAACATATGTTCCCATCCTCCACCCATGATCACAACAGACAGTAGCTCAGGAGGCAGCACTGGATGATGACACATGCATAGCCCACCTCTTGGTTGAGTTCTCCACTTTTGTTCCCCTGTGAACTGGTTTCCATAAGTTCTGTAGCCACGAGCATCAGTACATAGGGTAGTGAGTAGGGGTGGTGAATGAGGCAGAGAAGGGGGTGCTCAGCTGAGCCAGAGTGACCCGTCCCTGGATGCGGCTCAGCACACCTGGGTCCTAGGCACCTACCTCTTGGTTCCCGTGAAGCCCACTGGACCCTCACCTGGGAAGAAGCGAGATCTGCCTGGAAACCCATTCCCAGACTAACTCCATGGTAGCAGCTAATTTTTATCACATTCTTCTTTCACATCATGTCAGAAAATCTGAGGCCATCAGCTGATTTTTTTTTTTCTTTCAACAATGAAAATCAAGCAGAAGTGATTCCCACCAAGAACAAAAAGCACACGAATGCCAAACCTTTCCTTTGGGGGACTGGACACTGTAACCAGATGAGAATAAATTTCTTCTCAGTGGATGTAAATAAGCTATTGTTGCTGTGTGCTCTCTACAGCTGTATTTATTGTATTGTACAGTCAGCACTGAAACCTTCAAAAATTGCCTAGTGCTCCTTGGCTAAATGTTCAGAGGAAAAATAGATATATTTTAAAGAATGTTTTGCTAATGAAAAGAGTAAATATTTTTGTTTAAATCAGAAACAAATTTTAATTCTTTTATATTTCTGTTCTATTACTCAAAAAAAAAAATTGCAGATATGCCTGGGTTCCACAGATGTCATCTATAACTAGCAGCCTCATCATGTGTACTACAGGATTATGGTGGATATAGTTAAAGTCAGTCCCAAGAGTCTCATTTCTTGGCGTGGCATGCACTCAGTCAATTCATCGCCACTGGATGTGTGCAGTCAGCATTATTTCACACTATTCCATAAAAATTTAGAATTGGCATTGGAGGTATTATTACAGAAGGAAGTGATTATTTTTTAAAATCAGACTACCTTTAAGTTAATTTTCAACATTGCTCATTTTTACTTGCTGCATTAAAAGCTCCAAATGTAGATCATAAAAGAATTTACTTACCAAAATTTAAAAAATAAAATTAAAATTTTGTAATAGGAACTTACGTTGAAAACATGGTGAATTGCACCGTAAGAACTTGGAGATATGCAGTTCCCTCTGCATTTTTCTTTAAAGTGATGAGTGAGGCACTGCAAAACAGAATTATGAGCACATTACTGAATACGTATTATAAAATCAATATTATGGTAAACAAAATATGAAGCTAGAAATATTTGGGGTCACAGTAATAGCTATCCTCAAATACATTTAGAGTTGGATGTATATTATTCTATATGTAAAAAAGTAAATTCTTAATTTTAACAACACTCTCAAGGTTGACGTTTTTAGTGTACTTTTATAGCATGTATATTAAAATAGAATATATTTTATCAAGAATATACTTTAGGGCTTCCCTGGTGGCACAGTGGTTGAGAGTCTGCCTGCCGATGCAGGGGACACGGGTTCGTGCCCCGGTCCGGGAAGATCCCACATGCCGCGGAGCGGCTGGGCCCGTGAGCCATGGCCGCTGAGCCTGCGCGTCTGGAGCCTGTGCTCCGCAACGGAAGAGGCCACAACAGTGAGAGGCCCGTGTACCGCAAAAAGAAAAAGAAAAAGAGGAAATAAAAAAATATACTTTAGCTAAGATTGCCATAAAACCCTGACTTTGATCATTTTTATATTTGCACTCTGAAGAGGGTTTATATTCCAGTGTAGCAATGTGATGGCAGAAAAATGAAAGACTAGGAACTTCCTTTACAGTAATGGCTAATTGTTCCAAATTTGCTGTTTGGAGAGGTACTCTAATGGTACTAGCTGCTTAGTACAAATGTTTCCTCAGTGCTTTTCCCCTTGTGGTGGTGGGTATACATTTTACTGTCTGAGAATAAAAAGACCACACCCACACACACGCACACACCACCGTTTTATTCTCTTTTATAGTATCTCTTCATTTGTAATTTGGTTTGAACAAAGATAGTACCACCTTGTTCAGGGGAAAAGAAAAAGTGGAAACAGTGTATACTGTATATGGGTGGGAGATAGCTTTTGATATGTGTCAATCAGTTCGCTGAACCTTTTACTGAAACTGAGATAGGAAAATAAAACTGAAACAAATCACATTTTGACTCTGTTGTGCCATTTTCTCTTTGGAGAGGGAACATTCATTCAACTAGTGTTTACAAAATGACAAATACAGAAATACTGTATGCTGTGTATATTTCATCACCGATACCTACAGTGACATCTTCAGGGCTGGGAATAAATAAGTTCTGGTGATCACTGAACATGTGTGTTTGTCTAGAGGTGATGTCCTCTTAATTGAAAGAGCACCGAATTTCTAGGGTACTTTTTAGTTTATAATTACGTATTTATTTTTGTGAATCTTTGATCCAGTCACCACTAGAGCTTTAAGCTACTTGGACAGTGAGAGGCGTCTGTTTTGATGGCCACTGTGTTCTGGCTCAATGCCGGCAACTCCCTAGGCCCTCAAGTTTCTGAACAAATGAAAGGTTTGGGGTCTGAAGACCCAACTGTGTACATTCCCATTTGTGTCTCTTGGACAGCCCCTCCACACTCATCCCAGTTTTCAATTTTGTGTGGTTCTAAGACAGGCTTCATTATTCTTAGTTCCTAGGGTTGTTTTAAGGGTTAAGTGAAAACTCATATGAATGTGCCTTTGTGTTCAACATAGAGGAGTTGATCCTGAGTTCCTTCCTTCTTCCTATCTGCTCCTTTCCTGTTGTCCGTCTCCACTGGGAAGAGACAGTTTGATAGGACCGAACAGAAAGGTAAGCACGTCTCTGGTCACATCTGATTTAGGTAGTGTTAATGTAAGTGTTCCTTGAATGGACACCATCATTCTGACCTCCATGGAGGAGCTGTCTGTCCTGCAGAAAGTCCACAGCCAGATCTTGCCACTGGCTCCTGAAACTTAAGAGCTTACAATTCACTCCTTGGGCGGAGGGGGGCTTTATTTGGGAATCTGCGTGTAGTGGCTGCAAATAAAATCAGATCTAGACAATTTAACCAAAATCAAAAGCCTGTCCTACCTTAATTCCATTGTCTTCCTGCACAGAAGGGGAGAAGGTTTTAGAATCATCAGATAACAAGGAGAGTCATTTAGTAAGGGCCGATAAACGGAATGTTACCTGTTGATGGCAAATTGAGTTTCCAAAATGAGCTGAGAGAATACAGTCTGGTCCTCTAATGTGTACAACGGACATGGGCGGTAAAGCAGCCTTGTTTCCCAGAGAGAGAAAATCATTGAGGGACAGCCTGCCCAAAGATGTCCTCTTGGGGAGAGAATGAAATGTCAAACTGCTCTGCCAAACTTATAGGACGACAGGTTATGGATTTGGGGTTTAAGCTCTTAGACTCTCCTTTTCCACTGTGTGTCCAGCTTGAGTTTAATGGATCCAGGTGGTTTTCAAGAAGGTTCATTGTCAAACTTCAGACAGGACCTAGAAAAGTGATAAGTTTGGAGAACATTCTTGAGTAATAAGTATATTTTTGATCAGTTTTAATAAATCTCAAAACTTTGTGAAGGAACCAGAAGCTTCAGCTAGTACAGGTAAGATAGACACATTTGAATCATTAGCAATTCTGTTTTTTTTCAATAGCTTTATTGAGATATAGTTTATGTACCATAACACTGTGCAACTATTACCACCTCTGATTTGAGAATATTTCCATCACTCCAAAAAATTCCCTGATGCCCATTTGCAGTTAATCGTCACTCCAACCCCCAGCTTTAGGCAACCACTGATTTGCTTTCTGTCTCTATAAATTTGCCTTTTCTGGACATTGCGTGTAAATAGAATCATACACTATGTAGTGTTCTGTGTCTGGCATAATATTTTTGCATGTATCAGTACTTTGTTCTTTTTTATTAATACCGTATTTTGATGACCCATTTTCCTGTTGATTATTTGGGTTATTTCCAATTTTTGGTTCTTATGAGAAATGCTGCTGTAAATACTTGTGGACATGTCGTGTGGGCATGTCTGCATTTCTGTCAGATTTCTAGGGTGGAATTCCTGGGTCGTATAGTAAGTTTATGTTTAACTTTTAAAGAAATGGCCAAACTGTCCAAAGTGGCTATACAATCTTACATTCCTACTGCAGTGTACAAGGTTCCAGTTTCCTTACATCCTCACCAAAACTCAGCTTTGTCTTTTTAAAGATAGCCTTTCTAGCTGGTGTCCAAGGTGGTTTTAGTTTGCATTTCCCCAATGGCTATTGGTATTGAGCATCTTTTCATGTGCCACTTGTATACCTTCTTTGATAAAATGTTCATATCTTTGCACATTTTTACATTTGATGTTTTTTCTTAAGTTGTAAGACATTGTTATATATCCTGGATATAAATCCCTTATCAGATATATGACAACAAATATTTTCTCCAAGGCTGTGGCTTTTTTCTTTTTTCCTTCATTCTTAAGACAATTTAGAGCAGTTTAAGGTTCATGGGGAAACTGGGGGGAAGGTACAGAGATTGCCCATATACCCTCTGCTCTGCCCCACCCTCCAGCCCTGCCTACCACATGCAGAGCCTCTCCCACTGTCAGTATCGCCAACCAGAATGGTACGTTTGTTACAACTGATAAACCTACAGTGACACATCAAAGTCACCCAAAGTGCATAGTTCACATTATGGCTCATTCTTGGTAGTGTACATTCTTTGGATTTGGAGAAATGTATGACATGTACCCATCACTATCGTTCCATACAGAGGATTTTCACTGCCCTAAAAATCCTCTGTGCTTCCCCTATTCATTCCTCCTACACACCCCCAACCCCTGATCTTTTTACCGTCTCCATTGTTTTGCCTTTTCCAGAATGTCATACAGTTAGAATCATACAGTATGCAGCCTTTTCAGATTGGCTTCTTTCACTTAGTAATATGCATTTAAGATTCTTCCATGTCTTTTCATGGCTTTAACTCATTTCTTTTTAGTGCTAAATGATATTCCATTGTCTGGATGTACCATAGTTATTTACCCATTCACCTACTGAAGGAATCTTGCTTGCTTCCAAGTTTTGGCAAAAATGAATAATGCTGCTGTCAACATCAGTGTGCAGGTTTTATTTATTTATTTTTGCGGTACGCGTGTTTCTCACTGTTTTGGCCTCTCCCGTTGCGGAGCACAGGCTCCGGACGCGCAGGCTCAGCGGCCATGGCTCATGGCCCAGCCGCTCCGCGGCATGTGGGATCTTCCCGGACCAGGGCACGAACCCGTGTCCCCTGCATCGGCAGGCAGACTCTTGACCACTGCGCCACCAGGGAAGACCAGTGTGCAGGTTTTTTGACGGACATAATTTTTCAACTCCTTTGGGTAAATACCAAGAATTGTGGTTGCTTGATCACATGGTAAGAATATGTTCAGTTTTGTCAGAAACCACCAAACTGTCTTCCAAAGTGGCTGTACCATTTTGCATTCTCACCATCAATGAATGAGGGTTCCTATTGTTCCACACCCTTGTCAGCATTTGGTTCTGTCAGTGTTCTGGATTTTGGTCATTTTATACATAATGTAATGTTTTAACTTGCATTTCCCTGATGACATATGGTGTGGAGCATCTTTTCATATGCTTATTTGCTATCCGTATATCTTCTTTGGTGAGGTGTCTGTTAATGTCTTCAGCCCATTTTAAAATCAGGTTATTTTCTTACTGTTGAGTTTTAAGTGTTCATGGTATATTTTAGATAACAGTCCTTCATCACATTTGTCTTTTGCAAATATTTTCTACTAATCTGTGGCTTGTCTTCTCCTTCTCTTGACAGTATGTTTTGCAGGACAAAAGTTTTTACTTTTAATGAAGTCTGCTTTACCAATTCTTTCTTTCATGGATTGTGCCTTTGATGTTGTAACCATGATGTACCAACAATTTTAATGTTGTAAATCACTGCCATACCCAAGGTTATCTAGGTTTTCTGTTAAATTCTAGTTTTATAATTTTGCATTTTACATTTAGGTTTATGAACCATCTTGAGTTAATTTTTCTAAAAGGTGTAAGGTCTGTGACTAGATTCATTTTTTTGCATGTGGATGACCAGTTGTTCCAGTACCATTTGTTAAAAGACTATCTTTGCTCCATTGTGTAGGCTTTGTTCCTTTGTCAAAGATCTGTTGACTGTATTTATGTGCTTCCATTTCTGGGCTCTGTATTCTGTTCCATCGATCTATTTCTCTGTTCTTTCACCAATACCACACTGTCTTGATGATTGTAGCTTTATGGTAAGTCTTGAGGTCAGGTAGTGTCGGTCCTCTAAGTTAGTTTTCCTACAGTATTGTCCTGGTATTCTAGGTCTTTTGCCTCTCCATATGAACTTTAGAATCAGTTCACTGATAGCCACAAAATAACTTGGGATTTTGATTGGGATTGCATTGAATCTACAGATCAAGTAGGGAAGAAGTGATATCTTGACAATATTGAGTTTTCCTATCCATGAACATGGAATATCTCTATTTATTTATTCTTTGATTTCATATACAGACACACCTCATTTTATTGCACTTTGCAGATTTTGTGTTTTTTTTTTTTTTTTTTACAGATTGAGGTTTAGTGACAGCCCTGCATTGAGCAAGGGTTGGAGCTATTGGAGCTATTTTTCCAACAGCATTTGTTCACTTGGAGTCTCTGTATCACAAATTGGTAATTCTCGTGATATTTTAAACTTTTTCATTATTATATTTGTTATAAATATCAAACTAATGGATGAGGAGTTGCTTCTTATGGATGAGAAGTGGTTCCTTGAGATAGAATCTACTCCCGGTGAAGATGTGAAGACACAAAGGATTTAGAATGTTACATAAAGCGATTCATAAAGCAGCAGCAGGGTTTGAGAGGACTGACTCTAATTTTGAAAGAAATTCTACTAAGGTAAAGTGCTATCAAACAGCATTGCATGCTACAGAGAAATCGATTATGAAAGGAAAAGTCAATCAATGGGGCAAAATCATCATTATTTTAAGAAATTGCCTCAGCCACCCCAACCTCAGCAACCACCACCCTGATCAGTCAGCAGCATCAACACTGAGGCAAGATCCTCCAGCAGCAAAAAGATTGCAGCTCACTGAAGGCTCAGGTGATGGTTAGCATTTTTAGCAATAAACTAGTTTTCTTTTGGCTGCACAGCATGCAGGATCTTAGTTCCCCAAACAGGGATCAAACCCCCTGTGGTGGAAGTGCAGTCTTAAGCACTGGACTGCCAGAGAAGTCCCTATACCTAAGTATTTTATTTTGGGGGTTGCTAATGTAAATGGAATTGTGTTTTTAATTTCAAATTTCACTTGTTCACTGCTGGTATATAGGAAAGTGATTGACTGTTTTATACTACCCTTATAATCTGCAAACTTCTTATAATTGCTTATTAGTTCTAGGAGTTTTTGATCAATTTTTTGGGGGGTTTTCTACGTACGATCCTGTCATCTGCCAACAAAAACAGTCATGTTCCCTGCTGTATACTTATTTCTTTTTTGTGTCTTATTGCATTAGGTAGAACTTCCAGTATGATGTTGAGGAGCAGTGAAAGGAGACATCCTTGCTTTGTAGCTGATTTTAGTGATAAAGCTTTGAGTTTCTCACCATTGAGTACAATGTTAGCTGTAGTATTTTTAAAGACAGCCTTTATCAAGTTGAGGTGGTTCTCCTTCTATTCCTATTTTACTGAGAGTTTTTTTTTTTTATCATGAATGAGTTGGATTTTGTCAAATGCTTTTTTATTTTTGCATATGATATGATCATGTGATTTTTCTTTTTCAGCTAAATGATGTGATGGATTACATTAATTGATTTTCAAATGGTGAACCAGTCTTGAACACTTGAAATAAATCTCACTTGGTTATGGTACATAATTCTTTTTATACATTGTTGGATTTGATTTGCTAATATTTTGTTGAGGATTTTGCACCTATGTTCATGAGAGATTGGTCTGTAGTTTTCTTATAATGTCTTTGTCTGGTTTTGGTACTAGGGTAATGCTAGCCTCATAGAATGAGTTAGGAAGTATTCCCTCTGCTTCTGTCCTCTGAATAAGATTGTAGAGAATTGGTGTAATTTCTCCTTGTTTGGTAGAATTCACCAGTGAACCCACCTGGGCCTGTTGTTTTCTGTTTTAGAAGGTTATTATTTCTTTCATAGATATACGCCTATTCAGACAATTTCTTCTTGTGTGAGCTTTGGCAATTTGTGCCTTTCAAGGAATTGGTCCATTTCATCTAGGTTATCAAATTTGTGGGCATAGAGTTGTTCACAGTGTTGCTTTATTATCTTTTTAATTTCACAGGATCTGCAGTGATGGCCTCTATTTCTTTTCTAATATCAGTAATTGGTGTCTTCCTTCCTTCTTCCTCTCTTTCTCCTTTTTTTCTTTTAAGGTAGACTGGCTAGAGGCTTATTGATTTTTATTGGTATTTTCAAAGAGCCAGATTTTGGTTTCACTGATTTTTTGGTATTGATTTCCTATTTTCAATTTCACTAATTTCTGATCTAATTCATATCATTTCTCTTCTTCTGCTTACTTTGGATTTAATTTGCTCTTCTTTTCCTGGTTTCCTAAGGTGAAACCTTAGGTTATTGATTTTTTGTCTTTTCTAATACATGCATTCAATGGTATAAATCTCCCTCTATGCACTACTTTCACTTACAAATTTTGGTAAGTTGCGTTTTCATTTAGCTCAAAATATTTTAAAATTTCTTTTGAGATTTCTTCTTTGGCTGATGTGTTATTTAGAAGTGTGGTGTTTAATCTCCATATATTTGGGGATTTCTAGTTTAATTCCTTTGTGGTCTGAGAGCGGACATTATATGATTTCATTCCTTTTAAATTAAGATGTATTTTATGGCCCAGAATGTGGTCTATTTTGGTGAATTGCATGGGAGCTTGAGAAGAATGTGTATTCTGCTGTTGTTGGGTGTATATGGGTGTCAATTTTATCCAGTTGATTGACGGTGCTGTTGAGTTCAACTATGTCTGTACTGAATTTCTGTCTGCTGCCTCTGTCCATTTCTGATAGTGAGGTGTTGAGGTCTCCAACTATGATAGTGTATCCATCTGTTTCTCCTTGAAGTTCTATCTCATCATTCCCAGGGTGCTAGTGCAGGCTGTTGCTGTCAGCTACTTTCTTAACAGATACCAAAGAAACATTTTAAAGAGGGCTTGTAGGTGACCGAGAAAGGAGTGAGGGTTGGTTGGTGCTGTTCCCTGAGAATAAAAACCAGTTGGACGCATTGCTGGAGTGAATGTAAAACAGTTTGATGGTTCCTCAACATGCTAAAGATTTACCATATGATCCAGCAATTCCAGTCTTTGGTATATACCCAAGAGAAATGAAAATGCCCATCCACACAAAAACCTGTACATGAATGTTTACAACAGCATTACCTACAATAGTAAGAAAGTAGAAGCAAACTAAATGTCCATCAAGTGGGAAATGGATAAATAAAATGTGGTATATCCACACAATGGACTAAAGTACTTGGCAATACAAAGGAAGGAAGTTCTGATACATGCTACAATATGAATGAATCTCCAAAATACTATGTTCACTGAAATGAGATAGTTCCTAAAGACCACATATTACACAATTCCATTATACAAAATGTCCAGAATAGGCAAATCTATAGACAGAGGGTAGATTAGTGGCTGCCAGGGGGTGGGGAAAGAGAGAATGGGGAGTGACGGCAAAAGGTGTGAGGTTTCCTTTGGTGTGATGAAAATGTTCTGAAATTAGACGATGGTGATAGTTGCACAACTGTAAAAGATACTAAACCCATTAAGTTGCATACTTTGATGAATTTTACAGTATGTTAATTATATCTCAATATAGTTGTTTAAAAATCTGACTAGAGAATCTGTAATGGTAGGATCTACAGAGGAAGGTGTTTCGGGTCTGGGGAGGGGTGGGAAAGGGATGCCAGTTGACTCTGCCACTGGGGACCCCACAGCTTGTTCAGTCTCCCATCCTTGCTATCTGATGGGCAGCGCTGAGGGATGGGTGGCTCAATACTGCAGGGTGGTCAGGGAAGGCTTCCCTTAGAAGGTGACCATTGAGACATGACTGAAACGGGTGAGGGGTTGGGGGGGCAGAGCACAGCTGGGTTAGGAGCCACAAGGCAGAGGTTACGGTGGGGCGGGGGGGGGGGGCGGGTGCGGGCGCAGGCGTGGCAAGTATTCGAGCAGACTAGCAGAGTGAAAGAGGGGAGGAGGTGAGGAGACCTGCAGGGTTTTAAGCAGGGACTGACAGGATCAGGTATCTTAGTGGGCTTGCCTGGCTGCTGAGTTGAGAATGGACCATAGCGGCAAAGGCAGAGGTAGAAAAATATTCACTTTGCTGTACAGCAGAAACTAACACAACATTGTCAATCAACTATACTCCAATAAAGACTAATAAAAAAAAGAAGCCCACAGCCAGCCCCAAACTAAGGATGAATTCACTCACACTTTATGTCAGCAAATGCAAAGTCTGGGTTGGAGTATCCACATTTAAAAGGAGGAAGATGCAAATTAATGCTATGACACCAACACAAAACAAAGGCAGGCAGGTAAGAAGGCAGGAAAGTATTCACACATGACCAAGAACCCAGTCTGGAGGGAAAACAACCCTAAAAGAAGAGAATTTTCTGGAAAGCCTTTGTATTATGTAACTTACTGAAAACATATATGAATTCAATAAAGGATCAAAGATGAGATGATATAAAAATACAATGATATGAAAATGAAGATCACAGAGCTAAGAAAACCAGTTGTGATGACAGTGTCCTTCTTACTGAATTAGACACGGTGAGAAATGTAACAGACTTGCTGAAAATTCAGTTACAGATACTATACCTACATGAAGGCAAGCCCCTGGTTTATAGGCTAGACAGTTCTTGAACAGGGTAGTTATGTCATTTTTATATTATCCTCAAGGCTCAGTGTAATATGTATCATCAAGGACATGTAAATTGCTACCTTAAGAGAAGGGAAAATAAATCTACGTGGGTGGATCCAAACTTGAGCCACAAGCATACTCGATAACATTGCTGGAGTATGTCTGTGTTCCTTCCTCTTAGCAGAATCAGCCCGCAGGGCCAGACTGTAATGATCCTTAAGTTTACAGCCAGGCTCCTTAGGTTGACCTTTGCTCCCTGGTTTATTTCTGTCTAAATCAGTTTGCAAAGGAGTGTCTGGCTTTTATGAACAGAAAGTGTTTTTAGGATATAACTTTTGTTTGAAATGGACAGCAGTGCTTCAGAGCAAGATCAAGAAGGATTTGTTTTCCTTTAATGGTCCTCTGTTCTGGAATGCAGCTTGCAACTTTCCTTTGTCTTTGTTGAGCAGGAAGTGTAATACTGCAGTTGAAGGCCAAGGTTGAAGTTCCAACCCTTTATCTTCATGATAAAGCAGGGCAGGATGGTAGGGAAATGATATCCTAAGTACATTTTCATTGTAGTTCCCACTCCTACAAAAAAAAAAAAAAAAAGACCTGGAAGCTGTTTCTAAAGATCATTGGCCTGAGAGTCGGAAGTTTAGGGGTAGAGCAGCGAGTTAAACTTAACAAGCAACAGGGCTTTGGGAATGTCAAAACATCTGAGTCCCTTTCCTCTTGTGCTAAATGAGGGTTTGGGCGGCATGATTTCCCAGGGCTCTTTCCAGGCTAACATTCTGCCTGCTGTGTACCTGACTGAAGACAAACTCCCCATCAGTGGATTTAAATATTTAGGCTTTAGGAAATGTTCTAGTGCACCACTTCATGTTCATATTTCTAAATTAATGCTACAATATATTGAGAACATCTGGTCAAGCACTACATGTCCTACATATATTACCTGATTTAATCTTTGTAACAATTGTCTGGAGGCAGGTATCATAATACAAAATTTACTTATGAGGAAGCTCAGATGTGGAGAAGTGGCCTAATATCACACAGTAAGTGGTAGAACGAGAACTTAAATCCCAGACTGACTCTTGGTCATCAATCTCCTGATCAGTGCACCATATTAGGTAGAACAGTATCCAATATCAAAGGATTACAGTTTTTTTTTTACATTATCAAAAATTTGGAGTCTTGACTAGAAGAATGTTACTATAAAAAGACCTTCTTAGAAACTCCAGCACTTCAGAGATGCACTCTTGGTCCCTGTGTGCTTTGGGCTGGGGAGGCAGTATTCCAGCAGATGGCCATGGCCCCAGTGGCGAGCCCAGTGAGGCAGGGCCTGGTCTTGCACTTGGCAGGTTTCAACAGGAGCCCCGCTGAAAGCCCTGGGTCTATGATTAGGAACACTGTTCCCAGATGAGACTCAGACCTGCCGCTTTACAATTTAGGGATCATCTCACGTATCTTCTCCTTGGACCACTGCTTCTCAAAGTCTGGGAGTCCCAGACCCCTGGGAGTCCTGAAGACCCTTTCATGGGGTCTACAAGATGAAGACTATTTTCATAATAATATTGAAATGTTGTTTGCCTTTTTCACTGCATTGATATTTGTACAGAACTCAGGTGCAACAGCAACAGTGAGTAAAACTGCTGGAATCCAAGCATGAAATCAGGCAGTGGCACCAAACTACTACTAGTCATCATCAAGCACTCCCAGTAGAAAGAAGGCTCTGTTTCGCTTAAGCATGTCCTTGGAGAAGCAGTAAAATTACTACTTTTATTAAACCTTGAACCTTAAGTTATGTGACACAAAATGAGAGGTACCCACAAGGCGTCTGCATCCTTAAGTACAATGTTTGTCTCGAAGTACTTGTGCAATTGAGTTGCGGCTGGCCTGCTGCTTTTCTCACAGCACATCTTTTCGCCCTGAAAGAACAGCTGACAAACCACGGTTCTTTGACAGAAATATTCTTGAAATTAACAGAGTGAGACTATTGCTTCAAAGAAAACAGCAAACAGTGACTGGTGCCAATGAAAAAATGTTAGGTTTTAAGCAAAAATTCTAATTTTGAAAAACCTGTGATATCCACAACTGTTTGACTTAGAATTTTCTGAGACTGCTGGAGATATTCTGATGTTATGTATGATGTGATTTTTTTGATGTATTACAGAATAAAACGTCTTGGAAGATGTACACACACTGTAGTAGTAGTAATGATGTAGTGCTAAATGGCCAATGGGTGCTATAAAATTACATATTGGTGGGGCTTCCCTGGTGGCGCAGTGGTTGAGAGTCCGCCTGCCGATGCAGGGGACGCGGGTTCGTGCCCCGGTCCGGGAAGATCCCACATGCCGCGGAGCGGCTGGGCGCGTGAGCCATGGCCGCTGAGCCTGCGCGTCCGGAGCCTGTGCTCCGCAACGGGAGAGGCCACAACAGTGAGAGGCCCGCGTACCGCAAAAAAAAAAAAAAAAAAAAAAAAAAAACTTACATATTGGTAAAAGATAGATTCAATGTACCAGACAGACTAATGGAGTTTAAAGTAGTAGAGTATAAAAGTTCACTGATGTAGTTTCAAATGCCACATAGTGATCCATCTTTAAGAAACTGAAAGCTATTCAGAAACAATGACCTGCATAAGGTATTAAAATATCCTTCTCCCCGCCCCCTTTTAACCACATACCTGTGTGAGACTGGATTTTCCTCATATGCTTCAACCAAAACGAAGAATCACAAGAGACTGAATGTAGGAGCAGATATGAGAATCCACCTGTGTTCAATTAAGCCAGACATAAAAGAGATTTGCAAAATCGTAAAACCATTCCACTCTCTTCACTAATATTTTTTGTTTATTTGGAAAAGTTTTTTTTCATATAAACACGTAATTCATGTTATTGCATAATAGTTTCATCATTGCTACTTCTAAATAAATTATTTTTAAGATCTCAGTTTTGATCTCTAATACAATGACTACTTATAGATGCAGCCCCTATAAACAAAAATGGTTGGAGGCCTCAAGTTTTTAAGGATCAAAAGGTCTTAAGACCAGAAAGTTGAAAAAGCATTACTTTAGTCTCATCCCATTCTCAGGGTCAGTGTTGACACAGGAAACCTGGTGCACCAAGAGGGATCACATGAGGGGCTTCGGAAGTCCACAAGCTGGGGAGAGCTGCAGGCTCCATCTCTGAATTACTGTGCCAGGGCTCTCCCAACACCATGCTATCTCTGAGTGTGGTAGCTTGGTTTGGTGCCATTTCTAGCAAAAGTCAACAGGAACAATAAATAAATAAAAAGGAGCTTTGCAATGGGTGGGAGAAAATGAGAATATTGATAAGACAAAAAAGACTAAGCTAGTGCTAAGCCAATTCCATTGGACTCCTTCTTCAACACTCCAAAAGGGCCAAAATGAGGGCTGAAGAGGAAATTTTATTAAAGATGAGAAGCAAATGGCAGAAAAGGGACTCACTGAAGATCATTTGCACATTTAAACCCTGAAAAGAATTTTTGCAAGCCCGTATTTGATAGCAACTCTTCTTGAGGTCATTAGAATTATGAGTAGTATTGCATTAAAACAATGAGAACTGCCCTAGGTTTTCTCTCTTACCACTGAGTTATTTTTGAAGAAATATCTACTGTCATAGAAGTTGTTAGCATTCTCTATCTTCTGCCTCTAAAGTGGAGTTGCACTGGGGTGGAATTTGTAATAAGTACAATATCCTCAAATGTGGAACTCTGCTGATCATACTTAAAATGAACTGGGAATTTTGTTAGTATCTTTAGAAAGAAGAAAAATCACTAAAGCACCCTAAATAAACTTAAAAATTGTTTTCTACATTCTCCTGTTCTGGGAAGTCAATTTTCAAACCAAATAAGTGAGTAACTATAAAAACGGATGTAAGTTGCTAACACTCTCAAAGACTGAAATGGCAAATTATCTAGCTAATGACAGTGGGGCACTGTGCTTCCAGAAAGGGGGGGCAGGACACCAGAGTATTCCTGATGTGAATATGGCAGGGGCGGGAAATAGACAGTTAGATGTATAATTTATTACTGCTTACTTTCCACAATATGATGGGTAGAGAATAGGCTCAGGGAAAAGGAGCCCAAACCATGCGATGCAGTCCTTTTCCACAGGTCCATTCAAGTCTGAGGGTCGTGTCTCCCAGAAGCCACTTGCCTCTCCCTGCGGCTGTGCACACAGCCCCAGGAGTCCAGCACAACTGGGAAGCTCAGGATGCAGAAAGCCTGGTTTTTAAAGATGGATCGCACTAGAACTGGAACCAGACCCTAGCAGCCAACAACTCTGCAAGCAGAGACTTTAAGCAGGCACTTCTGAAAGATATATTCACAACTAGAAAAGAACTACACAAAGTTTTATTAGACCTCAGTTTTGTTTTGTTTGTTTTTCCTCCCCTGAAGAGCTGGCTTAAAAACTTTCCTTTTTCTTCTCTTTTTTTTTGGGAGGGGAGTGAGAAGGGGTGGTGGTAGATAGTAGGTATTTATTTGAAATGAAAAAAAAAAGTATCTGGACTATTGCATTTAATCATGTATTGTAATTGTGTTACTCTACCTTTTTGCATCAGAGACAGATATACAATGAACATTCAGTTATCACAGATTGCACACTAGATAGTAATTCTTCAGGCCTTTTACATAACCACCAAAGAACAGATATTGGATTCTGCAATATAGTACAAAAGTCCACAATCAATCCAGTCTTAGCCAGTATCTTCAATTTACTTCTGTTGCTGTACAAATAATTGGCCATTACTAGGGCTTACAAGTTAATAACAGGACAAAAAAATATACATTGCACTGACACAAAAAGTCAGCTGTGTTAATAGTCATGCAACAAGTAACCAAACTTGCTGAAATTAAAAATACTTTCTAAAAACAGTTTTAATGGCATAAATATTTTATACACAGTTCATTTACCAAAACAAAATGTATTTAAATGATACAAAGGAAAAATAAGTTTCTACCAACTTTATACATAAGAAAGTGCAAAATAACTTATCTAGAGTGTTTTGCTATCATTCAGATGGATGGCTGCTAGGGGCAGCTATTCTTCTCTTCAAAAGCATGACATTACAGTTGCACAATACACACGAATGTTAGAGGACATGGATGGATGGATGGATGGACAAACTACAAAGATCAGGCAGAAGCCCTGTGAGGTACTCTCAGAGAAAGAATATGGACCACACAAAGGTGGATGTACATGCTGAGAATATATGTTGGTAAACAAATTTACATGGAACAAAGAAGGACATTCAGAGGAACGATTAGTTTACGTGAGTGTACTTGTATGTGTGAGTGATTTGTGATTTCTACATTAAAAGCAAAAAGAAAAGAAACCCACTGAACAAAACAGTTGCCCACAGCACCAGCTGCCAGAGGAAATACTATCATGAGGGTTTTGGTTTCCACCTTCTAGTTATGGAAGTTGTGTTGGAAAGTTTAAAAGTGTTCATCCCATATAACTTCATATCACATAGAGAAATAACCTTTAAATAGCTACATACAGACATTCATATATTCAAGTCTTTAAAGAACATCTCTGCCATTGGGTTTGGGGTAAACATGGTTTGTGGACACAAGGAGGACGCCTCTTTTAAAAAGTGTAGAATAACACTGCTACAACTCATCTCTAGGGCCGGACAGGGGCAAAGCCCATGATTATGTGAGAGCACAAGTCCTGCAACTGTTGAACATCCAGCATTATTTATTAGAATTGAAGAAAGAAGGTGAGGGGGGAAGAGGAAGGTGGGGAGGAGTGAGACACAGAAAGGAAAACAGAACACAACTTTTCTTCAAGTTAAAGTATTAATGCCAATAATCCTTTTATTAACAAGTATATTTGAACTTTTAGAAATGGAAGTGTTTTAATCAATTTTGATATGTAATCATAAATAGACTGTAGGCTCAAACCTAGGTAAATAAAGGTTTAAATTTAGTAAGCATAAGGCACTAAAGCAGCCTTTATATTTTCTCTTGGAGACCTAGTTATCAGGAAGAACAAATTTGTTCTTAAGCTGGTTTCAGCCCATTAGGTACAAGATTACTATTGTACCAATGCCTATTTTTGAATGCATGTGCATATATGTGCATTTTAGTGCATAAGTGTGCCTGTCACCAGGGCCTAAAGATGAAAAATCGGGAAAGCCAAAGCCGCTGTCCTTCATATGATAACTCCATGAGGTGTGAAGGCCTCTCCTTCCTTTCTTGGGCCATAAATGCTTCTACATTTTCCAAATCACAGGGCTTTTAGAATTGTTCATAATATTATCACTAAATATCTGAAAATGTTAAAATCTAGATTAATTGTTTCATTTGTTTTATATATATATATTTATATATGTACATAACACACATTTAAAAAAATCCCACCACCAAAGCTTTTTTTCTGTAAACTAATCTCTTAGCCCCCACCAGCTTTAGTCTCCCTGGATTTGTGTGTTCTGTATCCAACTAGAACAAATTAAATAACTAAATATTAAAATACTGTAATTATATTCATAGCAAAAACAAAAAAATAGACATTGATACAGTATAAATCTCACTGTTTTCAGGTAGATGGCATTAAATGGTAAAGGTTAATTATAAGCAGTTCTGACATGATTCAGTTTTACAACAAGGTTTATATGTTAATTCTGTACACTTCTTTTTTTAACCCTTTTTTGAAAATAAGCTATAGTAGAACATTAGTGTCACCAAAGACACATACCTCTTATGTTCTATGCAGGAGAAGTTAAAGTGGGTTACATGCAAATATGTTTCCATTAGCTGAGGCAGGGCTGTTTCCTGCACTGCGTCGATTGCCCGACCACCGCTATGTAGTGCTAAGAGGGGACGCTATGACCAAAGGGCAGTCCAAAGAGAAGTTTACAAGGGGCCTTATGACATTAGAACAACACTGAGGTGGTGCGTAGCCACGTGTGAGATGTAGCCACGTATGACATGCCCAAAGATTTCCAGGGTATCTCATGACCAGACTCTTATTCTCCCACACTGTTTCCTAAAGAAGGTCCACATGACACTGTTTTGGTTACTAGCTTAGGTTAAGTGGAGATACTGCGGGCAACTTGAAAGAAATGACATCAGGCACATGGGCTGGGTTTGAAGGGGGGGGGGGGCGGAAAGACCACAGATAACGTCTTTGAGGATTAAAAAATAAAACATATTTATAATTAATTGGTAAGCAATGTCAGACAAACCATACGTATTTCATTGAGTTAGTGGTTTAGTTTGAAGTCTCATGTTACAGGCAGTTAAGTCCTTATTTAGAAAAAAGGCCTTTGTACCTATTTACAATATACACAGTTACTTGCAAAGAAGTCAGATTTACAACTATTTTCTAAAAGCCTTTTTTTTTTTTTTTTTTTGTAGTCGTTGGTTTTTCCAAATAAGGATGAGGAGCTCTACAAAAATGAGACGCAAGAAAAGGGCAGTTAATACATGAGGATTTTCTCTTGGAGACAGCTATTGTTAAGGGAGAATCGGATATTGAAATGTTGCTCCTAGGAACCACCTTGTATTCTTCTTGTGCTGTTCACCTGAATAGTGTCTGCCCCATGACTGTACTCTACACCCGTTTATTCAATGTTCCCTTTGAATCCCACACTTCAAACACGTGGTATGAAGAGATGTGTAAACGGAGACTGTTTTGATGCCTTCCGAGCTGCGAGTTGTGACAGGGGAATAGGGAAGGGGGTCTACAGACCGTGGTCTCCAATCGGCTTGTTGAATCTTCAGCAATTTCGAGGCCCATCTTCTGAACCTCTCTCATGCTGTAAATTGTAATAACAGTTCTGACAAACACGTACCGGGGATGAGATTTTCAAGCGTTTGATTTCTGACTGAAATCGGCTGCACCTAAAGGAAAGGCAAAATGAGGTAGTTATGGGTCTTCTCCATGTTTGATCACTGGGCTCAGAAACACGAATTTAAAATCTGAATGGACAGCTTGCGGTATAACACCCAAGACTGTACGGGGCCAGAAGAATGCCCAGAGCCATACTGGTTTGGGTCATGTGGTTTGACCAAGGACCAAAATGAGTGCTGTATTATTTGTGTCATTCTATGAAAAAAAGTAACATTAAACCAAGGCAAGCCATTTATTTGACTGCAGAGAATTTTTTTTTAAAAAAAAAGATTTTTCTACAGGATGAAGCCAAGGAAGTGAACATCTATGAGGCTACTCTTCCTGTGCAGGATGGAAATGCATTCTTCCTCATGCCCTATAAACTTGGGCAGTATGCCAATGTCTTTACTTGGAGCCTTTTTTCTCTTGGCAAGAGAGGACTTACCACCCATTTCAAAAGACACTTTGGTCACTATCAACTTCCTTTGGGCTTTTAAACACTTTGGTTCACTCCTCAGTCATTTCTTAAACAGGTAGTTTGGCTTTTCTGTCTGGCCCAAATTTTCTCATTTTCTGTTTATCTTGACAGAATTCCCTGAAGTGGACTATACTTAGCGATGTCAGAGTCCTTCATAGAAAGCACTCCTATTCCCAGCCTAAGGCAGGGTATGACCTTGGGTGTGGCACTTCATCACTTTGACCTTGGCTCTTCATAAGACTGAAACAGTTTTATTTCTTCCATTAGACCAGTAAAAGTAGCCAGAGAATACATGAAGTGCAAGCAGCCTAGGGGGTTTAAAGAACTGGACTTTGAGGAGACCCTCAAGAATGAAGGCTGGCAAGCTCCCTCAGCAACAGAAGGGCACAAAGATCACGGTAGAGCTACGCCCTCCTGGACAGCATTCCTTCTGTGCCTGCTCTGTCATAATCAATCACTTGTTTGGTTTGTTTTTCAAATAAAGCCTCCCTCCCACATTTGAGAGCAATAGCTAATTTAAAGAATTACCTACATTTAAACAGTACTTTACAAATTAAACTCTATAAAGAACGGATGTGTGCCAGCATGCAAATGGAGGTGCTGACTATCAGAAATTATTAGATTGGGGACTTCCCTGGTGGCACAGTGGTTAAGACTCTGTGCTCCCGAAGCAGGGGGCCCTGGTTCAATCCCTGGTCAGGGAACTAGATCCCATATGCATGCTGCAACTAGGAGCTTGCATGCCACAACTAAGGAGGTGGTGAGCTGCAACTAAGGAGCCCACGTGCTGCAACTAAGGAGCCTGCCTGCCACAATTAAGACCCGGTGCAATCAAATAACTAACTAAATAAACATTAAAAAAAAAAAGAAATTATCAGATCACTAGGCTTTACAGAGTGGGTGTCTCAAAGCACAGGACCGCAAGACAGAATCCTCTGCCAGCCTCATAGAAATTCCTATAAGAAACGGCTGGCAGCAACATTCTGCTGCTTCATCTTGAATAAGACTTCCCAGGAGAAAAGGAAGACATTAGTCTGAAAAAAATTAATAATTATAATAACACTTCTTACTGAACACCTATATCACCAGACTTTGCACCTGGTGCTTTACAAAACTCATACACGATTTCATTTAATTCTCTCAACACCTCTATTGGGCAGGTGTAATTATCCACATTTTACAGATGAAGAAACTGAAGCTCTGAGAGGTTAGTAACGTGCCTGAGATGGCACAATGGACAGCAGCCCAGGGAGCATTTGTCAGTGTAAACCCAAGGCCACCCCCTTTCCAATAAGCCAATGCCCCTCAATAACTAACTCAGAAGCAATGATATAATTTGCGTTTTCTGTGAAAGCATCTCTCTAGTAAGGCAATATAAGCATTAGAGGGTACTGCCCATGGGATCTTTTCTGTTGTCTGCCATGGAAAGGACTGTACATGCATATGTGGGACCCCAGGGTATAACAGAGAAGGTATCCAAATCAATGGTGATGGGACAGCTGACTCTTCATACTGGGGAAATATAAGTGATCCCCACCCCATGTCATACTCTCAAATAAATTCCAAATGGATTTGGACCTAAAGACCTCAACATGAAAAACAAAACTTTGAGGACTTCCCTGGTGGCGCAGTGGTTAAGGATCTGCCTGCCAATGCGGGGGACATGGGTTCGAGCCCTGGTCCGGGAAGATCCCACATGCTGTAGGGCAACTAAGCCAGTGTGCGCCACAACTACTGAGCCTGTGCTCTAGCGCCCGAGAGCCACAACTACTGAGCAGCCCGAGTGCCACAACTACTGAACCCTGCGTGCCTCGAGCCGGTGCTCTGCAACAAAAGAAGCCACCGCAATTAGAAGCCCGCGAACCGCAACAAAGAGTAGCCCCAGCTTGCCACAACTACAGAAAGCCCGTGCATAGCAACGAAGACCCAATGTAGCCAAGAATAAATTAAAAAAATAATAATAAAAAAATAAAAATAAATACCAGGTGCTTTGCACATATTAGCCAAAAAAAAGAAAAAAGAAAAACAAAACTTTGAAACTTTTAAAAGAAAATAAATAAGGCTATCTTTATGACCACAGGACAGGGAAAGATTTTTTAAGACCAAAAAACAGCAAAAGTCATAAAAAGCAATACATGCTACTACATCAAAATTAAAAACTTGTGTGACAGAAAAAACATACATAAAGTTAAAACACAAGCCACAGACTGGCAGAAGGTATCTGCAAGACATGTGAAAGACAAAGGATTAGAGCCCAGAATACATAAAACAACTCCTCAAGTAGGGGGAAAAAAATCGAAGAGCAAACGCAAAAGGAAACTGGGCCAAGTTACCCAAGAGGAAACTCAAACTGGCAATAAGCATATGAAAAGATGTTCAACCTCAGAAGCACTGCAAGTTAAAACAACAAAGCACTACTGGCTATCAGATTGGCAAAAGTGGAAAAGTTTGGCAATACCAGGTGTGAATAAGAACAGGGAGAATTTGCATATCCTGCTGGCGGTGGAGTAAACTAGCACTACTGTTCTGGAGAGTATTTTGAATAACTAGTTAAGCTCACGAGTATGTCTACCATCTTCAAGTCCGTTCTGTGGTATCTCCTCTAGGGAAACTCTGGCTTGTGTATTAAGAGGGCATTTATACGGGTGTGCATTGCAGCATTGTTTGTAGTACTGATAAAATGAAAGAAAATCCTTTAACAGTCCATCAAAAGGGAAGGAGATAAATACTGATATATTCATACAAAAAAATATGACAGCAGTTAAGATGAAATTATTAGAATAATAGTTATTTATGTGAATGAATTTCAAAAACAATGTTGAGTAAAAAAAAAAATAAGTTACGGAGGGGTACAGACAGTATGCTACATTTATGTAAAACTGAAAACACAATGAACAATAATATAGTGTTATCTATGAACACAACGTATGCACTCAAAGTAAAAACACATGGAGAAGAGGGTGTGATGGGTGAGGGTGAAGAGAGGACCTAAAATGAATCTGTACTGTTTTATATGCAAATGTGATCAAATGTTAGCACCTTCCCAGCCTGAGTCACGGGTGGCCATGTGTTTGTGATGATTACCTCTGTATTTTCCAATGTGACAAATATTTCACAATGGCAGTAAAAAAGAACAAGGAGGAAGTGAAGGCTGGTTTAGACAGACACAGCGTATGGGCATAACGCACATCCTCAGAGCTTAACCCACAGACACTCAGGAAGCTTGTATCTCATCTTACTTCTGGCAGAAGAGCTGACCGCAGTTCCTGCAATGGTGCCGTCTTTCCGTGAGAGAAAACCGCACGGAGCAGCCCGAACAGCTGTCCCCTCCTTCGTCCTTCACCCAGTGGTCAGCGGCGGAACGGCCCGGCTGGTCACTCACAGACCAGCTGAAAACCCGGCCTCGACTATCGCCCACGAGGATCCTACTGTGGTCCCTGCAGGAGACACGACGCAGAGTCACCGCATGGAAGGCCCCGGCCCCCGGCCCCGCCATGCGGCCGGAGAGCTTCCGGTGACACCAGTTCCCAGGGGGCGTGTGCGCTGGGGAGGGGGTCGTGCGTGCAAAGGGACAAAAATGGGACTGAGCCCGAATGTACGCTTCCGTTTCAGCTCCCCTGGAATCGAACCGTGCCGTACCTTTGAAGAACACAGAAGGTGAAGTTTTCGTTTTTGTTTTATTTTTTTTTGAAGGCAAAGCTTTTTGGTTTTTGACATTCGGAAGTGAAATCCACACACCGGCAGGTTTCTTCTTCTGATTCGTCTGTTGGAGCCACACATGATGATGCAGATGAAACCTGTGCTCCCAGAGACTGCCTGAGTGTGTGCGCCCAGGCTGAGCAAATGGCCCCGTGGGGAAGAGTGGCCGGAAGAGCTTGGACACTTACTTGGAGACGCCCAGGGCAGTGATCTCGGCCGGGTGTGCGTTGTCCTTCCGGTCAAAGGCCGTGTGCATAGTCAGCTTACTCCTGAACACCAGCTGCCGTTCCCACCGGTACCCTAGGGTGGAAAAGTGTGACGTGTGACTGACAAAGTGAGGGGAGCCAGCGTTTGTTAGGTGCACCCTAACCCGCTGCCCTCAAACGTCAGGGTGCTGCAACACACAGCTCCGGCAGCCTCTCTGTTCTTGGCAGCTGCTGCCTCAGTTAGAGGCACAGAAGTCTGGCTTGACACTGACCATGGACCAGTTCAGGCCTTCACAAAGACACACACGGAGAAGGGGAAATCCTCAGTGCAAGAAGACACAATTTCTCCGGTTGAGGACCCTGCCCCAACTCTATCATAGGCAAAGTTACCCGTGAATACAATTTTATCTATTTATCTATAATCAACAGCTTGCCCATTTTCAAAGGCTTTCATAATCTGTGAATGAACTAAGTTTTGGTCTGAGGTGTTATTCTTTAAAAAATGCCCAACGTATTGCAAACACCATGGTAGGAGAGAATGCCCAAGGGCCTTTAAGTCTGCCTTACACAAGAAGAAACTTGTGGCCCTCTTTGTGGGGGGTCTTTGTCACAGGAATGGGGCAAGGGAGAGCTACAGCTCACTGCCTCCGTCCACCAACCCTCGCGCCACCCACAAGAGGTGAGAAACAGACACCAGGCTTCAAGTTACCGGGCTTCAATCTGCTGAAATTCCGCGCTTCAGCGGGATTGGGGTGGGGGTGATTAAGGGGAGCCTGCAGGTGAGGTCTGGTCTGGCCCTCTGAATAGTTCACAAATACGAAGCCGTCTTTCTCATCGAGGCTGAGCTGGTCGGACCAGCGCCTGGAGTCATCGGAGCCACTGTCATTACACCAGGTGGCTGTGGCTCGGCAGGAGGCCGCCCGGGGCCTGTGGCTGGTGCTGCTGGGCTGGCTGGGCGTGTCCCCGGGGTCCTGGATGACGCTCTGCTCATCTGCTTCGGAGTCGCTGCTGTCCTCTTCCTGGGCTTCTGGCCCTGGGTATTACGGTGGGAGAATTAGAGAACACACACACATTAGAGTTAGACCCAGCGTTGTCCCGTTGGTATTTTTCCTCTACTAGTTAAGACACAAGAGACATACTATTTTAAGCTCAATATTACAGTAAGAGAAAATAAATTGCCAGAATTTCCAGCTAGGTACAGATATCAAAACGGTAGAATTCCGGAGTTCACAGAATGCTTCTGGCCAAAATCCTTAGCTTGGCATTCATTCTTTCACAATCTGGCCCAAACCTGCCTTTGTGGATTCTCACTACCTGCCTCACATTTCTACCACAGTTCAGCTGGATGGTGCCAACTCTGCTCTCCACGCAGCCTGGCTGCTCCTCTGTAGAGCTAATTTTGCACACTCGGGTTGGCCCTACCTAGACTCACCTTCCCAATCTCTGTGTGTTCCGATGTTACCTATCTTTGAAAGCACAGCTTAAATACTTCTTTCTCTAAAATCTTACCTGGTTCCTGCAACAGAAAGTAACTCTCTCTTCTGGACTCCTTTAACAGCTGTATGGCTCTCACATATTTAAAATTTTCACCCCAAACTATTACTTTCCGTCATTCTTTCTACAACACAGTGGTCAGTTGGAGAGAAGGGGTCCCAAGCACAGTGCCTTCCATACAGCAGTCAATATAAATGACAACATAGATGAACGAACTGTGGATGTAAGCTTTAATTTAGAGTTTTGTTCTTCCTCCTCTTTCCATTGTTACTGTGCATTTCTTCATCTCAATTCCCTTGCAGTAAAGTCTACTGCAGGGAAAATTTATGGGAAATAAATATATGTAACTGGAAAAAAGGAGAGCAAGAACAAGTGAGCAAGCACCAGCCCACTACAAATATTTTTTAGCAAGACAAATACTTAATTTGGCTTATGATCATGAAAGTCTTCAGACAGCAGTCTTTGAAGCAGCTTTGATTTCCAGAGAACCATTAGCTTATCTTCCCTTTCACCCAGGCCACTGTCCTCAAGTCCCACCACTTCGACACCGTCCCAAGTCATTCCTTCCTGTGGGCTGCTCTCCCCTCTGCCGCTTCTGCCAAACTTCGTCCACAGTGTGAAACATAAGGAAGACGAAGACATACAAATGTCTCTCCTCCCCAAATCCAACCCCTTCTTCTATCTCTCTTATTCATCTTTCGCTGTTATCTACTTAACACGCTTTGTTAAAAGGAAGGGAAGGGACCCACTTCTCACTGGACCACACAATCCAATGTCTGACACACAATAGCTATTAACCCCCAAATACTAACTGAATTGAACTGAATTTTTAGGTCCCCAAATGCCCAGATGACTTTCTCAGTGGAGCTACATTTGACTATGGAAATTTACATGCATTAAAGTAATACAAGCTTTAAAATGTTCTGTCCACCGGTTCTGGCAAAGAAAGTAAAGACTACTTTCAGCTTACAAGGGCAGGGGATTTGTGTCTCTCTGATAATGAGCCTTTTTCCTTAACAACTCCCTCACATCGTCAAATTCACGCTGAATTCCCAGTGTACAAAAATTAACCATGGAGAGACGATTTAGAGGTTGAACTTAAAAAAAAAAACCCTGTTCCTTTCTATGAAGTGCCTTACACCAACTGTTCTAAATTGATGAGGGGTAACTTCTCTGGAATTCAGTAACCCAAAGCACATCTTAGCCTGATTCTCTGGCATTGTTTCCAAACATTCTGCATAAATATAATCTATCTTTATATTTCACGGGAAAATTTTAAAGTGCTTCACAAATAACAGATAGCAGAATACAGATCACCAAGCTTCTGTTTGATGAATGTTCTTCTTGAGCAGGTCCAGGGCGTGGACCCTGGTCTGCCTCTGTGAATAGTTTACAAACACGATACTGCCCTGTCACTCACAGGGAGCTGTTCAAGTGAAGGGTGAGACAGATGTGGGACTGAGGTGTGGCCCTCTGACTCATCCAACACTGTGCCCTCTGGATCTGCTTTGTATTTTTCAGAACTGAAAGCCCAAGCCTCTGGTATTCCAGGAAGCTTGTAACTGTATTTATTATGGGATGTGGAAGCCGACCACAAAGACACTACCACAAGGGTTGCCGCCTGGTGAACCACACAGAACTTTGCATGCCTGCTCAGCTGGCTTACTAGGCAGTGATCCTGCTTCTGACAGCAACGTCCAGCCTCAGGCTCTTGCTTATCTTGGTTGATGTAAGTTTACGCATAATGACTTAAAAAAAAAGAAACATGAAAACTATTGAAAAACTTTTTAGAAAGTATTAAATACCTATTTGTGCTTCTGGACAGTCTTCCTGCATTTCTAGGACTTCAACAGTCTCAGGAGCTGGTGTTTCAGGAACTTGCAAAAATTCCATTCTCCAAAACTGAATTTAAGTAAGTATGGAAATGAAAAACAGTTGAACTGATTACAGAAACAATTTACCAGTTACTGGATGAAGATTGGTTCGCAGGGTTAAACAGATAACTTAATTCCTATTATTGTGTATAGTTAATTTCCCTGTATCTTGAAAAATGTGGCAGGGACTGCTTACAAATAAACAGTTCTCCCCAAACCGTGTTCCATGAGATATGAGTGGGTGTTTCATGGTCGACAGAAAAGGACTGGGATCAAAGAGATTTCAAAAACATAGTTCAACTAAGTACACGTCTTTGGTTCTGACAAAGAACCTTGCATATACTAACATATACTCTAGATCTCCAAGAAGGCATACAGGAAGCAGGATCCCCAGACATATTTGGCTACGGAGCTCTTCACGATGCCCCACAGATGGGGTAATGTGGAATGCTGCTCTGCAGACTTTAGGGTGTGCCTGCTGTCTGAGGTGCAGGGTGTGGCGTGGGATTGGCCGATGGCCTCATCGTTGCTCAGCATGTGACTGTGATTACAAGGGCAGCAGCCAGCTGCTCTCTGCTTTTATAGAGTGCAATTAATGAAGAAAGACACAAAGAAAAATCTCCCGAGAGAAAAACCCAAATATTAGAACAGGCTACAAAGGTAAATACTCTGTGGATTTCATTTTCGGTAGAGGCCCAAGGCATGAAAACTAAGAAAAGGATAAAGTATCTAGGATTCAGGTGAAATCATACAGGATCCTAGACAGGGAATGAATGGATGACCTGAGGCCCCTGGAAGCATTTTCTAGCTCAGTGATTCTCTGTAGAGGAGACACAGTCCCCGTTTTCCCTAAGAAGCCGTTTGACAAGCTAAAAAGCCAATACTTATGCAAGTGACATTTTTAGCAATCCCGAGGTGACATGGAAATCGTGTTTAAGTGATCTGCTTGTGTCAAGCTGTCAAGTGGTTAGCGGCACTAATAGATCTACTTAATGGGAAGAAAAGAAGCTGAGTCACTGATGTTCTCTGCGTCTGATAACCCAATGGACAATGTTTCTTTGCATCTGAGTGAGAGTTTGCTGAGCAATACGACAACCTCCAGGTGTCCTTCAACTGTGGACAGCTTCAGAAGTTTCAGGTGAACCACGGCAGCAAATACTCTAATGCGTTTCCTCATGGCCGACTTACCCGGACCACACCGTCTGAGTGTCCTGTGACTATGACATTCTGTGTGTCCCACTCGTTCATCTCCGACACGCAGCAGCAGATGATCTGCTGGCTCCTGCCTGTGAATGTGTTCACACTCACGACAGGGTTCCCATTGATGCTCCACACGTGGATGTACGTGCCAGCGCAGGACACAATGTCCCCCTGAGAAGGTGAAGAGAAACTTCACTCACTCCAGATTACATTCTAATTTCAGAAGCAAACTGAATCCTTGGCTTTGCTCTTTGGAACCCTCTCAGTCCTCTGACTAGTGACTGGGGAATTTCTGAGGTAGACAGGAATCCAGTGCTTGCTGACTTAAAAAAGAGAGGCCTCTTTAAGAATCTAAGGTTGCATGGAGGCTGCGGCTGAGGTGATCTCGCGTGGAGATGCGGCAGGAGCCCTTCCACGCTCCCAGCCTATGCCCCGACGCAGTGCTGAGCCCCGCTTCATTCCAAGTCAAAGCTACCTGTAATCTGAGGGTTGATGAACTGCTCTTTTTCCTCCCAGTATTTACAAAATCTATTTATACCTTCCACTGAGAGGTAGGAATCCACTTAGTTTTATCAAATGAGCCAAATCACCAAAACCATAGGGTAGAAGAGAAATCTGTCAGTCCATGTACAGCTGTAACTCTCTCCAATAAGTGCAAAGATGAAATCCTGGTAACACCGTAACACCCTATTAAAAAATTTGTTATTCACAATAAGAGTGGGGGAATGAGGAAAAAAAGAAGAAAACTAGTATATAGGTCATTTCTTGGCAAACTGAATAAACCCTAAGAACTCTCTCAGCTGATAGCTCAGGTTTTCATGAGTTCTAAAGATGGGAAAAAAACTAACCTTTTCCTTCAAATTCTACCAGGTTGGGGGGAATACAACCTGGTGAGAATACTATCCACTACTGTTAAAGGAAATAAGACACTTCCTGAAGCATCTACTCTGTGTCAGTTAGTGTGGTGGACCCTTTAGACATCCCAAAACTTATTCACCATCTCATGCGGCCTCCCTTACCCCTGAGACAGCCTGACTGGCCTGATGCTAGGTAGTGACTTCAGAAATGATTCGGTGAGTTTCAGTACATGTAGTAGGCACATGAGAACCTACAGAAATTGGCAGATGGTCATCAAAAGCAGAGGGAAGTTAGACACTGAACAGCAGTGCTAACACAAGAAAGAAGGTAAAGGGGAGGCAGGGGTGGCATGATAAGGCGGCCTGGGGTTTTTCCAAACCACTGTCTGTGCTGGTCTTGCTACTGTTTTCTCCCCCCGCCCCCACCCCACCCCCCTCCTCCCTCTGCCCTTAGTCTACCAAGGTGGCAAGAAGCAAACCAAAACCCAAACAAAAATAATACTTAGCAAAGCACTGCTGTGTCTACCTCTGTATCAGCCCTGAACCACCTCTGACAATGCGTGTCAGCAGCTGAATTTTAATCAATGGCCTCAGTCTCTGCAGGAGACAGGAGAGAGCCACTCCACGGTGCACTATGCAAGACCTTCTGCAATTACTCCAGGGTGCCTCCATTAGAGCAAACCCTGTGCTTATGAGGGCTGAGAGTAAGAAGAAGAATCAAGGGCAGCTGCAATGTAGCTTACGCCCAAAGTGCAGAATGAAGTAAAGTAGGCTTGACAATGGCTGAAAAAACATAACAAACAGAAATCTTTTCATGAGTTATGAAGAGATTACAAAAGCATCTTAAAAGGGAAAAATCAAACACATCCATAGTGTCCGCAGCAACTACTGCAATCCAATGGGTGTATGCTGGCTCAAATAACAACTAACGATAAATAAAATTGTCAGCATTTGAGTTAAGAACAACCCCAAAACAGAGTGCTTGAAATAGTACAATTAAGCATTTGACTCAGAGCAACACAGCGGGGATCAGAGTGGTTCCGTTGCACTGACATTTCCATAAACCTCTTACGTGCACTCGTAGGACGAACCCAAGGTGCTGTTCTAAAGACATTTTAAGCCTTTCAAATATACCAGAAGCAAATTTGACTCTTTTTCCCCACACGCTCCCACTCATTCCCAACTCTGATTACTCTTATTATTATGAGACATTCCAAGTGCCATTAACTAGAACTGAGTTAACTTCCCTTTTCCTTTGAATGACTACAAGGTATCTGACTAAAAGCATAGTACTTAGCATCTTCTGGTAGAAATTAAAGATGTAGCCTCCCTCAAAAGGAGAGCTGCCTGTGGGTGATGATACGACATGGCTAGAACTACTCTGCGTCATGTAGGATGATCCCAGGCAGGGCTAAGGGGAAGAGTTGGAATGGATATTTAGAGCTAAGAAGTGATGAGGCTGTGGGGGAGCTGGTTGATTTGCAAGACTGATCTGCCTATGTGATCATCTGTCCCTTGGACACAGAGACCTCAGTCTCTCAAAACCTATCATTAGCATCCCCTGTTTACCAATACGACTTGCAATGACTATCCTCCCCTCCCTGCTCAGTCTGCATGGGGGGTTTCTACACCAGTGCATTTATTTTCTTCTGATTCACTGTATTTTTGAAAAAAGATAATTTCTTTGATAACTTTGGAATCTGTTTAGAAAACAGTTTTACAAGAATTTTTCTCTTGTTTGGGTACCCAAATGTTACTCTTTTCACTTTATATAATAATTACTTTGAGTATACTTCATAAAACTTCAACAATTTTGACAAATCCCACAAATTCCTCACCTTAAAAAAAAGCGTATTCTAGAATGTTTAATTTTGTAATAAATCTTGCTCTTTAAAGTATGTTGCAGTGACTGGATTTGAAGACAAAATTGCTCTCTGGGGTACAAACTTTAATATCCATTCGCTTTTGCAAACAACATCTAAAACAAGTGGCTTTTATAAAATGCATGCCTATCAACTTAGAAAACAGAGTCATTTTTTATTTATGTAGGCCAGAGCTGTTTGTCTTCCTACATATAAACCAAGTGGCCAATTTACTACTTACTGTTAATTCATTGATACAGAGAGCAGAAACGGGAGCCCGATGGCCTCGGAGCTGGGTTAGGAACGACAGTTTGTTCAGATCCCAAATGATGCAGGTTCGGTCACGGGACCCGCTGACGATGATGTGATAGGCTAATGATGCGGTGGCACAGGTGACAGTATCAGTGTGGCCAAGTAAGGCCTAAAAGGAGAACAGACAAAACCAGGCTGACCACAGTGGCAGTGCTCCTCACGGGACTCCAGGAGAGCCGGACGCGCTGGGAGCTGACAGGTGCACGTACTGGGAGGGGGTGCCTTGCATAGCAGTATCTGGAAGGTCTTCATTCTCTTCTTGCCACTGTCCCTGCCTCATCCCACCAGGGGGAAGGGAGAAGTCTGGAGGACTCTGGAGGCTCTAATCTCCATTTTTATATTACTTCTCTCCTGGACTCGGGCCAGTACCTTAGAAGGAAAGGAGAATGGCAACTGCAACCCAGCTGGGGTTTCTTCATACCTTTTACACATGGAGATGTATCGATTATGGCCCCCAAATTCAGAATTTAAACTCAGAATCTATTCTTTTGTGCCATCAACTCCTCTAAGTCCATTCTAAGGAACTACAATTGGATGGATTTTTAAAAATCCTAGTGCATGGGTGTAGTATGTGGTCCCAGAAAGATACAGGAAAATGCAGTCCTGATGTGTCTGCTGAGCGTCTGTTACTGAACTGGAGACACCTGGACATCTCCTGTGCCTGAGAGGGACCCCTTCTTCAAACTAGAATAAAAGCTTCTCTTTTGCTGGAATATGAAGAGAAACAGGATCCAGGGAAATGGCAACGTGGGAAAATAAACATTTTGAAGGAAAAGATTCAGATTACTGTTACGAATTCCTGAGTATTTACTATTTACTTAATGAGCTGGCTTAAAATTTTGGTGATGCAGACACCCTTACTGTATACTTAGCAAACGCCAGAAGGCTGTTTTAAGTAAGAAGTACTTTCTACTGAGGGGTTACAGGCACACTAGCTTTGAAGTCCATTTTCTAAACTGAAAAGACTGGAAGCAGGAGCGTTTGGATCAGCAAACTGCACTGTCAGCCTTTTACCTGTTCACGTCGAGACCGTGTCTCTTATGGGCTTCCCTTTTTTTTTTTTTTTTTAAATCTTTTTTGTCTTTTTTTGCGGTACGCGGGCCTCTCACTGTTGTGGCCTCTCCCGCTGCGGAGCACAGGCTCCAGATGCACAGGCCCACGTACCGCAAAAAAAAACAAAGAAAGCTTGGGGCTTCCCTGGTGGCAGAGGGGTTGGGAATCCGCCTGTCAATGCAGGGCACACGGGTTCGGGCCCTGGCCTGGGAAGATCCCACATGCCGCAGAGCTGCTAAGCCCGTGTGCCACAACTACTGAGCCTGCGCTCTAGAGCCCACGTGCCACAACTACTGAGCCCACGTGCCACAACTACTGAGCCCACGTGCCACAACTACTGAGCCCTCGCACCACAACTACTGAGGCCCGCGCACCACAACTACTGAGGCCCGCGCACCTAGGGCCCGTGCTACACAACAAGAGAGGCCACCGCAGTGAAAGGCCCACACACCGCAACAAAGAGTAGCCCCCGCTCAATGCAACTAGAGAAAGCCTGAGTGCAGTGGCAAAGACCTAATGCAGCCATACATACATACATACATACGTACATACATACATAAGTAGAAACCTTTATGGTAAATTCACATATCAAATATTAAAAGATGACGGTTTAATTATAAAAGGATTCTTGCTTTGATTAAAAATTTATAATAGTACATAACAAGTGATCAAAAATATTTGTTAATAATATCATCAGTGTTTCTTCTGAATACATTCATGAGTTTGTCAGGTTCTTAAGCATTACGATAAATGAAGAAACAGAAAAACAAAAGAATCAAAGATTGAATGGTCTAGATGAATGAAAATCATCCAAAAGAAGTTATTATGAATCAATAGCAAATATAACTTGGTTTGCAAAAATTTAACCTACATATAACTTCTGAGAAACATTTATATTACTTAAATATATTAAAAAAATATCACCTAAAGACAACTTACTTCAGATTTTTAAAAAGGACAGCTTGGATCATTTTCAGAAATAGTATCTTCTGATTTCATTTCCTTTTTAAATTATTTATTTATTTATGCAGTATGCGGGCCTCTCACCATTGTGGCCTCTCCCGTGGTGGAGCACAGGCTCCGGACGCACAGGCTCAGTGGCCATGGCTCACGGGCCCAGCCTCTCCGCGGCATGCGGGATCCTCCCGGACCGGGACACGAACCCGCGTCCCCTGCATCGGCAGGCAGACTCAACTACTGCACCACTAGGGAAGCCCCATTTCCTTTTTTTAAGACCCACTTCTAGCAAAAGAACATACAGTGTTTGCTTTTGTCCATTTATGTCTAAATCACCTTGGAATTAACGACAGTTTTCAGTTTCTCTAGAGTGTGGGCAGCTGGGATGGACTGTTACCTGTTTGAGAGTGAGGGTCTTAGCCTTTTCTTTTGAGGCACCCATCTCCCACACACACACGACCGTGCTTGTTCCACCTGTGATGACCAGCTTGGGGTTGGGGCAGATTGCACAGAGAATCTGGGCCCACTCTGACAAACATTCATAAACTGTCACTACCTGTGAAATAGAACAGATGTGAGACACGCATGCCATTAAGCACTACAAACTCCTGGGACAGAACGAGCATACCAAGCAAAGGAGAACCTCTATGTAGGTCCCCCCCAGGCAAATAGCTGCGCATGTGCTGGGCTGGCTTCAGCTTAGCAACACTTTACTGAAACTCTACTCTGAACTCCTCCCTACAGCCTCCCAACTATAGTTGCTGTTAAAAACCATAATAAGAACTTTGCTCATAATGGGGGTCTCCAGTTTCTCCAGTCTGGGAAAATGACGTTCAGATTGTGTGATGCTCTGTGAGATGCAGGGGGTGATCTGGTGAAAGGATGCGTCTGCTGGAGCCAGGTAGAATGTAAAAGGAAAGCATGAGTGCTGCTGTTCATGAGAGCGTGACTAAATAGAACTGTTACTGACTTGCACAGACTATGCCCCTCGTGCGTTCAGGAGAGGACTGTCAAGGGCAAACAGAGGGCACCAAAGGATCACTACATGCTGCCTCTCCAAGAGATGCTTATGGGACTCAAAACAGTAGCTGCTGCTTCTTGGGGGAAGGGGGGCAGGTATTCTGCCAGCCATTTAAGAGTACTGAAATGATTAGAGGGCCGGATGGTGACTCAAAAGGAAGCTCTTCTGGTTGGCAGAAATATTAAATACCTGGTTGGCTAGGACCTCCTGGAGGAATTCTTTGAGTGGGGGGAAATTGCTAGCCCCTAGTACACAACCTTCCAAGAGAGGCTTTTCTGCAGGAAACATGACTTGTCCACTAGCTCCTTTATCCTGATCTGATGCAGTGAAGCTCTCCTTTCCTCTGGGCTGTGGAGAAACAGCTGAGAAGCCCTTGGCCTGAGCTCTCCCCATCCCCATTTAAGCAGGATATCCAGACCACAGAAGAGCAACATTAAATGAGCGAGCCAAGAAACAATGCAAACCTTGTCTGACTCATAGGTTCCTAGCCTGCAGCTGAGGTCTGCGTAGCCCCATGCAAAAGTTTTGTTCCAGGTTGGTGGGATGAGAACCTTATTCTGTTCTACTGCAAGAATGCCTTTGTCTGTGCAGACGATTTGTCCCACAGGCTCTTTGAGTTCTATAAAAAACAATCAACACATTAGAACAAGGACAGGGAAAACTAACTTCATTATCCCATAGGGGATGGTAAAGGGATCTCAAATATTCATACAAATGAAGCATCTTGACACCTACATTAATAAAAAATGACCTTAGAAGTAAGTAGGGCTTGCGTTTTGAGTCTTCTGCAGACCTGCTGGGCGGACATCGACCCTGACTGGTGTCTCCAGTCTGCCTGTTTCTGGACACTTGCTTGGGTTTGGTTCCCAGCCATCAGGCCCGCCTTCTTGATCTTCAGGACTGCCAGAGTGATGTGGGATGCTCCCCAGAATGCTGTACAGACCGTCAATCAACCTAGGCCTTCAGGACCTCCCAGCCTGAAGCTTCTTGAAGGAAGGCTGTGACGTTCCCCAAGAAGCCCGACTCTGCCAGAGGACTCTGCCGACTGACCACACCAGTGTTCCACAACCATCTCTGGGCAGTGGCTGGAGCTGGCATGGGGCAGAGTCTCTGGAATGAGACAAATGGCAGAGAGCTTGTAGCCAATCCAATTAACCAGACTTTGATGCTCCAAGTTTTGGATTTAAGTGACAACTTCCAGACTCTGTAAACCAGTTTTTCATTCTAAGTGAATGGTCCTTGCCCCCCATGTCCTCTGCCTGCCTTTTGTCTGTGGAAAAACTTTAGCCAAAGAATAAGTTTAATCAGAGAAGTGAGAAAATACAGAAGCAAAGGAAAACAGTCAAAGGAAACCAAATAATAATAGTCTAGTCATTAAGCATAGTCAAGGACCTTTAGTTCCTCCTCAAGGGCTCTAGATAATGTTCTGAGCCGTGTCCTGTGAGCTGTCTTGTAGATACTGAAACCCACACCCAGTGGAAGAAGTTAACTACACGATGACCAGACTGTAGCCATGACGTAAGCTGCCAAAATTCTGAGAACTGGCCCCAAGGAAACGGGAACAAACCAACCTTGGAACTGAACTGATTAACTGTACTTAAAACAATCAAGATGATGCTGGTCAGACCACTGCACAAGCAATTTCAAGATGACTGTCAGAGCTGACTGTGCTATTTCTGCATGTAGTCCCCTCCCTCCATCTACAAAAGCTCTTGCCCACTGGTTGTCAGTGCCGGGGTTGGGGGGTTGCCTTTGGACAGGAGTCCCCCCCGGGTCCCCACAGTTGCTGGCATCCAAAATAAAGTAAACTTCCCTTTCCACCAACCTTGCCTCTTTATTGGCTTTTGAGAGGCGAGCAGCTGGACCCCACTTTCGGTTACACAAGGGAAAAAAAATCTACTTGGAAAAGTAATTTAAGATAACTTAAGATAACATTAGATAAAAGACAGAGGCTTTTAGTTGGCATATTAAAAGCGTAGTCTTCTTACTGCTCTAAATTGGTGGAACGTGTGTAAATGAAGATGACAGAAGTTTTTCTACATGTAGAATATAAAGTTGAACTATAAGGTTTGGTATATTAGAGTTTTTACTATCCTACCAGAGAGGAGAAACTTGTTGGGTTCTTTTTGATGCAAAATCCAATAGGCCCAAAGAAGAAAACAGAAAAGGAAAAAGAGAATCTAACAAGTATTTGGTGATTTACCACTTATTACAAATTATGCTATTGTTGAGAAGCAAATTTATTATTCCTAAACTAGGATTATTAAATATTCCCACAGAATCATGAATCAAAAGCTTATTTCCTGCCATTTTACCTTTTACAGGTGTTAGAGAAGGCCTCAAGTTGTCTAGATGATGAAAAAAGATCTTGTCACTGGTAGATCCTGGTGGGACCAAGATCCCTGCATTGTCTCCGTTGAGTCGACTCCTGACTCGCTTCGGTGGATGAGGTTTTTTAAATAACTGGTATGAGAGATAATGACACATTTTATACCGAAGCTAACATTTATTAAGCCCTTTTATATGCCAAGTATTTTGTTGTTATTTCACTTAAGCTTCACAACAACCATTAGGTATCACATTATCACATTTGACACTGGAGGAAAGAAATTTAAAAAGGCTCAGAAGGTTGCCAGAGACCTCATGCCGCAGTCAGTGGGGACAGGACTCCTACATAAAACCTTGGGTTACCAGCATGCTCTATGCTACACTGAGCTCATAAGAATTTTTCAAAAGGAAATTAATCTCCTCAAATGATAGTAGGTTGACAACTATTTTCCAGTGATGTTTAAAAATTAACCAATTTCTTAGAACGCGATACCATTCTGTGCCACTGAGGGCAGGCAGCCATTCTCTCTAACCGGGTTACTTCTGGCTCCAACATGGGCTTTCTGTATGTGACATCATTTCTGTATCGTTTAGGTGCTACTAATTTGCTGACAGTGTGAGCATTGTTGTCTTCTTTTTACTTTGCAATGTTGTAAAGGAAAAAAAGAAAAGAAGATCTTTGGCATTTCTGTTCAGTATTTCTAAAGAACTGAAAAGTCTTAATATACATTTAAGATAACTGTTCTTAAAATACCATAGATCGGGCTTCCCTGGTGGCGCAGTGGTTGAGAGTCCGCCTGCCGATGCAGGGGACAGGGGTCCGTGCCCCGGTCTGGGAAGATCCCACACGCCGCGGAGCGGCTAGGCCCATGAGCCATGGCTGCTGGGCCTGCGTGCCTGGAGCCTGTGCTCTGCAATGGGAGAGGCCGCAGCAGTGAGAGGCCCGCGTACCGCCAAAAAAAAAAAAAGAAAAAAAAATACCATAGATCATCAAAATAGGCAGACTCCTTTTTGATGGACAACTGATATTTGAAGAAGTTATCTGTAAAACCTTAGATGAAATGAGATTTAAGATGACTACAACACCATCACACTCTGTGAATTTGACATTCTGGATTTCCAGGAGAAGTAATAGAAAAAAATGCTTTGTATAGAGAAAGATATACATTTTAGGCTCCCAAAACTTTAAACATATAACTCCCATTTTATCTACATACAGGGCTTAGGATCAGGGTTCTGCTATTTCTCATAAATGATAATAATGAGATAAGACTCTGAAGTTCTATAAAAAGACTCACATACTTTAAAGCATGTTCATGAAAGAACATTTACCGAAGAACTTTACAAGGACCTGAGGACAGAGCAGGCCAGGCTAGCGTATATAAGGATATATCAATATGGTGATCACAAAGCTTAGCTGTTTCTAGGATGGTTACACTTGGAAGTACTCTCTATTAGTTCCTGTAATGTCCTACAAATATGTTAGTATCCTAACTCTTCTATCTCCCAGACTACTTGTCTCTTAAACTCAAAAGTGGAACAAAAATCCTGCAACAGTGCATGTGTCTAGATTTTTTTGTTCAGAGTATTTGTTTCCCAGAAGGTATGAAACACGGTTCCCGCACTTGTAACCCTCAAAAAATGGCTAAGGTTCTTCAGCTATGATTAGAGTTTATCAACAAGCATTTCACTTTAAAAGTAAACATGGTTCCTGCATTGGGGAATCAGATTACACTGTAAGTGGTGCAGTTACAGGGTGTCCTGCTGTCTATCATGGCTTTTCCACGAACAAAGACTTGCCATTGTTCTGTGTTTCCAACTGTCAACCCCGGAAACCTCAAAGTTGGTTAACCTAAGAAAAGGGATTCCAGGAGAGATGTCTGAAGCAGGAACAAAGAAGGGTAGCCAGGGCCAAAATGCAGAGGCCAGGGCACTAGGGAAAAGGTGGTGGTCTAAACGGGCGGCAGAGCTAGCCTTCTCCACTGTGCTGCAGTTTCTTCTGGTGCACCCTGCCCTCCTGGTGTGCCTGAGACAATGAGGATGGAGGAAGGGACGAACTCCCTTAACAGAGGTTCGCTCATTGCCCAAGGTGAGAGATCTACAGCATCTGGGTGCTGAGAGGGTCTGGGTCTTCCTCGCCAGGTTCCAGATAGTGGTTGGAGCAGCTGGTGCAGGGCCGGGCCTAGGCGTTACCATGGTGTGCACTCTCACACCCCAGCACCTGTCAGACCTACACCAATAATCAAATCCAAACCGCTCCTATCTGTCTGTTCCCTGAACCACTGTGAGAGCTTCCTGCTCCTCATTTGGCTCCCCTACAGCAAGTGCATGTGTAAGATTGTGACCAGAGGGATCTCTAAAGTCTAAATATGACTTTATATGACAATGCTTAAAGTCAGCATTGGTTTTTTACTGGCCGTGGGATGAAACCCCATCTCTGTGTATCCTGTGGCCTCCAAGGCCACATCTGCTTCCCTGACCATGCTCTTCCCGTCTTCCTGCCAGGAATTGTGTGGGTAAGCACTAGCCTGTGAGGAAAACTGCTCTTTGACCAGCAAAGTTTCTGTTTATCTAGACTGTAAAAGGGAGGAGAAAGTAATAATCTAGGGACCTACTGAAACTATTGGGTGATATTTATGGTTCTTAATTAAAAACTCTGTCTAAACTTAATTATTATATGGTCATCTACCATCTATAGAAATATTACAGAGCTTAAAAAAATGTAACAGAAAATATCAGTGATAAGGAAAAAACATCCATACCTGTTTAGGGATCTGACCAAAGTTATTAATGAACCCTATGGTGGCTGTCTCCTTTAGTGGGTCATTTATGTTGTAGATATCCACTTGACCCTCGTAAAAAAGATGATGGAAGACATTTACAGCTTCTACTGCAGCAGGACCTTGCTGTTTATAGCCGAAGATTAAGTCAATCCACTCATGCAGATGGGCACTCACATAGTCACATTCCAAAGCCTGTAATTTCAAAACACAGGTTCAGTCGCTGGCTGGCTTTTATTACTTCCTTAGAAAATAAAAGAATTCATCAGTGGTCTATAGGAACCAGAATAACTAAAATTCATACGAACAACATTAGTAACTTAAACACATGGGGGATACATTGCTCAAGGTCTTCTCTTTGTACTGTGGTCAGTGACCCAGTGAGATCTCAGTTCAACTGTAGAGCGTACTGCCATTACCTCACGGTGCACTCGGATGAATTCTCGTGGGTCCCCTTTTGCCCAGGGTGGAAGGATAACATCTCCAAGCTTGGTGCCATTTTGTTTACAACCTGTGTAATTGGATATATTAAAAAGAAAATAAAAGAATGAGAAAAATAGTAAAGTAACAGAGAAATAGTGGGTTAGTTTCATTACCAGGACTATAAAATTTTACCACAGAAAGGATCCTCAGAGATATCTACTCTGGTATTTCCCCAAGACGACTCCTCAGAGCACTCCCTCAGAGAAATTAACTGAGTGTCAGCAAAACTGAGGGGCTCCCGCTGTCAAATGACTTCAGGGAATGCTGAGCTATGCAAGCTTAAACATGTTTCTTTCCTGCAAGACTCCTTGGAGGCACTGCTCTTCTCTAGGAAGGACATTAGATACAACATTTCTGAAACTTAATTGAGGACAGGAATGAAACATTTTATGGGTCTACTGTTTTGAGTCTGGAAAAACTGCTCAAATCAATTTTTAAGCCCCTTAAGACCACTCATTTGTAAGACCATTAGCAATTTCTCAAAAACTGTTCATTTAGGCTTTTCCAGAATGCTTTAAGCTTGGTGAGTCAATAGCAGTTACCTAGTACTGAATTTCTTGTCTGGTCTGCCATTCACATGGAAGAGGTTATTGAAAGGATATCTAACTCCTCAGCCATTTTCAGTCTGAATGCTCTCTTGGCTTAAGGGAAAATAAAAGTACCACAGTCTCCTAGAAATATTTGCAATACATGTGTTCACTCATATTTCTGATTCTTAAATTCTTGAGAGAGCTCTGTAGAACCCACATGTATTTTGCTGTAAGCATTCTCATTAATAAAATAAAATAAAATCTGAAACAATATAACTTTTGGCTGTTGTATCATTTAACAGAAAAAAAATTGGGGGAAGACTATGTGGCTACGGGGGGAGTTTTAATAATTTATAACAAAGTAATATTTATTCCACGTAAACTGTTATTTTAAGTCATAGCCAGATAATCTCTAAAATATTAAAGAAACCGTTTGCTATGAAATCTATTGACAACAAAACACATTAAATGGGACTGGCATCTGAGGAAATAGGTTTTTTTCTTCTTTTCGAAATAACATCAAAAAGTTAATTTTAGCTTACAGAGTTTTCCTAGGCACAAATCAGACGGTCACTGTAAAAAAATGACTCTATAAATAATGTTGACTCATTAGCTTAATGGCAGATGGTTAGATAAAAAGCTGAATTATAAATTTTCATAGGGAAGTATAATTGTTCACATTTTAGAACACAAAAGGCAGTTTCCAAGTAAGGGCCAGTAAAAATATTTCCTTTAGAAATAATCTTGTTTTCATCATTGCAATTTGATGGCTTCTTTACAATGTGATATAAGTGAGAGATACAAAAATCAGTTTATTGTTTAAAGGAATGTCTTGACTTAGTTGGAAAAATTACCATATAACTTAAAAAAAAATAAAACAATCAAGTTATTACAGCCCCTCCCCTCTCTCTCAGGCCCTTACCCCACCTTCCTTGAAATGCCCTCTAGGCCTACAAGAATAAGAAGCAAGTAATAATTTTTTTTGATAAAAAGAAGCAAGTAATAATCCCCAGGCTACCTGAGATATAATCTACTTTTCAAAATTTTGCTCATAATCCCTAAATACTGTGTGATATAAGTTTATTTTACCAGCACTATCTATAATTTAAAAATGTCATTTAAAGGGAACAGTCTGTAGAAAAGTCTTGGTCTGATTCTGCTACTCTGCAGTTCCCCTCCATGTATATCCAAGGGTACAAAGATAAGAAGACCAGACAAAAAAACCTAATTGCTCCAGAGCCAGGGGAAAAAACCTAAGTGCTTTCTTTTATATCATTTACCATCTTTTCTGGGTGGAGAGATCAACAGTATTTTGTTTGATTTTCTTTATATTGAGGTAAAGTTCACATAACATAAAATCAACCTTTTTTTTTTTTTTTTCCTGTATGCGGGCCTCTCACTGTTGTGGCCTCTCCCGTTGTGGAGCACAGGCTCCGGATGCGCAAGCTCAGCGGCCATGGCTCACGGCCCCAGCCGCTCTGCGGCATGTGGGATCTTCCCGGAACGGGGCACGAACCTGTGTCGCCTGCATCGGCAGGTGGACTCTCAACCACTGCGCCACCAGGGAAGCCCAAAATCAACCATTTTAAAGTGAACGATTCAGTGGCATTTCGTACGTTCACAATATTGTGCAACTATCATTTCTATCTAGTCCTAAAACATTTTCATCACATCAAAAAGAAATCTTAGGGCTTCCCTGGTGGCGCAGTGGTTGAGGGTCCGCCTGCCGATGCAGGGGACAGGGGTTTGTGCCCCGGTCCGGGAAGATCCCACATGCCGCGGAGCAGCTGGGCCCGTGAGCCATGGCCGCTGGGCCTGTGCGTCCGGAGCCTGTGCTCCGCAATGGGAGAGGCCGCAACAGTGAGAGGCCCGCGTACCACAAAAAAAAAAAAAAAAGAAATCTTAAAAGAATCAAACAGTTGTTCCCCATTCCTCCCCACCCCTGCTCCCATTCCCTGGTAACCACCAATCTGTGTTCTGTCTCTCTAGATTTACCTATTCTGGACATTCCATGTAAGTGGAAATCATACATTATGTGACCTTTTGTGTCTGGCTTCTTTTACTTGGTGCAATGTTTTTGAGGTTCATCCATGTTGTAGCATTTATCATTATTTCATACCATTTTATGGCTGAATAATATTCCATTATATGTATATTCCACAATTTGTTTATCCATTGATAGGTATGTGGGCTGTTTCTGCCATCTGGCTATTGTGAATAATGCTGCAATGAATGTGCATGTACAGGTCTTTGTTTAAGTCCCTGTTTTCAGTTCTTCTGGACAGTTCTTGGAGTGGATTTGCTTGGTCATATGGCAATTCAACATTTCCTACCAAACTGCTTCCCACAGTGCCAAACCATTTTACATTCTGACAAGAAACATACAAAGGTTCTACTTTCTCCATATCCTCACTAGCCCTTGTCATCTTCTGTTTGTGTGCTTTTTTTTCATCACAGCCACCCTAGTGAATGTGAAGTGGTACCTCACTGTGGTTTTGACATGCATTTCCTTAATGACTAATGATCTTTTCGTATGCTTATTGGCCATTTGTATAACTTCTTTGGAGAAATGGCTATTCAGGTCTTTTGCCCTTTTGCTTAACCTATTGCTGTTAAGTTGTAAGAGTTCTTTATATTCTGAATATTAGACCCTTATAAGATACATCATTTGCAAATATTTTCTCGCATTCTGTAGGTTTTCTTCATAATGCCCTTGGATGCAGAAGTTTTAAATTTTGATAAAGTCCAATTTATCTTTTTTTGTTGCTTTTGCTTATGCTGTTGATCCAAATCCAAGATCATGAGGATTTACCCCTATGTTTTCTTTTGAGTTTTATAGCTTTAGCTCTTACATGCAAATAGTGTTTTTTAACGTGTGTGATTTCAAGGAGGGAAGATGAAGGTGAGCATGACAAACATACATGACCTTTCTTTTATTTACTTATTTAAAAATAGATGATTTGGTTGGGTTTGTAAGTAGTCTGGCTAGAACATTTCTGCGACATAGATTATTATAACGGACTGTTTCTGGAATATTGAGGGTATCTCTTTCTTTCTGCACCTCTCCGTTATCTGTCTCTTTGAAAGTGATGTCCTTAGGGAAGAAAGTAGCATTCTCCAAAGGTGAATTATAAGTGAACATAATAAAACACTAACGTGCATTCATATTCAAATGCTGTGCACACATTTGTTGTTTTTCCCTGTTCACTATCTACTCTATTTCTTTGAGGAACTGCCACTCCCTTCCACTCTAAGTGTTAGAACTTGATGTCTTTAGCTGCTCAAGGGTGAGCTCCAGGCCCAATCAGAGGTAATGAGACTCAGTTTCAGGCCTTTTGCTGGGGTTATTGAGAGTCTTACTGCCTTTCCTATTGCACCTAGACCTACAATTTCACAAGGTTCAAGCTGCTGATGAACAATTAAATAAATAAAAATTATATTACAAAGAAAAAACACTCAAATATATTGGATATGAATATTCCTTGAATTTTCCATTAATGAATTTTATGAGGTAGTATAGTAATGGTTTATATGTTGAACTCTTAAATACAGTATGATACAGAGCATGAAAAAAGTATGAAAACAGAACAATATCTGGCACTAATATTCTAAAGTGAAACAACGGAATTTTGATATGTCGTAAAAATAAATATTCAGAAACATAGATCAGCAAACTGTCTTCCAAGAAACTGTAGCCAAGGTCAAATCTACTTCCTGAAACTGCTGGACAATATAAAGAGAGAAGAGTACCGAGGAAATTTCTCTCCTTTTTATAAGTGTTGATTTGGTTCTGTTTTTCTAGAAAATAGTACCCTAACAGGATGAAGAAAGGGATTTACCTAAAGTTATTCTGAAATTCTAACTTTAAATTTTATTAGCATGTAAGCTGAGAATGCTTCAGGCAATACAAAAGATTTAAACAATACATGAAAAATATGGATATGCCACTCTTGGCTGTGAGTTTCAATCATATTAATTTTCAAACAAAATTTCACCTCACCTTTGTTTTCACTGAAATAAATAATGATATTCTGACCATTAGATGTAATTTGTTAATTCTTAATTTTTCCCCAAACTATAGGTTTGAAACAGCTTATTTGGGGGCATAAATCTATTTTCCTTTGTTATATTTACTCTCATACACCCAGTTGTAATTAGCAGCAGCTAAACTCACAAGGAAATAGAAACCAAGCAGGAACCTGCAAGGCCTTCCCAAGAACAATACTCCCTTGCCCCCCAACATGTCCCCTGCCTCTTGTTTGCAGAAAAGCTTTAGCCTCCTAGGCCTACCCCAAGTTCCAAAGAGTAAATTTAATCAGAGAAGTAAGAAAATGCAGAAACAAAGGAAAACACTCAAGCAAGACAAAATAATATTAGTTTAGCCATAGAGCAAAGTCAAGGATCTTTAGTTCCTCCTCAAGGGCTACAGACAATATCCTGAGCCATGTCCTTGAGCTGTTTTGCAGATACTAAAACCCCTACCAGGTGGAGAAAGTTAACTACACCAGCACACAGACCCCAGACCAGTTGGAACCAGAAGGTTGATGACTGATATTCCCGAAACATCACCCTGTTACCCTCACTGTCAACCAATCGTAGACTTGTGCACAAGCTGAATGCATATCATGTGACCCTCTCCCTCACACTTTTTAAAAACCCTCCTCTGAAAGCCATCACTGGGAAGTTCAGGCCTTTTCAGCATGAGCTGCCCATTCTCCTTGCTTGGCCCTGCAATAAGTGCTGTCCTTTCCCTTCACCATGACCAACCCAGTGTCAGTAGATTGGCTTTGATGCATGTTGGGTGAGTGGATCCAAGTTTGGTCTGGAAACAAAATCTTTTCTTGTCAGTGTGTACTACAGACAATCGTCAGAAAACTGACTTATTTCTGTTGGTCTTTTCCTGGCTAACGATCCTAAGATAGTGCCATAGTGCTACATACCTAGATCAAAGTTGTTGGAATTGAACAGGAATTCTGGTAAGTAAAAAAATTCTGGGATAAGTTCCTTTACATCTGCCATGTTGTGCTTTGATGCTGAATACCAGGCCTCGCGTACACTGTGAAACATCCGGTCAGCCAGGTCAAAATGGCCTCCCTGTGGGAAGAACGAGAAGGCACCTTTCTGTTAGAGAACCACTCCCACCTCACAGCTTCCAAGTTCAAGGGCTTGAAACCCAAGTAAATATGTTTGATGACAACTCAATTTCCCATCATCCTATGTTAAATACACAAAATTTTAAATAATCACAGAAAGAAAATTAATCTAATTCTTTTCGGGGTACTCCTTACCAAGGGTGCTCTTGCTCTGTATCAAAGTGAAATCCAAGTACAAAGACTTTAAAAAGTCATTAAAAAAAAAGATCAGTTTTTAGAGAGGGCAAGACTATAAGGAAATTGAGGAGTTCCTCCATTGTTTGATAATGCTCTCCTAAAAAAAAAAGATTCTAATGTAGCCATCTACAGTTGGAAATATTCAGTTTATATATGTATTTGACTAATTTTATAAATTAACATGACATTCAGGTTCTCACACCAATGAGAATTAAGTGGAGAACTCGGAAGGTGATCAAAAAGTTATAGATTGATAAAACAAATTTAAATAGAAAAGGGATTTCTTTTGCTTACACAGCCTCACAGATAACACCACTCCCTTCCTCAGTCCAACTCCCTATGCTGCGTTTGAGTGAATACAGTGTGTTTGTCTTTACAATGACGTTCACTGTGTAAAAATGCTGAAGTCCATACAATGGCCACCAAGGCCTACCACCATCTGGCCCCTGCTACCTCTCTGACCTCATCCCCTATTGCTTTCCCCTGCAGTCACTCTGCTCCAGACATACTGGCTTCCTTGCTGTTCCTCAAGCATCTCAGGGATATGCCTGACTCAGGGCCCCTCATAGGCCGTTCTCTCTGCCTGGAACATACTTTCTCCAGATATCTGCACCAGTAACTCCCTCACCTCCTTCAAGTTTCTGTTCAGATATCACCTTTTCAAGGAGACCTACTCTGACCATCATGTCCTCCTCCACCTCCCATTCCTGTACTTCCCATTCCGTTTCCCTGACCTACATTTTTCTGATAGCACTTATCACATTCTGAAACATTTTACAATATACTTATTTTGTTTGTCTGTCTCCCTCAACTAAAATATATAAATTCCATAAGGCAGGACTTTTGTCTTTATTCACTGATATCTCTAAGCACCTAGACCAGTGCCTGGAATACAGTAAGTATTCAACAAATATTTGCTGAATAAATGAAAGAGAATGTGGAGAAAGGCAATTATAATACAGAAGACAGCAAATGAGCTAGACAGTATTACTCTTTTTTAAATGTTTGTTGAATTCAACCAGTTAAGGCTGAATTCCATATACCTGGCTGGAAAGCATATGTTACTTGCTTATTTGACTAAAGGACCCTGGCACTTGTTTAGTGTAAACAAATTCTAGTTTATTTATCAATTTTGGGCCAGTGAAATTCCACTTTCACTATGTTTTGACTACTTTTGTGACTAAAAACTTCACAGGGCTTCTTGTCAGGCAAGGTAACAACATTAAAGAAAAAAGCAACAATCTTAAATAAAAGGCTTGAATAAAATGCAAAAATTCTAAACTTAAGAGTTTTACCTGTAGCCTTAGGAATATCTGTGTGAAGGGCTCCATCCTTACTAGGTACGAAGCCACAATCATTGCAGATGAATAGTGTGTCCCATAGTGGTAGGCTGGAGTTTCTCCTTGCCAAGAAAATTAAAGCATAATTGAAAATGAAAGAGTAATATGAAAAATAAAATTTGCATTCATCAATAGACTTGAAAATGCTAACGTATGTGATAACTGTGACACTAAGTGCAATTAGCACTGGCATTTGCAGCATGAAAACTTTATGATGACACTGCAACCTCTCACTTATATGTTTGGCAGTTATCCAGTTTAGTATAATTCTGTGCCTTTCCCCCAAACTGAGCACATCTAGCAATTCATGTTTTGAGGCTAACTGTAACAGGTAATCCTTAATAGCAAACCATCTTTGACTAAAGCAAGATAATGAGCAACTTTTTATTAGGTTCTAGCTTTGCAACAGTATAAATTTCTCTAAATTGTTGTCTTCGAATATTATGCAATTTTTATTACATAGTCTCCTTGCAGGAAAAAGAAAGGATTCCACACAGGGAATATAGTTAGGCTTAGTTTTTTTCTCTTTTGTTTGTTTTGCCTGTTTGAAGGGGATACATGATAAACATTAAACATAAAAAAACATAAGTAGGTAAACTGTAGTATTTTAGAAGGTAATCAACTATAATTTTTTAATGCAAAAGGTTTCTAAAAAGTGCCTCAATAAAATTAAAAGAACCTATAATGGAAAACAATCTGAAAAAACTGAATGACTGAATCACTTTGCTGTACACCTGAAACACTGTACACTGTACACCTGAAACACTAAATCAACTATACTTCAATAAAAAAAATTAAAAGAGTCAATAAAGGAAAGTTTAGTTTCTGGCCTAAATACGATTAGAGATAATGGCATATTATGATGGGAAATTTCTACCCTAGACAAAGCAGACATACTTTGCTTTCTGCCAGTACCTGACAAGCTACCTAAAAAATGCCTTCTAAGCATGGCCATCAGTTGGCATGCAAAACCTCATTCTTCTACTCTGATAGTTGTGTATTAAGTGTGCATACGCAACATATATAGATATAATGATATATAAGCAATCTGGGGAAAGATGGAAGGGCATCAGACCGCTAAATAATGGCTTACTTTTGAAACTTGGGTACAAAGTCCCATGACAGGAAAAGTTACTTACCATTAGGATCTTCCCAGTCTTTATATCGCTTCTTATACTGAGCTAATCGTTCATCTGTCTGTGCTCCCATTGGCTTAGCCAGGTTTCTAAATGTCTTGGGATTAGTAAGATCTACCTCCTAAAATACAAAACGAAACCCAGTTCCAAATTACTATACATCCTCTATTCTCACCAATGTAGACACAGTGGCTATAGCAATGATGATCTGTAAATGTGCTAGTATCTATGGGGTCACACCAGCAGAACTGGACTCCAAGACAATGCCATGCACCTACTGGTTATCCATATTTTATGGACAGGCACATGGCAGTTTGTTAATTGGTTTGGCTTGAAGACAACTGTTTTGGAAATTAAGTGTTCACAGAGGAAGGCACTCAGGATCCAGGTTTGGAGATGAGGAATAAGAGGGAAAACTGTTCCCAGTCTTGGCAAGGGCACAGCAGGAGACTGTGGACACAAAAGCTCCAATTCATCTTTATCCTCTGTCACCCACATAACTGGAGGATCAAATCTCCTTTTTGTTCTCTTCCCCTCTCCCCCATTTCACTCCAACTTCACTTCTGAGCATTTTCTTCCTAGAGGTGAAAGGGAAGTGAAATAAACTAGAGCACTCAGTAATTTGTTCACCTCCAAAAGACAACATCATACCAGATCAAGTGACTCCAAATGAGATGGTTTCTTTCAGTCTACCAGAGATTATTTTAAAAGCTCATTTCTAGCTGACCTAATTCATGTATTTAAAAGGAAACCAAAATTTACCTCCTGAGGGTTTTAAAAGTAGAAATTTGAAGTACATACCCATGGGATACGTAATTTGTGTCATTTCTATAGGGCATCATGGCCCACCAATTTTGCCAACTTATATTTTAAAAGTCTTGAACAGGAGAAACTGATCCACATTACCAATATAAGTCAAGTTAGTATTTGTCCTCTGAAAATCTACATGTAAAATACCTCATTCATACTTTTTTTGGTTATTTCAACAAAGATTAAAAGTATTTACTAAGAACCGGGCATTGCTCTAGAGCAGCGGTCCCCAACCTTTTTGGCACCAGGGACCGTTTTCATGGAAGACAATTTTTCCAAGGCCCGGTGGGGGGGAGGATGGTTTTGGGATGATTCAAGCGCATTACATTTATTGTGCACTTTACTTCTATTATTATTACATCAGCTCCACCTCAGATCATCAGGCATCAGATCCTGGGGGCTGGGGACCCCTTCTCTAGAGGTTGGAACTTAAGAGCTACATAAGATAGTCTTTGTTTTTAAGGACCTCATAGTTGAGTACGGTCAGACAAAAATCATGACTACAACATGCTGTAAAAGAAAGCAGCATGATACAGCTACAAGGCAGTGTGGGAACAGAGGAAGAAGGAAGAGGACAGAAGGCTCCCCGGAGGTATACTGGAGTGTGTCCTGCAGGATGAAATACAGCTAGCCAGAGGAACCTGTCAGCGGGAGAGAAGATGGGCATGGGCATGGGGAGAAGTGCAGGCAGGGAGAGCAGCACAGGCAGAGCTGCTGAGAGAGAACGGGGTAGCCCAGGACAGCGGTTCTCGAAGCACAGGAGGGAGATCTACGTATCAGCTACTTTGTGAAGGGTGCTATACCGAGGTTTTAAAATTCTCTCCAAATTGTGATGATTTATGCAATAATTTAAAACTGAGGAATGACTCAATTAGATTTGTTCCTGCTGGCTGCAGTGTAGAGGACAGTGACATCCTCCAGTGGATACAAATTTATTAGCACTTTAGGAAATTCAATAGATATCATGAATCCAAGAAGTTCATCAAGTATCCAAACTTTGTACAAGTCTAAGCTAAAGCTCTTCTCATCTTCTTGGGAGTAAGTCCCCTTTGAGAACTTAAACTATAAAGCATATAAATCATTTCAGCCACTGCATTATCTTTTAATTACTTTCGAGAATGTGTTCCACTTTCACAAAATGATTTGAAATTTACCTCTGAGTCGTAATCTGCAAGGATCCAGGGGAAGACAGGATACTGCATGAGGTCATTATATGATCTGCCAGCCAAAGTGTTCAAGTGCATCAAATACTGAAAGTTGCTGATTTCACCTCTCTTGGGAAAGATAAATAGATTCATTTTAAAGCAATCAAATATTTCTGCTACATTCAATTTTAAAAATTTATATGCAAAATGAGGTAAAGGATAATTTCTTGCAGATTTCAGAATAAAGCATTTTTTTCCCTTAAAAACAAAAACAAAACTTTTTTTCTATGGTATATATTTTATAAATTATTGAAGTACTTTTAACTGTATGACTTATACTTTCTAGCTACAAATTACGAAGGAAGCTTACATTTTCATTGAACTTACCTCCCATCTCTGAGTCACAGACTTCTCTCCAACCAGAGTGCTAAGCAACCCAGATCTAAAAATGATAAATAATAAATTGTAGGCAACATAACTTTAAAAATATGTGTAATTACAAAGCTGAAAATTTTAAGTCAATGGTCCACGAATTTTTCAAACTATGGAGGACAACCTATTAGTGGGTCATGAAATCAGTTTAGGGGGTTGTGAACAGCATTTTGAATTATGAAATAACAGAATCAAATTGAAGAAAATAGAAAACATTGGAAGGCACTACATGCAGGAAGGAACAATCTCTTTTGTGAATTTTATTGTACTATTTGTAACTAAGTTTGTGTGAGTTGGGATGCAATGTAGTATTTTTTTTTTTTTTTTTTGCGTTACGCGGGCCTCTCACTGTTGTGGCCCCTCCCATCGCAGAGCACAGGCTCCAGACGCGCAGGCCCAGTGGCCATGGCCCACGGGCCCAGCCGCTCCGTGGCACGTGGGATCCTCCTGGACCGGGGCACGAACCCATGTCCCCTGCATTGGCAGGCGGATTCTCAACCACTGCACCACCAGGGAAGCCCACAATGTAGTATTTTTTACCGTGGGTTACAGAAAATGAGTTTGAAAAACATTGATCTAGTTCAACTTTCTAACCTTTACAATAATTTCTATATAAACTGATCTAAAGACATTAAATTGGAATAACTGATAAGAGTATACAATATTTTGTACATAGTAGGTGCACAGTACATTTCCTAAAAGAGGTGTTGAAAAAGTGAATGAAAATATAAATATTTTATGACAGGAAAGTCACTGCTGTTCAGAAAATTATAGAACATTTTCTATAGCAGATTTTCTAGAATGCTATAAAACCTTAAGGTTATAATATTGATAATTATTAATCTGAAGATTGTGAGTTGACCACTGAACAAGTAGGAAAGCACTTAACTATATATTTTATTGTCTGAAAGGAAATTAAGAGATTTGTAAACCTTAGTTCATAAACATATCTAGGTCAAAGGTACAGATACCACTTTTCACTTCCAGATAAATTCTTCCCTTCAGGCAAATTGAATGCATAGGGTACTCTCCCTGGAAAAAGAGCTATGATCATTCCTCAACATTGTAGGAAAGGGAACAATTGAAAAGAAGATTAAAGTTGGGAATGAATTTCTGCTTCTTGTCTTTGAGTTTTCAATAGTTCTTCAAGAACTGCCAACTCAGCACAGACACTAGTAAGAACAATGAAATAGCAAGCTGAAGATTATCTAGGCAAGCAAAAGTACTAGCAATTTGCTTACAACTAGAAAAAAGGCTTAGTATGCTTTAAGGGAGCCTTTCACTTCCTATATTTATCTTAACAGCAACACAAACGATTAGGAATAGAACAGGTTTCTAAGGTTAACAAAAGCATATAAGCAGCATTTGTAAATCTCAGCTAAAGAAAAATAAAAGCAGTAAGTTAAAGAGAAATACACAAATTAATATATTTAGACACATATAGATTGAAATAAAATTTTATTTACAAATTACAGAATCCCCAGAAGTTTTAAGTTATTTTCTTGCATGTTGTAATAATTAATTTGTAGCCCCAAAGCACTGCTTCTTTTTCTTTTGAATTTTATTTATTTTTTTATACAGCAGGTTCTTATTAGTTATCTATTTTATACATATTAGAGTATATATGTCCATCCCAATCTCCCAATTCATCCCACCCACCCCGGCTCTGCCCTCTTGGTGTCCATACATTTGTTCTCTACATCTGTGTCTCTATTTCTGCTATGCAAACTGGTTCATCTGTACCATTTTTCTAGATTCTACATACATGCGTTAATATACAATATTTGTTTTTCACTTTAGTTTGCTTCCATGTCTTGGCTATTGAAAACAGTGTGGCAATGAACACTGGGTGCATGTGTCTTTTTGAATTAAGGTTTCCTCTAGGTATATGCCCATTAGTGGGACTGCTGGGTCATATGGTAGTTCTATTTTCAGGAACCTCCATAGTGGCTGTATCAATTTACATTCCCACCAACAGTGCAAGAGGGTTCCCTTTTCTCCACACCCTCTGCAGTTTTTCTTGTTTGTAGATTTTCTGATGATGCCCATTCTAACTGGTGTGAGGTGATACCTCACTGTAGTTTTCATTTGCATTTCTTTAATAATTAGTGATGTTGAGCAGTTTTTCATTTGTCTGTTAGCCATCTGTATGTCTTCTTTGGAGAAATGTCTATTTAGGTCTTCTGCCCAATTTTTTGATTAGGTTGTTTGTTTTTTTAATATTGAGCTGCATGAGTGGCTTATATATTTTGGAGATTAATCTTTTGTCTGCTGATTTGTTTGCAAATATTTTCTCCCATTCTAAGCGTTGTCTTTTCATCTTGTTTACAGTTTCCGTTACTGTACAAAAGCTTTTAAGTTTCACTAGGTCCCATTTTGTTTATTCTTATTTCCATTACTCTAGGAGGTGGCTCAAAAAAGATCTTGCTGTGATTTATGTCAAAGAGTGTTGTTATTCCTGTGCTTTCCTCTATGAGTTTAATAGTGTCTGGTCTTACATTTAGGTCTTTAATCCACTTTGAGTTTATTTCTGTGTATGGTGATAGGGACTGTTCTAATTTCATTCTTTTACATGTAGTCCAGTTTCCCCAGCACCACTTATTGAAGAGGCTGTCTTTTCTCCATTATATATTCTTGCCTCTTTTATCAAAGATAAGGTGACTGTATGTGCATGGTTTTATCTCTGGGCTTTTCTATCCTGTTCCATTGATCTATATTTCTGTTTTTGTGCCAGTACCGTACTGTCTTGATTACTGTGGCTTTGTAGTATCCTCTGAGGTCAGGGAGCCTGATTCCTCCAGCTCCATTTTGCTTTCTCAAGATTGCTTTGGCTATTCGGGGCCTTTGTGTTTCCATACAAATTGTGAATTTTTTTGTTCTAGTTCTGTGAAAAATGCCATTGGTAGCTTGATAGGGATTGCATTGAATTTGCAGATTGCTTTGGGTAGTATAGTTATTTTCACAATGTTGATTCTTCCAATCCAAGAACATGGTATATCTCTACATCTGTTGGTGTCATCTTTGATTTCTTTCATCAGTGTCTTACAGTTTTCTGAGTACAGGTCTTTTACCTCCTTAGGTAGGTTTATTCCTAGGTATTTTATTCTTTTTGTTGCAGTGGTGAATGGGATTGTTTCCTTAATTTCCCCTTCTGATCTTTTGTTGTTAAGTGTATAGGAATGCAAGAGATTTCTGTGCATTAATTTTGTATCCTGCAACTTTTACCAAATTCATTGATTAGCTCTAGCAATTTTCTGGTGGCATCTTTAGGATTCTCTATGTATAGTATCATGTCATCTGCAAACAGTGACAGTTTTACTTCTTCTTTTCCAATTTGTATTCCTCTAATTTCTTTTTCTTCTCTTATTGCCATGGCTAGGACTTCCAAAACAATGTTGAATAACAGTGGTGAGAGTGGACATCCTTGTCTTGTTCCTGATCTTAGAGGAAATGCTTTCAGTTTTTCACCATTGAGAATGATGTTTGCTGTGGGTTTGTCGTATATGGCCTTTGTTACGTTGAGGTAGGTTCCCTCTATGCCCACTTTCTGGAGAGGTTTTATCATAAATGAGTGTTGAATTTTGTCAAAAGCTTTTTCTATGTCTATTGAGATGATTATATGGTTTTTATTCTTCAATTTGTTAATACAGTGTATCAAATTGATTGATTTGCATATATTGAAGAATTCTCGCATCCCTGGGATAAATCCCACTTGATCATGGTGTATGATCCTTTTAATGTGCTGATGGATTCTGTTTGCTAGAATTCTGTTAAGGATTTTTGCATCTATATTCATCAGGGATATTGGTCTATAATTTTTTTTTTTTTGTAGTATCTTTGTCTGGTTTTGGTATCAGGCCTTGTAGAATGAGTTTGGGAGTGTTCCTTCCTCTGCAATTTTTTTGAAGAGTTTAAGAAGGATGGGTGTTAGCTCTTCTCTAAATATTTGACAGAATTCACCTGTGAAGCCATCTGGTCCTGGACTTTTGTTTGTTGGAAGATTTTAAATCACAGTTTCAATTTCATTACTTGTGATTGGTCTGTTCATATTTTCTATTTCTTCCTGGTTCAGTCTCGGAAGGTTATACCTTTCTAAGAATTTGTCCATTTCTTCCAGGTTGTTCATTTTATTGGCATAGAGCTGCTTGCAGTAGTCTCTTATGATTCTTTGTATTTCTGCGGTGTCCACTGTAACTTTTCCTTTTTCATTTCTAAGTTTATTGATTTGAGTCCTCTCCCTCTTTTTCCTGATGAGTCTGGCTAAAGGTTTATCAATTTTGTTTATCTTCTCAAAGAACCAGCTTTTAGTTTTATTGATCTTTGCTAATGTTTTCTTTGTTTCTATTTCATTTATTTCTGCTCTGCTCTTTATGATTTCTTTCCTTCTCCTAACTTTGGGTTTAATTTGTTCTTCTTTCTCTAGTTGCTTCAGGTGTAAGGTTAGATTGTTTATTTGAGATATTTCTTGTTTCTTGAGGTAGGACTGTATTGCTATAAACTTCTGTCTTAGAACTGCTTTTGCTGCATCCCATAGGTTTTGGATCATCGTGTTTTTGTTGTCAGTGGACTCCAGGTATTTTTTGATTTCCTCTTTGATTTCTTCAGTGATCTCTTGGTTATTTAGTAATGTATTGTTTAGCCTCCATGTGTCTGTGTTATGTTTTTTCCCTGTAATTTATTTCTAATCTCATAGCATTGTGGTCGGAAAAAATGCTTGATATGATTTCAATTTTCTTAAATTTACCAAGGCTTGATTTGTGACCTAAGATTTGATCTATCCTGGAGAATGTTCCATGTGCACTTGAGAAGAAAGTGTAATCTGCTGTTTTTGGATGGAATGTCCTATAAATATCAATTAAATCCATCTGGTCTCTTGTGTCTTTTAAAGCTTGTGTTTCCTTATTAATCTTCTGTCTGGATGATCTGTCCATTGGTGTAGTTGAGGTGTTAAAGTCCCCCACTATTATTGTGTTACTGTCAACTTCCTCTTTTATAGCTTTTAGCATTTGCCTTATGTATTGAGGTACTCCTATGCTGGGTGCATATATATTTATAATTGTTACATCTTCTTCATGGATTTATCCCTTGATCATTATGTAGTATCCTTCCTTGTCTCTTGTAACATTATTTTAAAGTGTATTTTATCTGATATGAGTATTGCTACTCCAGCTTTCTTTTGATTTCCATTTGCATGGAATATCTTTTTCGATTCCCTCCCTTTCAGTCTGTATGTGTCCCTAGGTCTGAAGTGGGTCTCTTGTAGACAGCATATATATGGGTCTTGCTTTTGTATCCATTCAGCGAGCCTGTGTCTTTTGGTTGGAGCATTTAATCCATTCACATTTAAGGTTATTATCAATATGTATGTTCCTATTATCATTTTCTTAATTGTTTTGGGTTTGTTTGTAGGTCCTTTTCTTCTCTTGTTTTTCCCACTTAGAGAAGTCCCTTTAGCATTTGTTGTAGAGCTGGTTTGGTGGTGCTGAATTCTCTTAGCTTTGCTTGTCTGTAAAGCTTTTGATTTCTCCATTGAATCAGAATGAGTTCCTTGCTGGGTAGAGTAATCTTGGTTGTAGGTTCTTCCCTTTCATCACTTTAAATATATTGTGCCACTCCCTTGTGGCTTGTAGAGTTTCTGCTGAGAAATCAGCTGTTAACCTTATGGGAGTTCCCTTGTATGTTACTTGTCATTTTTCCCTTGTTGCTTTTAATAATTTTTGTCTTTAATTTTTGTCAATTTGATTACTATGTGTCTTGGTGTTCTCCTTGGGTTTATCCTGCCTGGGACTCTCTGTGCTTCCTAGGTTTGCTATTTTCTTGCCCAAGTTCGGGAAATTTTTGACTATAACCTCTTCAAATATTTTCTTGGTTCCTTTCTCTCTCTCTTCTTCTGGGACACCTATAATGCAAATGTTGATGCATTTAATGTTGTCCCAGAGGTCTCTTAGGCTGGCTTTATTTCTTTTCATTCTTTTCCCTTTATTCTGTTCCCCGGCAGTGAATTCCACCATTCTGTCTTCCAGGTCACTTACCCATTCTTCTGCCTCGGTTATTCTGCTATTGATTCCTTCTAGTATATTTTTCATTTCAGTTATTGTATTGTTCATCTCTGTTTGTCTGTTCTTTAATTCTTTTAGGTGTTTGTTCTTCAATTCTTCTAGGTCTTTGTTAAACATTTCTTGCGTCTTCTCGATCTTTGCTGCCATTCTTTTTCCGAGGTCCTGGATCATCTTCACTATCATTATTCTGAATTCTTTTTCTGGAAGGTTGCCTAGGTCCACTTCATTTAGTTGTTTTTCTGGGGTTTTGTCTTGTTCCTTCATGTGGCACATAGTCCTTTGCCTTTTCATTTTGTCTATCTTTCTGTGAATGTGGCTTTCTTTCCACAGGCTGCAGGATTGTAGTTCTTCTTGCTTCTGCTGTCTACTGCTTCTTTTCTAATGGATTATAAAGGGCTACCAGTTCCTGAGTACCCGAAAATGAAGCTAGGTATACAGATTCTTGAAATGGCTTTATCATCCAAAAGACTTCCTAAGATTAAAAGCAGCTGAAAAGAGCACAAAGGAACCACTGATAGGTTTGAACACACAAAAACAGAAGTTTATTTTTAAATGTAAGAAAAAAAAATTAAGAGAAAATTTGGCAATTTGTAACAAATATGACAAGCAAAGGGATAATATGCTATTACCAAAAAATCTCATGCACATTGATAATAAGGATTCAGAGGAAATGTTAACTAGACTTACTGAGGTGGTCATTTCACAATATATACAAAATTGAATTATTATATTGTTCACCTAAAACTAATGTAATGTCAATTATATCTGGAAAAAAAAAAAACTACAAAAAAACCCAAACCGCCACCACCACCAATAAAGAACTCAGTGGAAAAAAATGGGCAAAAGTTACAGATAACTCATAAATGATAATTTTAAATGGCTAACAAATATATACAGAGCTCAAGATTTCTAATATGAAAAGAAATGCACATTTAAAAACAAAGCATCTTTAAACATCGGTAAAAGTGAAAAAGTAAATATAAAAAGCTGGTATCTATTGAGATAAGCTAACTTATCCACTATCGGTGGAATATAGATGTGTATAATTTTTATAGAAATCTAGTTGGTTTTGCATATTAAGAGTCTTAAAATTCATACTATTTTACTATGGGAATTTTATCCTAAAAAAATAATGAGGTATCACATTTCCATTATTATAACAGGGAAACCTGATAAAGATGAAATATCCAAGAACAAGAGAATGCTTTATACATATGATGAAGGGCTAGTAAATAAAGGCAAAGTTTCTAAAGAATTTTTTTAAAACCAGGAGGCAATATTTACATATAAGACTGAATAAAAGACGCAGAATAAAAATCTGTGTTTTTAGTATGGACTCAGTTGTGCACATAGGAATATATGCATGCTTAAAAGATTAAAGGGAATTGATCAAAATGTGATCAATTTGACACTGATCTGACATGAGCCATCATGCATACATTTTCTTTTTTTTTTTTCTAGTTTTCAGTAGTTAAAATTTTTTGCAAACCCCTGGGGGTTGGGGTGGGGTGGCAGAACACTCATTAAAAATATTAAATAGAAAAAAAAAATATTAAATAGTACTGTCCAGATAGAAATGATCCAACTGCAGTATTAAACTATAATGTGCAAGAAGCAAGCAACCTACCCCTGCTCCACGCTTGTGTTTGGTCGTTGCCCAGACACAGACTCTGAACTGTCAGTTAGAGATGGCACTACAGCCAAAAACCTGGAAAATTTAAAAACAGTATAAAATTGGAAATGATGTTTCAGTCAGGATCTAATGGGAACTTACAAAAGCATGATTCATTTAGATCTTAATTGCTGCATTTACCCCACCACTACTCAGTAAATGGCAGGCAAAGGGAATATACAATAATTAGAACATTCTTTAACAAAAAAGGGTAGGATGATGGCTTCCAAAGCCAAATATAAAGATCCATAGCAAAATCTGTCATTTTGGATTTTTACATATGCTGCCACATTACTTGAAGAAAAGCCCTGACACACTGAATCACAGGAATTAACTCAACTTAATGATGTCCTAAAGAGTGATTAAAAGCTAAATATTCACATGACAGTCAGTAGTGCTAACAGCTAAACAAATGATAGGACAGAGACATCTCTAACAAATGAAAATATATACATGATAAGAACCTTTATGTGACACTACTATAATTATTTTCAGAGTTGCTCATAATGTCAACATACATTTTTTAAGAGCAAAAAAGAATTGTGGGAAAATTCTTGGAATGAATGCGGACCTTGAACTTGGCATATACACAGACATTTCTCATATAAAGACAATCTCATCTCCTTGACACAGGTTCTAGTTGGGAAGAGCAGATAATTTATTAACACCGAAAGCAATATCACCTTTAGAAATTCATAAGATAGGTAACTAAAATTTCAGTCATTTACTTAGCTCTTCCCAATCAACATCCACAGGCACTTTATTTGAAGAAACTCCCTCATTTCCCTCGTGCTCACAGGTAGTATTACTGTACTGCAATGATAAGCAATGTTGCTTGGTATTAGTTATTCCTCACTTGAAATACAAAACTTCTCTAATAGAGGGATTGCCAGGATCTACACCACTCTTCAAAGAATAAGAGGGCTCTCCTATTATATTATGATAAGTTCATAAAAGCCTTACTATTCACATGCCAACAGAAGTATTTTGAAGCACATGGAAATATACTATTTTTCTTTTATAAGATAAAATTTAAACACAGTTTACCAAAAATGAAATATGGTTAGATTACATCATCTGCTTTACTTGGCTATGCTACTTTTTCAAGGATGAAGGTATCCAACTTCTCTTCCAAAGTCAGCAAAGTTTCATATGAATACAAATTCTAAGGAAACTCAGGCTCTGCATTCAATAGCAAGGTATGACACTGTCTTCATTTTGGTAAATATGAAAGAAGCCTATTTTGAATCTGAAGTATTATTTTTTTAAGCTCCAGTTTCATCATCCGTTTACACTGAGAGACATGGGACTTTATCACTAAGGTGGCTTTTGATGATATCTACTACAAGTTACCAGAAAGAAAAATGTGATTTCAAAATAGAATAGCATCAGAAGAATCACATTTCAAGAGGCTGGCAAAAATGAAACAAACATTTTCTTCAAAGAAGTTAATTCATGGATTTAACAGATTTTTAAAAAACTAGCTGAACTGGCAATGCTTTACCTCCCATTTCTTCCCATGACAGCATTATGAAGTATTTCTAATAAACAATACCTTTGATAGACTTTGTTTCTAATTCCTTTTTGAAAAGCAAGGAGGTAATTCCGTCCATCTCCAGAGAAAACTTCCACAGCAATAGGCTGAAATGATCAGAGAGAAAAACATTAAGAAAAAACACAAATAGGGTTATATATTAACTTTTCCACTATGAATTTCTATAATGCTGAAGAAATTAACTTGTTGACTGAAGAACATTTTTAGAGTCATGAATTCCCAGCAAATTAAATTACACAATAAACAGTGCCAGTTTATTCTGCTCAATTTGTTTCTAAAAACGTTAACAGAATAATGGTAAAATAATTATAAAATTTTGTAAATTTATAGTGAGAATGCAATTTTTATATACAAAGAAAATTATAATATAAATTTGGATAGCTATAGGGAAAGATGGATAACAACATATCACTCAAAGTTTTAGGTTTTTTTTTTATTAAGAAGGGGGATGTATTGTAAAGTTATGCACCCATGTGACATGAGCTTGTCTATCATACAACCAAATCTAATACTCTAAGGAATAATGTGGATCCTATCATGTATACATCCTCTAAGTAAAGGAACCTGACAAAACATTTATTACTACTAAATCAACCCACCTGTAGGAGATACCTCCTTTTATGAACTTCCTTGATATCTTCATAGGCAAAAATGCTGCATGTTCTCTTGAGTTGACTGGGGCCTTGCCTGGCTCCTCTAGGGATAATTGGCTCATGCATACTATAGGCAGCCCAGAGAAAGGAGATAATAAAAACACAGCAAGAGATAAATTCACTGTTCAATAAAGAGTGTGTTATTTTCAACATGTGAAGAGAAGCAGGAATCGATATATCTGAATATTTAGTTCAAAAAAGACATACCTTTAAGAGAATAATTTGGTAGCTATTCAGTACACCAGAAACCCCCTTTGATGAATATAACTTTAAAAAAATACTATTCATGCTGTCAGGGCTTATTTTTCAGGCACAGCTGGCAAGTGCCAAGGCCTATATTCTTTTAGGCGGGCCAAGAAAATGTTTTAATTTCTTTTAAAATCAAGAGAAAAAACAACTTTTTGTTGTTGTTGTTGTGGTACGCGGGCCTCTCACTGCTGTGGCCTCTCCCGCTGCGGAGCAACAGGCTCCGGACGCGCAGGCTCAGCGGCCATGGCTCACGGGCGCAGCTGCTCCGCGGCACATGGGATCCTCCCGGACCGGGGCACGAACCCACGTCCCCTGAATCAGCAGGCGGACTCTCAACCACTGCGCCACCAGGGAAGCCCAAAAAACTGAATTTTTAGGTAGAAGAAAATGTTTAAATATATAATATGAATATATTCATCTTTAAACCAACACAGTCAGAAAAACATCATTTTAGGTATCTTTGTATGTAGGAAGAGGACCGTAAAAGTCATAATGTGGCCCTGACTGCTACTGAAAGTAATTATTTGAAATATCTCCTAGCAATGAAGATGACCATGTCCACATTCACAGTGCATATTAGGTGTTCAAAATGTTAAAGGAAGAGAAGAGCATGTTGATTTTCTAAGCTTTAAGCTTTTTCATCTTCCTTTGGGCTTTGTCTGTCTCTGGGTTTTCCATTACCCACTATCACGTCCATCATAGGGCTGGCAGAAGAAAAGGAAGATGGATAAACTCAGTTAATTCCTGCCTGTGCTTCAGTCACACTGCTTCTAGGGTACTCAGAGGACATGGATACTTTTACATTTGTTAGAGTATTATATAACTGCCTGTATGTTCTCTACAACTGTGTTCGCACTGAAATTTGAAAAAAAGAACAATTTACAAATTCATAATAACTTTATAAATATATAGATTATAATACAAGGAACTTGTATTATATCTAGTGCTATTAATGCATAGCAATAAATTTTATTTAGTTTTCATTTTGATAAATAAGGTAAATTTGTCTCTTATAGCCTTGAAATAACTATCACTCTGGTGAATATTTAATGATGGATGCACAAAAACTGAGAGATAACATTACTTGAAACACAATTTTTGCATTAAAAAAAACTATGTAGGACTTTCCTCGTGGCACAGTGGTTAAGAATCCGTGTGCCAAGCAGGGGATGCAGTTTTGAGCCCTGGTCTGGGAAGATCCCACATGCTGCAGAGCAACTAAGCCCGTGTGCTACAACTACTGAGCCTGCGCTCTAGAGCCTGTGAGCCACAACTACTGAGCCTGCGTGCCACAACTACTGAAGCCTGCGCACCTAGAGCCCACGCTCCGCAACAAGAGAAGCCACTGCAGTGAGAAGCCTGCGCACCACAACGAAGAGTAGCCCCCGCTCGCCGCAACTAGAGAAAGCCTGCGCGCAGCAATGAAGACCCAATGCAGCCAAACAAAAAAAGAAAAAAAGCAAACAAACCCATGTAGATGTATTGCTTTCTAAAGATAGCTGTACTTTGTATCTCTTCATTCACTTACTTTGGAGGTAAGGTTTCAATATCTCTTATTTCCCTCGTTGCTGTCATTGTAAATCCGTCAATCACATAAAAATGCTCTTTACCAAAAAGAAGTAGCCCTTCACTGGTATCTAGGCCCTGGACTCGAGCACAGCGGTACATGTGTTGGATCTAAAAAGAAAACCATAAACATTCATTAATATAGTTTTTAAAAATCAGGTAATTTCTGTTTTTGATATAAATGAAGCAAAATGTCTTTAAACATGGACTTAATGGGCAAACAAGATTTTATGAAGATGTCACTCTGTGATGGCATCCCCTGAGCTAAGCATATTAACCAGAGTTTAAGCATATTAAAAAGAATAGCTAAGATTGCAGTCTGAGTTGCAGCTGACTTTAGTAAAAGGAAACAACCATTACTCATATCCATCCACCCAATCCACTTATCCTAATATTCACTGAGTACTAACTCCGTGCTAGGCTCTACAGTCAATGAACAAGTTAGAAAAGGAAGGAGACAGACACAAACTTTGCAGGAAAGAGAATTGAGGCATACATGCGAGGAGATTAGGATTGTGCCCTGGGCCAGGCAGGATGATACAGAGTGAAAAAGGTATGCAGAGCCTGACAATCCTGAGTGAATTCCCAGTTCTGTTGTTTAACTATAGATTTGGTCAAATTTCTTAATGTTTCTGGGCTTCTGTGTCTTCATATAAGTTTCAAATATACTTCATTGGTTTGTCATGAGAGTTAGTGAGACAATGTACATAATCATGTTAGGAATTGTTGGCTGTCTTCTCTTCCACATAGCTTACTTTCCTCTTTTTCCATAACAACCCCTGGAACTGGAGTTGTGGAATTTGTCTCTATTTGCTCTCCACTGGAGTCTGCCTGCCTGGCAGCCTGTTGTGCCATTGTAAAAAGCCAAACTTGGCAGAAGTTGCATTTTCCTCATAGAAGGAAGGACTTGCTAAATCTCTCAACGTTAGCAGTGTTTTCTTTCCAACAGGCAGGATCTAGTCCTTAGTAAAAATTCTTTCTTGCACTCAGTTCAACACGAATCAAGGAAAAAAAATCAGCAATTAAATCAGAGTCAAACAAATGTCAAATAAATGTCAGTCTAAATACACCTCCTTCACTATTCAAACTTAAAGCAATTAGAGCAAAAACTGTACTCGTGAGTTTAAAAAGTTAAAAAAATGACAGCATCAGAAAATAAATTTTCTAAAATATGCAAATATAAGTTAATTTTCATCACCACATCTGAACTACTTCAATAATAAAAACTTAGAATGTTACAGGAGAAAAACTGACATACTTTTAAAATAACTCTATTGTAATAATACACACAGAAAAAAATGTTTATTTCATAAGTGCATAGCTTGATGAATTTTCAAATGCTTAAAATATGATGCAACCAGCATCCAGATCAAGAAACAGAACATTCCCAAGACCCTAGAAGCCTCTCTTGTACTTCCTTCAGATCTAATGGACTTTTATAGTTACATACTTTTTTCTTTTTATGTTTTCATTTAAGATTAATCAGGCCATATATTTGAACAGAATTTAAAAAATTAAACCCTAATTTCTAGTTACTATTTCTTAGTGGATAAGATTTCAAGTGTTATACCAAGATCTAATATAATAGGCAAAACAACCTTTAAAAAGGTGATACTCACTATACATTCAATTCATTCATTCCTTTACTCATTTATCCCTTTATTTATTCAACCAATCACTCCTTCATTCAAGGTTTACTGAGTTTCTATCAGGTGAGTGAAACTGTGTAAAGCACTGGGACAGAAATAAGAAACAGTGCCTGCCTCAAAAGAGCTCACTATCTAGGTGAAGAGACAGACACAGGAACAAATAATAATAACATGATAAAATGAGTGATATATATAAGGTGCTATAAAAGCATAGAGGAGGGTGTCTAACTAAGCCTGAGCTGGCAAGACAGTGAAGGAAAGCTTCCTCTGTGTGAGCATTAAAGACATCCAGATAAATGATGTTGCATCAAATGGGAGTTACTAGGACAGAGGTTATGCAAGTGATGGAAAGAGGGGCATTTAGGCAGAGAACACAATGAGTAAAGCGCAGAGTAAAGAAATATCATGGATGTACCGAACTGCAAGGACAAAATGCAAGGGACAAAATGCAGGGGGCTCAGGCTACATGGCAGAGTCAGTAAAGTGAGCCTGGAGGGGTCGCAGGGTATAAAAGGCTGAGAGAAACAGGAAGGCAAAGCAGTCTTTTGTGAATGAAGCAAAGCAGGGGTTAAGTACAAGGCTGGGGATGATGGGCTAGTTGAAGTTGCTTGTGTGGTTACTGGAATTACAGAGGTATAGGAAAAAATACAGGGCCAAATTACCGAATGGGTTGTGTACATGGGTTTGAAACGAGAATTATGGCAAGAGTTGCAGCCTAATGAAGGGTTTAGAGGAAGACAGTGAACTAGGTGTCAACTGTTAATACTATATCTGATGCAACTTCTTGCTGTTCAGCATGTTCAGAGAGGTCAGAAAACCCTACAGATGAAAGACGCAGAGTGTTGAACCCAAGAGGGCACCTAATACTGATTTCACTGCAGAGGCTAAAATACTTACCTTTGGCTGCCAGATAAATACCCTTCAACTAGTCTTGTAAAATGGAAACAAACCACTTAATACAATCCCTCCTTTTCAGAAGTAAGGTACCTTTTCTCCCTCTTCTAATAGGCGCAGCAGGGTGGCGTTGTCCGTCTTCTCCTCCTCTTCTATAGAGCTACCCTCAGCAATCTGGTCTTGTAGCTGCTCCTGGGTCTCCTCATCTCCTCCATCAGGTGCAGATCGAGACCGTTTTAGAGGCGGCTTGACCAGTCCTGCAGGGTAAGAGCCAAGAGGGTCATGTGGTCTTGCTGGGGTCATTTGAGAGCCATTTAGTCTCATGTAGTCCCTCCTCTACATTTCCAATTTGAGATAGTTCTGAAAGGTATGGGGAGGCAGCACAGTTCGGTGGTCAACAGCACAGGCTCTGGAGTTAAACAGCTGCATGACCCTGGAGTATTATTTGTCCCCTCTGAACCTCAGTTTCTCATCTATAAAACCGGGACAAGAATACTATCTATCATGGATACCAGGAGGATTGTTGGAGGACTAAATGAGGTAATTCATGTAAAGTGTTTAGTATCATGCATAATAAATAGTAAATTCTCAGTAAGTGTCAGATGATGATGATAAACAGAGGTCTTATCATAATTAATGGTAAAAGTGGTGGTGCTAATGGGCAGGTGTCATTGAGGGGATATCCTCAATAAATGATCAGTCATTATCAGAAACAAAAATTAGGACAGCAAGTTATAAACATGATTATAAGAGATTCCACCTACTTGGAGGGCCCATGAGGACTACTTCAAGACTCATATTACAAGTGGCAGTATGGTCATTCATACATGAATGAATTTGATTAAATCATCAGGTCATAAAGAATAAGAAAACAATTCTTTTAAAAATACAGGGCCAGACAATTTAATGTGCCATATAAGTTATCATTTTACTGCCCACATTTTGATAATTTTATTGATAATCACAGATGAAATTAAAATCAGCTGATGAAAGTAACCACTGATAACCCAGAGTATGGGAAGCACTCAAAATAAACTCTAAATCTCACATTTAATTTCATATTCTTTAGTTCTGTACCAAAAAAAGTAATGTTGTATCTACCAACGATAGTTACACTAAGAATTTTGGATAAACGTAAATCAGCCTGTTAGAATCCTAGCCTTTGAACACAAGTTATCAGAGGTTCTGCTCTGCCTTGGGAAGAACCTCATTTTCACATGTGAAAGAGTATAATAAATAAACAAGAAAGATCAAGTCTTGCTGAGAATATCCACAAGGCGAAAAGCTTCCAGCTGCTTTATTCTTAGTTTGACGAATCAAAACCTCCAACTCTATGTCTAGCATAGCATCTTGCATATCACAGTAGTGACACCAAAATTTGTGGTTTTAGCTCAATTAGACATTAGGAAAATGAGGCCAAGAGAAGTTAAATGCCAATGACCCAAACACAAGACATCACAAACTCTGTGAATTATACACCTTGGTTATAGCCAGGAAATACAACTTTGGACCCATCTCAATAACTTTGCTGATGCAGTGTCAAGAAATGATAAGGCTGAAAACTTTGTTCAACTAATAAAAGTTTCGGTGATTCTATGAAAATGTTAGATGGATTATGAAATCTTTAGTAATTCATAGTTATCACAGGAGAGAACAGGTATAATGTAATAGGAGAAACCGATCACAACAGCAGATAAATTTTTTTGTTGACATGGTCATATACTGTTAGTTTTTTATCAATGAGATCTGAAAATAATTTTTAATTTAGAGTTCTTAATTTATATTCTAGGGTTTTATCTATAGACTACGCCAAGACTTTTGAATTTATGATAAATCAGAGGCTTAAAAAATTAAAACAATGTACTGATTTACTTATTGAATACTGACTGAATTCCCATTTTGTGCCAGGCATGTGCCAAAATCTATAGAGTAAGAGGAGAAATAATCTCTGCCTCTGAGAAACTTATAATTTAGGAAAACATAAATCAGTGAAAGAAATCACTGAAACTGCTATAAAAGATATGAGCAAAGTGCTACTGGAGGACAGCGGAGTTGGAAAAGCCTTCAGAGGAGGACAGTTTGACCAGTATCTTCAAGACTGGGTAGGTCCAGATCACAAAGAAGCTGTAGCAAGAGGGCAGGGGGCACACATATGCAGAAGTACAAATCAAAAAGTCCATGGCCATTTTAGTCCAATTCATCACCATATGCATGTCTTTCTAGGCTCATAAAGTATAGCTTTGGAATAATCTGTCTTAGCTCATTAGAAGAAAGACCATTATTTCTTACTGTTAGCCAACATGCACTAATGACACATTTAGTGGTTGTTTTAGTTTTATATATATTTATTTAGTTTTCAGGGCCTTAACTTAAATATCAGGCACCACTGAGAATTCTGCCAGATACAGTGAAAAAAAATTATCAAGCCAACAGGCACATTACATTCATCTGTAGGCAATAACGAAGAGACAGTCTCTTTAGTTCTGATATAGAAATCAATCTTTAAGAAGGATGTGATAGTAAAATATGTACGGATACTTTTAGGTTGACCCTACTGTTTATAGTTGCTAATATTTTCATATAGATTCAAGTAAAAGGAATGCTCCCAAATGGTTTTTAATTAAAATCAGAGAGGAAGGCTGACCTTTGACTTTAGCAATAGTGTCTTCACCATGCTCTGGTTCTTGTTGAGTAGCTTCACCTTCCGAACTCTCTACGATGGCATCTTGGACAATGGCTGGGTTGCCAGAGGCTAGTCGCTTGTAGTATTCTTTACTGTCATAACTTACAGCTCTTCTGTATCGAGCAGGTTTCTAAGAAACAACAAAAGGAAAGGACTCAGATAATTTATCTTCAAGAATTAATAGACTGTATTTATACAGGGTAAATCCACAGTCTTTTGGGTTAAGTTTCTCTATTTTTAAATTGCACTGATTTAAAAAATATATATATAAAACAACAATATTAGAAGTTTTGTTCCTCCCGAAAAAAGAAACACATCATCTTTAGCCAAATGTTTCCATGTTAGTATAGTACAGCCTTACTGATGCATCAGTACAGTAGAGAGAATGCCCAGTGTCGGAGAGTATCAAGTTGCAAGGGGATTTCTAGTTTCTGAGGAGCCTGAAACCTTGCTTCCACCCCAAGTAAATAGGCCTAAAGGGCCATCCATTCAGTTGGAATTACCTGTGTGAGTGTTTACGTCAGATATTTGGAGGTAGGGACCCAGAACTGCCCTGTTCCCATATTCCCATGTCTCTCTGGAACTCTGGAAATGGCCCAAACCTTCAGAGAGTCCTGACCCAATATGGAATCGACCGACTTCAGGCCAGATGACACTGTTTGGTTGGCCTGTCACTCCGAGCTGGTATGTCTAATTTGCTAAAACATCCTGTTGTTTGTGTGTAAAAGAATGTGATCCATAAACTTACTAACTAAATGAGTATATCAAGAACATATAAGTCCATTTTGAAGAAGAAATTAATTATGTAGAAACATTAGAAAAGATTTACCTTTTTGGTGTATGATACAAGAGCATTTCCTTTTCAGAATAATTTTTATCCTAAAAACAGGTTCTCCAATTGACCCAAAGTTTTTTTTTTCTTAAAACAATAGTTAATGAAAAATTAAGGTCTAAAATTTCCTACAAAAATGTAAAACCATAGGGAAAAATTTATATGTATACACGTTGATCATAATGAGACCCAGACTTTAAATTAACAATTAAGAAAACGACAGGGTTTGAAACATGCTTAAAGACCTTCCCTTTCTAAACATTATCTTACCTTTCTTTTCCTATGAATGTCTAATTGAAAGTATTCTATCAGCCTAACTCTTCGACTCAGGTAGTTATATGTATTGTCTACAATAATGCTTATTTTAAGCAAGACCTTTTTAAAAAAATGATTTTCAACTAAAGTAGAAAACAAGTGTCCAACAGGAATATTTAGACTAAAATACTGAACCAATTTTGAGATGAAAAGATGCCTAACTCAAGCCACCATTACCCTTCTTTTAACTTCAGGTATAAAGTTAGAGAATGAAGAGAGCTGCAAGCTACCTTGATGAATGATATGCAGCAAATGGAAACTGAAATACATAACACAGGAAAGTACTTAAATGCTATTTAAAAAAATTACAGTTATGGAAGGAAGGATCTGATGAACCAACTAATAATACTGCAATATTTTTGAAATGAAAGCAGGGTAGTAAATTTTGTACTATAACAATTCTCTACATGAGATCTAACAATTATCTTCAACTCATAACTGTTCATTTTTAAAAAGATGAAAGCATAGTTAGTGATGGGCAAGACAATGAATTAACAGATGTGGGACAACATCTTGGTTACTGACTTCATACCTGACTTAAACTTGGAACTATAAGCATTTTCCCTTAAATATTTTGAGGTATATTTCTGTGACATTTCTGAACTGCATTTTTTTTTTTTACTTTATTATGTACTGAATCCTTCTGGAAAAAGAAAACAATTATATAAATTTAAATTAATTAAAATAAATTAAAATTGTATTTTAAAAAGTGGTCATATATGCTTAGTTTCCATTTAGTTCCTTCTGATTGAAAAAGTAATTTTAAAAGAGAATACACCTGCATTTTCAAAATATATACTGTTTAATATCTAGAAGAATAAAATGAGTAATTGAAAAAAAAAGTTGGTAGTGTCAGGCTGCCCATTACTAACATGCCTTGGGACTTGTTAGTTTAAGTGTGAAGCAGTACACATTTCATGGTGAGAGCAGTGAATACTCAGCCTGTTAGTGAGCAACATACAGACCCTACAAAGCTAATCAGAACAAAGCAAGAGAGACGAGGACATCTCTCAGCATGAATGAAATTCACTTTTCAACTCTAAGGAACTTATAGAAACAACAAATTGAAAGTCAACCCTTTAGGTTAGTCTAGTCTACCATGCACTAAAATAAAACAAAATAAAACAAAACAAAATAACACAAAGGAAAAAAAAACAAAACTGCAAGTATTTTGCATTCTTTTATGGTATTTTGTGTTTTACCTTTTGAGGAATGATATCATCGGGTGTCTCAGGCTGTTTACTTGGGATCTCAGACTGAAAACAGGGTATTAAGTATAGACACATCAGAAAAAAATAACAAAGAACAACACAAAAATAAAATATTCTTGAGGACTGTATGGAATATGGAAGATACACTCACACAAAATTAATGATATCCTAAGCTGCTTGAAATAATCACTTAGCATCTTGTGATTATTTTCTCACTTATCCAAAGTAGTTTTAAAGTAAAAGAAACTACACTAAAATTCTCAAGGCTACTGAACAGGACAAACTTAAAAATCACAGAGACAAAACTTCACCACAGGCTGCCAGTGTCATGGATGATTTACAGGCAACTCTTTATATGGCTTCAAAGGAAAAAACAGAAAACCAGATAATAGAACCTAGTGCTAGCTATCACCTTCCACCTACCTTTTACTGTGTTTATCCCTAGATCTGTTTTGTAACAGAAGCAACTGGTTTAAACTATTATCTGCAATATCCCATACCACAGAAATCACTAAGTGCTTGTTAGTGAAAAAACACCTTCCCCTAAAAGCCCAAGGACCTATTTCCTTTGCTACCTTCACAGCTATGACCTCAGAAAGGCTGAAAGCAGAAGGAAGCCTGGATCATCACCTTCCAAACCAAAAGTTTTTGTAAAAATTACTTTCTAAAGAATTAGGTAGTTACTCTATATTTTATTCTCAATAAAATCTCGACTAACAAGAAGGCAGTATCTGTTGAGCTGGAGTGTGTGACTTGTGCGTGTAAACACACAGACAGCTACAGACAGACAGTAACACATCCAAGAATCATTCCAATTTTTCTTCCTTTTCACAGTTTGTACCTGGAGATGACTTCTAGTACCTTTCCCTAGAGTAAATATGAGCAAGCAAAATGCTTTTACAGATGTTTGCTTCCCCTGGCAAAACAAACATTGAACTACTGGGCATACTTTCAAATACTTAATATGGTTTTAATAAACCTCTCTCCTTAAAAGCAAACTTTTAAAAGCATACCTTATGTTGAAGGATAATCTTGAAAATATACATCTATGTTCTCAATCTTGGTAAAGATTTGGGTTACATGAGTATTACTACACATTTGTTAAAACTCACTGAACGGTACACTTAGAATTTATATATTTCAATATATTAAAATTTATGTCAATAAAAAAGAATTATGAACAAATGTTGAACTCTATTGATATGCATGGGGAAGTATTTAGGGGTGAAGGGTACTGACTCTGCAACTCATTTTGAAATTAATAAAAAAACAAGGTGGATCACTGGATAGATATGTGATAAACCAATATAGCAAAATGACCAATTACTATTGTCAAACCCAATTCTGATGTCCACTATATATCCCCAACCAGAATGTGGGCAGGGTCTGACATGTACACAATTGTATTTTCCCTGCAGCACAGGGCACAGTGCTAGTTTAATACATATTTGCTCACTGAACCACTTACTGACTGAGGATCTTATTTTACTAAAAGGTACAACATTCATTAGCGAAGATATATGTTACACTAATAATTTTAGTATTATCATAGCGCTCTTTAAACTTTTATAACTGAATTATTATTATAATTATCTTTATACAGAAACCTAAATTTTTCAAAGTCAGAATTTGTAGAAAATAATTTTATATTCCCTTTACTTCCAATTTTTCTATATTGCTGGCAATGGAATTTCTTGAATGAGTTGCTTAGTTCCTATGAGTCCTGTGATATCTATATATTATATAAAAATATATGTGGAGGGCTTCCCTGGTGGCGCAGTGGTTGAGAGTCCGCCTGCCGATGCAGGCGACACGGGTTCGTGCCCCGGTCCGGAAGATCCCACATGCCGCGGAGCGGCTGGGCCCGTGAGCCATGGCTGCTGAGCCTGCGCGTCCGGAGCCTGTGCCCCGCAACGGGAGAGGCCACAACGGTGAGAGGCCCGCGTACCGCAAAAAAAAAAAAAAAAAAAAAAAAAAAATATATATATATATATATATATATATATGTGGAGGCACCCACATGAGACTCCCTTAATTAGAAAAGGAACTTCAGGTAAGTCATTTACCCTTCTGCCCCTAGCAGTCCAACCCAACATTAACAGGAAATGGTGAGGTCTTTGCCCCAATGATATTTGCAAAGAATAGTCAATTTGTTTGAGATTATTATTCTGTGATTATTATTCTGTGAAAATAAGGGGATTACAGAACTAAAACCTGGTTTTAGTACTTAAATATAACTTCTTAAATGGCAAGATATGGAATTTTAGTCTCATTCCTTAGGATTCAGAGTAATTAGACAACTGCTTAAAAACAACCATATTTTGTATTTTCATCATATCCCAGGCTCACATCTTAATATTTATAACTAATACTACCACTTAAAATACAGAATTACAGTGCAATTCAGTATAGCTATTTTAGTTTTGAAAATGGTCCCCTAAGGAAAGTCCCTGTGCAAAGGGGATACATTATTTTTTTGTGAGATAGGAGAATTTTCCACATGTACATAACTTTTCTCAGGACAAAAAAAATATTGTTGTTCTCATTAAAACAATTTTAGTTGATAAACTTTCAAGGCTTTTAAGTCGGTGGCAAATGAAACACTCACATATGTTCTACATTCTATAAATAAACAACTAATTTAAAAATAAAATTCAAAACTAATAATAAAGGGTAAGCTATTTTTTAATACAGTATGTAGCATTATCCAGGTTTAAGAAATAAAACTTTAATAACTAAAGAAATAATCACTTGATTCTAACACATCAAAGATTTTAAAACAAGAAATAACTTTTAAATCATCACTCTATTTCTTAGTTCAATTAAGAGGCCTAAAGATTTAAATTTTACTTAAAACAATAATTGTTCTTCATAAATAAAGCAAAGATCAAATCATTTGTCCTTACTCCTGGCAAAGCCTGTTTTACCTATCAAAAGGCCTTAAAAGCAATTTTCAGTTTGTACCTGTTATACCTGAAATACCTGTAACGTCGCAAAAAGTACTGCCTATATATTTTATAAACATGGGTGCAAGGAGGGCAACACGTTTATGGGAGCTGAAAGGGAAGACGTGACTGATCTCTAACTCTGGGAGGCAATATTTAATACAGCTCAGACCACAGGAGGATTTATGGTGAAATTAATGAAGCATATACCTCAACAGCCGTCACTTCCCATGGGCTCCTTTCAAAGTCCTGGAAGTGGGGCCCTAGTAATTTTGTATTCATAATTTTGTACTCTTTTTCTTATAGTGCCTCCCCAAGTTATATAAACTTCACACCCCATAAAATTTGACTCTAGCCCTTTTTAGTGGAAAAATAATTAGGAAAATTCTATAAGCATGCTGAATGGGAAGCAATGGATAAACTCTAACTTAGGAAGAAAGAGTGCTGGTAAGTCCATTCACTCAACATTAAGTTCTAGATATTCTTTAGCATTAGAGAGACAAAACCTAGTATTGGGTTGGCCAAAAAGTTCGTGTAGGTTTTTCCATAAGACATTACGGAAAAACCCACACGAGCTTTTTGGCCAACCCAATATGTGGTTCTGTCTGGAAGAAATTCACTGTCCACTGACAACTTCTCAAAACCACCAAAGATTGGAATCCTTTTTCAAGAGTGAGGAACGTCTGAGGAACTGTCAATCTATAGTCATTATATCTTGCTCCAGTACTTAGCATGACCTAGAAGGTGTTCCTTAATTTTCTAGGCTTCTATTTATCATCTGTGGAATTGGGATAATAATATAATTATACTTCAGAGGGCTGTCATGAGACATACAGGAAACTGCAAGTGACCGCTCTGCAGACTATCAAGGCTCACTGTGCTTCGTTAAATATCTGCTCTCCTTTTTTGATTTCACAACAGAAGTTAGTGGGATAGCAGCTGCTCTACTTTTTGGAATTTTCTTTGCTGTTGATATTGCCAGACTGCATATTCCATAAGAAAAAAAGTGGACATTTAATGGGGTTTCAAATTTACAAAAGAGTTTGAACGAGCAACACCAAAATCATTATTCATTCAGAAAACTTCATCATAGCAGATTAACCTTGACTTGTGCATGAACTTAAGCAGCAGCATGAATTCTACAATCTGTAATCATCTCCCCTTCCCACCTGCTTTTTCCTTTTTTGTAAACGTATCTCTAACATTTCTTGACTGCCTTGTATTTCCCAATATGTAACCCATCTGGTTTAAAAAAAAAAAAAAGTTCCGTATGGTTCATACTTATTTCTGAGACTGTCTGTTTAGATTTCACAGACTGATGAACTCCTTGGCTTAGGTAAAATGCTAATGATATTAAGGTTGTAAGTGTGGACTCTGAATAGGTTATTTTGTTTTTATCTGATACAGAACTTCAAATATACTTTTGTAAAACAAATGACACTGTTATAAAGAAGGAAAGGTGTAGACACAATAAAAAAAAATACTATGGTTATGTAACTCAAAAAGTATATGCCTCAGTTATATAGAAATAGTGAATGGTCACGTATTTAGGAGAGCACATCTTCTATTTTCCTATCCCTGAATGGATTCAATTTGAATGAGTGTTGACTCAGTAAGAAATATTTTATCAAATTGCTACAGGCTTAAACTCTTATTCAATTATTTATTTGGGGAAAATGGATGAAGAATAGAGATTATATTGCTAGTCTGATCTGACAAATGTAGGTGCTATTAAAAGGCTGCAAAAATATGGGTGGATTTTTTTTTCTACATAGTGTGCTAGTATTAGAAATTACAGTGCTTAAATTAAAATTTATCAAGTATGGCATTCTTTTTTTATTTTATTTTTATTATTTTTTAAAAGTCTTTATTGAATTTGTTCTTCTGTTTTAAAATTTTACTTTATTTTTTATTTATTTATTTTTGGTTGCATTGGGTGTTTGTTGCTGCACACGGGCTTTCTCTAGTTGTGGCGAGCGGGGGCTACTCTTCGTTGTGGTGCATGGGCTTCTCATTGCGGTGGCTTCTCTTGCTGAGGAGCACGGGCTCTAGGCACACAGGCTTCAGTAGTTGTGGCTCGCAAGCTCTAGGGCCCAGGCTCAGTAGTTGTGGCACACGGGCTTAGCTGCTCTGCGGCATGTGGGATCTTTCCGGACCAAGGATCGAACACATGTCCCCTGCATTGGCAGGCAGATTCTTAACCACTGTGCCATCAGGGAAGTCCCGATATGTTTTGGGTTTTTGGCCACAAGGCATGTGTGATCTTAGCTCTTTGACCAGGGAGCCAATCCACGCCCCCTGCATTGGAAAGCGAAGTCTTAACCAGGGAAGTCCCCCAAGTACGGCATTCTTGACAGAACGGAATAATTTTGAGAAAAGTAAACTTCAGGGAGCTATCTTAAAAAAAAAAAACTTAAATAACTATATATTAGCAGGTCTAAGGCCTATATTCTAAGTAGCATCAGGACAAATGTATAGTCAATTAGCACAAGATAAATGGAGCCAGGGTTTTGGTTGGGAAAAAAAGAGACACTGGAACAATGCAAGTTGTCTCATGTTATATGATCTGAACTACTTACTAGAAGACACATGTGTCAAGTCTTCTTTATAAATCTTAGTTTCTTCAATTGTTGACAGAATCATATTAAAGTCAAGTATGTGAAAGTACTTAAACCATGAAGGGTTTCTCTTCCAAATTTGCAGTGACTTTATTGGGGAAGACTGTATTTTCCCGAACACAAAAACATGATTCCTAGATCATGATTATTTCAGACAAAATTTTTATGGTCAGTGCAAAAATCTGAATGAAGGCTTTAGGAAGGGCAACCTGTCTGAATAAAAAGGAACTTGAGGGGCAAATGTTGTTCGTTTTATACCCGTGGAGCCAGTGATGAAGCTTCTCAATATAAATGGGAAGATCTATACACTCAGGCTATCATTATTCTTTAACTGTGCTCTGTATTTCTTCAAAGAATATTGCTTAGTGGCAATGTTTATTTTATTAACACTCACTTATATAGTGCTTATTCTGTGCCAGACATTATTCTAAGTACTTTATTAATTTTAATTAATTTAATCCTCCCAATAGCTTCTAAGATGGAACTGTTATTTTCTCCATTTTAGGCATAAAGAAAGCAGAAGCTGAAGAGGTTAACGTGGCCGGTACAAGGTCACCAGCTAGTGAAGGGGCAGAGGCAGGTTTCAAACCTGGCAGCTGGCTCCAGGGTCTAAGATCCAAACCACTTCACTGTGAAGGCTCCCTGCTGCACCTTTTCATTCCACCGCCAGCACCCTGGCATTATCAACTTATTATAGTTCATCAAATCTTCTAAATTAGGTGTTTTTCGTAATTAACCAAATAAGTGAAAACGCTTACAAAAAAGAAGAAAGACATGGAAGCGTCACTACAAACGCTGAATTCTGCGCACTCACCGCCACATTTGTCTCTTGTTCCGTTTCCGGCACGTAAGGGTAATGGGTGTAAAACATATCATTCCGCACCATTTTCTTCCTCATTCTGCAGGGCCCTTCCGTCATCTCCAACATCCATTTGTCGAGATGGGAACCAATAGGGGGGCCCCAGAGCCCCCGCTCCCGCAGCAGCTCGTACTCGATTTGGCACCACTCCTCCGTCACGTACTTCAGGGCATTTTGCTGACGCTAACAAGAGGGAGTCCAGGTTGGTTTTCAAGCAAAAGCACAAGCAACAATGAACAGTCTACAAGTACCTTGAAACCAAGTTATTCTTTGGAAACAAAAACCAATCCAGGTAATTTCAGGCAATATTATAAAAGTAAAGTTACATTTATTTATGGTTAAAGTAAGCTGCCGATCTTGTGAGAAGGTGGGGTTTTAGTGATGGCCCGATTATTTTAGCACCAAGTATACAATACATGGAAGATCCCTACAGGGTAGCGTGTGCAGTACACCTGACCAGAGTGCTGAAGGAACTTGTAGCTCAGGGACAGGGACGATGGTAATATTACTTATGAAAATACATGGAAATGGTTTGTCCAGTGTGAGTTAATAAAGACAGTAATTTAAGGATTAAATTCCCCACCCCCAATTGTAAAACAGTTACTAGAACATGAATAAAAGAAAATCTAGAAAGCCACATCAAGAAATATTGCCAACACACTAGATTCCTGGTAATCACCGTAACATTTCCAATAATTTTAGGTAAAGAATATACACATGCATCTCTGATAGGGAACTTAACATTCATATAAAAATTAAAGGAAAACCATTATTACTTGGCCCTGGTATAGATCCAAACCACCTTACTTAAATGGAAATTTATGACTTGGAGTAACTTCTTTCTATTTGTCAAATGTCAAAATGTGTAACATTTCAACAGTAGATGCTTACAACTAAGCACCTAATGATTAGATGCTTATCTAATAATTCATGGAATATAAGTATACAATTTAAGAATAAAGATCCCTTTATACTGTACAACTAACACTAATGATTATTGAAGGAGTAATCTTGATATTATAATGATACCATCATAGTACTTATGTGTTCCTGGCAGGAGGAAATCCCCTGTAACAACTAAGTATCTAGTATCATGCCCATAAAAAATTAGCAGCTTATCATTCAGAAATCTTTAATAAGATATAACTCAGCTGCCATGGAAATAAAATATTTCGAATAAGTTGTTGAGTAACTATGAATTCATCAAGAGGATTTCACTGAAAATATTTCTTACTGACAAAATCACCAAGCACTTGTAATAAAAAATACCTTTATCTTTTTTTTTATTTTTATTTTTTTTATTTTTTATTTATTTATTTTTTTTTTATCTTTTAATTTTTTAGAATTTTAGAGACTTCTTAGAGATTTTGATGCACATTTTCATGGTCTCCTTGTTAAGTATGAAAGAAAGGGATCTTTCCAATATTTTAATTTTTATTAAGAACAGACACATGCAATATGTTGGTAGTGAATGTCATTAGGATTCAGCTGTGCTGATCTCCAGTCTGTCACTTTTTAATGCAGTTTGCCTGTAGGAAGTTCCAGTCTTTCTATGTTAAAACCAATGGCCAAAGTAGCTGCTGGCAGGGATAATCAAAAACATTATCTGGGCTTCCCTGTGGCGCAGTGGTTGAGAGTCCGCCTGCCGATGCAGGGGACACGGGTTCGTGCCCCGGTCCGGGAAGATCCCACATGCTGCGGAGTGGCTACGCCCGTGAGCCATGGCCATTGAGCCTGCGCGTCCGGAGCCTGTGCTCCGCAACGGGAGAGGCCACAACATGAGAGGCATGCGTACCGCAAAAAAAACAAAACAAAACATTATCTCATGATAAATTCAGTTCAGCAACTTATTCTTAAAAGCAGGAGGAAGATACCAAGGGAAACAATCTTTTCTCACTCAAAGAATGCAAAACAAACCATTATTATGATTATGATTCTTACCTCCTGATATTCCTTATATTGTGTGTCTACTAAGTCACGAACAACCGCGATGTGTGTAAACATCCACTGAGAAATCTCCTAACAATGAGTGGAAAAAGTCTTAATATTTCATGATTTCCTGGAAAAAAATGTTAACTAGCCTTGAAATAATGCCCCCAAGTTAGTTAAAATTCTATTAAAGGCATCACAACAACACCCAAAAAACCCCACAGAAAACTCTGAAAGATTAATTATATAATGAATCTGATAGAGGCTTATGTGATGGACACAGATCCATATACCCCCCATCCCCCAGTGCCCCTTTCAAGGAAGGGCTCACTGCCACAACTTCTGGGAGCGCTGTCAGTATTTCAGGGATCTCCTCAGCTGCAGAGAGCTGTGGGCACCCCACAATCACTGGCTGATTTGGAGGCAAGCAGGCTCAGCCATTTCAGCTCAGTAAAGGTCAACTCTGACAGGTCATTTTGGTACCAAAGCTCCACCTGGGTCACAGCTGGGTCTGTCGCCAGACCTGCATTGTAGCCTGACATTTCCCTGTGACCAATCCTGCTTCCTTCTTCTCCCATCCACAAATATCAAGGGCACCCCTAATAAACATCCTGCACACTAAACTCCCTCTCAGAGTGTGCTTCCTGGGGAACCCAACCTGACACATGGAATGACTCATACACATGGTTTCTCCCAGGCCCTTTTCACAGCTGCCACTAATATTCTGCGATGGCAAAGACAGTATGATGAGGAAGAAATTAATGCTGGAGGTAGATGAGTTAAAAAAAAAAATCAATCTCAGGCATGTACAACAAAATTATAAAAAATAAAAAGCTATTTTGTCTGCTGTTGCTTTAAAATTTATATAACTATTAATAAAATGGAAGGTTTGGGAGAGCTGAGAAAAAATTATCCATAGTCTATCATATATCAATATCTGAATCTCATCTTATGTCCAGTTATGCAATGGATGTAAATACACAACACTCATAGTGCAATTTTATAATAAAATGGGAGAAGGCTCCACAACCTGAGTTATTTCTCTCTTCTGTCTAAAGCAAAAATGCAGAAAAGTTCCATTTCAAATCATATGCTTGCATGTATTAAGTGTATTATATAAAACACTACAACTAAACCTTGAATTACAAATTTCTAATCATATCATTAATAAAACGAAACAATGTACCTGGGTGGAAAGACTGTGTTTATGAAGCCCACTTTCCTTTCGATTCCTTCTCGATCCCGTTAACTTGGAAAGACCAAAACCACTGCTGACACGGGACAATTTGGATTGTGTGGTGGGCACTAAAGCTTCTCCTCGACTTATGCATTTCTTTTCATGGGCTACAAAATTAAAATTAGAGTATTTTACAGTTTCTCCATGTATTTATTAGCCTTACTTTTAATACTTTGGCATAATAGTTACAAACCACAATTCTGTAGTTATCAAAAGCAGCTTATGTTACAGATGCAGACACTCTCAGATATTATATTTACTTATCTTGTATAAGGATAGCTGCATGACATTTATTGTACTAGTTGAACTCACATTTGCTTGAAACCTCATAGCTCTGCAGTAATATGCAAATTTATTTTAACTGTAATCAGTTTCTGTGTTAATAACAATTCACAGTCCCCTACCTAAAATCTTTGGTGTTGTGTATACTTTGGAATTTAGAATTTTAAGAAAGTGATACACTGGCTTCCCTGGTGGCGCAGTGGTTGATAGTCTGCCTGCCGATGCAGGGGACACGGGTTTGTGCCCCGGTCTGGGAAGATCCCACATGCTGCGGAGCGGCTGGGCCCGTGAGCCATGGCCACTGAGCCTGCACGTCCGGAGCCTGTGCTCCGCAACAGGAGAGGCCACAATGGTGAGAGGCCCGCATACCGCAAAAAAAAAAAAAAAAAAAAAAAAAATGGTGATACAGTACATATACTGTATCACCCTAGACCACCAGAAGGTCTAAGGTAACAAACAATAATTAATAATATAATAATTAATATTTCTGCAGCAAAATGTATTAATATTAATGCCTAGTAGGATAAACAAAGATAGGTTAGGTTTTGCTACCAAGTGAGTTTTGGCATCAAATTAATAATAACACCTTGGGTTTTCAGGGCTTTTTGAATTTCAGAATTATAGATAAGGGATGTAGACTCATAACCAAGATGGTGACCATACTAAAGTTGTGAGCAATGTATTATTTACCAAGCTCATAGATGCCTGATGTATAACACATATAAAAAAAAAATTTTTTTTTTAAATTAAAAGAGGGCTTCCCTGGTGGCGCAGTGGTTGAGCCTGCTGATGCGGGGGACATGAGTTCGTGCCCCGGTCTGGGAAGATCCCACATACTGCGGAGTGGCTGGGCCCATGAGCCATGGCTGCTGAGCATGCGCGTCCAGAGCCTGTGCTCCACAACGGGAGAGGCCACAACAGTGAGAGGCCCGCGTACCGCAAAAAAAAAAAAAACAAACAAAAACAAAATAAAATTAAAAGAAAAATCTAAGAAGAAAAGCCTAATCTCAGCATAATCATTCTAGAATGGGCTATACTGTATTGATTTTCATTTCTATTGTCATCATAATATCTTTCGGGGAAAGTTTTAATTTCATATCCAAAGTGCACCCATATATGATAGTTGTATGTAAGTCCCTTTGTCACATGATATCTGTAAACTGTCTTACCTAGATGATTCTGCCAACATTTCAAACCGGCTTCTTCAATGAGCGGCTTTGCTATAGCTATGTCCACATGGCCTCTTTCATTCACTGGTAGAGTGACTTTGAAAAGCTCCTCCAAGGTTTGTTTCTTACTATGAATCAATTCAGTCCAAACTCTGTTGACAGCTTTTATGAGAAGCTGACGCCCTAGGAAATAAAAAATAGCAACTGATCAAAAAGAATATAAAGGTAGTTAGTATTTTTTTTCTTTTTTATTGAAGAATTTCAACTTAGATGTATAGTACTTAATTGTCCAAAAAATGATTCATATCATAGCCAGTTCAGTAAAAAAGGATTATTCAGGGCTTCCCTGGTGGCGCAGTGGTTGAGAGTCCGCCTGCCGATGCAGGGGACATGGGTTCGTGCCCCGGTCCGGGAAGATCCCACATGCCGCGGAGCGGCTGGGCCCGTGAGCCATGGCTGCTGAGCCTGCACGTCCGGAGCCTGTGCTTCGCAACGTGAGAGGCCCGCGTACCGCAAAAACAAACAAACAAACCAAAAAAAAAAACAAAACAACAAAAAAAGGATTATTCAGATAACCAAAAATGCGATTGGCTACTTGGAAAACTTAAAAAAAAAAACCAAAAAACTTTATATCAAGCAAAAAGACTACATATTTATTTATAAAACTGGAAATTACATATATATTTCATTGTCTAGCTTCTTCTATAAAAGAAAAGAACTTATTCTCCACTTAAAAGTAAATTTTAGATCTAAATATTTAAGGTATATTCACAAATAAGTTAATTGTTCTTGATGATTTTGCAAAAGGAAAGAAATAGTAAACAAATATTTTTAGAGCTTTTACTATTAAATTCCATCTTGCTTTGGACTCCTTGCTAATTTGTCTGACTCCTGCTCTAGGCCAGTCCATCTTTAGCAAGCATCAAAATCACCTGGGAGGTTGTTCAAACAGATTGCTGGTCTTCATCCCCCAGAGTATCTGAGTACTGAGTACTCAGTAGATCTGAATGGGGCCAGAGAATCTGCTTTTCTAACTAGTTCCCAAATGATGTCAATGTTACTAGTCTGAGCACCTCACTTTGAGAACCAGTGTTCTAGACTGTTAGTTCCTTGGGGGGTGAAAACAATCACTGTGTCCTTAGTGTCTGGGGTTTAAGAAATTTTAGTGCAAGAACAGAGAACAAATTAATGCTTAAATGAATGAAAGAATGAGTGCTGGACCTACAAAGGATAAAATCATATGCAAAACTACCACACTAAATATTGCTGGAGAGACAAACACTTCTGTAATTATCTAATCTTTTCAACTGAACAACGTTGGAAATTAGAAATCAATCCACCCAAAGACTCTCATATGCACGATAATTACAAAATCAGTGGGAAAACTAGATTTAAAAAAGGGAGAAAGAATAAAAATGGTAGTACTGACAATCTGTCTCAAGCAATATTTGCCTCTACTGTGATTGGCCAAATACTATCAATAGCCAGCTCTCTTAATAGTAAGCGCCAAGTTAGTATCATATTTGCACTACTGCTTGTGCAAATGTAAGTATCACCAAGTTTCCTGGTGTTATTATAAAATGTGGAGGGCGAGCAATATCAGGGGTTTACTCATCCTGGCATAAGGAGATGTACAGCTAGCACGTTGGTATATGCTGGCGGGCATATTGGTATATGTTCAGGTATGCCCTATGGAGAGATTGGTTGTCAATGTTGGCGGTTTCTGAAGTCGGATTTTTTGGTTATATCTTAGAAATGAGTGGAGAGAAAAGGGGGAAAAAATTGAGATAACTACCTTCACTAATATCTTGGCTGTAACCACCATCTGGTTCAATGTCCGAGGGGATCATAATGTGCCATGTAGTCATGCGGGCTTCTGCTTCCAGTCCAAACCCATCCACATTGCTGAAAAATTCCAGTCAGTTTAAACTATATGAAGGAAATTACTGCAGCTGTAAACTGTGATGACTAAGTACTACTCTGCAGACACAAGTAAACGCTGGCTCTGTCACAGAGCTCCATAAGTGGCAGACATTTGGCAGATGCACAGAACAGAACTTATAGTTTATCATGAAAGTGCCATTTTTAAGCAATGATGTCACAAATCCACTCGACTGAATGTAATTAAACTAAATTACAGCATTAAGAGGAGAATCGTACTATTTAAGACACTTTTTTATCACTATTAACATTTTTACCTAAAAATTACGAAAAGTTCATTTAAGAACATTCTCCTCCTATGACTGTGCCCCCTTTCCCATATCTTATCTCACCACTCTTTGCTCCAGCAGCAGTGAAATACCTGCAGTTTCCTACATGTGCCATATTCTTTTTGCCCTCTGGGCAATCGCATAGATGACTCTTTCTTCCCACATCACTCTTCCCCATTCTCGTTGGAGGATTAACTTCATCCTCAACCAGGTTCAAGCTGTAACTCAGCAGGTGTCTCTCCCAGGCTAGGGGCACCTGTTATGTGTTCCCAAAGCACCGTGCTTGTAGCAAGAGCACATTGCTTAGTTATGGATCCTCCCTCGTAGACTGCATGCTCCAAGACCTGCCACAGGGTCTGTCTCATTCACATTTCATCCCAGTCCCTAATCCAATGCCTGGCCCCCAGCAGACACCAAAGAAATACCTTGCAAAGCAATCAGTGGCAAAATACTAATTTTACCCATTTAACATATATTGCATTTATTTATTGCATTCTTATCTTTTTACCCCTCTTAACCTCCAACAGTGTGTATCTAATTTACTTGAAAAGCAAACTCTTATTTAAAAATTATATATGTGACATGTGATTAACAAAAAATTTAAAGATACAGAAAATTAAAGCAAAAATATACTCATTATTTCACTGCAGAAATTCAACCCTTGTCTTTTACCTTCTCATGAAGTTTTAAGTAAAACCGAGGTTAAAGAAAAAAGAAATGTTATAATCAGAAAAGTAGAACAAAGAGTTCTGGTAGAAAAATATCAAAGACAAATTCAAACTGAACCTAAAAGAGTTACCTTCCAACATGCAGGTTAATGAGGCAGTGAGCCAGACAGCTAATGAATTCTTGGTCATGGTTCCCAGGGCCCAGGATCAAGTTCCTGTTTACAGTCAGGACCCTGAGTGAATCAAGGAGAGCTACTTGCTGCGGGACTGTTTTGTGTGCCCGGGAGAACTGGTACAATATGGTCCTATTGAGGCAGTGATAAACCGCATCCAGTGACAATCCCTGGGATCTTCTTTTTGACTAAAGATATGAGAGATACTTTAATAAAATGGACAAAAAAAGTCTGCTTATCATTCACACATGAACATTTATTAGGTTTATTATGTATCAGACACCATGCTAAGTACTGGGGTGCTAAGATAAAAAATACAAAGCTCTTGCTATTATGAGGTTCAGAACCCACGAGACACATAAATGTAATGAGATGAGTGCTGTGTGTATATACATCTGTGTTCAGAGCAGCCTCCCTCAGAACACGGGCAAGTGCCATCTGGGTAGAGACTCCTACCCCACAAGTTTTGTAAGGGTGATCAATCGCTACTCAAAATTACTAAAAAAAAAAAAAAAATTACCTAAAATGTTAGTAAAGAACTTCTGACGTTGTTTCATCTCACGTGAGAACTTTTCTCTTTGGCTAAATACAAATTTATTCTTAAAAAATTCTTGGGTGACATGTGTGTGTCTAATAACATGACAACAGTATTTCCTACTTTCTACATCGTGTGTTGAATAAGATTTATCACTTGTGCCAAACCGGAAAAGGTGCCACAAACACACACTAATATGACATCTTCAAAGGAACAAGGACTACAGTGAACTTTGTAAAGATTCAATTACAAGAAGAGAATACTCCTCTAATATCAACTCTTCATGCTCTGTTAAATCTTGACACACTGATGCATCATACTATGAAAATCTATCAAATCGTATTAACTTAAGGTCTTTAAACCAACAGGAAGCTGTCCAGCTATGTGGTTAGCAATGAGCAATGCCAGTGGGGAAGGCAGTGGGAGCCCACAGCCTGAGAGAATGAGGAAGCTTTACATACTGGACACACTGGCACCGGGCCACGGGTAAGGGGGGGAATGGTTACAGACCTACGTTTTATTCACTTCTAATAAGCTGAACTTTACATTAAAATGTCAACATTCATTATCTTACTAGTTACACTTATTTCCAACAATTTTGACACCCGAGGCAAAGTTTTTCAATAGGAAAACATGTACTCTACAACTAATGTGACAATGGATTACCTGTGCAATTAGTTGAATTATAAAATCTATAAGAAGTTTAGATTCTTTGTTGAACATGCCTTGCCAAAGCTTGTCCACCACACGTTGTGTGAAATAAAACACATTGTTCACCAATACTTGGTAGCTCCCTCCACTGGTAATAGGCAGAGATGCATCTTCCCCTAAATTCCAGCAGGAAAAAAATGTCTTAAGAAAATTGATGTCCACCAGCCTAAGACCAGACCCTCCAACAAATCAGGCTAAGGCAAGATGAGTACATCTACTACCGTTAGAAATAAGACCATTAGCTCTTATGTACTACTTTAAGCAAAATGATGTTCATGGCCAGAAGTCATGATAAATGTTGGAAGAAATAATTTCTGCAGGATAAAAGTGTTATGGATGGAGACTGAAGTTTCTTACTGACTTAAGACAGTCTGTGATAAGCAAACAGTTCGTCAACTGTCAGTGACACATAGCCTCCCTTTGAGAGAAAAATTAAGTCAGTTTATTAGTTGTAAATTGATTCTGTCTAACTACTAAAGGGCAAAACAAATCATCAAACAAAACTTTAAGCACAATGAAGTAATGGAGGCAAAAGAGAGGTCCAAAAGAACTGTAAAACACAGAGTACCATCAGTGGTGGTGGTGCCATGGGGTACCTCTCACCCCTTCCATGATTCCCATCAGCACTGTTTCTCTTCTACAAGCTGCCCCGGTGGCTTCAGTGTGCTCGCTGTGTACATACTGCCTCAACACTAATCCTCCTGGCTCCTCCTCCAACAGAATGCCCCCTTTAAGCCCCTCCCTCCTTTCTAGAAATTAGGAGCCTTAACTGACTGTAATTATTATTCCCACCTAACTCTAAATCACTACACAATGCAAAACTCTTTGTTTTGTGTCTTTATGTAGTAAGACTGATGTTACTTAAGATTCTCAAGCGATAAGAACAAATACAAAAGTCTGACTTGACACCACAGTTTGAGAGTTGCATGTTATGACAACACTAAAGATTTTCTTGGCAAACTTACTTTGTTAAAAAAAAATGATAATGTAATAGCATGGAGGTTCTATGATTTATATAATTACCAGAAATTCAAGTAGCAAATATGCTAAATCATTACTTTTCCTTCTTTAAATTTTGTCATTGTTTTACATATAAATGTTAGCTCCACTGTAAATGTATCAAGTTTTGTAGTTTTATTGTAACTAGAGACATACAGGAAAAACATTTTAATGTGCTTTGAATTTACATCCTGAAAGCCATTCTAAAGAATAACATAGATACCTATAACTGAATAATTCCACTAATAGGTATAGTTTCTGAGGGTGCTGGTAATGCATTTCTGAGTGCTCTTATACAGGCATGTTGCCTGGGTGGTAATTCAGAGTGCTACATTTGTAACTTATTTGTAAGTATATCACAGTAATTTTTAAAAGTATTAGATAATTCATAAAAATATACTGTTCACATAATATGGTTTTAAAAACATTTTTTCTCTTTCCTTGTCCTCTTCCTGCCACCTCTGAGCATATGAACGTGGACAAGCAGCTTAAGTACTCCCTGTTGTTGATCCTTTATCCCAGGTTCAAAGGAAGGAGATAGATGGGCCTTTTCCTCATTATAGGAAAATACCAATAAGGGGAAAATGCACAGAAAAAAAGGAAAAAGATGAAGTTAAAAAAGTGGTATACTTGGGGTTTAGATAGAGAAGGGAAGTGATTATAGGTACTTTTAACAGAGTGAAAATAAAACATGATATTACCCAATAAAACATCAGCTGCAAGCAAATGGTCCATCACACTATCCAAAATATAAGTCTGAAATTCTTTTTGCTGAGTTCTTGTCGATCTTTCAGGGGAAGCCTAATCAATAAAATTTAGAATTAGAAACAGAACCCAGTAAACAAAGGTAAGGCTCATCAACCATAGTTATATTAAAAAAAACTACTGGTAAGTAGTAGAATATGTCACAAGAGATGGTATATATGCTTGTACTCTCTTATTTTTCTGACCATAGATTAAAAAACAAATAGAAGCAAAGGTGAAACAATACCTTCTTTTGAATCCTTTCCTCCAAAAGCAGTATTCTAAACATTTTAAGTATTTAATAAATATTTGATATCTATTATCCATCTACCTCACTTCCAAAAGAGATCTGGCAGTTTCTAATGAGATACAGATAAAATAAATCATAAAGCCATTTAAACAAACACAAAAGCTCAGGAGTCTAGTAACCAAGAAGGTAAAGTCAATGGGGAGGCAAGTATTTATATCAAAAAAATCAATTAAGCACACAATTTTGCTTTGAGCTTCCTAGGGTCAAGAAGGAGAAAAAATAATAATATGACTTACAAAGCCTTTAATTATCTATAAAAAAGGAAGCATACTATATAGTCAGCAAAGATGTTTTCCTAAGATTGTTCTGAGAAGAATGTTCCCTGTGGGTTTTTATAAAGAGGACAATGAACAGCCCTGTAGGTTGTACCTTTGATAATGGTTTTATACAGTACAAAGACGATTTTTAAAATTATCTTGAATAAAAGTTTAGGGCACAAAGTTAAACTATAGTTCTCTGATGGCAGTTCTTTTGGTAATTAGGGTGGTATGATCCAGGTGCATAACTTTCAAGTCTCTAGCCTGAGAGGTGGTAAAGCACTGGGAACACAGGGATGAAAGGTAGGAAAGATCTTTTTGTCATTCTTCTCAAATGCCAGTCATGTTAGCTGGCTTTGGATAGGAGCTGGATATTGAACGATTCAATAAACTGACATAAATTTGTTTCTTAAAAAGAGATCTGGATGTTGTAGTTACAAGCAGAGTACTGATGCTTTGCAAGTGAAGTTAAAGAATCTATTTCTTCTCGCACAGACAGGTCCAGGACTATGTTTATGACCATGCCGCAAAAGTGGGCTATAGAACACTGTTCTGCTTTATGCATTTAAAGTTAAAATCTGTTCCACTGGGGAAAAACCCACTTCTTTCTATTCTGATTTTCAAAGTGGTGCTGGTGAAGATTTTAAAAAAGCAGTTAAAATTGGAATCCTATATTCAGATCAAAGATATTATTCTAAGGATTCAAAAACCAACCAAAGTTGTAATGAACGTTTCTCTGTTTTTCTGATAAAACATATTTTGTTTTAAAATGAAAAACATGGGCCTAGCAACAGTTAAAAGAATATTAGTTCTTAGGAGTTTGGTTTGGCATTAGAATAATTTGGGAAAAAGTGAAGGTCATGACATGTTGTTTATAATCTTTTTTTAGAAAATTTATTTATTGATTTATTTTTGACTGCGTTGGGTCTTCATTGCTGCGCGTGGGCTTTCTCTAGTTATGGTGTGCGGGCTTCTAATTGCAGTGGCTTCTCTTGTTGCGGAGCACGGGCTCTAGGTGTGCATGCTTCAGTAGTTGTGGCACACAGGCTCAGTAGTTATGGCACACAGGCTCAGTAGTTGTGGCTTGTGGGCTCTAGAGAGCAGGCTCAGTAGTTGTGGCACACAGGCTCAGTAGTTGTGGCTCGTGGGCCCTAGAGCACAGGCTCAGTAGTTGTGGCTAGCAGGCTCTAGAGCGCAGGCTCAGTAGTTGTGGTGCACAGGCTTAGCTGCTCCGCGGCATGTGGGATCTTCCCGGACCAGGGCTCGAACCCGTGTCCCCTGCATTGGCAGACGGATTCTTAATGACTGAGACACCAAGGAAGTCCCTGTTTATAATCTTAATACATTTTCCTGTGTAGAACAGACTAATACAATGGTCAGCAGAAGAGTTGGGGCCAAGGCCTGCCTATTCCTCATGCTGACAGTACATCAAGACCCCACCCCTGTTAACGGAAGGAAAGCGAGGACCTTCAAGTGGTTAAGTGACAAGACAGATTGATAGGTCTGAGGACTACCCTGCAATCGGATAAGAGACCATTTTCAAACAGCTTGAGTGATCAAAATTTACGAAGGAGTAAGGCTCTCCACTCACAGGAGGATTTAAATACCCCTGAGGATGGCAATACTCATTCAGGATTATAATCAACTCAATGTGGCTAATGGGATAAGTAATAATGAGTAGGGTTTACAAAATCTTAATTAGACAAAGTTTTGGAGTATGTAAAACAGGGAACATAGAACATAGAGAAGTAGTTTGATCTGTCAACAATAGTTATTTTTACTTAATTAGAAAGTATTCTTTTGTATTCTATAAGGATTTAAGGCTGGCTCAGTCACCAACAGGCGTATTTAATCCTCTGATTCCTCTCACTGAAACTGTTTCATGAATGATCATGACCCAGAATTAACTCTGTTATTGGCTCTAACTGCCAAGTTCAAATGTTCTTGCTGATACTCATAGTAGCCTAACTTTTAACGGACTTAAGACTTTATGAGTGTATGCATAGTTTTCTTGGGTGTTTTTTTCTTTTTTTAAAACAATTCACTGGACTACAATTATGTAACTACACAGTGCTTAGTTTTATGTACCTTATCTCATTGTGCACAATATCCTTTTGAAGTAGATACTATCATCTCCACTTCAGAAATAAGGTAATTGAGGCTTTGAGAGGTCAAGTCACTTGGTCAAGTCACAACTAGGTTTCAAACGTCAGTTTCTTTGACGCCAAAGTTCAGCACTTCACCTGCCATTCCATACTCTTCCAGCCCTACTAAAAATCTCCATACTGAAGTTAACAAATGCACAACAAGAGCAATTCAGCCACAAGCTCTCCATTTTTTTAGATAAACCTGGTTGGCCCACCAGACAACCAGGATGAATTCAGGGTCGAAGGAAGAGAGGGTGAGCCCTATGCTCTGCTCTGCCTGTGAGATCTGTCTTCCCAGAGAAGACAGTGAAGCCAGTCAACAACACGAGTCTTCAAAGACTCAAAGCGTCCTTTTTGAGGCCTGGGAACACCATGCAGAGTCGTCGTGGGCACATGTGCTGCCCGTGGCTGAGAGCCCTCTGGCTCTGCGGGGGAGGCCTTTAGTGCTCCGTAACAGGAAAAGCCTTCAAGGAAGAGGGGTTTGCGCTCTGTCCTTCTGACTGCAGAAGCCTGACTGGCTTCTCTTCTCTCAGTTATTTCATAGCACTCTCTTTGCCCACTTTTGCCACTTCTTTTGGTTTGTTTATTGCTCTGCAGGGGGCGCTGCACTCTGATGGGAACGGGGAGGTCTTTTAGAAGATGGCGGGAGCAGAAAGCAGCGAACTCCTCAGACAGGCACACACTCCAAATCAGCCTCCTTTGTTTCATCATATTTCTTTCCTTCAGGTATATACAAGTACTTTTTGATCTGTTCTCAGGTACTTTCCTTCCGTGGCCACATGCAGCAAATTCATTTGGCCTTTCATTAGATGCCTGGTGGTGACAGCAGAGGACGCTGGTGATTGTATAAGCCACCACAGGCCATTTGATTTTTGAGCAGGTCTTACGTGCCAGGCACTGTGTTATGAATCTTATATGTATTACCTTACTTAATTCTCACAACAGTCCTCAGAGACAGGTTCTATTTTTATGCTATCTTAAAGATGGGCAAACTGTAAGGGGTGAAGAGAACTAAGCTGGGCCAAGGTTACACAGCTATAAGCAGCACATGTTTAATTTCTCAAAATAGTTTTGCTGGGTGATTTATATATATTTAACTGTCACAAAAATCATGCAGGGGAGATAGTATATAACATCATTCTCTAGAGGATGAATTTAGCTCAGTGAGAATAAAATGTTTACATAATAAACCACAGGGCCAGAATTCAAACCAGGTCCTTCTATGACACCACACTGCTTCCCTTGTATTTGGCCTGACTCACACTCAAGCCAGTCTATATGAATGGGAAGCTTTTATTTTTATAGACTGCTAATAAAGATAACTTCACACATTCTTTTATAGATACAATCAAGTAAGTAGACACTCTTACGATGACATCCCAACAATCATAAGACTGAAAATGGCCTGGCTTGAGCATATCAGCCCAAAAATCAGTTGGTTCAAACACCTTCCTTCACGTAGGTAAATGGTAAATATATAGGATAGTTCTTCTGTTGACTTTCTTCAGAGATAGACTTCATAATTGTAACATTCAGAATCATATGCTTGTAATTTATTATTTTACACCATGGGAAGACATGGAATGCAACAGCATTTCCACTAAATATTTTTTGTATGTGTATTCTGTGTTTGTGTATTAGATTTGAAGTTCCTCAAAGCACTGATTTTTAAAAGCAAATTTATCTCTTTCTTATTAGATGGTATCATATCTTCCTGTTTGGGAACTGCCAGGGATATAGTTATAGTTAAATAATTCAAAAAAACTTAAAGAACACACCAAGGCACTGAGCTAACTTTGTGAGAGACAAAAGGACACATGAAAGTTGGTCCCTAACTTTAAAGAGTTGATAATCTATTTGGGAAATTCAATCTTGACACTCCCTGGTTCTTCCTAAAATACTACCACCCCTGACTCCCTAATGCAATCAGATAAAATTCCACTTCAGGGCAAGTTAGTGTCCACAATAATGAGAATGTTATCTCAAGGTTAATACATGTCATATCAAACTTTCCTTACTGAAAAATACAGAAAACCAAAATAAAAGACAATTATACAATTTACCCGTTGCTAGTTAATTAGCTATTAGGATTCCTACAAGACTGTTATTACTGAATACATACACTTACCCCATTTCCTCTACATATGTGTATTTTATTTTTTGGCTCAGTTATGCTTTCTTACACACACCTATTCTTAACTTTATCCTGTTATTTTCTGAAAACCATTTTATTTTGCACAGAATGCTTCAAATTCTTACCCCATGCACTAAAACACTAGCCATCTCTCTTCTTAAAGTTTCCAAAGAGGACAAGCTCCACCAGGCAGGCTTTTAAATTCTACCAGATGAATTCTTGATGAAATCAATTATTTTTCTGCCAATATTGAACACTGTGGTCCCGGTTAACACGCTTTGCATAGGACTTCCCTGGTGGCGCAGTGGTTAAGAATCTGCCTGCCGATGCAGGGGACACGGGTTTGAGCCCTGGTCCAGGAAGATCCCACATGCCGCAGAGCAGCTAAGCCTGTGCGCCACAACTACTGAGCCTGCGCTCTATCTAGAGCCCGTGAGCCACAACTACTGAGCCCGAGTGCTGCAACTACTGAAGCCCACGTGCCTAGAGCCCGTGCTCTGCAGCAAGAGAAGCCACTGCAATGAGAAGCCCGCTCACCACAACGAAGAGTAGCCCCCGCTCGCCGCAACTAGAGAAAGCCCGCACGCAGCAACGAAGACCCAAAGCGGCCAAAGATATATAAATAAATAATAAATAAATTAAAAAATGCTTTAAAGTGCTTAGCGTGACTGGTACCTAAATTACACTGATTTCTTTTAATTGATCAAACAGGTATTTTCACATGAATAAGATAAAACATTTGCTGGGATTTTAAGGTTTCAAATAAAAAGTTAACTGTTTTCGCCACTAGAGGGAGCAGAGAAAGTGCAGGTTCAGTTGTCAAACTGCTGAGGGCGGCATGTGGAAAGCTCCTCACAGAGAGAAGCAGTTAGTCTTTTACACTTATTGAATCTTTCATAAAACATTATTTTCAGAGCTCTGGCATGTACTGCTTGACCCTATTTATATGAATTGGCCAAAAGAATGAATGTATAGGCAACTAATTATATATTAGATCCCCTTCAATGATCTATTTTTTTCTTGAGATTTTTCTAGGTGAACATTTGGTTTTCAGGGATGGTCAATTTCTAGAGCCAGCAATGTGACCACTTTAGGGTTTGTTTTCTGATGCATCAGCTAGTTCTTATCACTTATCAGGAGAATTAGCAAGTGCAATGGACTAAATGTTTGTGTCCCCCCGCAAAATTCATAAATTAAGCCCTAACCCTCAATGTGATGATATTAGAGAGGTGGAGCTTTCTGGAGGTAATTAGGTTTAGATGAGGTCATGGGGAGTCCACATGAGGGGATTCATGCCCTTATAAGAAGAGGAATAACCACCTGAGGTCTTTCTCTGCCATGTGAGAGCAAGGCAGCCATCTGCAAGCCAGGAAGAGGGCCCTCACCACAACCTGACCAAGCTGGCATCCTGACGTCAGACTTCTCAGTCTCCAGAACTGTGAGAAATGACTGTCTGCTACTGAAGCCACCCAGTCTATGGTATTTTGTTATAGGAGCCTGAGCTCAGATACCAAACAACCTACAAGTTTGCTGCCTTGGGGAAAATTCAGTAAGTGCATATTGAGCACCTATTATGTGCAATGCACCACACCTTAAGCCCCACAGGACACTAAAAGCAATAATACCGGAAGTGATAAATAAGAGGGACTGAAGTAGGAAGTTATAAGCTAAGGAGACAATGCTGCTGTAAATGACTAGGGAAGGAGCTGTAACACTAAGGTCCATGGGCCAAATTCAGCCTATAGTTGTTACTGTACATAAAGTTGTACTGGAACACGGCCACGCTCACTCATTTATGTATTGTCTGTGGCTGCTTTCTCATTAATGGCAGAGTGAAGTAGTTGTGAGAGACTGTACAGCCCACAAAGCTGAAAATATTTACTATTTGGCCCTTTACAGAAAACGTTTGTCATTCCTGGTCTATCCAGGGGAAGGGTGATAAAGGACTAAATTAAGGACATACCAAGAGGAATAGAAAGAAGAGAAACAAATTGATAGGGTGTATATTAGCACATTTGTGATAAAAAATTCCCATAGCTCATGATATGTTCTGCCTTTACAACCCAAAAGAATTAGAAATCTGAAAGGTATGTGGCATAAAACTTGCTTGGTTATTAACGCTCTCATTATAAAAACAAATTGAAAGAGATGTAAATGCATTTCTTTGTCTTTACCTCCAACAAAAGATCAATTAGTGGAGTCTGCTTGCTGGCAGGGGTAAGACAGAGGTTGTCTATTATTAAGACCCGCATGAAGTCAAAAACGAACTTTTTAGCAGGGTGATTGGTCAGGTATGTCTTGACACCCACGTTGCAGTACTCTGATTGGCTTCTGTTCATCCCTGTGTCTGCTGCAAAGGCTTTAAACTCTTCTGCTGGAGATCCAACTTCATCATCAAGATCAGTCACCTAGTAAAATCAAGTGGAAATATATCCTAGTCACATTCGATTTCATTTGATATTTTTACTTCCACCAAATTGTAGCAGCAACAGTATTTTTGTTCAGTGTTTCCCTCCTATTAAGCTATTCAGTGCATTACATCGTTCACTTTGCTTTACTTATTTTCTCTTTTCAGGGTGGTAATCGGGCACCATATGTCACGATTACTCAACACATGCTCTTTCTAATATTAAACTACTCACTGGCCACTAACCATATAACTGCTTTATGTTGAATTTTATCTCTATTGTGGATAACTGAACTTGAAATAAATGAAATAATAAAATGAGAATGACTATATTTGCTTATTTAAAACATACCTACTGAGAAGTCAAGTGTTATAGACTTTCAGATAAAGATCTGGCATAATGATTGCACCCAAGGGCTGACCCATTTTTGTAAGTTAAAAAAAAAAAAAAAACCCAAATAAGTAAGCAATACAAAACTAGTACCAAGTTTGAGCCAACAGAAAAAGAAAGAAGGATTAGAAGACAGATTACAAGATGCCGACAAGGAAAATACATCGAAATATTACTAAAATCTTTTTTTACCAAAAATGTGGATTCTAAAATTATAAACAAGCCATGGTGTTAAGGTTATGTGCTATACTTGCTTTTTTCCTAAAAATCGCCATAATTTTAGAACGAGTATTTCACCATTATACATGAAGAAAAATTAGTATGAAGAAGATACCTTATTCCAGCCTCTTGAGTAAGTGGTAGAAGTAAGACAAAACATCATGAAATTCTGAAGTTCTATGGAAGAACAACTGTCTTTTGGGTTCGTTTTAAAGGACAAAAGAAGTATTTACATTACGTATGATTACAGTCTAATAACTTTCTCTTTAGTGCAAAATATGAAAAATAACCGTTGAACAAAATAGAAAAAGTTGAACAGAAGGGACAAACACACATGTCATTTCTTATAAAGACAATCAATCCTGTAATTAATTTGCAAAGACTAAATGCAGGAGATGCCTAATTCCTGAGATAAATGAAGTGGAAATAAATTTGGTCTCACTAGAGTTCTGTAACCTGATTTTACAACTATACAGCTATCATTAAATATAAGAAGAAATGGATCAACAACTGCATGAAGATGGAATTCACTAATGAGGGACTTACAAGAATATGGTAAATGAAAACAGGAAGTAGAATTCACTGTTATTTCAAGGGAAAGCAGAAGGAGCATGTGGGGAGCCAGATACCAGATAATGATGTAAGAGATGAAGCAGAAAGTTATGAAACTGTAACTTGGTGAGAAGCTTAAAAGATTGGCCAAAAAAATCTGCTAACCATTGGAGCAGACTAATTCCAGTTTTGATATTTTCCTCCCCCTTTCCTACCATCTCTGAGTAAGGGCGAATGTTGAAGGGGAAGACCGTGGCTGCTAATGCACACAGGAAGTCGGGGCTCATCCACATGGAGGCCAGGTCTGGGACATTGTGATACAAGTATCTAAAGAACTGCATCAGGGTCACAGGATATTCCCGGAGCCAAGATCCCTCTTCTTCTGACTGCCAAGGCTGCCATGGGGACAAGAGAGGAAACAACATGTTAGAAAAACTGACACTACTAAGTTACTCACTACTCTTCTAAAAACGGATAAATTGATGGTCCAGAACTCTTGTAAACCACACACAGGAGCAAACACACAGGCCAACAAATCTAGAAATAAGCTAAAACAAAGGTGATACCCCTAGAAACTGACAGGATATTTTTCTATTCATTTCAGTACTCACAGCTCAGTAACTAGAGTCAATGGTTTTGATTATTCATCGTTATCAACATGAGCATGGCTGGAGCCAGTAGTGGCTCTATTCCCATCAAAGTTGCCCCATCCTCCATCAAGCCAGAGAGTTAGGATTAAGATAAAAATGGGGAAGTTGGGCTTCCCTGGTGGCGCAGTGGTTGAGAGTCCGCCTGCCGATGCAGGGGACACGGGTTCGTGCCCCGGTCCGGGAAGATCCCACATGCCGCGGAGCAGCTGGGCCTGTGAGCCATGGCCGCTGAGCCTGCGCGTCCGGAGCCTGTGCTCCGCAACGGGAGAGGCCACAACAGTGAGAGGCCCACGTACCGAAAAAAAAAAAAAAAAAAAAAAATGAGGAAGTTACTTGACCTTTCTGAGCCTCCTACTGTCATATAAAAAATGAGAACGGTGCTCTTAACCATTATGCAACTGTGATATTGTGATTCATAATAAGAAATATATATTTAGTCTTTGTTCCATTTCAGGCACAGAGATCCTAAAACCCTTGGCATTTCCTAAGTGATAAAAGAGCCATAAATGTGTCTTTTTGTTAATCATAACAAGCTGCTTTCCACCACACTTGAGTTTATGTTGATGGGCTGTCTTGCCAGGGGAACCAACCATGGCACTAGAAGGCTGGAAGTTAACCGAACCTGTTCCCCACAGCCCCCAGGGACGAAGAGGGGCTGGAGACCAGGCTCAGTCACCAGTGACCAATGATTTAATTAATCATGCCTGTGTAATCAAGGTGCCATAAAAATAAAAAACATGGGGTTCAGAAAGCTTCTGGACTGATGAATACGTGGAGGTGCTGGGAGAGTAGCAGGACGGAGAGGGCATGGAGGCTCCATGTCCCTTCCCACCTTGCCCTATGCACCTCTTCCAGCTGGTTGTTCCTGAGATACGTCCTTTTATAATAAACTGGTAATCTAGGAGGTAAAATGTTTTCCTCAGTCACGGGAACCTGAAATTTATAACTGGTGAGTCAGAAACACAGGTAACAACCTGGACTTGTGACTGGCATTTGAAGTGGGGCAGGGTTGGTGGGGGGGAGGGGTATCTTGTGAGACTGAGCCCTCAACCTGTGGTACCCGATGCTACCTCCCAGTAGATAGTGTCAGAACTGAATTGAACTGTTGAACACCCAGCTGGTGTGGTGAAACCTTCCACATACTTGGTGACCAGAAGTGTCAGAAGTAAAGTAGCGTTGTAGTAGAATATTGAATAAAGTAGACACATAGGAGTTGTTTTTCCTTAAAAGCCTTACAACAATAACAGTGATGATGATGATAAAAGAGTAACAAAAAAAGAATATATTTCAACAATGCTTATCTTCTGATACTTCTCCAGAGAGTGGCTTCTTTTTCAGCTTAGATTTTTATAATTGTTTATGAATAAAAACCAAAACAAGAATCCCAAAGCATTCTAAATTAACACATTTAATAGTAACATTCTTTTCTTAGATGGCATAAGAATAGTTTTGACTAAAATCAGATTTATCAGGTACTTGTAATCCAAAGAGTCTGGTTAATAATTCCTCTTACAATGTGATCCTAAATCGTGTAAACAAATGAAATCATTATTCACGGTATTCCTGTAAGAAAGGTAGGAACATACATTTTGTCATTTACTCTTTCAATTTTTCATATCTAAGTTAGAAATAATTAGAATAGAAAACATAAAAACAAATACAAAATAAAACTTGCACTGATAACATTTTAAATCTCTAAATGAGAGTGATTTTAAAAGTTCAAACAACATATTGCAATGACATTCAGTACAATATATATTCGTTATATACACTTATACATTGAAATATGTATTTTATAGCGCTAACAGCATCAGTTAACACTTATGAAGTGCTTACTCTACACCAGGCACTCTTGTAAGTGCTTTGTGTATATACTAACTCATACATCCTCACAAGAGTCCTAAGAGATAAATTCTATTATTACCAGCATTTTATACATAAGGAAACTGACGCACATGAGGTTAGTATGTCTGAAGTACCAGAGTAGGGATTCTGAACCTAGCTCCCGAGCTCAGGATCTTAACAACTGCATGGTCTTTCCTTACACTAAAGATAACAAAACACAGAGGCTGAGGTTCCAGAGACCACATAGTAAATAAAGAGTTATGACAGCAAAGGATTCTTCTATTTTAAAAAATATCACAGGCAGGAAGAACTACCGACAGGTATCAGTATCTCAGGAACTTACTGAATTCAGCATGCTGCGGAGCATCCCCAATAATAAAAAAGCAGCTTCTGTGCATACGTTATGGATAGAAGAGACCACAGTTCCACTGGAGGCAGGCACTCCAAAGATAAATGTCCAAATGGAATCTAAATCAAACTGCAGAGGTGAAAGTGAATAAAGATTAGCCGTTGCCAATTTTTTTCAGTAGAGACCCTCAAAAGTTCTAATATTCTAAAATTTCTTTGAAATTAATTAGTTTTTTCCAAAGTGAGCAATGACAAAGAGATAGAGACCTAGCACTCCTCCCTCCTATATTTTAAAACTCATTTTTACATTTACAAGGCAAAGTGAATATTATGTATCATCCCGTCTTAGATCTATGTTAAAAACATAATTTTCTTTTTTTTCCCTAAGGAAAACAAACAAAAATAAAATACTTGCTAATTAGCTAGGCGATGAAATTAAAGAACTGATGGTCTTAAGCAGGATCTTTTTAAAAAGCACATTGAACTTACTCTTTCCCCCACTCTCAGCAATGTTCTAATTCACTTTTAGGTTACATACAGATGAAGATTTGATGAAATAAAAATCAGTTTGAGGAGATTTATTCATAGTAGTTTTATATAACACTTTATGACTATGGTGTCATGCTTATTTTGAAAATTACATAACCAACCAAACTCTGCTAAGCATGAATCTGTACTGTGACTTAATGTATGGGTACAGACTCAGCGTTTTCATTTAAAAGGTTTTGTCAATGACTAGAGTTGATTTGAATAGCATTTTGGCATTATTATGGAAGTATAACTGAGTTTAAAACTAAATTCCTATGTCTTTGCAGTGCCACAAACATGAACTATATAGAAATATCCATGACGGTCTCAGATTAGAAATCAGGTAAAGCCTTACTGTTTTCCTGACGTGGACATTATCTATCATTGAGAATTTAAAAACATTTTTCTAATCAGACTTGTACTAAGAATCCTTTCATACCCACCCAATTTATGGTATGTACACTACTCCATTTTTAATTCTACAGAAATTATATTTCTAGATAAAATCATGTTACTCAAAAGAATTCTTTTGATCACCATTAAAATATCATCCAAAGTCTTCACGCATATATAATCATATAGAGTAACCATAAAGAGAAAAAGACCAAATAGGTACAAAGGACTTCTTTTTGGGAAAATTGTCTATGGTACTTTCCGATTTTTATGTTCCAAATCAAATCCCAAACGTGAGAAAGGGATGGAACCAGTTGATTTTAGTGTGATTAACCCATCACCCTGCGGTGACTTTCTAACAAATGTAATTACACTTACACCCTACTAGATAATTCCTACCTGGCAACCCTGCTTACATCGGCTGCTGATGACAGGCACACTGACCTGCAGGTTCTCAGGCAGCTCACTAACTGGCTGCTGCAGAAACAATGCCATGAGGAGAAAATAGAGGGCAGGGACATTAGTGTGTTTAGGAAGGAATGACTGAAGAACTGGAAAACCAGGAAAATGACAAGCATCCCGGTTAATCTCCCTGACAGTCGATCTCCCACCAGCACTCCTGCCCACGTTGAATCCTAAGAGAAGAGGAAACAACGATAAGGACAAAATTAATAATCGATTACCATGCTACATTAACAAAGAAAGGAGTAATTCAGCATATGTGACATTTCCATCCAGAACATTCACATTAATATAAGTAATTAACTATTCAACTGTTGAATTAATCTTTCAGTCAAAAGTTTTACTTTACTATCTCTTTGACTTTGGCAAGCCTGTCTATTAGGATACATGTCTCAAAACACAGCTGAAGCAGTCAGATACAAGAGGTAGTATAAATTCTACTCATTAAAAGAATGACCTCCAAAGAGTTCTAACATTTCCCTAAGAAGAAAGTAATATTCAAAACAGCCAGAATTTAAGATGCTACAAAAAAATGTAACTTAAAAATAAAGTTAATATATTTCATTTGTCCTGAAAATCATGATAAACTAATTACCTTAAATGATCTATGAATCAAGAGACAAGACAAAATGAATATGCAAAATAATCTTTCCTCACAACATGATCTGTAACTCTGCTGGAAAGCTGTCTGGCAGTGGGATAGCAAGTCTGAACCCACTGTCACTGTGGTTATCTGAACATCCAAAATCTGTTCTAGAACCACAGCTCTACCAGGAGATGATCACTGCTTATTAATGTGGCTTACAGCACCAGCCTTTCTATCAATCCTGTTTCCTCCTTTATATAACTAACTAACTAACTTTGGGAAACAACTCAAACATCTAGTTGTTTTTGTTTTTTTTTGCGGTACGCAGGCCTCTCCCATTGCTGAGCACAGGCTCCGGACGCGCAGGCTTAGAGGCCATGGCTCACAGGCCCAGCTGCTCTGCGGCATGTGGGATCTTCCTGGACCGGGGCACGAACCTGTGTCCCCTGCATCGGCAGGCGGACTCTCAACCAGTGCGCCACCAGGGAAGCCCTCAAACATCTAGTTCTTTTGCCACCCCAAACCTAGTACAGTGCTCAGTACAGAAGAAATGTTGGCTAGAGATTCAATGGAAAACTTCTGCAAACAGCAAGATGAAAGATTGACTTTTACTCTGAAACAATTTTTATTTCAAATGAATATTCACATTTTTTTCCAAGTTCTTTTTTCTATGATGAAGTAAGCACATACTTGTTACTACTTAAAATAATGAAAGAGAAATTTGTATCTAGGTGGCTTTTTAAACAGTTCATCCAAATCAATTGCTCAGTGTGATATGAATTAATCTTCTAAAGCATGCTCTTCTAATTAACAAAAAATTGGACAGCAAATTACCAACCTCTTTCATGTATCATCTCATTTCTTAGACAATGGGCATGTAAGAAACTGCTATTATCCTTTTTATAATGTAGAAAATATGCGATTTGTTCTAAGTCATAAAGTTAATGAGTGGTGGCACCAGGACTTGAAGCCTGTAAAGCTAAACTGTCTCCGTTGGCCTTCTCAATGACATTGTCACATTTCTGAAAAACTGGCTGCATTAGGATGCTGGGTGATTTTTGTTTCTAGTAAATTCTAAATGAAATCATGAATATAAAAAAGTCTGAGCCTTAAGAAATCAAAAAACATAAAGTGGTATTTTATACATTAAGTAGGAAAAGAAATTTTGATCAAATTATATGTCCTAAATGAAAACCAATACTAGCATTAATTTTCCTTTCCAAATTTTCACACTCTATTTCCACCCCATAATTGATATTAAAGAATATCTAATATGTTATTAGCAATTAAGCATTCATTTAGATTCAAGTTACAGCTACATGGAAGGTATTTTTATAAAGAAAAATCTGACAAAAAACTAAGAAATATGAATAAAATATTCAAAAACTTTAGGTTGTTCATCATATCAAAGAGAAACAGAATCAAATGAGATGATATATATGTAGATATAAATATACATCCGTATATATACACAAGTATGTATGTATCAGATATTCAGGGAAAGTTATATTAAATTTAATCAAATTTAAATTAAACTTAAATACCTAGATTTCTCTTTTAGAACCAAAGCAGCATATGCAATATACAAGCAGGTATCAATGAAGCACAAATAAATTCTAAGACATGAAGTCAGGTAGGTCAGATAAGTTAAAAGCACCTTTTCCTGATATTACTGAAGTGATGTAGGACAGAAAAAAGGACAGAACTGACTGTCAGAAGACAGATACTCAGACATATTACTGTCTGACACAGGAAGCTTATGTATTTAACAGTATTATTTTCCTAATTAGAGAGAAATTAATTCTTAATGTATACTCATTAGGTTTATTTCCTATAATATATAACTTATATACCATAAAGTACATACACCCGTATCTGGAATCCTGAAGGCAAGTGAGATGACATATGTTAAATAATTTTGCAAACTGCAAAGTCCTAGGTGAAACTTAGGTATTATTTTGGCCTTCAGTGAGAAGCAGTGCTGTCAATTAGCATTTAAAACTCTTACATTCTCTGAACTCACACTGAATTGTGCCTTTCACTGTTTATTCTCTTAGTAGCTACTAGCTACTATTAAGGTCAAAAAGCTAAATTTCTTGCTACGAAACTGTTTATGACACTTGTTGGCTATATCTTTCTCCCAGAGTCAATGCAAAACAGCAATCTATTTTTCAGATCATAAAGTCTCTATAATGATAATAATTTAAAATGCATTTTTTTTTTTTTTTTTTTTTGCGGTACACGGGCCTCTCACTGTTGTGGCCTCTCCCGTTGCAGAGCACAGGCTCCGGATGCGCAGGCTCAGCGGCCATGGCTCACAGGTCCAGCCGCTCCGCGGCATGTGGGATCTTCCCGGACTGGGGCACGAACTCGTGTCCCCTGCACTGGCAGGCAGACAGACTCTCAACCACTGTGCCACCAGGGAAGCCCTAAAATGCATATTTTAAAGCAGACAATTTTCTTGAGAAATCATTTCACAGTGAATTTCTTTCTTCATCACAAAGTTCCTTGAGACGTTTTTCGCATGTGAAATAACAATAAAATAATCCTATGGTGTAAGCTCTATCTTCCTACCATTTGCTATAACATTTGACAAAGTAGTGCAGGTTGCACCTAGGTATTGATACTTGAACATTTTTTTTTAACAGATAAATTACATATTAAATTCTGATACCTAATTTTTCCACCTGACAGGGTAAATAGTTATTCTTAATGCTTATTGCAGAATACAATTATATATGATTTTAAACTGTAATGTTATAAAGACAAATATATTTTTTAAATACTTTAAGAACTGAATGACTATAATTTTCAATAAAAACATTATCTTAAATATATATTTTCCAAAATAAGATCATTAATATGAACAGAAATATATACCAGTTCAAATAAATCTAACACAGGAAACTGTAATTTTCTAATATTGTTTAAATGCTCAGTTCCGTGTTGAAAACAGCATAGAACCAGTAAGCAGAGAATAAGGAGCTTTGGCTGAAACTTCAATGAGCTTAAATATTTGTGTGGCAATATAACATAACTATTAAAAGCATGGGTTTTGGATTGAGCGACCTGGATTCAGATTTTTTTTTTTTTTTTTTTTGAGGTACACGGGCCTCTCACTGTTGTGGCCTCTCCTGCTGCGGAGCACAGGCTCCGGACGCGCAGGCTCAGCGGCCATGGCTCATGGGCCCAGCCTCTCTGGAGCATGTGGGATCTTCCCGGATCGGGGAACGAACCCGTGTCCCCTGCATCGGCAGGCGGACTCTCAACCACTGCGCCACCAGGGAAGCCCTGGATTCAGATTTTGACACTTCTTACCTGACAAGTGACTTCACCCCTATGCCTTGACTTTCTCATCTGTAAAATGGGTATTTATATATCATAGTGTTACTGTGAAAATGAAATAAGTTATTGTGAAACTGAAAAGTGTTTGTAACTGGTACAGAATAGATGCTCAAAATATTATTATTAATTCAGTTCTGATAATTTGCAAATTATTTATAGATCAGAAAGAGGACTATACAACAAAAAGAAATCATAAGAAATTTACTTGAGTTTTCACATCTTAATATCCTGTCTCTGACTTCAGTTTGATTTGCAATTAAAAAAGCCAAATTTGAAACTTTTTATTCTTTTTACTCTATCATTAATCAAAATTCATGACTCAATGGTTGTTAGACAAACTGAAGAGTATAAGCTTATATAAGATTTAAAAACAAAACACAAAACAGCTTATTTCAAAGCAGCCGACTGTAAAAGTCCCATACCTAATACAGTCCCGATCTTATTGGTTAAGACGGAATCTGTCTGTTCCAGCCACCCTCCACCACTGAGTCCTTCCTTGAACTTGATGAGAATAGACTGATTACTCAGTAGGACGACAAGAATCCTCATGGCTGCCGTAACTGTGGTGGAATGCAAGTGTTCTTCCATAAACATCATAATCCAGTCAAAACCCAGCGTCCTGACCAGCTCTTCGCAAGCTCTATTCAAAGATAGATGGATTAAACAAAACAAACATTAATTTAAAGGATTATGATTTCAAATTAAAAAAAATAAGACTAGTTTCATTCTTGAGATACAATAAATTTCAGGGTTTAAAAAAAATCTATTAAAAGTCAGTGGCAAATCTTTCTTTTGTCTACCATGAATTAACTAGTAGTAGCAACTATTACCATCAATGCTCAAAAGATTTTACTTACTGCAAATTAATGCTTGTCTTTTCTTTAGATGTGTAAACCAGTTTTAGTAAGATATCTAGAAGTCTGTTCCTCAAAAGTATAAGATTGGCAGATACAAGACCTCCAAACTCTTCTTCAGTTCCTACAATGAAAATAAATACATTAAATTGCCCTAGCTGATAAACTAGGATAAAATATCCAACACTGTTCTAGGAAATCTCACTGAAACACACCTTTCAGAAAACATTTTCTCTAGGAGTACTTTCCACTCAAGTGAACAAGAAAAAGGGTCCAACATTTCTCTTTAGAATCCTGAAAACTGTTCATTTACTTATGAAATTATCTAAACAAGTGATAATAAAGACTGTGAACCCTTTTTTATATTAATATTCCCTTCTCCTACCAACAGGGGTAAAGTAATCAAACGAGGATCACAGGAACAAAAATAACAATGCAAACCCTTAATTTCTAGTCTTTTTGAAGGACTTAAATGGTTAAAATTTCCAGATTTAAAAATGAAAAGAGGAAGCATAAATTATTCAATAATTATAATACATAAAGTAAAGTGAGAATTAAATAGCACAGACAAGAGGGAAAGGCACACAAATGCACAGGAGAACTTGGGGAAGAAAGGAAGGAAGACATAAAGCTTACGGTTCTCAATGGATAGTACTGGAAGCACAAGGGACTGGGATCAATGGCCTAGTGTTGCAGGCCCAGCTCTGCCACTAAGAGCTCGGGGTTAGTAAGTCACAATCCACATGCTTTCTTTCCTTTATTCTATAATTGAAGCTCAGGCTAAAGTTTAATGACCATGGTTATATGCTTTTACTTGTTTGGGCAAGGGACTATTTTTACTTTTAAACAGTATCTTTTAAAATGCTAACTTAGTGCCTTAATCATTGAGAAGGGTGCTTTAAGCTTACCAAGGGGAACTCAAGATTCCCTCCCAGGCTAACAGGCATAGGACTGGTAATTTACAAATTGCCTTGTGACAAATGGAATGGACAACCTAAATTGACAAATGAATTACTTCCTTTCAATAAAATGACAATCCACATAGAAATTAAGAATTCTCCTTAGTTTTTATGCCTATTTTTTTCACTGTCAGTTATGTCCCGCTAATTTTCAAATAGTTTAAAACAATTAACTCTGAAAGAAATTTCCAGGTTAACTTCTTTCCATTCGAACTGATGCTTTACTCCACATTGCACTGTGCTTTCATGCAATTTATTTTATTTTGCATTAATTATTATATCACCGTTCACCATTATTCAAGCCATTTTTTTGGCAGGTGTATCCTGAAGACTATGTAAGCTACATGAAAGAAAAAATTATGGTTTTAATTTTTTGGAACATCCTGTTATACTTAAGACGGTCCAGTCCACACAATTAAACAATCAAGGTCATATACTAACAAGACCAGCAATATGCTCCTGACTTTCTCTATTCTTTCAAATGGCAATAAATTGATGAGGAGACTAGTCTAATCAACTTGGCAGATCAAGAGAAAATTTTCCTAATTTATACATCCCTGCTACTGTGCTCTTGTCAAAAAAAGTTTACAGCACTAGTTGTAGTTATTGAATTCAATGGCCAGCAAGAAATATGGAGACTAGAGAAATATTTTTCCCATATCTTTTTTTTTATACTTGAAATAAACATGTTATACAGTTCCAAAGATTTTAAAAGGACTTTCCTTTTTTTTTTTGGCCGCATGGCACAGCATGTAGGATCTTAGTTCCCTGACCAGGGATCGAACCCGATCCCCCTGCAGTGGAAGTGTGGAGTGTTAACCACTGGACTGCTAGGAAAGTCCCAGGACTTCCCTTTTTAATTCCTATTTACTTGGCTTATATTAATTCAGAACTTAGAAATAATCTTTGTATAAGGTAGAATAGTGCAGTGGTTTAGAATGTTAGTATTCAGGATGGCTTAGAATGTTGGACTACCTGAGTTCAAATGCAGTAGTATGATCTCAGGTAAGTTTCTCTTAAACCTTCTGGGCCTCAGTGTCCTCACTTTTTGTAAAACTGTGATAACAACAGGACCAATTTCATAGGACTGTTATAAGATTATATAGAGCACTTAACAGTGCCTGGCAAATATTAAGCACTAAATAAGTGTTATCCATTGATTTGATCTATATGCTTCTCACCCACTGCTAATTTGCTTCACCAAAGAAATATCAACATTCTTCCAAATGGTAGGAAGTAAGTGGTTACTGGCCTTATATTCTGCTCTATGATTAGTAGAAGTCAGCCTCTCAAATCTCTGTTTCACCTTTGAAAAACATAATTACACCACTTTCTCTTCTTATTCATGAAGCACCAGAGAGGCTGTGCTCTGATTGATATAGCCAATGTGGAAGAGAACTCCCAGATGGATAGGGTCATAAGAGTTTTAAAGGAAATCATTTATGTGACATAATTTGGGAATAATGTAACAGGATAATAATGTAAATAATGCTGAACAAATATAAAATATTGTGAATTTAATTACAGGTTAATCTAAAGGTCCTTTTGATGTTTTCCAAGCAAATCTCCTGCTCTAGAATACACAACTGGAAAAATACATTCTAACAAGAGAAAAATATGCTTCAAGGGAGGAGAGTTTTTTTTTCAAAAAAAAAAGTGGTTGTCATGGGCCCAGGAACTACAACTTAAGAAAATTTTATTCTACACTTACATAAAGTGAGTCTAGTAAAATATTCTTTCCCTCAATGACTATTAAATATTTAACAGGGAAATAAAAATAACCGCAATATAGATACAATTCACTTTAGCAAGAATCGATGTTTCTGAAGAGTTTTACATAAATTAAAAAAAAATGTTCAAAAATTAACTGGAAGAGTTTATTATTTAAAGGAACATTGCTATAAATCCTGTAAAAATAAGAAAGATTTTATTTTTAAAGTAAATTCACACCCTATTCAATTTGTAGGTAATTCTGTACTTCTGCATATTGTAGAGCCTTGGTCTAAGACAAATACATCTGTGAAAGACCAAAAAAAGTAATGTAAGGAGAAAAGTAATATAACAGTGTCACATATAATTCAGGTCTAACTTGTGTCAGAAGAAAACAGGGTATAGTAATTAGGTTCCAAGCTCCAGAACTGACTCACCAGTGTCAGGCTTCTCTTCATGGTTTATTTCCATAACTACAAATTTCTCACAAACTGCGAAGGTTGGTAAAGTAGAAGAAATAAACTGGCCAAACCTTTAAATACAAGAAAAAAGAGGTTATAGATTTTATTTTTTCTCTCTCCGAAACAAACAATACTAAGAAACAAAAAGCAAAGAAATGGAAACCAAAATAGTACTTCTTATTTTAACTAATCTTTTACAGACCTCACATGATTGTATTTCATTTGCTTCCCCTCGAACTGTTGCAATTAACATTATATGTTATAATGTTTTAAAATACGTATAGGGAAAAATACACTTCATCAGAAATATGAGTCCTTTAATGCACTAATCTAAATTTCAAAAACCAAATGGTATGATCCAAATTAAAATGTCCTAACATTATTTATATGGATCTACTGTAGCCTAGTAGTCAAGTACTTGGGTTTTGGAAACACAGGTAAGATCAAAATCCTAGCTCTATCAGTTTTTAATCATGTTATTTGGGGCAAGTAGCTTAACCTCTCTGGGCTTTAATTTCTTAATTTGTAATGCAGAGAAAAATAAAAGCCTTGATAGGTTTCAGTGATAATTTCAGCAAAGTGATCATCATAACACCAGGATAAGACCTAAATAAATATTGTTAATAATAATGACAAGCTCCAAAATAATTTTTAAACTCCAGTTTTAAATCTGTCACCAAGTTAAAAAAAAATGCTTTCAAGATAACTGTATATAAAATGAGTGATTTATGTGCTACATCAATTAGAGATTAGTTTACTGGGAATACTCTAGCAATAATGTGTGATTTCACCTGTAATACCTGAGCAATTACATGACAAGCAGTGATTAAGTCTAATTTAAGCAGTTATCTACTTGGAAAATATCTTAGGTAGTTTTTTTCCTTCCATTTTCAGTCAAGATGAGAATTATCATGTGCCTATTAGAACAGTTCTACATACACTCCATAAATATGTCTTAAGCCATATTTCACACTGGCAGCAAAATAATACTCATATAAAAGGTCTGAATATACAACAATAAAATACCACCATCAGTTTGGGTGATAGAGAACAAATACAAAAGACATGGCATGTCCACTTTGGGTGTACGTGCATGTGTATATGTGCTTCTGCACGTACATTTGAGAAGTAGCAAGGCTTGGGGAAGAGGGCTGTGGACCAAGAATTCCTACACTGAACGTTTTTATGTCCAGGACAATCAGCCTCACTGGGCTAATTTTAACAACTTTTCTCACCAGAATTCTATTATTCGCTAGTGACAACAACTGGCTTTGCGAGATACATTCATGTTTTCCACGCCTTACAAATATCTTGAATAGTATTACTTTTACACGTGTTACCTAGGCATAGGAACCAATTATGTTCATCTCAATCATCTTAACCTCGTTGGTACTTTTAGTTAACAAACAAACAAATACAGAAGTTTTCACTACCTGAGCAGATCATTGCTGTTGGGAAAACCTTGCAGTAAGAAGCTCAGCACATTACTAATAGCAGCAATTGTAGGCTGGGATAAAGACATATCTCGAAGAGTCAGTAGTAGCTTTGGGATTAGCTGGAATTCCCTCATTAACTTGGCATTCTTTGAAGCTTCACTATAAGAGAAGGAAGATTTTATACACTGTACTAGTATCTCTTCTATAACTGAACAGCTAACAATTTAGGTATCAACTAATACCTGGACTCTGTGAGCAATTCAATGAAGTGTTCAAATAAGGAAAGATGAAGTTCATATGGTGCATGGAGCCAGACCTATAATAAAATAAAGACCAGTGGTATATTTAGGGTTAAAAATACCCCAAGTTCCAATCCAATAAGCGCAAATGCAGCACATATAACTTATTTCACTTAATTAATTGAATATAACCACTTCATTAGTTTTTATTTATTGTAGCCCTTTAAAACTGCCTGTATATAGGACTTCTGGTTCTGTTCATAAAGAGATAATTGCTGTGGAAATTATCCTCCTAGAGTAAACAACTAGAAAGGCAAGATCTATAGAAAATTTCTCTGGAATCAATGACTGAATACTATTAATGAATATTGAATACAATATACTGAATAGAATGAATACGGAATACAAAAACTGAATGACAGGAATCTTGTGTGGGTCCAAAACTGGAAATAACCACTGCAAACTGGCACAGCAAACAATTCCTAAAACTCACAAAGGGCTGAAACTACTTTGCACTCCCACCAACCAGTATAGAGACTTCAAAATACATGGGAAGGTTGGGTAGAGGTCTCAGAAGTGTAATACCTTAGTAGGGGGGCTAAATTACCACTAAAGATTAATCAAAGTCCACCCTAACAAAGCTTAAAAGCATGCCTCAAAAGAATCAAGATAACTGCAATACTAGAGCAAAGTTTAATACTCTTTAAAATAATAAAACAAAATTTAGCATTCAACAATGTAAAATTCAGCATCCAATCAAGTTCCCAAGAATGCAAAAAAAAAGGGAAAATATGAGCCATAATAGGAGAAAAAAACCCAATCATTATAAATAGGCCCAGAAATGACAGAGATGATAGAATTATTGAGATCTTTAAAAAGCTATTAAATATGCTCCATAAGCTAAAGAATGTAACAAAAAATATGAAAATGATGAGGAGAGATATAGAAGATAACCAAGATCCAAAATGAACTTCTACAGATGAGAAATAAAATATTCAAAATGAAAAACAGGGGCTTCCCTGGTGGCGCAGTGGTTGAGAGTCCGCCTGCTGATGCAGGGGACACGGGTTCGTGACCCGGTCCGGGAAGATCCCACATGCCGCGGAGCGGCTAGGCCCATGAGCCATGGCCGCTGAGCCTGCGCGTCTGGAGCCTGTGCTCCGCAACGGGAGAGGCCACAACAGTGAGAGGCCCGCGTACTGCAAAAAAACAAACAAACAAAAAAAAGAAAAACATACTGGATGGGACTAACAGAGGATTAGACACTGCAGGAAAAATGTTCGGTAAACTCAAAGACATAACAGCAGAAACTATTCAAAATGAAGCATGAGAAAAAAATACTGAAAATAAATGACTAGACAGAGTATTAGTGACTTGTGGGACAACAGCCAGGAACCTAAGATACATGTTAACTGCAGTCCAAAAAAGGTGTGTGTGAGTGGTGGCGCTGGAGGGGTGCGGGTGTCGACCAGGGAAAACAGCTGAAGAAATGATGGCTAAAAAATTTCCCATTTGATAAAAATGAGAAACTCACCAACTTAAAAAAGTCAACAAAGCCCAGGCAGAAGAAACATAAAGACAAGGGAATAACTGACAATTTTAAGGTATGAAAAGAATAAAAATCATCAACTAGAATTCTATTCTATGCAAAAATATCCTTCAAAAAAGAAGGAAAAATACTTATTCAGATGGGACAATTTATCACCAGTAAACATGCACTACAAGAAATGTTACAGCAAGTTTTTCAGGCAGACATATCATTCCATTACAAGATGGAAGTCTGGATCTACACAAAGGAATAAAAAATGCCATAAATACTGTTTGCTGCATATACTATGTGGGCAACTATAAAAATTTTTTAATGCCTTTAAAAGATAATCGACTATTTAAAGCAAAAATAATACAAATATTCTGGGGATTATAAACATACAGAAGTAAAATGTATGACAACAATGGCACAAAGGACAGGAAGGGAGAAATGGAAGGGTACCATCGCAAGGTTTTTACACTATAGGTGAAGTAGTATAATGTACTTTGAAGACAGACTGAATTGTTACACATGTATATTGCAAATTCTAGAACAACCATTAAAAAAGAAAATGCTTGGATGCTATTACAATTATTTTACTTATATTGTCAAAGAGCTGTTCTAAAAATAGGGTAAATTAAGTATTTATTGACCACTACAGTTTGGGGTTATTAGGAATGCCATATGAAGCCACAAAGGGAGCAGAGTACTATAAAATGAAGCCAAAATTTGTCAAGCAACTAAATTTCTGATGTTTATATACTGAATTTCAGTCAGAAATCTGAAACTAAAGATAATGTGTCAATTACCACATGTATACAAAGCTAGGCTTATTAAGTAGGTCCCTTAGTACTCTCATAATCCTCTCTGCATACCTTTACCTCTGTGCTTTCACAAAATTTTTATTGTCTATTTGCTTTTCTCTTCTAATGCACTAAATGCCTTGAGGCATGGACTCTACCTTTTATTTTCACATCCTTAGCACCTAATACAGTGCTTGGCTCAAACATATTCAATAATTATTTTCTAACAGAATGAGAGGTCTGTGTATCAGAACTTTGCATATCAGGCTGAGAAATGTGTATTTTATTGTGTAGGAAAGAAAAAGCACTGCAAGTTTTTTAATAAGTTATATGATTATATCTCAGAAAGAATGAGGTTAAAAAAATATAAGGTAGATTGAGGAAAGGGAGAAAGAACTGATCATTATTTTAGTAAGAATAGAATTGATTAGGGCTTGGATTAGGATGTAGCAGGAGAAAGAGAAAACACAGACTACATGAAATGTGGAAGCAGAATCTATATGACTTAATATGGGCTGTTTATAAACAGTGAGGAAGGAGGAAGCTGATTTTTCAACTTCAAGCCTCAGTGAATGGGGGAATGGTGGTGCTATTAATAGAAACAGAAGTTAAAAGCTCTAACTTGGGGAAGGATGTTAAGTTCGGCGTAGGTGTTGCTGGGATATAAAAATGGAAATGTTGAGGAAGAAGTTAGAAATAAGCCTGGAGTTCAGATATCAAGCTAAAGATTTAGGTTTGTGAGTCACCTCTGTAGAAATGAGGCTGTGGGACTGGGTGAGAATCTAAAGGAAAGAAAACAACAAATAAAGGAAAGGATAAAGCAGCAAAGGTGGACACTTTTATACAAAGTAATGAAAAGTCTATAACCAGAAAATTATGGGGAAAGTAGTGAGCAAGATATATGAACCAGGAGAGTGATGCCTAAAAGCTAGTGAAAGAACTAGGAGATGCAAGAAGAGGGAAATGGACTGCATCAGATGCTGCTGAGAGCTAGGGGTACTGAGAACTGAGTAGATGCCATGGAGTTTTATTTAGAAGAGGGCTGCTAATAAGCTTTCAAATAAAGTTTCAGAAAAGCAATTCGGGCACACAGTCTGTTTATTGGAGATTTAAAATAACTGACAAGATCGAGCTTATAAGAGTTACAAAGAAGAAGAGTGAGGGCCAGACATCACAGCAAACACCAAGTGCTAGGCACCATTCTGGGTGGTAGGGATACAAAGATGAAGATAGACATGATCTCTGCATTCATAAAGCCTTCAGCCTCACAGGGGGAGATTTTATACAGTGATGAGTATGCAAAGTGCTGTGAACAAGAAATGAAATGGAGAAAGGATATGCAAGATTAAGTGATGCCTTGAGAGGACAGAGTGGAAGCTGTTATGGTAATAAGACAGTAGAAATAAAAATTTTGCTATTTTGGCGAAAAGAATAGTTTCCTATACAGCTACTAGTAACCAAAATTTCAGATCTAGCTCCTATTTATTGAGGAAAAGTTACTATCAAAATTTTTTGGTGAAAATATGTTTGCCTCTACTGTAATGCCAGTGGCAACAGCAAACTGGCTATAGTTAGGCATATGCATTGCACCATTTCACTTCTATACTACTTGTAAAATGGAATATCTTTGGGAAGAAGGAACCCAGTCACTACCTTACTTTGTATATTTTACATTAACATGAGCATCATAAAATTTTAGAACATAAACACATCTTAGAGACAAAACTGTTCAATAGTTAACTCTATCAATATACAGAATAAGAAATCAGTTCCTTGATTATATATTACCAGTTAGTGTTTATATACATACTTCAAAATCACAAAGTAGATCCTGGAAAGCAGTTGAATTTGGAATAATGGAGGTCTCGTGTCCACTGTCAACAGTTCCCACCAAGGAAAAAGTTAGATGGAGAATGTGGCTGTTAAGAAGGGAACGTTTCTTCTTAAGCAGCATTGCCAGCAACTAAAAGAAAGCAACACCAAATGCCTGTCGGTCAATCATCATATACACATATACGCACACACACATACACACACACAAACACACATTGGAGAACACTAAGTAAAGCAATTCCTGAGACTTCTATGCTGGTTTCTAAATTTTTACTATGACAACGCAACATCAGAGAAAATCTGAAAAGCAGGGTAATCCCATCATCCTCTTATTAAAATATCCACTTTTACATAAACTATTCACACAGAAATATTTAAATTGTTGCCAACACGTATATACAATTTTTTACTCTTGTTCTCTACATAACATTTTATCCAAAGGATTTTTTTTCTTTTGCAACCTAGTTTCCATAATTATAATTTTAAAAGGTTGAATGATATGTGAGATGGTTATAGTATTATTAGTCATTCTCATACTACCGGAACGTTTAGATTATTCCTATTTTTTCATGATAAACAATGCTGCAATTATCATTTTGAAAGTTTTGCAAAACAAAACATCAAATTAAAAAAAAAAACCATCAAATTAGGTAATTAAATCTACAGAAAACACTACAGTAAACAGCTTATCTACTACCAGTGAACTACTGGCTAAAGTTAAGAGAAGAAGGCATTTGTACTTCATCTACACTAGAGGAATTTAATCTTGCTCCAAATACTTGTTCCTCTTCTTATAAGTAACTTTCTGCCTAAACCTAGTAGAGATTGTAAATACATGAACACAACATATTTTTTAATCCCACATGCGTTTTCAGGACTAGTAATGGCACACAGTGGCTCTCACATGCCCTAGGTAAGTAAGGGGGCGGGGCGAGTAAAAGATGACTGGGTGTGGAGGGGAGAGACGAGGGTAACGAGGAGAACTCTGGATCTATTAACAACTTGGCAGTCTCTAGAGCAGGTGGTTATACGACCCTATTTAATTTAATTCCTGTTTCCACAGAAAAAAATAACTCCAAACTAACAACTTATATTCTCACTCGAAATATGTTAGTTTTAATAAAAACTACCAACTTCTAAAGTTTACTTGGACAATACTATTCTTCCAGAGTTTGAAACTACATGAACTACAATGAAAATTACAAGATTTTTAATGCAAAGTAAAGTGAAGACCAAGCTTTATGGTTACAAACCTGGTAGCCCTTGATTCTTTCCATCTCTTTGCTGGCTAGTGGGTTACTCTTGACCACACAAACCAGGGCTTTGACTGCTGCATATAGCCCTTCCACATCAGAAGCCATGGCCACCAGGCCCAGGATGGCTGCAGCTCCACCAATGTACTGCAAAGTAGTGGCAACAGGCTTAGGAACAAATGTTCTTACTCCTGATTAAAAGACAGTGAAAAATAATTAAAATAAATTCCCAACTGTAAACAAGAACTGAATAAATCATCTTAAGAAATATTTAATTTATTATAAATTATACCTAAAACCAAAATACCCTTCTATCCTAAAATAAAAATTCTAGGGCTTCCCTGGTGGTGCAGTGGTTGAGAGTTTGCCTGCTAATGCAGGGGACATGGGTTCGAGCCCTGGTCTGGGAGGATCCCACATGCCGTGGAGCAACTAGGCCCGTGAGTCACAACTACTGAGCCTGCGCGTCTGGAGCCTGTGCTCCGCAACAAGAGAGGCCACGATAGTGAGAGGCCTGCGCACCGTGATGAAGAGTGGCCCCCGCTTGCTGCAACTAGAGAAAGCCCTCGCACAGATACGACCCAACACAGCCAAATAAATAAATTAATTAATAAACACCTACACCCAACATCAAAAGAAAAAAATTCTAAAAAAAAAAAATTCAGGGCTTCCCTGGTGGCGCAGTGGTTGAGAGTCTGCCTGCCGATGCAGGAGACACGGGTTCGTGCCCCGGTCCGGGAAGATCCCACATGCCGCAGAACGGCTGGGCCCGTGAGCCATGGCCGCTGAGCCTGCGCGTCCGGAGCCTGTGCTCCGCAACAGGAGAGGTCACAACAGTGAGAGGCCCGCGTACCACAAAAAAAAAAAAAAAAAAAATTCAAGGTAGAATTTGGGAGAAGGCAATAAATGCTGATATATATACTTTCAGAGAAGAGTTGGGAGTAAAGGAGCGAATAGAGAAGAGCGGGTTTGAGAGCAAGCACAAGTGTTTCTACTCTATAGCTTTGGGCATGTAAAGACTCAGAAGTACAGAGGCCTTGGGAATATATTTCTGAAGTAAGGGAGAATGCCTTACTAGGTACTGCTGGAGAATAAACTTGGGGAGAGCAAAAGCACTTCATCTCTGTGAATTGGGGAATGGGATGGAGAAGCCACCCTGGCAAGGATGAAGTATTCCCTATAGAAAAGCCAAACAGAGCGCATTCCTGACCACTGCTCAAAGCTTCTCTTAGTTATGTAATCTGAGTAACAGTACATCAGTGACCCTGAAGAGCATAAATATGTGGAAACACAGTACTGGAACTAACTTTGTCAATTAAAAAAAAAATTCACATCTACATTCCTAACCTTGTTTTTTTTTTTTTTTTGCGGTACGCAGACCTCTCACTGCTGTTGCCTCTCTCATTGCGGAGCACAGGCTCTGGACGCGCAGGCTCAGCGGCCATGGCTCACGGGCCTAGCCGCTCCGCGGCATGTGGGATCTTCCCGGACCGGGTCACGAACCCGCGTCCCCTGCATCGGCAGGCGGACTCTCAACCGCTGCGCCACCAGGGAAGCCCCCTAACCTTGTTTTTTAAAAAAGACATTGAATGTCATTTGACTACCAATCAAGATTGAGTTTTTAAAAAATAAAGCTAATATGCATTTTATATTTCTGTGTGCTCTCTAGTATCCACAGTACTTTCATATATTATGGCACTGGATTTTGAAAGCTACCTTCTAAGGTAATTAGGGCCAGTATTACTAGTTTGTAGATAAGAAAATTGACATCCATGGAGCTCAATGTCTGGCTTAAATCCACACAGTGACAGAACAGGGGTTAGAACCTAAATCTCTGAACTCTTCATTCACTGCTCTTTCTACTATACCACAGTGCTGCTGTATTTTTGCAAAGGACATAGAGCAGTGCTCATTAAATATTTGCTGAATCGAAAAAAGAAAAACTACCATGTGCCTTAGCATAAAGGAAACTTTTATCAATGCAACATAGCCAAGAAAGAAAAACAAAGTTAAGAGATGTGCACATTGCTGGGACAATAATAATCACCTGATAAACATGTAGGATGCTGACCAGCACAACACTTTTTATTTTAAAAGGAACCAATATTCTGTACTGATTTGTACATTAAAATACATAATTGCTAGCTCTGAATTTTAGATGGCATTATTGGGTTATGCCTCAAAATTCTACCTAACCAAAACAATCAATTCTTTCTATGCAGACATTGGGTAAGAGGCTCTGCAGCTCTGACTTTTATTATAGTTGGATCCACAGTGCTCATATTCTGAAGCTATTTCTAGCTCATTTCCAAATAAAAAGCACCATGAGTGTCACCACTGCAGCACCAAACCATGTAACAATAGCAATCATCAGTTATTTCCAAGTCTTTACATCTGTCCCTAAGTGTAGTGTGATCTTTACCTTGAAATTATGTAGACGTATACAGTCAGTGCTCATCAGTGTTGACAAAAGAGGGGAAAAGTTAATGGAATTTTATAAAAGATTATAATTTTTAAAGTTGACTGGAGTTTGGGATTGACATTAATCTCTAAATATTGTAAGAACATTACAGGTCAGCACTATCGAATATGAACTTAAAACACCACACTCAAGTGAAGAAAGTGAACGCAGATTTGAAGGCAAATAAGTCTGAAAGACAAAGGCAATCTGACTCACCCAAGTATCCAATCAGAGTAGCCCCAACTGTCCGTGCTGGTCCATTAAGATGCCCTGCTGAGTTGTGTATCAACTTCACAGGAGTGGCATTCTCATGGGAGGAAATGCCTAACTGAAGAATAGGAAAGGGAAAAATGTAACTACACAGGAACAGTCTGAACATTTTGACTGGGAAAGAAAAAAGAACATGATGGGGAATATATCTTTTCTCTCTCCATAACAGAATATTAAAAACATGAGTATTCATTTTTTAAAAAATGTGCAAATACTTCCAAAGGTGTGGAAACTCAGAGGTACCTGAGTAGACTCAGTTAAATACAGTCTACTGAGAGAAAGATGGTGAGGGGGTCTTGGAAAACAGCCTCAGGGGTCCTTCTGAATGAGACTGTTGTGGTTTAAAGGTTCTTATCACTCGCTGCCTCACAGTGTTTCTGATTAGTGAATATAATACTTGCCTTACTCCATAGCCAAGTAAATGTCACATAGATTATCCAAAAGTTTATGGATAAAACATGCCCTGTACACAAAATAAATGTTAAATTTTGCACATACATACACAGTGTGCTTTTAAAGCAAATATAAGGCATAGACTTAATTCTGTTGTTACCGGTAGAATAAATTTATGTAGTTAATATTCCTTAGAAGATTTTATATATATATATATATTTTCACAGGCAAACCTCTGCAAAAGAGCTTGTCAATACTTACTATTCCCAAATCCTTTCCCTTCCAGCCTCTTGATTTCCTTCCCCTTAGCTTTGCCTCCTCTAATCAGCCAAAACGTCTTGTCAAGCTCACTGATGACTTCCACCTTCCTAAACCCGATGGCCAGCCTTCATCTTTCTGACTGCTCTAACACATCTGCCACAGTGAATAAGACTTCTACAACACCAGATTCTCCTAGTTTTTCTCCATTCTTGCCGGCTCCATAGTCTTTTCTGCTGGTTCTTCATCATCTTCCCAACGCTGTCACACTGGAATATCCCAGGTCTCCATCTGTAAACCTTTCCTCATCTCCATCTCCATCTCCTCTTTGGTAAGTGTACCTAGTCTTGTGGCCTTACCACCACCTAATGAACACCCGTGGCATTCGAACCTCTCCCCTGAACTCAGATTCATATTTCCAATGATGTCCCCCGCTAAGATGTCTAATATGTTTCTCAAACTTTTGCAAAACTTAATTCTCAGTACCTCCTCCACCCCCCAACTACTCTTCCTATCGTTTTCTCCATATCAGAAAAAGTGACTCTACTTTTGCCTCACCTACCCCGCAGGCCTTCTCTTGTTTTGTTTAGCCACACCTGCCTCTGTGGCAGGCATGCACTTTCCTCAGGGCCTTAGCACTTGTATTTCTGGAATGCAAACCCCACCTGCCCATACATGCATCTTATTCTCCATATTCTCATGCTTTGCTGCCTCATCTGTTTCAAAGGCTGCTCCAATTTCACCTTCTCAGTGAGGCTTCCTCTGACCATCCTACTTAAAACTGTAAGCTTCTTTCTCTCACCTTTCCTGCTTTATTTTTCCACATAGCACTCTTCATCTTCTAACATACTCTATGATCAGGTTATTTCTTTAGCTATTATTGTATGCCTCTTCCACTAGAATGTAAGAACCTTAATAAAGGCAGGGATTTTCTCTTTATCTACTGCTATGTCATGAACAAAATGGTGCCCGGCATTTAGTAGGTTATCCAGAAAAAAATTACAGCCTTAAAAATAGCAATTGTTGCCTTTAGTTTCCTAAAGTTCGATTTCTTAATTACCAATAAAAATATAAGAATTAATATAAACTATGCACTTGAATTCTCACTCTTCCAAATTAAACTATATATCTAAATATGTTTTGGCTTAAATTCAAAGGCAAATAAACCAAAACAATGTATGAAAGGCATTGTTTTTAGCAAGCACTCATACTTGTGTGGTGCCCAGAAGGAAGCTCTGCAACATCTTTCCAGTGAGAATCAGCAGCAGCCCACTGGGGAATCAATCTGCTTACCTGTTTAGCGATGGCTTTGCTGTCCAACTTGTTGTACACTTTCCGGATTCTTGCCACTGTTAGGGCGGACACAGACAGTGCATAAAGGCCAAATGACACCTTTTCCTCTGGCACTAACGACACAGGAGACGGGACCACACCTTCGGATTTTGCATCTTTACCTTCAAAAGAAGAATAATCCTTTTCAAAATCGTCAGTTTTTCTCCTGATCCTAACACAACTTTTTAATTCTTATTATCATTTTTAAATGGGTAGCCTTGAAAATCTTTTAAAGTGGAACAAGGGAGCTAAATTTAAAAACTGTTTTATTTAATTTCCAGCTCTTCATTTATTTCTTTAATTAGAAAATAAGGAAAAGCATCCAGTCATAAAGCTTTACATCCTAAGTTTTACTCTTCAAATATACGTAATATACAGCATAATGTAAAGGAAGAGGAAGAGTTTTAACTGTTACCAAACAAATCACAAAACACTTCCCCTTGGTTCCAAGGAACAAGGGAATGAAAATGAGTGGAATGTCTATGAGCTTTGTAGCACTAGGTCTCCTTCCCAATGAGAGCCCTCATATATGCCTCTCTTTATTCTTCCAGACAACATGGCAAAGTAGTTTTAAAGCGAGATGGTTTAAGTTTGAACCTCTGCTTTATCACTTAAAAGCTGTGTGACCTGTACATCGCTGTACCTCAGTTTCCTCATCTGTAAAATGGGGATGCAAACAACAGCCCCTAAGTCCCAGTGTTTTGAGGTGATGAATAAATACTTGTGAAGGGCTCAGAGTAGCTATGTCCTTCATGCATATTAACTTATTCAGCACACATTAAGTGCTCAGTCAGTGTTAGCTATTATCAGACACTCTGAATCAAGAACCTGAGTGAAAGAAATTACTTAGCCATAAGATTATTACCATTTACAACATATTTGTCCCAACTCTTCTGAGAACTTTGGCAGAATGAGAACAAGGGAATGGAAGACATCATTTGGAAAGAGTACTACAAAGGAACTGTAGCTTAACATCAACTCTCTGATTCTAAATTCCTTTTGGGAGAATGGATAACAGGAGTGGACTGCAGGAATAAAGACACGAGGAAAATTGATGTTAACTGGTCTAACCTAAAGAATACACGTGTGTATTTTCTAGACCCATCTTTCTTTCCTTTAACCAGAGTAGATATACTTTAAACTGCTTCATGTAATAGGAGAAATGACAGAGAGAAGAAGGCTGGGGTTAGACTGTTAGAAAGTATATACCCACATCTTGAAGCCAACAAGAGAAACTGGAAAACTAGTGACTAGGCATGAAGACAAGAAACAAGAAAGCATATTGATGACCAGTGGAGGAGAGCATTTTGAATAGGAGTGAGTGGTCAATAGTATCATGCTGAAGAAAAGTGGAGGAGAAGGCCCTTTTTTTTGATAAATGTAATGTATAACCTAATCTACACATATGCACTTATTCATGCATCTATACCACAGGAGGTAAGTTTTATACAACTATATGAACAAAGAATATGTTACTCACATGGCATACATACGGCCTGAAAGCTTCCAACATAATTTGGTCCTAGTTCATAAATGGTAGTAACATTTGAAGGAGGTAAAACTTCTTCTAGAAAGTGCGTGGGTCCCAAGCGCCAAACCAACGAAGCGATTTGGCGTTGGGCGGGTGGAGTACCAATGTATGCATAGACTGTGCTAACCACCGGCGGATTGGCAGAGCCTGAGCCCCCGGGAGTACTGTGAACATAATGCAGCTGTAAAGAAAATGAAAGCAAATGTGTGAAATTCAACCCCAAAACACTTTCACCAGGAAAATAACCACTTTTTGTGTATATTTTCATTATCCCAAGGCCATGCAACTTTATGAATGTACAAAAGCTGTTGAGCAGAGAAACGTAAGGGCAGGCCAAGATTCTAGAACCCGAACAGCAAGTTGGAAATTTGTAATCCAACTCTGTAATACAGATTAATACAGATAAACTATCTAACGCTAGAAAGGGCAACAGTCAAATATAGGGATTCTGTTACTATCTGGTTGGTTTGCATACCAAATTAACGATGCTGCTATGAAATTTTCAGGTTGATATAAAAACAGCTTTCCAACTATGATATTCAGGCAGTCTTGAAATTAGTTATGATACCTTCAGTATGAGTCTGTTAAATAAAATTATTCATGCAAAGTGTTTTATAATGCGTGAAGGGTTATAAAAGTATTAGAAAAATAGTCTATGTTATAATTTATACACACACGGTTTAATCTCAGTGAAAAATATATTCTCAGATTTGAAATTACACTGACAAGATGCTTAAATTATCATTCAATTCATTACAATAAATAGATAATTAGAGCGTAAGAGGTTAGGAAATCAAGTTGCTTCTTGCGGTACAGGCAGCCTTCATCGCTTGACAGAATGAGTAACATTCCCATAGATTGTTTTGTCATAACACTGTCCTAGCTTCAGATCATATTTATTATTCCATATATCAAAGAACAACTCCTTGTGATGTTAATAGTATGAGTATGAAGACCAACGTTTGACGTAAAGTTGGTTTCACAGGACTGTGACTTCTCACAGGCACAGTAATGATGATGATGTAAATATATTAATAATAAATCTCCTACGTCTCAATTCTAGAAGTTGAGGACATTTTTATTTTCAATGATACTAAAAATAATGAAGGAGCAACCTACTAAAGAATCTACAAGCCCATTTCAAACACAATCCTGTATACAAAGAAAATAAATGACTATTCCCAGAGTTCATTTTAGGGTTTATCATACTGAAACACAATGTCACAATAAAATATCATTAAGGAAGGAAATGTATTCAAAAAGGCTGCCCATTTCACTGCTTTTAAAACTTCAATTCACACAAAAGGTAGACCTTTGCTGCTTCTTTTAAGTGATATCACTATAAAAATGGATACCATCTTTTAGAAGTTAAAGAATTTTAAGAGCTTGCTAGCTCAGTTCGGTAGAAAGTAACTAGTAGCATTCATCCTGATTCACAAAAAGAACTTCTGATTCTTTACTGGTTGCTTTAATTCTGTTGCCTCTCCTCTGAATACTGTAGTATAGCTATCTAGAGTAATATTTATACATTCATTTATTCAACAAACAATAAGGGAACACCTTATTACTATTATTATCAGGGACTAATCTGGGTGATCTGAAAACAAGGATGAATAAAAACAGTTCCAGCTCTAAAGGAGCACAGAATCTACTGGACTGCATACAGTAATAACAATGAAGTGACAAAATACTGTGTTCATCATTTATTTAATTTAGGCATCCATCTGGTTTCCAACCATCCAACTGGTTTCTCTCTGGTGAAAAAGCACTTAACAATCTGGCTCAAGCACTGACATATTCGCTAACATCTTTAGTACCCTGTAACCCCTCCTTTCGAGTCTTTTCTAATCAAGTGACTTGAATTAACCAGCCACATGACTCTCACATATTGTTTAAATGGGTACTGAAGGTCAACTTAAAATTAAGACAGCAATTTAAAACAATACCCCTGCAAACACACATACAGGCAAACACACCCACCCCTAAACTGTCTTATAAAAGCAGGTTGAGATTTATAAGCACAAGTACGCTCACCTTCACGGTGCTAACAAGCTGTCCATCAATGTAGAGGGCTGCAGTGCTGTTCTTCAGCATCCCTCTGCTCATCACCAGAACCAGATGATGCCACTGTCCCTCAATGATCAGTTCTCCACAGCGGAAGCGAGCGCAGCATGGCAGAATCTCATAAAAAGAGGATTCTTCACTAAAATCATCAACTAAAATGAAGAGGGGAAAGAAATTAAAAACTTAACATCATCCTCATTCTAACAATTATTCACATCTAGACTTTGACTCTATGTTAAAATAATATGATGATGATGTAAATGATGAAAATACCCTATTCATTCAATAACTACCTAAAACCTGGGATATATTGTGCTTTGTTCTGTTCAAGATACATATAGTTATAATCAAACAAAGTTATAATAACTAATGAAATAAAAAATAAATAAAATAGACAGTAAAATAAAGTTACAATAGACAACAACAAAAAGAGATTAGTTGATTATTACCTGTCATGGTCTGTTATAAAAGGTCTTTTAAAATCCTAGTTTGAGATGAATTTGATTATAGCACTGGTTAGACAAACAACAAAGAAAATCAAAAATTTTATTCTTACTTTATGCTCTCAATGATACAAGGGGGCAACTATCTGCTTTTAGTTTGTGGTTGTACCGCCCTGACCCTTGTCTAACAATAGCTGGTAGTAAGGAGGTGATTTATGGAGTGGAAAGGTATTTTTTTGGTCCAAGTTTCCTGTTTTACCTGACAACTCTGGTGATTTGCTAACATTTGCAATCACTATTGACTCTAATCTGGCTTGTCTCTGCTACCCTGTATGTTGTCAAATCATGCCAGGAAATAATGGGTTAAGTATTAACTTAATGTTAAGATAGTTAAAAATTAATTTATCTTTAATAAGAATTCAAGAGAAGGTGGGACAGCAGCAGAAATCCAGATGTTAAAAATTAATTCCTTCCCCCTTTTTTTCAAAAAGAGCTAATCTTAACCATGTATCTTAAAGCAGACCCACCAGTTTTCAGTACAAGCACATATAATATACTGAAAGTTAAAAGTTTAAATTATTTGAAGAAAGAATCACAAAAATATTCTACTTCTGGAATCTTAAAATATTTGCATATACTGAAATGTCAAGATTATTATTATTTTTAAATTAATTAATTAATTTTTGGCTGCATTGGGTCTTCGTTGCTGTGCTCGGGCTTCCTCTAGTAGTGGTGAGCGGGGGCTGCTCTTCGTTGCGGTGTGTGGGCTTCTCATTGCAGTGGCTTCTCTGGTTGCAAAGCACGGGCTCTAGGCACATGGGCTTCAGTAGTTGTGGCACACGGGCTCAGCAGTTGTGGCTCATGGGTTCTAGAGCACAGGCTCAGTAGTTGTGGTGCATGGGCTTAGTTGCTCCGCGGCATGTGGGATCTTCCTGGATCAGGGATCGAACCCATGTCCCCTGAACTGGCAGGTGGATTCTTAACCACTGTGCCACCAGGGAAGTCCCCCAAGATTATATTTTTAAATGACAATTCAGAAGATACATCTACTGATGAGTTAAGACCACTACAAAGACAGCATCTTATCCATAGGTGACCTAATTAGGAAGAGACTTGAATAAACTAGGCAAAAAGCAGGGTCAAATAGCTTTGAAAGGTCTAGTGTTATGGACCAAGGGATGTGAATGAAAAGATAAAAGGTTATGGGTGAAACCAAGAACTGTTCCCTCTCCCTTCCCCAGTTATTAGATTTAATCTTCTTGAGAACTATAGAAGATATTACTTATGAAAATTTTCTGAGGGCTTCACATTCTGACTCAGGCTTAAACTAAGATATACCCAGCATTCAGTGGTGTGTCAGGATATTTGGTAAGCCAACTGGTTTCTGACAGCTTTTAGTTGCCTAGGCATCTTAATGGACTATAGCTGTTCAGAGGACAGATGCTTGTAATAGTAGCATCGTTTGTATTACTAAGGTATATGTTACTATAATTTCTAGTTATATATAGACTATCGTAGTCTTGAAAATTACATTTAGTGAAAATGATATAGTTAGAAAACATTTTTTATTGAAATATCTCTAGATCTAATCCTAACTTTTCCATTAAATTCTATCTTCTTTCCAAATTCTCCATTATTATTCACTTTTCTCATTATTTCCCTTTCAAGTCATCTGTGTTTTTCTTCCTTTATTTTTCCTTCTTCTCATTCATTCATTTATACTTTTATATAATATTTGTGGGCCTAATATATGCTAGGCACTATTTTCGGTGGCAGGGCCTAGATTACAAAGATAGTAACATTGTGTGTGGGAACTTAAGAGTTCTAGTAAGGTAGACAGACAAAAACAAAACAAAGAATTAAAATCTATGAAATCCAGATAAGTGATAAAGAATATTAAACAAAGGCTATGACAGTGGACATAGGGAGGAAAGGAAGATTCAAGAAATGTTAAGGAGGCATAATAAAGTAAGACTTAGTAGAAGGGGTGGTATTTTCAAGGATGACTTGAGGTTTCTAGATGGGATAACAGCTAGTGAGGGTGTCATTTACCAAGACAGGAAAATAGAAGGAGATACAGATTTTATGAACAAATATTACAGTTTGAAGTTTTTCAGGAGGACTATTCATATTAAGATATTTAATATGCAGTTGAAAATATGAGGACAAAGCCTGGGACACAGACATACTAAAATTTTTTAACTTCAGAGTCCCTGAGGGTAAAAAGACCTAATGCTAAAAGAAATTGATGTTTTCTCATGAAGAACAGGTTGAGTACAAAGACTAAACATAAGAGCTTGAAGAATACTAATTTTAAGGGGAAGATGGAAGAGAAAGCTGTTGAAAGAAATTGCAAGAGAGGTCAGAGAAATAGTGAAAGAACAAGGAATGGGTATCTCAAATTGAAGACTGCAGATAGTTTTAATTAGGAAGAAAACATCAATAGGATCAAATGCCACAGAAGGGGCAAATAAAGTATCCACTAGGATTTTAAAGCACTTACTGTATTGATGCCTAACTCTGTGCTGATTGTGATGAAGAATCCTAAGTAAGACAAAAAGCCTTACAATCAAACTGAGGAGCTAACATTCATATTCAATTAATATGTGAATACCAACCACAGGGGAAGCAATATGTGCTATTATTTTATTTAGTCAGTTAAAAGACAAAAATCAGATGATAAAAAAAGAGGTGTATATATATATATATATATATATACACACACACACATACACAAATGCTTATATTCGGAGCAAAGAAAATTCAGTGAACTGAGATTTCTATTTTATGTTACTCATATCATTTAGGAAGGTATTCATGAATGCCTTGAGTTTGAAGTTCTATTGCATAGTAACATTAACATTATGGCACATTGGAGGGAATTAGTGAATTAGGATTATTAAATGGACTGTATTAAGTCTTGAAGGTAAGTGATGAATAAAGTAATTAAAATGTTATTGTGTCTAGCACAGAGTGGCACATATGGTAGGCAGGTGCTCAATGAATATTCATTAGTTAAGCAGAATTCACAGCCAATGAAAATCCCTACTAAAATATATTAAACAAGCATCCTGCATTCCTAGCAAAAGCTGTGATTTCCTGGCAAGTAGAGATGAATCCTTATTTTAGGAACTCTCTCCACTGTTTTCTATCTAAGTCTCTTTTGAAAGTGAAGGTGCCTTAAAATTTCACTGGTAAACAATATTCAAGATTTTATACAACCTGTTCTTTTCTGTAATAATTTAAATTAGAAAAGAATTACCAGCTGGACCTTAAAACCAACCATTAAAATGAAGTTTGCTCAGCCATAAAAAGAAACGAAATTAAGCTCTTTGTAATGAGGTGGATAGACCTAGAGTCTGTCATACAGAGTGAAGTAAGTTAGAAAGAGAAAGACAAATACCGTATGCTAACACATATATATGGAATTTAAGAAAAAAAAAGTCATGAAGAACCTAGGGGTAAGACAGGAATAAAGACACAGACCTACTAGAGAATGGACTTGAGGATATGGGGAGGGGGAAGGGTAAGCTGTGACAAAGCGAAAGAGAGGCATGGACATATATACACTACCAAACGTAAGGTAGATAGCTAGTGGGAAGCAACCGCATAGCACAGGGAGATCAGCTCGGTGCTTTGTGACCGCCTGGAGGGGTGGGATAGGGAGGGTGGGAGGGAGGGAGATGCAAGAGGGAAGAGATATGGGAACATATGTATATGTATAACTGATTCACTTTGTTATGAAGCAGAAACTAACACACCATTGTAAAGCAATTATACTCCAATAAAGATGTATAAAACAAAATTAAAAAAAAATAAAATGAAGTTTGCTACTTTTAATAGTCACAAGAAGCAAAAAGAAAAAGACAGATACTGACCATAGTTTTGGAGTAGTTCCTCTTTGGTGGAGACAATCAGCGATCGGTCTTTTGCTGATAGAACTATGGCAAGGCACACATAATGCTGCTCGGAAGAATTCGCTCGGCGAACAATAGTAAGAAGTCTGACAGGGTGGTTATTTGGAGGAGAACTGAAATGTTCAATGCAAAACCAGCTGGAGTAGCTTAAGCCAGATGGAGGAGGGAAGAATCTTTCACCTAAAGTGAAAATAGAAAAGTAACAATGAAAGAGTTTGTGTTGACTCATATTTATATTTTAAAAAGATGCCAAGAAAAGCAAAATCTCTAAATAAAATATAATCTACTGGGGGAAAGAAAAATCTCATAAGCAGATAAAGTAATATTTACCGGAACCAATGCCACTGACCACGGCCCCATCAGTAAGACCTGTTGTGACGGCATTGCTTGTAGGGGCATTATGAGGGGCCAAACTGGGCAGAAACAGGCAGCTGTTAAAGAAAAGAAAATGCACATATTAGAGAGCAACTGTTTTCTTCTCTTATTACTATGTACTTACCACAGTGGAATAAACTACCATTATTTAAGGGTAACTAGAGATAAGAGATCATGGAATAAGTTTGGATGCCTAACAAAGTCTTTCCTTTCTTTCAATTGTGAGTACCAAAAGATATATTTAAAAAATCTCCATTTTAAGAAATTTAAATTAAAAAAGATCATAGTATAATTTGCACATGGTAAAATGCACCAAAGTATAACCTTGTTCAAGACATTGGAAATTTTTCATCACCGCAGAAAAATTCCCCTGTGCCCCTTTCTAGTGAGTCATCTCTTCTGTTACACTGTCCTGATTAGTTTTGCCCAGTCCCAAATATGTTTTAATTCATTGTTCGATACTAACCCACGACAATGTTCTTAAAATACAATTTATAGTTTTAGATCAATGTAGAAGAATCCCACAAACAACCAGTATAGACATAGGTCTTCTCTCTTAGCGTTTATGTCCATTTTGAGGACAACAGACTTTATAAATATACTCTTCTAGATTCGCTGTAGATTTTTTTAAATGATTAATATACTTTATTATAGACAGACTTTATAAATATACTCTTCTAGATTCGCTATAGATTCTTTTTTTTAAATGGTTAATATACTTTATTATAGAGCTTTTTTTAACTTATTTTTTATAAGCAGAGGAGAATCTCTCTCTCTTTTTGTTTTTCGCCATGCGGCTTATGGGATCTCAGTTCCCCAACCACGGGTTGAACCCGGGCGAAGGCAGTGAAAGCCCAGAATCTTAACCACTAGGCCACCAGGGAACTCCCTAGATTCTTTGTTACTTCTGCTGTTTAAGTTTTTCTGCCACTTCAAAGTATTTATTCATTTAATGTGATAGTAACTGAATACTTATAATGTATAAAATACTAATATTTATAATGTATAAGATACTAAGTTAGGTAATTTGAGAGAAAAAAGGACAAAACCTAGCCAAAGAGCTTTTAATCTAATTTTAATTTGCATATTATCTGTAACTTTATTGTACTAAATCAGAAGTTGACAAACATTTTCTAGAGTGGGCCAGAGTATAAGTATTTTATGCTTTGCAGACCAGATAGCCTCCATCATGACTTTGCAGTCTAGCATGAAAGCAGCCATAGATAACACATATACATAAATGAATGTGGCTGTGTTACCATGAAACTTTACAAAAAGAGAAAAAAAGAGAATTTACAAAAACAGATTTGGACTGTGCACCTTAGATTGCTGACTCTTATACCATATCAATTTATTTAGTATAATAAACAATTAAGAACAATTAAATCCAAAAATCTTAACATGCTCAAGGAACTCAATCATTTGAAAATATATAGCATATACTAAATTTTAATCAAGTAGATTTAAAACCAAAGATCTATTTCTCAAAGGCAAGACTGAGGCATGAAATATAATACAGCTTGGCTACCTGGCAAATTTCTTACCCAAACCCTTCAAGGGATGTGTCAAATTCAACAAAAGTCGGAGTAACTGATGACCCATGAAGTCTGATGTCATGTGGGGTTGTCATGGAGACCAAGCACTTCACCCTGGTCAGGGGTACAGTACTTCCTTCTGCAGATTTCACTAGGCTCTTGCTTATGCGGTAATGGTGATCTTCATGTAAGCTGAAGACACTATCAGAACCCAGACCTTCCATAGATGTGATCATACTACCTGTAAGTCAAAGAAAATCTCTTGAGAAAAATATCATATAGATTTCTAAAATAGTGACTTTAACAAGGCTGATTAATTTTAAATACACTCTTCAGTTTCAATATATACAATAATTTTATTTTTAAACTCCAAAGCTATTATACAGTTGTTTTTTTTTTTTTTTGCGTACATGGGCCTCTCACTGTTGTGGCCTCTCCCATTGCGGAGCACAGGCTCCGGACGCGCAGGGTCAGTGGCCATGGCTCACGGGCCCAGCCGCTCCACGGCATGTGGGATCCTCCCGGACCGGGGCACGAACCCAAGTCCCCTGCATTGGCAGGTGGACTCTCAACCACTGCGCCACCAGGGATGCCCTCTCCCCATTTTTAATTCTTTCCATATAGCTATTAAAATTAGACACGTGATCACAAAAATACTTGAATTTTAAATTTCCTATATGCATGCAAATGGTAACCCTTTTAAGAACAAAAAAATAAAATTTAAACAAGCTATTCTATTCTTTCAGGAATACATTATAAATGTAATGGAGAAAATATTCCCTCTCAAGATAAACCACATGAATTTAATTATTTCCCTCTTAAGTGTGCTAAGCAGTCAGGCAACCATAAAAATATTTCAATATTCTTAGAGAAAGGAACTATTTTTTGTCAATTCTAAGGAACTGCGTAAAGTACAAAAACAACAACAACAAAAATATATACATGCAGGGGATGTATATTAATTGATAAGAAAAACTGAAATACTGTTTTCCAATAAAACTGTGTTGGAACTCAAAAGGTCTTAGTGTTTCCAAAACACAGTATTCACTTATCACTGATAATAAATTGTAGGAGGAAATATTGAGGTTGAAATAATGGTTGAAGGTTGTTTAATCTCTTTGATTCTCACCTGAAAAAAAAAAAAGCTTGAACTAAATGATTACTGTGTGCTTGAACAACAGTCATTCTACTCTTCTAGGTTCCATTCTTTCCTGCTTCACTAGTAACGGTTATTTCAATCCATTAACACAAATGCCTTAACTATGGCTAACAACAAGACAAAACAAATTGTAAAGTTAAAACCCACCAAACTATAGAATTAACACTGGGAGGAAATCCAGGGCATCTGAGCTCTCTATTGAGAGTACTCTTTCCCCACAGCTCTTGAGTGGATGGAATCTGACGCTCCTCCATGGTCTATGCCGGATGGGTAGGCAGTGCCTACATTCTAACACACCCCTCTCCATCATCCTTGCATCAGCCTAATGCAAAAACTTCTCTTCCTTGGAGGTTCTGCATCAGCAATCCTATCACACACCTCTCTATGAAACTGCCACCTACTAATGCTGGCATTTCATTCTCACCTCTTCCTTGTACTAATTCTTACCAGTGCACTGGGGGATCTCAAGGTCCACATGAACAACCTATCTAACACCTCCCTTCTATGATCACCTTTCCTCCAATAAGCTTTACCTCTACTTTACTCCAGAGCCAAATTTTGGGCACAGTCCTTTTCTTTGCTTTTTCTCACCGCTCCAATTTTGATTGCCATTACCCTACCTCATTCCTCCAGTTTACCCATTCTTTTTCTCTCACTACATTTGCTTTTTAGCCTAGCCATTCTTCTCCAGCCCAGTGATCTATCCCTTTTCTCCCAGTCTATTACTAGCTGCTTGACTTTACTTCTTCCCCTATCTATCCTATACTCCTTGGTGTTTCTCTTTGACTACTTTTATTAGTATTTTAAATTTCCTGTCCTCCATGTCCTCCTGCACCAACTGTCCTGCAAAGCCACAGCCTGTGAATAGTCCAGTCAACCACTCTAGTTCAGGCAGCAAAGGCTAACTGAGAAAGGTAAAGAAATTACAGATCTTCTGAGAAAGAGGTATTCCCCCTTCCAAGCCAAGGGTTATTCTGCACATAGTTCTCACGTCCTCTGGATCTTGCTTGTATCACTGATTCCTTTGCCACCCCCATCTGCCCGCTTCTCCAGTCAAACAATGAGATCTCACGTTTTTCTATTTAAATAACAACAAATGAAAAACAACAACAAACCCTTCCCTTTCTTTTTTTTTTACAGTCGAACTTCTTGAAATAATTTTCTTCCCTTACATGATTTTCATTTATAAGATAAACCAAAAAAGGGAACTTCAAAGGTCAACTTACTTCTCATCTCTGGCTCATAACTTAGTGAACTTGGTTTGTGGACCCTATATTGTTTTAGCAGTTTTTTGTCCCAGGCACCACAATTTAATGGACTTGCCAAACGTAAAAACTCCCTGAAGAAGAGACAAAGCAAAGTTATTCCTTGATTGGGAACATTATATAATTCATAAACTAAACACACAAAAAATGTGACTTAATGAATTATAACAGACTAATTAAAAATACTAAAGCAATCTGAACAGTTACTATAATATACAATGCTAATTTTATGTTTTAATTCATCAAGCAGTGAAAAGAGCACCAAGTATTGTGAAAAGTTACAAAGGAAACCTGAGGAGCATGTTCTCCTGGAATGTGATGGGCAGAAATATAGTGAATTGTCAAGGGGTTACAAAAATAGAAGCCCTTTATATCCAGTCATTTACAGCATCATGTAAAAGGAAAAAAATAAAAAAAAGAATACTTCTCTGAATTTTCAATTACCTACAGCAGAAAAAACAAATATTTAAAGGTCAGGTACCCTTTGCCAGTTTTTCACATAGAGTGTGATATACAATTAGCTCATAATCTATGGCTTGCCAGCAGCTAGGTGCCTATACCATCATGTGACCTTTGCATTCATCTAATTCATTCACTGTGAAAACTGAGCATGTCCAAATGGTTGGTTTCCATTGCTTCCTCTGTTTACCTAAGTAGCCGGTACAAGTTATTTAGTAAAATACAAGCATTAGGTATGAGATAGTCTCTTTTTCTCATTCAGTCTCTCTACTTTTAAAGTAGCAGATCATCAAAAAGGATCATGGGAAAATCTCCATGCTGTTTTCAAAACTTTAGGTCTCTGAATACATTCATAATGTGACAAAGTGAGCAGAGACTGTGTCATTCATCTTCATATTACTAAGGCCTGGCACACTGCCCTGTACAATACTGTTTAACAAATGTTAACCACAGAGGTTTTTCTTAGCTTGGAGTCAGTTAAAAAATATAAATTACAAATAGAGTCCAACCATTCTTAAGAAAGTTCCAAAAGTTTTATGAAAAAGGAGTACTTTAACAGCAGAAAAAAATTATTTTATTTATTTAAAAATACATTTATTTATTTATTTATTTACACTGGGCCTTAGTTGCAGTAGGCGGGCTCCTCAGTTGCAGCTGAAAGTAACAAGATATATGAGAGTATTTTTTTAAGGAAGGACAAGATGATTTAAACATTAAATCTGTTTGGCTAGGTAATTTCAAGGAAAGTTTTTTTTTTTTAATGTCGTTTTATCCCTAAAACACAGAGCACTGTTTCTCTTATATTAAAAAAGGTTATTCAAATATACCTATTTCTCGAATGGCTAAACTGTGCAAGGTATATCCACACCATGGACTACAACTCAGCAATAGAAAGAAACAAACTCTTGATACATAACAATCTAGATGCATCTCAAAGGCGCTATAACGAGTGAAAAAAGCTAATCACAAAAGGTCATATACTGTATGATTCAATTTACATAACATTTTCAAAGTGACAAAATTACGGAGATGGAGAACAGAGTTGTTTCTAGGGGTTAGAGATGGCGGGGGTTAGGGAAGTGGCTATGATAATAAAGAGGGAGCACTGGGGAGATCTTTGTGACATCTTAATTGCGTGATGGCACATCAATCTGACACAAGTGATAAATAACAGGGGAACTGTAGCATACGTGGATACATTGTACCAATGTCCGTTTCTTGGCTTTGATACTGTCCTGTAGTTACATAAGATGTAACCACTGGGGGAAACTGGATGCTGGGGACACAGAATCTCTCTGATCTACCTTTACAACTTCCTCTGAATCTCTAATTATTTTAAAATTTAAAAAGTGTTTCTTAAAAGAGTTCGTCCACATAAAATGTTCTTATCTATAAAGTAGATGCAAGTCATACAAATATAACATGACTCCATTTTTAAAGGGAAGTGAGAGTTTGCTGGATTCAAGCAGAAGAAATGACCAATGGACAAAAACATCCTGTTTACTAATAACTAGATTGATCTGTTTCTAAGTGCGATATTTTGGGCATTTTGCCCATTTTCGTGGTGTTTTGGTTTTGCCCACAGATAACTGAATATATGTTTATTAAAGCAAGACTCTTGACTATAAAGACTCTAGAAACGGCCATTACTAATGGTGGCTTATTTGAATGTGAAGAAGAGAACATACTGACCTCAGCACCATGGGCTCCAGAGCCTGAGAGGCTAATCGTTCAAACATCCGCTGGAGGGGCGGGTGCAGTGAGTGGTCCTCATCAGCCAGCGCAGCACTGCACCGCTGCAGCAGTCGCGCATGGAGACCAGCTTCACACATGACTTGCTGGTTTCTTTCTGTGTGCACCAGTGATTGTAAAATATTTGCCACGGCAAGTTGAAGGTCCAAAGCATGCTGGAGTTAACAAAGAAATTCATGCCACCAGGGCATTCTTAATAAGATAGGTGATAGTTCTCTCCTTTTAAGAGTTGAAGCACACCTTTAATTTTAATATGAGGTCTCTACATGCTTCAAATTACATTCAGATGAATTAAGTAGCTGACTTAGAGGGACACAGCAACTCCAGAACAGGGCCAGGGAAATATTTCTGGTCTTCATTCTGTTGGAAGCATACCTAGCTCAACTCCATTTTCTTCCAAGTCTTTCATATTACACGACTATATGTAACTAATAATATTTTTATTTTTATAGAAATAGTGGGTATAAAGTAAATATTTTTCATGGTAAGTAAATAACCAGTTTAAAGAATGACCTATTGTTAACATTTGTTACACTTTAGGCCTTCGAAACCATACAACATTTTAAACAAAACTAGTCACCCAAACTCTAGTTCACCCAAACTCCTGAGTGTTACAAATGAAAATATATAAATAGCCTCAAAATGGTACCTTCAGTCATTTTTCTTCCTGTATTATTTATTAACAACTTCCACTGCTGAGCAGGATTTACAAGGAGAAAGGGAATTATTTTAGTACCAGAAGTAACTGCATTTTAACAAATGAGTTGTATTCTAAAACATACGTATCTACTACTCATTAGGAAAGTTAAGACTCAAACACGAAAATCCTGTTTTTTTCCTTTACCTACTTCAGTATGTGACACAGAAAGGTTCCATGTTACCTTCTTGGTCCCACTCCCTTGCTCATGCAGTCACACCTTCCACTCATTAAAGACGGGAAGGAACCAATCTATCCAAGCTTACTTCTGGTTGTGTCACTGACCCAACAGAGGCCAGGAGGTCCAGCATAGAAAGCATGGCTCCAGGATGGATGATGACAGCATCAGAACTCTGGAGAGATGAAGTTGCCACATGTAGTTTCAGGTCAGCAACATTTTTAGGAGGGTAGACAGGGGGAGTTGAAACAGAATGATATGCATGCCTATGAAAAGAAAGAAGGGTAATTGGGTATTTAATTCAATCACATTCTCTGTTCATTTTCTTCATCTTCTACTACCTTTCTCCACTGAGTAAAAAAAAGCCTTATAATTAGGGGTTGGGTAACAAAACACCTTAACGTTGGGAAATTAAAAAACAATATATTATCAATTCTTGAGTCACATATAGACAACTTATCAAGTCTTTTAGGCTCTTATATGTTTTTATCACTTACTATTTGGAGTGTTTCATTAAAGAATGGCACATGATGAGTAGTTAATATTACTCTATGGTGTATTTGAAAGTTGCTAAAAGAGTAGATCCTAGAAGTTCTCATCACAAGGAAGAAACCATTTTTTCCTTGAATCTATGTAAGGTGATGGATGTTAACTAAACCTACTGTAGTAATCATTTTGCAACACATGTAAGCCAAGTCATTATGATGTATACCTTAAACGTTATACAGTGCAGTATATCAATTATATCTCAGTAAAACTGAAAAAAAGAAAAACAAAAAGAATAACATACATGACAGCAGATATAAAGAATAGGTGAAATTACAGTGAGTCAAAGCTCTAAGAAAGATGATATTTCTGATAATTTGTGATGAGAGTACAAGTTATATTAAGTGCCTCAGTGAGAGTGTTTTCTTTGAAATTTCCTATGTGTTTTTAACCTTTCCTTAAACCATGGGTAATATAATCAAGAACAAACAAGATCAAAGCGGCCTACTCTATAACTGGTTCAACTGAGTCAGAGTTGGCTCAGAATGCTGGCCACATGTCAATAAATGTATTAAGAATCAAGGGAGTTCTCCTTTAGCTTATTTGGAACTACATTCATGCTCTTTAGCATTATCCTCCCTACCACTGAGAATATTCACAATTTTTAAAAACTTGGGATATTTTACGTAACAAGCTTCCATGAGTTAGAAAGCCTAGCCATGCCCTTGAATGCACAACATTTCTTCTCATCAATGATCTCCACCGTCTATTTCATACTCTTCTTCTGCAATTCATGAGTTTTGCACATTTTGTATCTTGGCACAAGGAAACAGATGCTTGTGGGTTCAGCCTGTGGGAGCTCTTTGTTCCAATGAATTGGTTTCAGCATAATTTGTCTAATGTTGAGCTCTGTCACTGACAGCAGCGCAGTTTCAGCTCTCTGGCACAAGAGCAGCTTGGGAAACAGATGCTTTAAGTCACTGATTTAGTAGCAAAGAATTGGCACTGCCTTTTTTTTTTTTTTTTAAGTACCATTCTCTTTTTAACAGAGATTCTAGGAAAGTATTCAGCTTCACTTAAAAGAAAGAAAAAAAAACACACATGTGCGCTACTGTTTAAAGTCAGCATATCCTCCACCTACTCTTTTCCACTCCCTGTTTTTTTTTTCTGTTTTTGTTCAGAAAGATTTAATTTCTAAACTTACTACAATAGTTTTCTAAATGTTTATTAACAACAGGTATCCTCCTCCCATGTTTCTCCCTTTATTCTTTAAAATATTTTGACCTAACTAGAAAAAAAAAAAAGATTCCTAATTCCTCTATTGTGTAATAGGAACTTCAAACCATTAAGAAATTTCATAAAAATTGTTTTCATTACACATAAAAACTAATGCAATTTTGAGAAAAAACATCAATTCTAATTGTATATTCTAGTTACAGGCCTTCCGAACTTATTTCTTAGTTGCCTGATTTAATATACATTTGAACTTAAATTACTGATATGTATAGCTAGGAAGAAGTCCTTTATGTCTTTGGAAACTGAACTCTACTAATATGTAACTATTAAAGTAGTAAACTTTTAAATCTTATATAGAAAAATATTCTAATGTAGGAATTACATTATTCTTCTCAAACTAGTAAAATACTGCAAACATTGTAGAAATCTAAAGTATGGTATTTATTAAGTAAAATTAGGTCTATTTTAACAGCCATTATATAACATTAATTCTTACTAAGTCACTTAGGTATTACCACTTTTTACATTTAGAGACTGTGGTAAGCTTATTAAATTGGTAACTACCAACCAAGACCTAACCATTTGCAAAGACAGGATAAAATGACATTGCAAAATTTAGTTAATTTTTATGTTGCAGTTACTTTTAAAGCTTAAAGAAATCGCTACTTAATATTTCAATCTAAATTCTCATATATACTTAAGACTTATCTACCTCTTTTGGGAATATATACTGAAATATTTAAATTCTGAATTTGCTTTGCCTTAATTATCAAGCGTGTATAGGCACTAAGTAATGGACACCATGTTCGAAAGATAACTAGTACTCGCCACCTACTTTGCAATTGCAGATATGTTCTGAGAGTCTTGATTACTATTTTGTATTTTGTTTTCACCTCCTCTGACTGTGATTGAATATTGTTCAGCATAATTCTGTTCCATTATTCCTTCTGAATAATGAAAAAAATTTTGAATTTTAGTTTTCCAAAATAAGGTTTCCTAGTTCTTCTTCCTCCGAGTCTTCAAATAGAGAAGAATCTCCAAGATTTTACTTGCCAGACAAGTATCACAAGTTGAAATTTCCTTAGTACCTTAATCTCCACAAGCCATAAAACTAACACAATGTTGGTTTTTCCTTTTGCAAACAAAACAAGACAAAACATGTTTTGCCACAAGAAAAAAGATGCCCATAAGCTGATGTAATTTGAGATGTTCTTGAGATATTCTAACTTCAAAAATTACTATACTGTGAAGTAAAAAAAGTTTTTATTAGCTTATGATTCTTATCACTGAGCAAAATGTATGTAACCTGACCAGAATGGCAAGCTACACTGATCTTATTATTAGCATGAACAGCACTGGGAGCTTCCTTGGGGTAACATCAACTTGTAAGCCTGATTAGAATTCCCATGGATAAGATACACTCAACTACAACTGCTGATTCAGTGACAGTTTCCCCTTAGGTCAAAGACAGGACATCCTTATATGTAGCTATGTTGCAAAAGATGAAAAAATGTTTTTGATCGAAGGCCTTAAATAACTACCATATAGAATAAAATGCTGTTTTCCCTTTGTCAAACTACTATTTAAATAAATAATAGGTTCTAATAGATTTTTAAATATTTGTCCCCTTAATCTGTGAATCCCTATTGAAAGTATTGTAATTTTTGGTTAATACTTAATGAATTTAAACACAGCAATTTTTAAGCCTTTACCATGTATGATAGAATCATAAATATGATTTTTTTAATGATTAAAACTATTTAGTAATTGAAACTATTTTTCTAACATCCAGTAGTTCTCTGGGATAGTAAGCACACATGAATCTTGCAACACAAAGTATACCTTTTACCTTATTCATTTTAGCAACAGAAAAATACACTAGGTCAACTCAAATTGATTTCATAATATCTTGAATCAAGAACTGCTCTTACAAAAACAAAAAAGAAACAGTAGTTTTTAAATACAAATACATTGAACAATACTAAATTGATTTACTAGGAGAAAATGAGCTGTAAGCCCCAGTGTAAATTTAAAAGAAAAGGAAAATATAAGCCCATATACCTAATGAATATAACTCTTAAAATATATTGAAATACCAAATTTATAACAAATACTTCAAATTTAGTACTAAATTAACCACAACTGTGTTCAAGTTTCAAAATCTGAACAACAGAAATAAAATTAAACAACAACATAGCAGAACCTCAGGATTCATTTTTAAAAAGCCATAGTGGGGGCTTCCCTGGTGGCGCAGTGGTTGGGAGTCCGCCTGCCGATGCAGGGGACGCGGGTTCGTGCCCCGGTCCGGGAAGATCCCACATGCCGCAGAGCGGCTGGGCCTGTGAGCCATGGCCGCTGGGCCTGGGCGTCCGGAGCCTGTGCTCTGTGGCGGGAGAGCCCACAGCAGTGAGAGGCCCGCGTACCGCAAAAAAAAAAAAAAAGCCATAGTGGGAGAGAATTAATACAAGACTTAAGGACTTGCACTTGCTTATGAGGAAAACAGGGGCAGGAAGAGTATTTGGTGCCAAGTGCACAGACTATGATCATTTTAAGTACAGGTCGCAAATGGAATCTCAAATGGATCTTAATTGTACTCTTGTCAATCAACTGCTGGTTCTTTATAGTCATAAGCATTATATATGAGGTAGACTACATCAGTTTAGAAAGAGATTTACACACAACTGATGAAAACAGGAGCTAGGGGAGATTTTTTTTATTCACTTTTTCAAAGGTTAGCCTGCATCACATTTCAACTGGTTGAACCCGATTGAGAAAATACACATTTCTTCAGCCAGTGCTGGGATGTTCATTTTGAAGTAATACTAAAAGCCAAAGAATGATCCCAAGCACATTTAAAGTGAAAAGAAAAGGGAGAAAAGTATTCTAGTTAAAGAGTAGAGGCATTACATCCTCATTTCTAAATTAATTTTAATAAAATACATGCTGGCTCTAAAATGCATATTTTAGTCCAAATAATAGAGTTGGATGACAAAATGCTACATGTCCTTCATATCTTCATAGCATCAACACATTTTACTCTCATAAATACACTCAGCAGAAGCTGACAGTTTTAAAAAACAAAAACAAAGATATCAAATAGAAAGAAAATAATTAAAGTTACAAAGCACAAAATCCACATTAATATATAACTGAACACAGAAGAAAAAAACCCACACAAGTAAAGATTGACTTCTGTTATTAGATCAGTACCTTTTCCTGGACAAAGCTGGTGTACCCCAAGGAGAGGGGAGAGAAGACTCACTTGTCAGGCAAGGAGGGATCTGTTCTGCACGACTACAGACAACAAAACAGGGTGGTTTAGAAAGGTTAGAACAGGACACAGTTGGTTGGCAGTTGGTTAGTTTCACAAGAAATACCAGTAAAAGTTTAATAGGGAACATCCTCCATACTCAGCGGGAACAAGGAACAAGACTACAACACATGCACTGAGGGAAACAGAAAAGCATGCTTAAGGCAGATGCTTATTCATTAATGTTAACATGTAACATATTTGAAAACAGAGTACTATAGGCCTTGTTTCTTGAGGAAGCAAACTAAAAATAAGGTATACTAACTAGGATAAGTTAGAAAACAAGGGAAAAGAGGTTGAATCTAAATACACAAAATTTAATTTTAAAAAACACCTTATTCCCTCAACACTACACTCTCCCATGGTTTCTATAAGTTAACAATATATATCCATTTTTATTTTCAAGGCAGGGAAAATCTGCAAACCTTTTTTACATTACCTGTGTTTTCTATCTGAATACTAAGGCCAAAGAAATAATAAGAAACAAGAAACATCTCAGTAGGTATTTCAAAGTAGATAATTTTATAGTTAAGGATATAAAAGCTTTTAGCTCTACCCAATAGAGTTACTTGCTTTATTTATGGGGCCATTATAGAAACGATTCACTTGTTTTATGAAGTAAAACTATGGTAATGGTTAAAAGTGATAATGCTTGGGGCAAATTAGCAGCATGATCAGCATGATCACTCTCACATTATTTTCAAAGTGAGAGCTTAATTGAAAACACACTTTAAGAACTGAAAATAAGTGATTTAGGTAAAGCAGACTTATGATCTTAGAACCCTGGATTTTCCACATCATAGATTTTATCACAATATGTTATTGTTTATTCATGTGTTTGTATTTAAGGTAAAGGATGGATATAACCAAAGTAGCCTTGTGCTGAGTTGCACCCTCAATGCCTAGCATGATGGCATGCGATAGGTATTTGTTAAGTACTTATTTAATGAAGGAATGAGTAAATTAATCTGATGGACTCTTGAACAATCAATGTCTCCCAGGGAGATATATCATTTTTTGAGGATTATAAAATGTTAGGAATGATTATGAATGTTGAGACTATATCATCTGTCTGAAAATACATGTAATCATAACTATGTTCTATTGATAACTAATATCAGTAAGTCTGGATGTACCTAACGTTCTTGAGAATAAAGAGGAAAAAGAAAACATAGGAAACACCACCATGAAAAGTAAACTTCAGGGACTTCCCTGGTGGCGCAGTGGTTAAGAATCTGCCTGCCAATGCAGGGGATATGGGTTTGATCCCTGGTCTGGGAAGATCCCATATGCTGTGGAACAACTAAGCCCATATGCCACAACTAGTGGGCCTGTGCTCTAGAGTCCACGCACCACAACTACGAAGCCTGCGCACCCTAGAGCCCGTGCGCTGCAACTACTGAGCCTGCGTGCTGCAACTACTGAAGCCCGTGTGCCTAGAGCCGGTGCTTCACAAGAAGAGAAGCCACCACAATGAGAAGCCCACGCACCGCAACGAAGAGTAGCCCCCGCTCGCCGCAAATAGAGAAAGCCCCCGCGTAGCAACTGAGACCCAACATGGGGGGGGAAAAGTAAACTTCATTGAAACTGCTCCGTTAACTGCATAGAGAGCTTAACTCTAACCTGGTTTTACAAATAATACACAGATGTCCATGCTGAAAAGCTTAAGATCAGAGCAATAGTAATATTCACAAATAAAGTGATAAGTAAATGAGAGAGAAGATTCATTTGTTTTCATTTTCTTTCAGATTAAATTATAATTTAAGCCTTAATGTTGAAGTCATACATAGTATACCCTTTAATTCAGAGCACAGAGCAGAGCCATACCTGTCAAAAGAATCTGTGGCTACCTTGTAGAGATAAATAAAGAGTTTACTGCAGTGCCGTAGAGTGGGTGACACTGAATCCATCAAGATTACGTCTTCCTCTAAAAGTCTCTGAAATGGCTGTGTATTTGAGGGGAAGACATTCATGGGGCTTATTTTTCTTAGGTCTGAGAAACAGCCAAGAAATCGAACGGCATCTGCCAACTTCTCATACTGAATCTCTGTTTTGAAGAAATGAGAGTTGGCCGGCTCATAGCGCATTGCTGCAGTCAATGTGCAGAACACAGTGTGGAGAAGTTCAAACACTTGATTCTGGTTCACTTTCTCCCAGCCATTCTTGGGTGGTGAGCTCAAAGATCTTTCCATAGCAACAAGCAAGGACGTAATGTACACAAATCCTCCAACTTTCCTAAAAACTGTTCTTGAACGATGGCTTTCTCGAAGGACTGACAGGAGGGCCTACAGGGGACAAAGAAACAACACAAACAAACACAAACTTATAATTCAAATTAAAGAAAAATAACTGTACATGAATGTCAAAGGGGAATGCCATTCTGTGAACATCTGATATGAGTATTTTTGTCATTTACCGAATAAGCAGTCTTATGAAGCATGCCAAATATTTTGCTAATTAGAAAGTGCCATATTAAAAGCAGAAGATGGTTTTAGAAAACACTATCGCATATTGCTTTTGACAGAATAATGGATATATCCAAATCCTGGCCGAAAAACTTTTCCTATATAGTTGATGAATAATGACATCAATGAATTCAGTGATTTTTACAAAGTAATTTTATTAAATAAGTAAAATACATATTCAAGTATAATTTTACACAATCATGAAAACTTACGACTGTGTGTATACAAAATGATTTATTCTAGAAAGGATCAGAGAGATGATCAGGGAAGCCAAGAGCTGAAGTATTCCGATTCATATAAAATGACCATATCCCGATGCTTTGGAAAGAGCAGTCACTTCAGAGGAGTTATTAGACATTCTCTCTTGCAAAGTGAACTGCAGCCTGAGGGCTGAAAGCATGCTCTTTCCCAGAATAGCTGTTAAGGCCAAACAGGTAAAACAATCTTTTATAACTATAAGTTATTTTCTGAAGTGTCATACTTTTAACATAGTTTATTATTAAAAATAACACATTATAAAATTACTTAACATTTTATGGGGCACTTACTATGTATTAGGTATTTCTATAAGTGCTTTAATACATTAGCTTATTTAATTCTCTCAATAATCCTATGCATTGGAACTATTATTATCCGCACTTTAGAGATGAAAAATTGAGGCCCCACGTGGTTAAATAATTTGCCAAAGGCTTATACAATGGCAAAGATAGGATTTAAATCCAGGCAGTCTGATTCCCCTACTCATGCACTTAACCATGAAGCTATACTGCCCCAAACAGCAATTCGAAATCTGTTTGCAGATACACAGGCTCCTTTTCCCTGTTTCAGCAACTGAAACACCATGAGAACTTAATTTTGCTTAAGATACAATTTACAATCTTCCCAGTCATTACATTTGAAAAGGCCATTTTATTAAAATATCTCATACATTTCTAATAGTATTTGCAAAAGGGAAAAGCTAAATATTCATATATATAATTACCTTTTTCAAATATACTATTGATACTTTAGAAATTATGAGATTCCACTGTACATACCTATACCTTATTATTTTAAAAGACAGAAAATGTACAATCTGTATATGTAAATAAAATTTAGAAATACAGTGTATTTCTTCCATTATTCTGCAGTTAGTTTCGTTTCCGTATCTTCTCAAATTTAATAAACTGTACTCATAATATCAACTCCTATTTACAACAAGACTTCATAAATTTTTGTTATTTTTAAGCATCTTATAACCTAGCCTGAAGGTTAAATGCAAGGGCTAGAGTTAGAACGCTTGGGTGGAAATTTTGACCCCAACATTAAAAATCATTTCACTGTGGTCAGCTGCTTAACCTTTCTGTGCCAGAGTTTCCTCTTATGTAAAATCTAGACAATAATAAGAACTTACTTTACAGGAAATACATGTAAAACCCTTAGCAAAGTGCCTGGCATAAAAACCCATAACCATCATCATCTTCAAAAACACACTGGGGAAAAACTGGACATGTATTATTTTATATATGAGGAAGCACGAGTTAGGAGTCAAAGTAATATGTACAAAATTGTATCGCTGGTCAGAATTATGATAGGGGTCAGAAAAACAGTGCTTATTAATCCTTAGTCCAAAAGTACTCTATGTTGTGTGTTTCTGGATAAGTTCACCTCCTACTGCCTCAAAACTGGTTACTCTGTTGGCACTGTGACATTATCACAGCATAATCTCGGTATCTGAAAATTTCAGATACCATGAATAACTTAATATCCTGCTTAAATCAATAATTAATGATAATGTAGCAAATGCCAAAGTTACAAGGAGATATAGATGCGAGGTGGTTAATTAGGCAAAATCATCAGCTACATATTCACTCCATTTGCATAAATCTAATGCTTACAATTCAAATTTGTACATTGGCAGAATTATAAAATACTACATATTACAAATTAAACTACATAGGTCTGTGGTTGTCTCAACTGAATGGAGACAGTGAAAAGCAATTCTGAATGAAGCAAAAATGGAAACTGAAACTGGAATCCCAAATCCTCCTCGCTGCTTTCCAACACTACTTCATGCCCTCAAAGCAGTGGAATGCTGGAGCCAGCTCATACTGGTCTGGAGAGCCAACAGTTTTATTTTTGGAATTCTGCGTACCAGTTGTTAAAAACATAACCATAATTAAAAATTAAGTTCTATAAATTTAAAACTAAATTAATTATTGCAAAAACAAAAGTGGTAAATACTCAAAACTGTACTTCTTAGTTATTTTCTATATTTTATTATTATTTGTGCCCTTGAGATATTATACAATGGGGTGCTACTGTATACCTCTTCCCAAGCCACATTCAGTAACACATTAGCTGCCTGAAACAGGTCACAGTGGGAGTATTGACACCATGGAAATCAGTAAATGCAGCAATATCAGGACCCCCTCCTGTCTTCCTCCTGTCTCAGAGTCAGTTACCACCATTTACCAGAACAACACTGTTTCAAAATTACAGGTCAGTTAATTGCCTCTTGTTGGCTTTATCTACCAATATTTTACAAATCCAATTACAAAGGTACCAAGAAAGGAGGAAAATGTATGTTTAAAAAGCTGGCAACCTTAATGACTTTTGAAGGCACTTGTTTTTACCCCACAATCCCCTCAAATATACAAATGTTCCTCAATATTGATATGCATGTGGATGTCTTCCTTGTCTAAGAGATAAATTGTGGTCAGATTATTCTTGCTTTTAAGTTAAAATGCACACTCAAAACTGTCATTATGGGAATTCCCTGGCGGTCCAGTGGTTAGGACTCCTGGCTTTCACTGTCAGGGCCTGGGTTGAATCCCTGGTCGGGGAACTAAGATCCCACAAGCCATGCAGCCAGGCCAGAAAAAAAAAATTGTCATTATGCTCAAAACAGGGTGAAACATACAACAGCATAAAGAAAAACACACAAATTTCTCATTATTGATGAGAAATTAACTGAATAAAGCAGAAGTTTAATAAAAGAAATACATGATTCTAGAAGGGAGCTATACTTCCTGTCATGTGTGTGCCAGGAACAGGGTGAGGGTCCCAGGAGAGGAAGTCAGAGGGAAAAGAGATAGCTGTCATCCCCAGGGCCCTTGGAGGTCAGGTTAGAGACAATGGCTTTTCTTCAATTATTATTTTGACATAATTTTAGACTTGACGAAAAATTGCAAGAATAATTCATAATAGTTTTAAGTCATTTAAAAACAGCCACAGATTTTAGTAGTAAAAATCATACCAACACACTTCTCAAACTTACTCTTAGGATGTCAGTCTTCAGCTGCAGTTCTGTTGGTGGGGCTGAGTGCATCAACCCCAGGAGCGTGCCCATGTCATCATCCCCATTTGGAGAAAGCACCAACTGCTGGATCATCATCAGGGCATGCTGCCGACATTGTGGGTACCTTACTATATTATGTGCACATCTTGCACCTCCAAATTCTCGAAAAATTCCTTGGAGGAAGGAGAAAAAAGAACAATATGGGCTAACTTAAAACATTCTAAGCCAAATGAATTAAAACCTGATCTTTTTGTAGAAAGAATAACTCTGAAGAATGCACATAAAATCCACCCAGCTATTTCACTTTTCAAATTACAATAGAAAAATCTCCTTTTAAATTTACAATTACAATACAATACAATACAAAACTGTGGGTTGTCAGCAAAGGCATATACAAATTTTCGTAGATTTCCTTTATGCAAGAATACCCTGGGGCTTCCCTCGTAGAGCAGTGGTTAAGAATCTGCAATTAAGCCCACGCGCCACAGCTACTGAAGCCCGTGTGCCTAGAGCCTGTGCTCTGCAACAAGAGAAGCCCACACACCTCAATGAAGAGTAGCCCCCGCTCACTGAAACCAGAGAAAAGCCAGAGCGCAGCAACGAAGACCCAATGCAGTCAAAAATAAAATAAATAAATTTGAAAATAAAAGAAAAGGAGAGAGAGGGAGCAACTGTAAAAAAAGGAAAAAAAGAAAAAAAGCATGTCCTGGTATGATCAACATGTCCAACTTCTCCAAATCCAGACTATTCGGAAATTTCATAGGTAGATACCAAAGAGGCCAATATTTTTATGTAGAGGCTTTACTGAACAATACTTGAAATCAGTTTAGTAAAAGGCTTTTAGGGGCTTCCCTGGTGGTGCAATGGTTGAGAGTCCGCCTGCCGGTGCAGGGGACATGAGTTCGTGCCCCGGTCCGGGAGGATCCCGCATGCTGCGGAGCGGCTGGGCCCGTGAGCCATGGCCGCTGAGCCTCCGCGCTGCAACGGGAGAGGCCACAACAGTGAGAGGCCCGCGTACCGCAAAGGTAAAAAAAAAAAAAAAAAAAAAAAAGGCTTTTAGATGAACAATATTCCAAATAAATGAGGTTTAAACTGAACAAGGCTTCTAAAACAGTAGCAAGAAAACAATGGAATAAATTATTCTGCAATGAGAAAAATTACAAGGAACCAAACTTTATTAGTTAGTAGAGCACACAAACAAAAAGAAGACAAACGCTATAAACAGAAAGCATTAGGCACTGCTCTGTCCCAAAGGCTTTACGTAGATTGATTTATTTAATCCTCACCCCCTACTACACAGATGAACATATGAGACACACAGAAGTTGAGTAACTTCTCAAGAAGTTGAGTGGCCAAGGTCAGCCATACAGCTAGCAAACAGCCAGCAGGATTTATTTCTATATAGGCGCGTTCTATATAGCCTGTGCTTTTGACCATGAATGATACTATTCTTATGTCAAATACCATCTTTTGAGTATATAAAAAAAATGGACCAAGTGATCTAAATCATCAATTAGTATTTCCTCCAAAGTAACTGTTCTATCCTTTATACTTTCAGAGTATCTTGTATATGCCACTATTGTAATAGTTTGTATCAAACCGTCTTAATATTATTTGCTTATATATTTGGTCCCCCGTTAATTTGATTTCTTTTTTTTTTTTTTTTTTACATCTTTATTGGAGTATAATTGCTTTACAATGGTATGTTAGTTTCTGCTTTATTTCCTTCTGGTCTGTGTTTCAAAAAGTGTTTCCTGAAGGAATAAATGTCAAGTATATTTTATGGAAGTGGCCACTGTTCTCTCTATTTAGTGACTTTCTATTTGCTAACTTCATAAGAATTCTATAACCTTGAAGTGAGTGTAAGTCATGTGCCTGAGATTTAGCACATGGAAGGCCAGGTTTATTTACTTCCTGGTGGTCAAGTAGTGCCCATTAGACAATCATAATAGCTAATAATTTCTGAATACTTACTATGAGTGAAATACTATTTTAAGTGCTTGAGATCACACAGCTAATAACATCTTTCTTAAGAAGGAAAAGACAGTCAATAAGAAAAGAACTTTGTGAAAATGTCTGGCATGCTGGGAGATGGATTAAGCGACATTTGGTCTTATAGGGTCAACTCTTCAGTGGAATTGTTCAGTCTCTTCCTATGTAACTCTAGATCATGTCATAAAAAGCTAATTTGCGAAATAAATTGTTAGTACATCCTCATTACATTTCTATTTCAGCTAACTAAATTTAGTTAGTGGAAATAAGGAGATTATGATACCACAGACAAAATGTTAGTATCATACCCATTAAATTTTATCACACTTATTGTTTGTATTACCTTCTAAATTCATTCAACTCTGTACTGGCATTTACCAAAACTGTACTTAAATAATTACTTATACAATTATGTGTTTACATCTTTCTTCATCAGGTTGTAATTCCTTTGGGGCAAGAATTATCCTTTTTTGTGGGGCTGCCTTGGGTCTTCGTTGCTGCGCGCGGGCCTTCTCTAGTTGCGGTGAGCGGGGGCTACTCTTCGTTGTGGTGCGCGGGCTTCTCATTGAGGTGGCTTCTCTTGTTGTGGAGCATGGGCTCTAGGCGCGTGGGCTTCAGTAGTTGCCGCACGTGGGCTCAGTAGTTGCAGAACTAGGCCCTAGAGCGCACAGGCTTCAGTAGTTGTGGTGTGTGGGCTCAGTAGTTGCAGTGCGCGGGCTCTAGAACACAGGCTCAGTGGTTGTGGCACGCGGGCTTAGTTGCTCCGTGGCATGTGGGATCTTCCCAGACCAGGGATCGAACCCGTGTCCCCTGCATTGGATTCTTAACCACTGTACCACCAGGGAAGTCCAAGAATTATCTCTGCATTTTGAACGCCTAGCATGGTGTCTAGGACACATGATATATTTTATATGTTGCATGTTGGGCTCCTCCGCATTCAGGCAAATAGGCATGCATTTGTGTGTTTGCTAGTTCATTTATTTGTTCATTAACTCATTCATTTCTAGCTTGCCATAACACTTAAAATACAATTCAAGTTCCTCAGCATGGCCTAAAAAAGCTCTATATGATCTGGGCTCAGCCTACTCATCTGAACTCACCTCCTCATCACTTATTCCTTTCAAGTTGTATTGACATTGGTGCCTGGGAGGTTTCTGACATTGGCTGAAATTTTAAGTAAACTTTTTCAAAAGCAAGTGTGATATTTTATGAATACAGTTGGACCGTTTATTAATGACAGGTAGAAAAAGAATGAAGAAAAGTTGAGATTAAAGATAAACAAAAGATTTACTGAATCCATTTTTACCTGGGAGAGGCAAGTTTTATTCTTTTCAGTATTTCCCTAAGGTTGTAACATTATAATACTCTGACTTGAATTACTAAATAATTAAGAGAATCACCATGTTTTGGAAAATATTTAAATAAGCAAAGTTATTTGATGAAGAGTCTGTACTATATAAGTAAAAAAACAGAAAAAGAATACTTCAAACACAAGGCATACAATAAAATATAAGAATATATTTTGAAGTAATAATAATGTTATATATTTTGCCATTCATAAACTTAGGAAGGTCAAAAGTATTGCATTTCTAGAGATATGATAGTGCCATCACTGAATCAGTAGTTTTTCCTCTAAGAGACAGGAGCATTTCAGAAGCAAGAATCATTACAGAAGACAGACCAGAGGTAATATCCTCCCAAAGCATTTGCTAGAAAATTTTCTAATTACCTGCATTTGTGTTTGATCCTTGAAGAAGCACTGTCAAGGTCTCCATGACCAACAAAGCCAGGTGTTTTTGGTCTTCAAATGAACTATTATTTCTTGAGTCCCCTAGGAAAAAAGAATTAAAGGTCCAAATCACAGAAGTTATAAGCTTACTTTTTTCTGGATTTAGCATTTTTTAAATAATTTTAAAAATAATTCCTATCACTTTTACCATCAACACAACTTACATAATACAGCCTTTAAAAACGATACACATGTCTACCAACTACCAAAAGTGAAGTCAAAATCAATGTTCATAGATTTCATTTTGGTGTGGCTAGAAAGCTAGAGCTACCTAACAAATATTAAAAAGGAAAATGCCAATCAAAGTAAAATGTATCCTTCTCACAGGTGCTTTCCTAATCAAGGAGGTCAACAGAAGAATGCTAGATTTTAATGCACCAAAGAGAATGAAGAGTTTATGAATAGTGCTGTCTATTCAACTTGCATTAATTCATTCAACATGTTTAATACTAAGTGCCAGATACTACTATGCTTTAAACAGATTTATCAGGAAGGACGAAAAACATCAAATTTAAGGTACCTAATGATAATACATATGTGTATATATAATATCACTAAAAAGATATATTTATTTGCTCTCTATAATTAATAAAAACATTTCAAGGCACCTAAACATCCCAACTGTTTCTAGAAGCATTTTTTTTTCCCTCTTAGAAACAAAGTAGTAGGCATTGGTCACGTGGATCATAAATGTTTTCCTCAGTTTTTACCTTAAATTCTCTTCCACCACGACATACTTCTGTACCCCCCAACCCCCTGCCTTTCCCCAATTCCCTAACAGAGGTTGAATGAACAAGTTAACCTGTGGGAAACATTCACAAGGATCTCATAATAAAGCACATTATTAAGTAATTCAAATCAATAACAAAATGACAGGCAAAACATGAACAAAACACCCTGCTCAAACCCCTTTGTCAAATAAAAATAAAATTATGGAAAGTGCTTTACCTTGTTCATGTAGTGCCTGAGTTGGATCCTTCAAGAGGGCAGCATATTTGTGCAAAAGGTTTACCATGACCTCCAGAAGGCCCACCTCCCTGAACACGTCTTTAAATATGTAGTCATGTCGTGTAAACTTAAGAAGTGTTTTCATTGCAATAATGCTACAGTGGTAAGAAGAGCTAGATTTTAAGAGGATGCTAACACTAATAAGTTCTTTACAAGGGATATAATTTAAGCTAAAAACGACAAACTCCAGCATCTCGAAGTATTTGTTTTGTACTTCTGGGAGTTTAGAAATCTTTTCTGCAAACTGTGACAGTGTGTGCTGTGACTCTAGGATGAAATAATTGGCATTGTCAGCCATGTAAATATTTGTGATGGCATCAAGAATGATGTGGGCAAGGAAGTTGGTTTTTGCTTTTAAAAATGCATTCTGAAGAACTGCAAAGGCCTGGACGTTTCTCACACTGTGACCTAAAATAGAAAACAAGAACACAAAAGTCAGTGCTACGTGATATTTTCAACATGGCAAACAAGTCTATTTATTTATTTTTAAAATATGGAATTTAATAAATTTATTTATTTTTGGCTGCATTGGGTCTTTGTTGCTACATGCAGGCTTTCTCCAGCTGCGGCGAGTGGGGGCTACTCTTCGTTGTGATGTGCTGCCTTCTCATTGCGGTGACTTCTCTTGTTGTGGAGCACGGGCTCTAGGCGCGCGGGCTTCAGTAGCTGTGGCACACGGGCTCAGCAGTTGTGGCTCGCGGGCTCTAGAGCACAAGCTCAATAGTTGTGGCGCATGGGCTCAGTTGCTCTGAGGCATGTGGGATCTTCCTGGACCAGGGCTTGAACCCCTGTCCCCTGCATTGGCAGGCAGATTCTTTTTTTCTTTTTTTGGTAAGCAAAACAATATCTTTATTAATTTAATTTTTAACACCTTTATTGGAGTATAATAGCTTTACAATTGTGTGTTAGTTTCTGCTTTATAACAACGTGAATCAGTTATACATATACATATGTCCCCATATCTCTTCCCTCTTGCATCTCCCTCCCTCCTACCCTCCCTATCCCACTGCTCTAGGTGGTCACAAAGCACCAAGCTGATCTCCCTGGCAGGCAGATTCTTAACCACTGTGCCACCAGGGAAGTCCCAAAAGAAGTCTATTTAAACAGATTATGAATTGTAACATCTATCAACTATTTACTAAGAATACATCCTGTTTTCACAAAAGGTCTTCTTTGTCTTCAACAGGTTCAGTCATTTAATTAAAAATAAATAACACTAATTAAGCTTTTAATGCAGCATTATGAATATTCTGATTCCAGAATAGTATATATTGAAACATCAGACTGTTTTAGAAAAAATAAAGCAAATTATACAGGTCTAGGCTTCAGAGTTTGGAAATGTGCAGGAGTGTTACTTTTTATTATCTGTAAGATTGACCTTGACTATAAGAACAGTTACCTCTCAATGTGAAAAGACTTTCAGGCTGAAGAGGTAACAGGCATGAGAACAGCAAAAATGGCAGCAGGAAAACAGGAGGGGAAAAAAATTCTCTAAGTTCCAGTTTTTCATTTTTAATTATAACATTAGAACTTTCATGAAATTTTAATTCGGAAATTTATTTTGTTTTCAAGCTGGAAGTGCAATTTGTTTACATACACATTTGTTAAAGCAATTTATGGCCAGCTACTAGCTATATTTATAAATATGATTTTCAAACACACCAACTAGAAAAAACAAAAATCTGTATATAATAGCTCCTGTGAGGCAAATTAGTGACAATCATTATAAAGAAATTAACATAGGAAATATGTGAGGCAAATGAAAACAAGCGTTTGTCTATAAAAACTGTCCCCAGGTTCACAACCATTAGGAATATAAAGCATTTGCAAGAGTGACCAAACAGTTAACACAGAGCCTTACAGAATCAGCTGCATTTTAGAAATAGGATAAACACAGAACGAGGAAAAATATAAAATGGGTTAGAAAGACTGCTCAGAAATTCTGGTTTGGACATTATCTGAAAAATGCAAAGATTTAAAAAAATCTTCAGTCTATACGTGACTTTAAATTTGTTTGTTTATAACATACAAACTTATTCCATGTGTGCCAAATATCAAATCCTTACTTCCAGTTCCTTATTAATGTGATGCTTGCTCTTTTTGAGTACATCTTTACTTTTTATTACCTGCAGGTAGTCAAAAACCAAGCTTTGATAGACTGATGAACATACAAATGTACAAGTCTGACTACGTGTGATTAATAAGGTTAAAGAATAACTCTAATCAATATTTTGCATCTTTGGGCTATATGACAATATCATTTCTCACCATAAAGAAAGGAGTTAGAAAGAGCTGAACTTAGGGTAATGTGGGAAAATTTAGATTTTTCCGAGTTTAATTTTCGTGATCTGGTTTTAAGTGATGTCACTGACAAAACATAAGGCATGGGGCTTCCCTGGTGGCGCAGTGGTTGAGAGTCCACCTGCCGATGCAGGGGACACAGGTTCGTGCCCCAGTCCGGGAAGATCCCACATGCCACGGAGCGGCTGGGCCCGTGAGCCATGGCCGCTGAGCCTGCGCGTCCGGAGCCTGTGCTCCGCAACGGGAGAGGCCACAACATTGAGAGGCCCGCGTACCGCCAAAAAAAAAAAAAATGGATAAGGCATATTAACCACCAACCCCAAAGAGCTGAACTGAACACAATATGTAAAAATACACACAATTAAAAGTCAAATGTAAAATGTGGTAATCCTCGCATATAAAGATAACAGTAGAAATGCAGTGGTCAGAGGAATTTTGGCTCTTTGTAATTTCTTTTTACTTACAGTAAGTAAGTAATGAATCTGCTCTGATTCATTACTTACTCCTTAATCCCCCTTTTTATCCAATTCATCTAGGGGCCATTAGCAAGTAGTTAAAGTAGGTTGATCAGAGTAAATGACCAAGGAACATCAAGACTAACTGGTCTCCAAGACCAGCTTCAAGAGCAGAGCATTTTAACCAATGCAATCAGTCTTATAGTAACATGTAAAATTCAATCATTCCTGTGACTAATCCAGAAAAAGATTCTGTAATATTATTTCCAAATTTAGTACACCTTATATACAATGAAACTAAACAGAATCTAATAATTTGGCTTTCTATCAGGAAAAACGATCTAAAGGAATGTCAGAACTCTAATTCCAAAATTAGTGGCATACACATTTGAAGTGTTGATGGTATCAGGAGTAATTATTCAGGACTGTCATAGCCATTAAATTCCTACAATATTTAATTGGGAAGGGAGCATAATTAAATCTAAAAGATAATTAAAAGATTGCTCTATATGAGACAGGAATATCCCCTAAATATTGACACATAAATACTCTAATATTTTAACTAAACAGATATATCCTGTATAAGTTTCAAAATTTGCATTAACTGACTAAAATCTGTTTAGCACACAAATAACTAAAATAAGAGTAAAGTAAGGAAATCATTCTAACAGATGACAATCACCATCTCATTACTCTCAAGTCTATATAAGCAGAAACAAAAGAAACTAATTATTCTAAGGTTTAGAAGAACAAGTGTATATACAACAAAGAATAGAGCTTTCCTATTTTCAGAATCTAATGTAAAAGTGAACGCTTGAAAAAAGAGCTTATATGACACAAGCATAAGCAAAATGTAAAATGAAGTAAAAATAAAGGTCTGAATAAAGAAATGCAAGCATTCATTCAGTAAACACACACTGAATATTATTTTTCAGATTCCAAGTCACCAGAGTTAGATTCCATGCAACACTGCAGAGGACGGCTCTGAGGAGTAGAGATGAATAGAAAGGTGAACAGTTACAAAGACACCTATGGTAATCCAGGTGAGTGATCTGTACAGCCTCAACTAAGGTAGTGGCAGTAGGGCTGTTACCAGAAGGGAGGAAATTAATAAACGTTTAGGAAGTATAAGACAGAAAGTAACGAATGAATTACACATGTGAGTGACCAATCAGAATGACAGCTGGCTATAGACAATCCTCAGGGTTATACTCCCGCAAGCCAGCTGAACATCAGCCCTGGCCACATTGGCATCCAATATAAAGTGAACCAGAATAGATAAAAAGCTCTCAAAAGTAAACCCATGGGGCTTCCCTGGTGGCGCAGTGGTTGAGAGTCCGCCTGCCGATACGGGGACACGGGTTCGTTCCCTGGTCCGGGAAGATCCCACATGCCGCGGAGCGGCTAGGCCCGTGAGCCATGGCCGCTGAGCCTGCGCGTCTGGAGCCTGCGCTCCGCAACGGGAGAGGCCACAACCGTGAGAGGCCCGCGTACCGCAAAAAAGTAAAAAAAGTAAACCCATGATGAACAATGCAAGGCACTTTGGTTACTAGCGTGAACAAAAATACGAGAAAGGAAAAAATACATTATCCTTTTATATTGGTTAATGTGTTATGAGAATTAATGTGTTACAAGACAATGTTTGTAAAGGTGAAGCCACAGAAAAGTTCTGAAAAAGACAGGTATGGTCTTTTTTTATGAAGAGATATATTCTCTATTAAACATGTATTAAAAGAACTCGCTGTGTTTAGGGAACAAATTTGGAAGCTATGAATTACAGAGTACAACCTTGCAAAGATGTTTCTAGCATAGTTAAGGTAAAAAACCACCATGGCGTTGTTATTAAACAGAAGGACTGCTACATTTTTCTTTAATTTCCTTCTTTAGAAAAATCTATCTGCTGGTGAGGATACAAAGTTTTATAAAAAGCATTTTCTATATAATATAGAAACGGGAGTCATTTTCAAGCTTTAACATACACACACAGATACATTTACCAGCTTCACTAATAACTCAGTCTACTTTTTCTTTTAAATTTTATATTTCTATACTGTTTCACTTGACCTAAAATCAGCAGTAAAAATAAGGTAGGTAAACTGTATCTATGTATAGAGCAATATAAGGCAGATATATTCATGTTTTCTCTTTTAAATGTAATTATCAATGAATGGGTAAAAATTCCTTGGTAACAGGAATTTTCTTTTCATAGATAATGAAAGGGAAACCAGTGACGTCAAAGAAAATATTCCCCAAAGTACCGCTAAGAAATAACTGACAAAAAGTATGATAGTGTCAAATATATCAGAATATACACAGCTCCAACTTATAAATAATCCAGACCAAAGAGTTAAAATCTGTAAAGGACTATCACTGCCTCATTCTATCAATGTTTAATAAACATGGCCTCATCACAGCTGGATTTCCTCATCTCCATTCCTGTGCAATAGTCCATTATCTCTTCTATAAACTACAACAAGCAATCCAAAATGAAATTACAAAAACAATTTTATTCACAACAGTATCAAAAAGAATAAAATATTTAAGAATAAATTTAACAAAAGAATTTAAAGTTCTATACAATGGACACTATAAAACATTGCTGAGAGAAAATACTAGGACCCAAATAAGGGATAGTTGTATGCTCATGAATTGAAGGACTCAATACTGTTAAGCTGTCAAGTCTCTCCAAACTGATCTATAGATTCAATGTACTCCCAACGAATATCTCTACAGGCTTTTTTTTTCGTTTTCAATAATTGACAAATTATTAAATTCATATGGAAGTTCAAAGGACCTAGAATAGCCAAAATAATTTTGAAAAGGAAGAACAAAATTGGACAACTTAAATGACTCTATTTCAAGACTTTAAAGATATAGCAATCAAGACCATATAATATTGGCTTAAGGACAGACACATTAATGGAGCAGAACTGAGACAGAGTTCCAAATGTATCGTTAAATAATCTTTTTCAATAAACAGTCCTAGCACGTGTGCATATCCGTATTGGGAAAACAAACAAACAAACCTTACTTCCTACCATATACAAAAATTAACTTGAAAGGTATCATAGACCTTAGTGTAAGAGTTAAAATATGAAACTCCTAGAAGAAATCAGATCTCAGTGAATTTGGGTTAGGATTTCTTCAGTATGAGGCAAAACCCACAAAATATTTTAAAAGTGATAAATTGGACTTCATCAAAATTAAAAACTTGTGATCTTCAAAGATATTACCAAGAAAAGGCACAACAAGACTAAGAGAACATACTTACAAAATGTATGTATCTTATAAAGGACTTATCCAGAATATTTGAAGAACTCTTAAAATTCCAGTAAAACAAACAATCCTATCAAAAATTAGACACAGAGATCTGAACCAAAGTAGAGACACAGACAGCAAATAAGAACATAAAAAGATGCTTGAAATATTTTAGAAAAAGGCAAATTATATTTTAAAAAAGATACTATTACATACTTAAATATCTAAAATTAAGACTAATAACACCAAGTGTTTCTGAGGATGTAAAGCAAACTTTCATACATAGCTGATGTGAATGCAAAATGGGACAGCCACTTTAGTAAACAGTTTGGCAGTTTCTCATAAAGTTAAACATACATCTACCATATGAATCAGTAATTCCACTGCTTGGTATCACCCCAAAGAAATGAAAACATATGTCCACACAAAGACTTGTTTTATACGAAAGTTTCTGGTACATTTATTCATGACAGTTAAATAAACACCATCAACTGCTGAATGGATAAACAAATTGCAGGATATCTAAACAATGAAATACTATCCAGAATTAAAAAGGAACTTCAGATATATGCAATAACATGGATAAATGTTGAAAATGAACAAAGCCAGATACAAGAAACTACATAATTTATGAGTCTAGTTTATGAAATTCTAGAAAGGGCAAAACCAAAGCAGATCCGTGGTTACCAGGGCAAGGGGATAATGAGGGGGGGCACTGAATACAAAAAGGAACAAGGAAACGTTTAGAAGGATGGTAACATTCCATATCATGATTATGGTGGTGACAGCACAACCACATGTATTTACCTAAACTCATCAAACTCAACACTTAAAATGTATACATTTTAATATATACAAATTATACCTCAATACTGCTGACAAAAAATAAAATATATTCCACATTCCCTTTATGTGGAATAGAACTATCTACTTTAGCCTGTATAATAACTCTACAAAGTAGGTCATGGGAAAGAGATAATTTTAAGTTATAAATGAAACTTAAAATGATCTAGCTTGACCCATTCATTTTATAGAATATTACATCAATGTTTCTGAAGAAGAAATTGATATCTAGAAAGGTTACGTCACTCATGATTACCTGAATTCTGACTCTTAGGGCAACGTCCTTTCTAGCTAACCTTGTTTTCATAAACATGTCACTGAATTCTCAAAATAACCCCCAGAGGTGCTAGGTTATGTATGTATCATCCTTGTTATGGATCAGGCAGACATATGAAGAAGGTTAATTTAGATGCATTAATTATCTCATTATAGTAGTGTAATTTCAAAATTATACTCTGTAACTAAATATTATGTCAGTGTTACAAGCAGATTGAGTAACCAAATGAAACAATGAAATCTAAAATAGGATATATATTGCTGAGCTATTTTTAGTTTGAACTCATAGAAAGAGTTAATTGTAGAATACTCAAGCTAGAGTCTACGAATTAGAAGAGTTAATTTAATATTGTTCCTTAATATTAAATAAAATGAAGCCTTGAACTGCTCAGTAAGATATTCCTAGATTTTGCTTATTTAAAAAGTTCTGTATAACCTATACACTGACAGTACATCTTATGGAAGTTTGACAACTTCAATCTAAGTTGTGACTTTTCAATATAATTTTCTCCAGTAAATTAAATTTAGGATTTTCTAGTATATCTATTTATTCTGACTTAAAAATTTATAACTGCTAGCTTCTATGTCATAAAATACATAGATAATGTACTGTGAAATTTAAATAACCAGACATACTGATATTTTTTGGCTAGTTAAATTTTACATGCAAATATCATAATTGTATTGAATACTTAGTATGTAACAATAACGTGAAAGGAACTATTAGAGGCCTGTGGGCTCAGATTCTTTCAGAATGGTTATTATGCATTTAAAAAGTGAAAATAAACAATAAAACTAGCTTGCACTCTTACATAATTAAATGTTATTAATTATACAATAAATTTTCTTAGTAAAAGATCACTAGATGAAGAACCAAAGTTAGGAAATCTGAACTATAAAAATTATTCTCTGACCCGAAAATATGTAATGTAACTTCTCTGTACCTAGGTTTGCTTAAATAAAATATAAGCATGTACACCTGTGTTTTCTATATACCTCTTACATAAAGACAGGTATAGAGATCAGAGTGTGAATCAAGTTCCATCCACATAAATTGGAAATGTGTGAGTGTCAACATTAGAGGCATGTTTGGATTATTAAATCGTTTGAACATTAAAATGAAATACTAAAATATAAATCTTACTGCTTTAAAAAATATTTTCATATTATATTCAAGTATTTGATCTGCTAAAGACTGTCACTCAAGAAATTATACCACAGAAAGCACCAACTTTAATGAAAAACAGCATATTACTTTTCTATAAATAACATAAATGAAGAGCAATCAAAATCTGACTAATTCATTCTTTCTCTATTTCTTTGAGTGGCTCAGAATGGGGGGAAAAAAAAAAAGACTCACCTTTGCCTGCAGGCTGAGGTACTGCAAATCCAGGCAATAAAAAGGGTGCCCCTGTGGTAATACCAGCTGGTTTTAGTTCACTGACACCATATGTTGTTAGGGAAGTTATCAGATTAACCAGATCTTTCAAGGCATCTTTGGATTCTGCCTCTTTTGCTTGTTCCAATCTAGGAAAAGTATGATTTAGCAAATATATTTTCTCTTGTGTTGTATTTTCAAATTTAATAAAGAAAATTTCAATTTTATATGCAATATATAAATGTATAGAGTACTACAAGAAGTTTCTTCTTACATTTTTTTCCTATATGAAAACATACTATTTTTATAAATCCACAAATTTTATTATAAGATATGATGGTGCATTTGAAAGAAATTATACCAATAGTCGGGACACCTGATAAATGCTGATTTTGCCACTAACAGTATTTTTAGGTAAATCACTAATCTTTGGTATAGAAAGTCTCTATAATATAAAAGGATTAGATTAAATATCTCTTAAGTTCCTTAAGGCTCTAAGGTTATAAAAGTTTCACTGTTTATAACCAAAAACCTTATCTACCATTTCTTTCCTAAGAAATTTTCTCTGTTAATTTTTTTTTTAACATCTTTACTGGAGTATAATTGCTTTCCTCTGTTAATTTTAAAAAGTGAATTCCTTGGGAAGATTTGTAAGACTTTACCTGTATTTCATTAATTAATTCAAATACTCGCATTAGAATACATTTAAATAAACTTCTGAGAGTCTCTAACAATTTTTGAAAAGTCTTAATTCCTTTAAGGTTGTCTTTTTTTAATGTGAAAAGTTTTAATAATATTTTCATACCATACACAGAATGTTGTAACCTGTTTCTTTCATTAACTAGTAGTGTTATGCACATGCCTCTCCGTGTTAGTATAAACTTGCAATAGATATGTTTTTAATGGCTATAGAGAGCCAACCGTAGATTTGGGGAGTGGAGGGTGGGACAGCTAGTAGATACCAGAATTCAGGAGCACTAACATGCATAAAACTTTGTGTGCCTTAGAATTATATCTTTAGGATCAATAAACATAAGTGAAATTATTTTGTAAATGAGTGTAAGGCTCTTGAATTCTCAAAGGACTGCATCAATTAGTAATGTGAATTAGTTATTTCATAAACTTTCATATGTCCTCGTTTGGAAATTAGGATATATATGCAAGATTATATTCTTGGGGGTTGCCTAGTATTAAGTAATGGCAATGAGGTCAAACTGGTGTTAGAAATAAAGTTTACAAAATAGTGCTGGTTTACAGTAAATCAAATGATTTAAAAATAATTAATGGCCCAGGAACAACTATCAAGACAAGAGTATCTTCTTCCTAATAAACTTGTAACCAGCCATTTTCCCAGTATATACATGGAACATTTGGGATGAAAAAGAAGGCTAGTGAAACATTTTTAGACTGACATTTGTTTTATATATATATTTGTAATGTCTCATTCAATCTACAAAATTACTCTTGTTATTAACTACATTAATAGTAACACTGGAGTTACTGGTAAGGAAAATCAAAAATATAATTAAGCAAGAAGAGTTTACACTTCAGGAAGATGTTAATTAGTTCATTCAAACTCTTCTCCCTCAGCTACTAAAGAAGAGCAGATTTCTTCTTCACATCTAACTATTGACTCCACGTTTGCAGCCTACATTTTCCAAATTAACTCTAAATTCGTACTTTGAACTCTCTTGACAGAACAGGAATAAAAAGAAGTGATTAAAGCTAAGAGGATAAAGTATACATTAAATAAGTGATTGGTTGATTTCTTCTTCCCTATAAGCCCAAACTACATTGTTTCCTTTGATGAAAAGACTAAGTAGAAATTTAAAATATATTCTTAAATTATGGGGTTTTACCTAAGCAAGAGATCACAAAGGAAACTGTATCCTTGCCATATCCGAAAATCATCCAAAAGAGTTTGGGAAACATCACTGGAATCTTTGAGGAAACAAGAAAGTCCAGCAAACATTTCAACAATTTCTAGGGGAGACAGGTCATCTGATTGCTGCATATTCTGAACACACGTAGATAAACATTCTTTTTCTGTAAAAATAAAGAACTGAATAAGTATATATATGTATAATTTGTCAACTGCTTAAGAAAATTTCCTTCATTCTTAACTGGTGTTTAATAAAACATTAAATTTTAGTGTATCTATAAAATATTGTAAGATAAATGTTACACATTCTAAAAGCCAATGTAAGATTCAAATTGACTGAGGAAGCTCTACCTCTAAGTAGTAAACAAAGAGTAATACAGGAAGTGTTAAAAATTAGTTGACATTTATTATAGTTTTTACATCATATTTAGATGTTTTACTATTCAACAAAATGACTGCCTGCTGACGTGACATTTTTGATTTTATGAATATAGTAAAAAGTGGAAAAAATAAAAAAACTATCTTCTAAGTTTAAGAAGAAAAATCTACTAATTAGTTAAAAGTTATAATTAGAGTGAATATAGACTACTGACATACAAAAATACTTAAGGAAATAAAATTTTAAAAATTATGTTTGTACTATATATTTACTACTTTAAAACACAGTTATACCCCATAATAACTTTTGGGATTGGAGGTGTTTCAAAGAAGACATTCCTCTCTTACCTTTAATGAAATTTATTTGTCTTAAGAAACCCAGTGTCACGTAACAAAAGCTAACAAGATTTAACATAACAACGGAGGCAAGAAACAATGAATGACTCACTGACCTCAGGTAAGTGAATAGTTGTACTAAAAATTATTTTGAAAGATTTTTCAGTTTATGTGTATCTATATCTGTATCTATATATAGAGAGAGATATATATACACATCTATATATATATACGTACATGGACTATTTGAGATGCTACAACTGTCTCCTATTTCTCCTAATTAGACATTTTAAGGGATAGTTGACACATATTTATATATGAGTTAAACAGAATGGACAATTTCTCCTCAGTGCTGATAAAGAATCTACCTAATTTTATTTATGCTGCATTGGACAGGTTGTCTACTTATGAAATATCTTCAGAAAGACTTTAACTATAGTTTCTCAAAAGAACTTTTTATTCAGCAAAAAAGGAGGGAAGAATAGGCTATGACATAGAACTTACATTATATTACAATTGACCATTTACATAACAAAGCAGTTATTTTAACTCTTGTAGATATCCATCATTTGGAACATGAGAATTTCTTATACCTGAAATGCCTCACAAATAAAAAATAAATTTTTTTCTCCTGGTAAATATACTTTTAATTTAAAATAGAATCTTTGGAGAATTGAGAGATAAAAACAAATTTCCCATCATATGAGGAGAGAAAAGTGGAGGAAATTCAGAGCACCTAAAATGAATACATTACGAGATATTCACCGTGAATATACTTCACCACATTGACACTGAGACCATGTCGGGATATGGTCATAAGGACTTCTCCGGCACTCTTCCTCCAAGGCAGGTTATAGGGAGGGCACCAAGAGGTTATTGCACTGAATAAAAGCTGGAGATCGTCTTTTTGAGCCAGCTCCTCGGCCGGAGAAACAAAACTGCAGAGTTTCACTAAGATCTAAAGAACAAACAAAATAAGTACATAAATAAATGAATGGCTGGGGAAAGGGAGGAGCTAGAAAAGGACTAGATCTGATTATTAAAAACTCTGAAAGTTCAGGGTTAGTACTGAGCGATATCATTAAAGCCATAATCATGAGTGCTCTAACTTAGGCAACATTAAAAAAGACACCTACAATTTAGAAGTGTGTTATGGTAAAACAGTTAATCACCTCTACTTTTATCAGCTTATTTTTTTAAAAAAAATGTTCTATGTTTACCATCCTCTCTTTACCATGGTATTTTTTTTTTTTTGCATTGCTTCACCCTACCATGAAACGGAATAAATCAAAGGTTAACTTTCAAGATCAGCACTCTAGTTTTCTATCGATAATTTGGTTCCTTAACTCTTAGTTTGTCATAAGTGAAATGTAATTTTCTTCTCTAAAAGGAACAGCTTTAGGGAGACAAGAAAGTAGAAATAGGTTTTTTAAAAGTAAAAGTATTCTCAAATTGTTCCAACTTCTATAAAAGTAGAAGGGGATATCAGAACTAAAAAATCATCTTAATTCAGAAGTATCAGTTATGTCTAGTAGCCAAAAATCTTCTAAAGCATGATTCAACACTTCTTAAACCCTGGAATGAGAACTTATTCCTTACCTATGGTTTGCAAAATACACACTGCACAAGTGTTTACAGCCCTAAGGGCCTGCTACTTGGGGAATGCAGCTATGGTTTCTGCTCTGATGGACCTTTTTCTTCTAATCTCGATTTGGTGTCAGAAAAAGTTAATTTTTCTTCTCTGTGCTAAATTTTCTCATCTAAATATTTTTTAAACTTTATAAAATAAATAAAATAAAATTGGAGTATTTTAATATTTGTGTGGAAACTACTAAACAGAAAAAAGTATTTAAAGTATCATGTTTTGTCCGAGAAAGCTAGGTCTTCCTTTTCCTATTTCCTTCAATGCAAAATTTTACTTAAATACAAGAATTTCTAATTCATAGCCGCCAAATACCAGGGAAAAAAATTAAGAATTCAGAGAAACAACAAAATATTTATAAAATCTGTAAGTGCAGGCAATCCCCCCCACCAAAAAAATGTCTGGAGACACTGTTGGATACCAAATTTCCATTCATACGTGTAACATGTGTATCTTTTTCCATATGTGTTAAATGCAACAAAAAAGATATATGAAAAAAAGATAATTGCAGCAAAAAAAAAAAAAAAGCTCAGAAGAGTGTATTGTTGATTATACTTTTTGTTGGTTTTCACACTACCCTTATGTGATTAGAGGGACAGATGTCATTTCTCTAATCTGTAACATAAAAACAAACCTGAAAATAAAATACTTTTTTCCAAATCAAATCTTTGTCCTCAAAAATAAGCTAGATATAATTCCTTGATGTTGACTCTTAAGATAACTAGTTCTTAATCTTCAAAGGCAAAAGGCTTCTTAAAATAATCTAGTATAATCCTTTCATTTTACAGAAGAGAAAACTGAAGAGTCTACTCATTCCTCTTCGGCCCCTACACTAACCACTTCTATTTGTAGGGACTCTGTTATAAAGTCCAGCCAACTGTGGCAGAGCAGTAATTGGCCACATCAATGCAAATGCAAAGCAAAAAAAAAAAAAAAGCCTACATGAAGCAGTACCAACTGCTAAGGTCCCAGGAAACCATCTGTCACAAAATATAAACATAGGGATTTCATCTATCATAAACACTATGTGTTCTGAAAACATTTAATAAGTTGTGCCCATTGTTTTTCTAGACAAAATGATGAAAACAATGTCCAGCCTGCAATGAGGAACTAAAAAAGGTAAGTGAGACACTAAAGGAGTACTGGACTAGGTGGTGGGAGAGCTGGGCTCTAATCACTGCCACGCACCTGCTGTGGATCGGTTTCCATAACTGTAAATGAAGCGTTTCATTTAAATTTTCTTTTGAGTTCCTTTTGGCCTTTAACATTCAATGATTCCAATATGCTAAAGTGAATCTCACATTTAGTTCGAAGTCAGCACCCAGTGTTTTCAGATATAGAAAAAATTAAGTTTTAGGAAAAAAATCTCTGCTACTTATTTAGTGTTAAATATATAAAATTCAGCTTCCTCACTTTGTGTCTAAGTGAGATGATGGATGTTCACTAAACACTGTGGTCCTCATTTCATGATGTATGTAAGTCTAATCACCATGCTGCATACCTTAAACTTCAACAGTGCTGTAAGTCAATTATAGCTCAATAAAAGTGGAAGAAAAAAAAATTCAGCTTCCATTTATTGCCTAAGGTATTAATTAGTTCTACAGAAGGGATTTATTGAAACAGGGCTCTAGTCTGATTACCAAAGACTAACCCACTCCATTCATCAATGTCTTAAAATAGCTTTAATTCCTATGTGATTTACTCTTTTATTTATTCCCACTGCTCTTCTCATCCAATCTAATTGAGGGGTTAGATAAACCTCAAGTCTAATCCCATTTCTGCCATCCACTCACATCATCATTTTTGAGGAAAACAGAAGCTCTGAAGTCATGGATTGTCTTGTAAATTAACACGAGATAAGGGATGCTAAACACCAGCACAAAAGTATCTAATAAATCAAGTGTTGAATAAATATTTTTTGAATTAGTATTTTATTGATAATCTTGTCTTTTCCTTTCTAGACCATCTTGGTCTCCCTCTTCCCGATCTTCATTGCTAGACCTCAACAAAGCCTGGAGCATTCCTGGAGCAACAACCCCAGTTACACCAGGTGTCATCAACATGGGTCCCCAACTCTACCACACCTACTGCAGATCCACTGTCGTCTCTGTTCTCTCTTCCTACTCTCACAGATTATGGTGCTGGTGGTGGCAACAGCAGGAATCACATTTATTTATTAAAAAATAAATATTTTTATTTCATGTCTACTATGTCTGAAGCAGAGAACCATAGCTTTGGTTATTATTCATTTAATCTTTCCCAAAATCCTTGGCATCTTATTTCAGAAAACGGGACTCAAACAGGTGTTGGTTTTTTAAATTGAGGCATAAAAACACATAACAAAATTTAACCATCTTAAATCATACGCAAATACAGAGTACAGTAGTGTTAACTACATGCACATTATTGTGCAACACATCTCTAGAACATTTTCCTCTTGCAAAACTGAATCTCTGTAACACGGAACAACAACTTTCTTTTCCCCACCTCCCAGCCCCTGGCAACCAACACTCTACTTTTAAAAGTTTGACCACTTTACTTATAAATGGAACCATGCAGTATTTATCGTCTTGTGTCAAACATGTATTTTTACATGGACAGATTATATTCTAAATGTTTGTAGTTTGTTTGTTTTGAAAATTTTCTCCCAAGAAAGGATATCAAAATGATGATAATGTCTCCAGGCTAGCTAACAAAGGTATACTTAATCTGCTAATGCTATTAAAAGAAGAGTGGCAACAGTGGGAAAGAAGGGCTTTATAGGCAGGGAGCAGAGGAGGTGGCAGCAGCCACTAAAATAAACTGTCTTTTCTAAGCTAAATATTTATAGGCTAAGGACTTCCTATATATAGACAGCAACAAAACAGAATTTCTTGACATTAGAAGAAATATTATGCAAAACTTAATTATATTGTCAATAAAAGTTTTCCTTGCTTAGTTCATTTTAGAGATGTTTTTGCTATATCAAAGGTAACCTCTGTTCAGAGAAACAAATTTGTTAATCCCTCATCTAAATATTCTTCAAAAGAAATGTGACAGATGAGATAAAGTGAACTTATAATAAACAGCATGAAATACTATAGAAAATGGAATAGGCAGGACATCTATTTAAGGAGTGTACCTGTTACACTTTAAATAGAGTGGTATAGATGGCCAGGCAAATAGCACCTTCCATACCTGTACAAAAACTTTCTGGAGTAGTCCACGACGTTCTGCTAGAGGTAGCTCATTCTGTGCACCTCCAACTGCCTCAGGCACATGTGGAAGGTCAAAAAACAGATATAAACATTTAACCAGGGTGGAAGGCACTGACATCGTTGTCATGCAGTCCACGGTTTTCTGGAAAACAAACCGATAAATAAGTGAATAGACAGATAGACAGATAGACATAACTGTACTTGGTGTAGCTAAGTAAGCTCAAATTTTAAGCCAGAAAATTATATATCAAAATAACTTTTTAAATGCCTGAAAAAAAATTAAAATGACTCCATGCTGACAAATACGTATTTCCTATTTGGACAAATTTGCTGTAACCAAATATTGAGAAGTTTGTTATTTAGTAAGGTATTTATTAGGTTGACTATTAAGAGGCAGCATGTTACAAAGAACATAAACTTAAGGATTTAGAAAAGATTTTAACCATGAACTTATTAGGCAAACTAATTTTGTTAGACCTCACCTTTCTCTCCTATAAAATGGATATAATAGTACATATCGCTTAGGGTTAATATGAGGATTATATAACAAATGCAAAGATACACTGAGTACTAAACTATATATTAGTAGTTGCTTTACTATCACTTTTATTTTTATTGTAGATTCTTAGGGTTAGAAGGGCACTTGAAGGATATAGCCATCACTGACACAAAAAAATTTCTACATTATTTTCAAAGATTACTAAAGGAAGAAATTTTAGACATTCTTATGGTGAACATTTCAGCACTGTTAAGAAATATGCTATAATAATTATAAAAATCTTTCCATGGTACAGTTTGGAACAGAAAGTTCTTCCATGCTGGAGATCAACAGGTTAGCATCATCTGTTGATCTGTTTATTAATTTTGACATTAAACATTTCCTGAATGCCTAGGGTATGTCAGTCAGTGTGTTGGGAGCTCAGCATGCAATGATGAAGGATCCCTGCCCTTCAGAAGACTGTAGTCTAGAGCAGAAGCAGGTTTGTTAATAACTATGATTTAATCTCTTATGTGTAACAATGGTAGTACATTCAGGCTAATATAAAAGGGAATGATCACCACTGGCAGGAGTAGAATGGAAAAGTGTCGGAATTAAAACAAGAGGGGAAAGATCACCTGGAAGATACACAGGAGTTTAGGCCACATGGTACAGAATGTTTCAGGAACCTGAGTCCAAAACTGCTGACTCCTGAAAAGCCACAATAATAATGTCTAATCTTTAATGAGTGTTTATTATATAACAGGCATAAAGCTAAGCACTTTAAATACATGCTCTCACCTATTTCTCAAGTCATCCCTACAAGGTAGATTTTATTACTATATGCTCCTTACTTTACAAATGGAGCAACTGAGGCTCATCACTTATATACCCTGTCTGGGGTTAGAGAGCGGGTTAAGTGGCCCATGGTTTATACATGCTCAATGACCTATGCGTGTGGTCTCCCATTTTACTTTTACTTTTATTTTGCTGGGATTGGAGACCCAATGAAGTGTTACAAAGGAGTTATAGAATCAGATTTTAGACAATTAGCTGGTGATAGTAGACCATAGATTAAAGAGCAGGAAGGCGAGAGCAATTAGGAAACTAGTACCGAAAACTGTAAGAACGGCCGGGCTTGAACTAATGCAGTAGCCGGGTGACAGGGAGGAGAGAGCGCCTAAGGAACAATCCTTTCCAAGATCTGGCCCCTTTCTACATATCCACTATCATTTCCCTCTTCTAATACTCAAAAGCTCTCTGCAGTTCTCATCTACCATTTATTGTTTCTAGACACCCCATGTCTCCATCTGACTCTCAATTTAAACGTCTGTTCATGCCTGAAACTTTCTTTAATTCCTCATCTTTCTTCCTACCCTCACCTACAAAATGTACAACTCCATTTCTATTTTCATAGTACTACATATAGCCCATTATTGCATTTTATGGTATTATCTTCATCCACTTCATCTCTGTCATCTACATGTTGATTCAGGACCATGTTTTTGTCATCTCTATCTCACTACTGCCAACAGAAGATAGCATGCAAACAAGAAAGTCAGCTCAAAACATAACACTGGGGCTTCCCTGGTGGTGCAGTGGTTGAGAGTCTGCCTGCCGATGCAGGGGACACAGGTTTGTGCCCTGGTCCAGGAAGATCCCACATGCCGCGGAGCGGCTGGGCCCGTAAGCCATGGCCGCTGAGCCTGCATGTCCGGGGCCTGTGCTCCGCAACGGGAGAAGCCACAACAGTGAGAGGCCCGCGTACCGCAAAAAAAAACCACAAAAAAACATAACACTGAATTTTCTTTTTAAAATGTCTTTTTCCAGTTAGACTATTACTAGCTATCCCTTCATATTAAGCAAAATGATATGATTTTTCATTTTCATCTTATAACGGATAGATTAAAAGTACAACTGGGTATCCAAACCGGTAATCGGCAACATTTGTAATTTTTTTAAGTGATTCTTTTCTCCTGATTCTTTTCTCCTGATTCTTTTCTTATGCTTTTAAATTGGTCTATCCATTTGTGCACATTTAAGTTAATACACATTTACTGATTTTCTACCATGTTCTAGGTGTTATGGTATGACACAGTCTATGCTCACAAGAGAGAAAGAAAAATAGTGCATCTACAGAAAACATGAATAAAACTTAGAAATATTCCAATTAAACACTATTATTTTATGTATTATTCTAAGCCAAACCAAACTTTGGTACAGTAACGTAGAGGCATTTATAGTTACTATCGATAGCAAGTAGAATTGGTATTTTGATAGTCACTTGATATGGCCATAGATACATGAAAACAATGGTCTACTTTAGGACTATCTGAAGGTTACTTAGTACTTAGGGTGAATAAACATCTCCATTTGCCCAGGACTGAGGGGTTTCCTGGGATGTGGGCCTTCTATGCCAAAACTCAGATAGTCCCAGGTAAATCAGTACAAGTTGGTCTTATTCGTTTTCTGATTTAAAAAACAAAACGTAACACAATATTGTAAATCAACTATACTCCAATATAAAATAAAAATTTAAAATATAATAAAATAAATAAAAAACAAAACGAAACAAAAACCCAGCAAATTAAAAAGGAAACAGGCCATTCCAAAGAAAAAAAATTCTAGTGCTGCTTACTTTAGGCTAGTAACTGGTTTCAGGATATGGTTACTAAGAAATGTGCACTGTTTCTCCTGTGGCCTGTCACAGTAGTATGATTGGTGTCACATTTACTTTTGTAAATTCCATGAGGTATTTGAAAGCCCATAGTAATTTAGACAATAGTCATTCTCAAGATTCGTGTGGACTTTGAAGGTAATTATACTCTGGATTTTAGAAGGCTGAATAAACTTCCTTCATCCCCAAGACATCACAGGTCACAAATCGGGTATTCAAACAGCACATAAATGACTACATGCCATATGTATCATGACAGATGCTTAAACCTGATTTAAAGGGAAAAAAAGCAATCTCCAGAAAAAATCAAGTAGGAAGGAAATATGTATTATCCTGAAAATGACAATATCTCCTTATTTTGCATAAAAGTTAGAAAAATTTTAAAGTATTTTCCATGTCACTTATTCCTTATTAGCTAAGTGACCTTAGATGAATCTTAGATGACTCTTCCAAGTCAAAGTTTCCCTAACATGGGTTACAGAAATGCAGTTCCTGGGCTACTTCCCTCCAGCCACAGGTAGCCCATCTTTTTGCCCAGTGTGCTGTACAAATGGTACCATGCTCTATGTGTGCTATGATGTGACAAAGATGGAAAACACTGTTCTAATTTAAGCATTTCCTCATGTGTAAAATGGAAACATTAACCTCCTTATAGAGATGTTGTGAGAAGCATGAAATAATGTGTAAGAAGAATTAGAAGAATACACAGGTTATCATAAAATCTTATTTGGATATGATGATAAATTTAATTTCACAAAATCCCAAGAGGATAAAAAGACGCTTCAAACATGAAAGCCAAGAACTTACCTGACCAGAGGATGCTAACAAATTAATTGTCGTCAGAAGCATCCAACCTCTACTGGCTTCTTCACTCTGATTGATTTCCAAGAATTGGACTATGGCCCGACTTGCAGCCTCTATAAAACCAAAGGAAAGTCATTAGGTGGAGAGAAATCAAGTACAAAATATGTTAAAGAGAGCAATGTTTTAATGGTATATGTAGATGTCATCATATCAATACAGAAATGTAAAAGTCAACCTATATATTTTAGGAAAAGGTACGTCACAAACTAGTCAAAAAGAGTCATGGAACAGGGGAAATTTGAGTTAAACCTGCCTGTAAAACAAGTCTCTCTAGAAACTGGGAGGGAGGGATGGAAACAGAGAGATTAGGCACACTGTATTAAAACAAAAGTGTGGCTAGAGGAATGATCAAGAGGAACAACTGTAATAACATAGGGTTCACATTCTAGAAGAGCATATGCTGAGAATTAGAGTCTAATATCAATAGTAGTGACAGAAAATGCCTACTTACGAAGGAAGGTAAGCTAAGGGCTGTCTGTATTTGACTCTTTGGGCAAGAGGGAGCAAATGTAGTTTCTTGAGCAAAGTAGATGTTGAAAGGATTATTTTAAGACTATTAATTTAGAGTGATGTGTATGACAAACTTTAAGGGCAAAGAGATTGATGGGGGAAACAAATTAAGAGGTTGGCTCAGTGATACACACAAGGGGTGACCTGAACAGCTGACATTAGGAAGAGATAAACAGTGAGGGAGTCATTCATAGAACTGTAGTGTTGGAAGAATCTTTGAAAGTCAACTTAGTTGATTATGTTTTTAAGGATAAGGGAAAATGGATAAATCCTTAACCATGCATTTAATTTTATCAGCACAGAGTTCATCAATTTTTACATTGTAATAGTAGATGAATTAAAGTCAGAAAATAAGTCCAATCTGTTCACTGTAAACCAACATGTTAAGTTACTAAACGTATACTTAACACACGTCATAAAGACACAGGATGTAGAATAGAATTTAGGTTACTTTAGAGGTATTCTTTCCTTTAAGACATTTAAGACAATCAAGATAAAAGTGTTTTATTCAATAATTGAATGATACAAAACTTACACATGATACTGTGCTGGACATATTTCATCTTTATATACTTCCATTTGAAAGAACATGTTAAAGGAAAATTTTTTAAGATACCTTATTTTTACTGAGTCTTAACTGTACAACAAGCACTGTTTTTTTTTTTGCGGTACGTGGGCCTCTCACTGTTGTGGCGTCTCCCGTTGCGGAGCACAGGCTCCGGACGCGCAGGCTCAGCGGCCATGGCTCACGGGCCTAGCTGCTCCACGGCATGTGGGATCTTCCCGGACCGGGGCACGATCCCACGTCTCCTGCATCGGCAGGTGGACTCTCAACCCACTGCGCCACCAGGGAAGCCCAACAAACACTGTTTTAAGTGCTTGCAGATTCAACTCATTTAATCTTTATGTAGAACCCTGTAAGTTATTTTCTATTCTTAGACCCCTTATTATAATATAAATTGAGAAATGGAGAGGATAAGTAATTTGCCTAGAATCAGGGACAGAACTTATATTCAAATCCAGCCTGCTTAGCCTGTAAAAGATAGTGATAAAAAAATTTTACTGGAAAAGAGAAGTCAACAGAACCCTGGCTTACTTCGGGTATTCAGTATCTGGTAAATGTTGAAATTACTGTATTCATGCTCACTGATTTTACAGTCTCTTGCCCCTCTCTAGAAAACAAACACCGTGGGAGCAGACTTTGTCAGCCTTGTTCAGAGCTGATCCCCAGTACGGAGCACATCACTGGCAATAAGTGGGCACTCAATAAACATCTGTTAAATGAGTGAATAAATCAACCCAGGGAGATCAAAGAAGGACACATTGAATTCAACTTCTCAAGAACATCAGGTTTGCATTTATTATGGGTAACAGAGATTCCTGAAAGTTTTGAAAGGGGAGTAATACAAAGAAAGCAATGTTCAAGGCTGATTAAATAGAGAAAGAAGAAAACAAATAAAAGAATGCCATTGAGAAACCATCTTTAGCAACCATGGTTTAAGATCATTGGCAAAAACTAACCTGCAAATTTTTCCTGCAAGCCTACAATGGACCCCAGCCATTTGCTATATAACACGAGCAGTCTTTCCTTGATAGTAATTAAACGCTCATGTAAGGAAAACAGCTCCTTACCAGTTGGCTAAAATTCTTAATCAAAGGCTGACATGCTATGTTTTCATTTCCTAGGCTTCTTCGTAACCAGGCGACTTTGGTTTGAAATTGTGCATTTCCAATTTCGTAACTCAACATCTTAAAAAAAAACACCTGCAGTCTTCAAATTGCTTTATTTTACAATTACACAAATGTAATGAAATTCTATTTCATTAAAAAAAGAAACATTGATTGGTAAATCAACTGATCAATACCACCTATGTCTCTCACAGAGGGAAAAAAATATTTTGAAGAACTAAGCCTACTTTAAAAGATAAACAAATTTATCTCCCTGGTAGAGAATCTAGAAACCTACAGATAAGACACATTTTGAGTGACTCCAGATTCCACCCATAGTACTTAACACTTTTAACATTAAAAGAAGTTTGGACAAATATGTTTTTTCACTGCTATTCAACAAGTTGCCAATTATGAACAATGAATGCCAATGGTTATTTTGAGAACCAAAACACCAAAAATGTACTCTTGGTTTGAAACAGTTCCATATATCTATCTGATCAATGGCATTTACAAAAGTGTGTGGTTTCTTTCGTTTTGGTTGACAATGAACATTAAGATATTCCTCAAGATAAGAAAAGACAATGTATTTTCAAAAATGTCCTATTTGTTATTAAACATTACAACAGTTCAGTAGATTGCTGAGCTGATTAAATGAGATAATACGTATGAAAATAAACCTTGAAAAGGATCAAGACAGTATAATTATTAATGGTGTCCCTTTAACAATTTTACCAACTTAATAATAACAACTGCTCTTTTTGAGAAGAAGATAGGGACTTCAGTTACATCAGCAATAATGTATAATTATGTTATCTGGCTTTGAATTACAGGTGCACACAAAGAAGTCTTGACAATAGTTGTGGCTGAATAATACAGGAGAGATTGGAAACTCTCATTGATAAAATAGACTATCTTTACATATCAAACATATTCAGAAGAACTATTTTACTTTCACCTACTAATTTCAGTAGGTTGCCATACAAAACAACTTGATGGGATCTCCGAGTTTTCATTTTAAATAAATCAAGAAGCTCATTGTAAAAGTATGTAACATTTAGTGCTATCTTTAAAAAGTTATGTAGACAACATATTAAATCTCCATAAACCACAGAATTTCTTAAAACTTTGAAAAACGCTCCTAGTCAAAAAATAGAGCATTATGATCTTTTATTTTCACCAATTTTTAACAAATACAAATTTAAAGACTGATTTAACTTAAGATTATAATAAAAAGAACATATTAATATCAGCCCATCTTGAGAGTTGCCAATCATTTTGATTTAAGCTTTAGCTTTCATGCTGCATTACAGTACACACAGTTAGGCCAAAAAATGCAGAAATGAAGTTAGTAGAGCTCATTATTAGATTAAATAAGAATATGTAGACGGTTTTAAAGGAAATGTTAAGTTCCCAGTCTACACTGAGAGAGTGTAAGTAAATTCAATTAGACTGCATTCAGAACAACCAGAACACAAAACGTGTTAATAATAAGTGTAATACAATATTTTTTCCTTTTGCAAAGTCCATTTAAAGCATAGTCATTTTCAAACTTATGCTTCAGGATGATAATGTGAGACACATCAATAGTACTATTACACTTTGTTCATTAACGAAGAAACCAAGCCCTAAACGCCCATTCCCACCCCTCCCTTCCAAAAAAAACCACTTCCACGTTAGTGAGAAAAATAGTATTAGGACTCATAGCTTCCATGCTTCTTTCAATTTGATAATATATCATCACACCTTGGGAATGAAATTACCTGAAGGTGTTGTGGCTTTGAAATCCTTGGAGGACAGCGGGGCACACTGTTTTTCTGTTTAAAAAGAAAGGCTGGGTTGTCTAACTGGGGATTCACTACATTATACTAATCCCACCACAAGATGCTGCACCAGGTGCCAACTGTGGTCAGCATCATTTGGCTTCTCTATCACTGGCCGCTGCCCAGTGGGCATTACAGCACTGGGCTTAACAGTGGTACCTAGCATGCAGCAAAGTCATTAACAATAAACTGAAGATACTATTTTTACACAGGTGGGAATTTTCTCTTTCAATGACGTAAAATCGACCATGTGACTGACCTTAGAATTAAACAGACTGCATGGCTGAACTTAACAAATAACTAGAAGAGATAGGGAAAAGTCTTAAGCCATGTCCTGTACACAATATGGCTACAAAATTATATATTTTTTCAAATTAGTTGAAAGTCACTATAGATTTTTAACAAAACCACAGGGAGGCTATAACCAAGAGAATTAAGAGAGACAGAGAGAAGAGCACTACTGTATTACAAATCAGCCCATGTACCCACTTTGCACATTGACCTACCTAAAATTTTCCATTTTTACTAACTTCTGATGGATAGATTTAAACAATATAATTGCCAATAAGCATGGTTCCTACTGAGATATCTACAATGAATGTTAGAAGTGATCTGGTAAAAAGACTTGATATGTGAATGGTGATTAGGTAACAAACAAAGTAAGTATTTCACACCGAATTCAGAGGAGCTCTGGAAAAATAATCTTTCTCTGATGCACAACAGATAGAGCCAATTTTCAAAAGAATAATAGAGGACTCATTCCACCTGCTTCTTTTTGGAGAAAAATTATGTTCATGTAAATCATAACAAAAATTACTTTCAATGAAAACTTCCTATAAAATAAAAGGTTATGTGAGGTATTGAAAGCAGCCAAACTCATAGAAGCAGAAAGTGGAACGGTGGTTGCCAAAGGTTGAGAGGAGGAAGAAATGGAAAGTTGCTGATAAATGTGTATAAAGTTACAGTTGTGTAATATGAAAAAGTTCTAGAGATCTACTGTACAACACTGTACTTACAATTTACTGTACTGTACATGTAAAAGTTTGTTAAGAGGGCAGATCTAATGTTAGTGTTTTTACCACAATAGAAATCAATTGATCAATCGGAAAACTAGAATGGGATATGCAAGAAGAAAGATGATTCAGGATGTACCTAGATCCTCAACATCTAGAATTTTTTACTAGAAAAATCAAAATATCAAAAAATCTCCATGAAAGTACTTTTGATAACAGCACTGATCAAAAGAAACTTCCAATGTTCAAAACTAAAAATGAAAGAAGAGAACAAGGATTCCAAAGGCCAGAGTTCTTCAAGGCTGACAGAGGAGACACTCCAAAACTATGCTTTTCTCTCTTAAACATCAGTAAGCTGGCTTTTCTAACACTCTTCTAACTCTTAAAGCATAATGGGGTAGGGGGGAGCACAGAGAAATCCTATGTCAAAATCAGTAAAAAATTTTTTGAGCACCTAATCTGTGACAAGCATTCTTTTACAGGGGTGAACACAAGAGACAATAACATTAAATAAGTAAATAAACAAGGTACTTTCAGATGACACCAAACCTCTAAAGGAAGTATTTAAGGTGACTGAATAAATACTCACTGGTGTGGAGATACAGGATAAAAGATCTATATTTGAGATAGGGTGATTTGGAAAGGTTTCTCTTGTGGAGGTAAAACTTACACAAAATTGAATTGAATCTCACTGGATTCTGAAGTTAACGAATTTCAAAAGTTTAAAACTAAAACTTACATGGAATCACATGATATGAAAAAATGTATCTTAAAATACCTGGCAAACAGTATGTCACCAATGGAAGAAGGAAGGGCACAAGGGGCTCCCTCTATGTTTGCAACTTCCTGTGAGTCCATAAATATTTCAAAATAGAAAGTTTAAAAAAAAAAAAAACTTATGTAACTATTATTGTAATTAACAATGAGACATCTCCTCCATTTAAGATACTCTTCATTATTTCCCTATGGATATAAAACTGTAAAGAGATTTAGGAAAACAAATCTCCAATGTAGAAAAATGTTTTTCTACAAACATGCAGATTAGGTATTCATAAAGACAGCAACAGTGAACAGAGTATAAATAAGCTTTGGAATTTTTTTTCTAATCTAGGGCTGTCACTCAAAAAAGAAAATGCAATGACAGGAGTCAACATGTGACAAAGAAATTTCCCTTCATACTACCTATTTAAAATAGCTAAAAAGGCATAAAACACAGAAATCTTATATTTAAGACAAACTTTTCACTTGTATAGGAACAACTGAAATCAATAAAGATAAAAAAAGGATGCAATCCCATTCTGGTGGAGAAGGGAAAAGACAGGAAGTTTACCTTAAACTATCTTGACCATCTCTCACCAGACTTGCTTCAAGGACTACAAATATAATTAAAACTGCCTCATTTTAAAATCCATACATCAATTCATATAATGTACAGCTTCTGATTAAGAGATTTTGTCCTCAATCTAAAAATACTTTAATGGCTGTTGCTCCAAAGACTCCATAATGGGTCCCCCGTTAAAGATGGAAGGTTGAGCACATGCATTTATCTCTTCTCTGTCCTGAAACCTCACTGCTATAAACTGAATTGTGCCCCCCCAGAATTCATATTTGAAGCCTTAGTTCCTAATGTGATGGTATTTGGAGATGGAGCCTTTGGGAGGTAATTGGGTTTAGATGAGGTCATGAGGGTGTGCCCCTCATAATGGGATTAATGCCCTTATAAGAAGAGACACCAGAGAGCTCTCTCTCCTGGAGGTGAGGCCACATTGAGAAGGTGCCATCTGCAAGCCAGGAAGAGAGATCTCACCAGAAACCAATCATGCTGGCACCATGCTCTTAGAATTTCAGCCTCTAGAATTGTGAAAAAAAATTCCTGTTTTATACTGGTCTATGATATTTTTGTTATGGCAGTCCAAGCAGACTAATACACCCACTAAAATTGTTGTTTAAGGATTTTTTTTAAAAAATCATAAACCCATAAGTACAAAGAAAATAGGAAAGGTGAAAACAACAACGTTTTGGATACTAAAACAGCAGAGAAATTAGTGGGAACTGATTTAGCAGACTCTAGAATCTTAAAGCAAGTACAAGGAAAACACAAAAAAGCAGCTAACTACAACACAACCTCCAAGAGGCTCAGGAATTGGTGGCACTAAGTACCTTTAGAAGCAGAAGTAAATGTGGGACTGTACACAGAAGGACTGGTGAAGTCTGTGTAAGAGCAGCTAGACCCCCAGATCCTCACTACTGTGTGGGTAGTAGACTAGAGATTTATTCACTAAAAAGAAAAACAGAGGATGTTTGGATTGGGGTGGAGGGGGGACAATGACATTAAACCAGGCACAGTTGTGGGCTCATCATGAAGATAAAATAGAAGCTTATGTATTGATACTAAATGTTGAGGGTCCTCAGACACTGGCTTCTAAAATGTTCAGAGTCAGACATATACTGTCTAAGTAAACACTGGACATTCCTCTCTGGGGACTCTGTCTAGCTCAAGGGAAAGATGGTCAACAGAATGGCTCAGCAAAATGACCCTAGGCTGAGGCCCAGGCAAGCTCCAGCCACAATTACAAAGCTACCCAGCAACTTTCCAAGATTCCATTCTTATACAGCAGTAGAGGGCCAAGGATGAGACACGGGAGGACATTCTCCAATATAAAAGAGACAAAAATAAAGTAACAAAAAAGACTACCTGAAAGAAACAGACTGTGGAGGAAGATAAAAATCTGAAAAGAAATTTTAAAAAAAGAAAAGAAAAAGAAACCTCAGAGAGTTAAGAGAAGCCATGAAAGGAAAGCAAAAGACATCAATAAAAAAGAAAAAAAAATCTCTTAGAAATTAAAAGTATCGTGTCACAAATGGGGGAAAAAAAAAAAAAACCCATGGAAGGAATATATGGTAAAACCAAAAAGCTCTCCTAGCAAAGAGAGTAAAAAAGCAAAGACAGAAAATAAGAGAGGAAAGATAAGAAAATGAGAGGGACAGTCTTAGGGGTACACGTGATAAGAAAGAGAAAACAGAAGGGAGGATATTATTATATAAACAATTCACAAACCTTTCTCAAAATTAAAGGATATGAATTTCCAGACTAAACAGGTCCAGTGAGTACTCAGCATAATGAATAAAAATAGGTCCACTCCAAGGCATGTTATCATGAAATTTTAGAAGAGGAGGGCCAACGAGAGGTTGGTTTTATAAAACACACACACAAACACACACAATACAGGTCACAGAGAAAGAATGGAGAATTTAGGTAGCTTCAGACTTCTTACTAGGAGTATAGGAATCTAAAATATGATGGAGAAATTATTTTTAAATTCTGAAATAAAATGATTTCCAATCTAGGACCTTATATCCACCGAAAGGAGGATAAATGTAATGCGAGCTGAGAGATTTTCCAAAATAACCTTGGGAGTTCAACCTAGGCTGCCTGGAGAAGGACCCACTGACCATGTTCCCAGAGGTGCTGCACCCAAGCTTAATTTTCTATGACACGCGTAGCTTCCACTCCCTGTGGGAGGGCCTGTAGCTTCCCCTGAGCCCCCAAGTCTCCTGGAACTAAACAGTTAGCATTCTCAAACAACTCCTAGAAACATCCAATAAGAACTCAGATTCAGTACTCAAACAGCTTAGATCACAAACGGTGTTTCTTCACCATTATGATTGCATTCATGCTCTGGGTGGGGAATATCCCAAGCACACTTCTGTGAGATAACGAGGGTGATGGATCTGTGCCTTCTTTTCTCTTGTTGAAGCCTGGTTCTACAAGTTCCCCTTTCTGCAATAAAGCCATCCTGTATGATGTGATAAAGTTTGTTCTAAGCCCTGTACCTGAAAGCTTGTCACCTTCCATGGTTAAGGGGAAGGAACTCATTTTATATAACAAGAGTCAAAGGAATTTTCACTCACAGATTTCTAATTTTTTTTTTTTTTTGGTGATACGCGGGCCTCTCACTGTTGTGGCCTCTCCCGTTGCGGAGCACAGGCTCCAGACGCGCAGGCTCAGTGGCCATGGCTCACAGACCCAGCCACTCCGCGGCATGTGGGATCTTCCCGGACCGGGGCACGAACCCATGTCCCCTGCATCGGCAGGTGGACTCTCAACCACTGCGCCACCAGGGAAGCCCTCACTCACAGATTTCTAAAAACAAATACAAAATCCAAAAACCAAAATAATAACTGCCCTGCATCCTTTTTCAGGAGGCTGCTGGAAAAAATATTTTACCAAAAATGAGGAAGTTAATTTGAGAAAAAAGATGACATGAGATTTTGGAAACAGAGACTCTATCCCAAAGAAGTGGAAAAACATCCCAGGATGAACTGAGTGAAGATGAAAAAGTGACAGTTGTCCAGCTGGCCTAGAGAGCAACTACTACAGATTAAAGCAGAACAGAAGGTTCTGGAAGAGCTATTTGCAAGAAGATGAAACTGACAGAATATCTGATGTCTTCAATGATATTGGAGGAAATTCAGAAAAACAGAGGAGTAGGGGAAGAATGCATAATGAAAATGTAGAAAACTAGTTTTTTTTAAAAAAGGCAATTATTAACTCTGATTGATAAAGGGGGAGAAGTTTTCAAGAAAGAAAGAGTAATCAGAGTATATCATATGGCTCATCTTTGTATAATGTTTTCAGTCACAATAATATAATGAATACTGATCTAATCAAATTATGATAGAATGATATGGGGATATAGAAGTGAGAATCTGTGGGATAGTGGTGAGCTTAAAAGTCTCACTTCTCTTGTGGTAAGCCTGGAGATGGTATCTAAATATGAAAAATCAAGGGCACACAGTATAAGCACATTAGTTAGAGACACAGAGGTAAATATCAAAAAAAGTTAAGAGACGTAAAAAGTCAGTGTATCTTAGGAGTGCAAAATGAGGATGAACCAGGATGATGGAAGGGAGATAATGTTTTTAATAAACCTATAAACTATTTGACCCTTAAAACCATGCACCTATATACTTTTAAAACTAAAAGTAAAAACTAAATTAAAAAATAGGATTATAGGGCTTCCCTGGTGGCGCAGGGGTTGAGAGTCTGCCTGCTGATGCAGGGGACACGGGTTCGTGCCTGGGTCCGGGAAAATCCCACATGCCGCGGAGCGGCTGGGCCCGTGAGCCATGGCCGCTGAGCCTGCGCGTCCGGAGCCTGTGCTCCGCAACGGGAGAGGCCACAACAGTGAGAGGCCCACGTACCGCAAAAAAAAAAAAAGTATTATATAACAAAGGCATTACCGTTACAATTGGAAAGATAATAATTCAATGGGTGGAAACGATAAGTGATTTTTCAAAGAGACACTAGAAACAAAACTTAAATTATTGATTTCTTGGTCTAATGCTTCAGTAGGAAAGCTATCACTCAACCACTAAAAACCAAAGCAACAAGATAAAAATTAAGATAAAATCCTTCAAACATATTGCTAATTTAGAAAATGAGTAATGGTAATTAAAATCAAAAAATTTTATTTTAATCTTGATTAAATGGGATGATACTTTATGAAGTTTAAAATTACCTAATTATGAATAAGAATAGTTATTCAGGCAGCATTTATAAAAGGCCTACTGTGTAAAGCACTGTGGTAAATAAAGACTGTAGGTTAGACAAAGACTCATAAATAGTTTATGGTCTAATAGAAAGATAAAGATACATATATAAACACCACTCGTGAAGCTGAGTAGTTAAGAAGAGAAAACTTTTCCTTTGATTAAGGAAATCAAGAAACATTCTATCTAGGAAGTGTGACTTAATCCAAGCTGAGAAGATTTAGATGTACTAAGACGGGGGGAGATGCTCCTTCCTGAATGAAGCATCACAAGGATAGAAAAAAGAGCACAGAAATGTCTGGGACTATAAGTAACTCATGATTTGGTTGAAATATAGAAAAAGGAAACAAGAAATTAAAAAGGGTATGCAAAAATGGTGGGTATATATATGTATTTCCAGGTCCTGAGTTTGTGTTGAATGTCATGCTAGGAATTTGGATTTTGTTCAGAAGGAAACAGAGTGCTGTTAAAAGGGTTAGGTCAGGGGTGGTAGTGGTCCAAGGAAAGTAGCCTTGGGTAGAACTACTCCACTTGAGAGTAAAAGGTGCTGACAGTAAGAATATGACAGTAAGAATGGGAATGGGGACTGGTACTGAAATCCATGTGCTTAAAATCAGGTCAATTTTTTGTTAGATTTCGACACCACTTTTACCAAACTGTCCATTCAAATAAATCAGTTTTTGCTGGTTTCTGTAAAAATACCTGTGGATTTGTTTGATGCTCTCCTTCGAATTTCTGTCACCATCAGTCGTGAGACTTGTGTTGTGAACTGCAGAAGATCAGAAAATTTTTCTGTCATTGTATTTGGCGGAGCATTTCCAAAAACCTGTGATGAGAAAAACAATTTTAATACAGCATTGTCAACTTTTTTCTTTCATTATGTGCTTTTCAAAGTGTGGTATGACTTGAAAATCAAATAAAAGAAAGTATGCTTGCATAGTTACTTCGATCTGAATAAGTTTAAAACATATCTCTTTCAATAAATGCCATCTAACCACATTTTCTTATACATGTAAAATAATTTGTTGAATGAATAATTAAATAAACAAAATCTAAAAGCCAAAGACCAGTTATCTATAAAATTTAAATCAAACTTACTAATAAACTTTAGAAAATATAATGTAAATATATTTTCTAAAGTTTATATTTAGAAAATAAATATAAACTTCTAAAGTTTATAAATATAAACTTTATATAAACTTTATATTTATAAATAAATATAAAGTTATAAAAAATATAAACTTCTAAACTTTATATTTAGAAAATATAATGGTAAAAGCAGGGACTTATCTAATGCTAAGTCCTGGGCTGAATACAGAATTTACTAAACTCATCTTATACCTCAGAATTTCTGAATTCTCACCATAATAATTCCCAAAACAAGACTTAACAAAAAGACTAGAATAAAAATGAATGAAAGGGTCATGAAATACACTTGTCTTTACAAAAATCTACACTAGATGAACTTTAGAATAAATCATTCTTAAACTGGCATAGGTTCAGCAAAGAGAATGAAAAAACTAAAACCTGGACAGACTGTCATAGGAAAAGAAATAGTATATTATAATAGCGATATAACTGGATGCATCCTGGAATATTGTTTTAAAAATATTTTTTATAGTGGGACATCCCTGGTGGCACAGTGGATAAGACTCCATGCTCCCAATGCAGGTGGCCTGGGCTTGATCCCTGGTCAGGGAACTAGATTCCACATACATGCTGCAACTAAGAGTTCACATGGGGCAACTAAGGAGCCAGCAAGCCGCACTTAAGAAGTCTGCCTGCCACAACTAAGGAGCCGGTGAGCCGCAACTAAGGAGCCCACCTGCTGCAACTAAGACCCAGCGCAACCAAATAAATATTTTTTTAAAAAAATGTTCTTTATAGCTAAAAGAGAATTCTGTGTCTCCTAAAACTATTATGATAGCCCTCTACTGTAATATTAACTAAACAATATTTTATATTCTTGTCATCTGTTCAAATGTCACTGCAAAGGGAGGAAACGTATCTTACCCGTCATTGTGTTCCTTGCCAAGCTAGCACCCTGCCTTTTACAGGGATGTTCCCTGAATATGGCTGTTTGTTTGTATGCTGCCTGCCCCCACAACCAAATTCTAGAAAATGTTTAGGTAGCATGCAAGGACACAAATTATAATATGAGAATATAAACAAAAAGTAAGAACAAAACCAATCAAATAATAAAACCAAGGCTAGGGAGGTAGACTGGGGAAAAAAAGTCTATATTTGCCATATTTAGTCATGAATTTTGGCTCAAACATACAGGAGAGAAAACCTCATGAACTACATGGTTCTCAATGTCCTTAGGTAAGGAAAACATATATTTAACGAAGTACCTCTATTCTTCATACCATAATGTAAAGATTTTCTTCCAAGGATCCTATTAAAAGGATACAACTTATAATATCCTTCTAATAGGAATGTTTCTTACATTCTTACAATAGACAACATGTTTCTTACAATCACCCTCAAATTGAGCTGAAAGTATCAAACAAATGATAAATCAGTTCTACAGGTTATACTTTTAGCCAGGTAGTCTGTTCTTTAACTTGACACACAATTTTAAATTATCTCAAAGAACAAACAAACTGTTCTTTTCAGGAACTCCTCAATAAATTGTTTTTCTGCTGAGATTTTGATAAATGTTATGTGCTTACAGTTAACCTATGTCGCCTGCTAAATACCCATAGTCTTTAATAAACAAATTGGAGATAGATTAGAAATTGAGAAGCCTCAATTTTAAATTTGAGCATACTTTCAAGGAGGAGAGATTTTACCCGTCACTCTCTCTTGAAGTTTTTATTAAATAATTTGTGTCTTAGAAAAATAAAAAGAATGGCCAATTTATTGACCAAATTTATCTCACAGACTTAAAAAGTATGCCCAGTAAGCACAGCCCTGTAAGACTACATTGATATCAAACCAAAGCAATTTGGTTACTAAAATCAACCTCGCTTGAAGTTCACAGTTGATTATGACAAAGTTTATTCATTCCTTTCTTTCCTCCTTTTTTAATTTTTTGGTCCATATAAAAATAACATATTGCAACTCAAAGTGCATCTTTTAAAATAAACCATCAACTATCTTTATCAAATAAAATATCTACACCATTTGGTTTCTAGTGAGGAAGGACACATGCTTGAATAGCCATTCTACTTCCACCCAGAGATGAGTATGTAACTGCCTAATGAAGGTGTTTACAAAGCAATTGTATATTTTGCCCAGGCAATTATTAAGCCTTTTGACAAACTGATTTAAAGTAGATAAGTATTCCTATTATTCAGAATATACTGATGTATATTTTGCTCCTAAGAATTATTAAGCACTATGTTATCCTAAGAGTAAGACAACTTCATAAAATAAATAGCTCTTTTCTTAGCATAAATGTATGGTTATTCAAGCAGTCTTCACGCTGGGTGGATAATACACTGTTAAAAATGCAACTAACTTTTCATACAAATCCTGATATTTACAGCTTTATTTTCATAAGGAAATTTTTTTCAAAAGCTGTGTTGCTTGAATTGACCAAGCCAAATGTTACAGAAAAAGGACCATGTCCTACTTGCTAATCTGAAATGAACTACTGCTTCTTTAACGTAAACAATCTTTAATCTAGTGATCCAACACTACTGATTGATTCACTCTTTCATTTATTCACTCATAAATATTTACTGGTCTACTATATATGCCAGGCAATATTTGGAACCTTGAATACAAAAGTAAATAAAGAACTGTGAATACAAAGGCAAATAAAGCAAATATAATTCCAGTTTTCACGGAATGTACATTTTAGCACAGGAGACAAAAGTTAAGCTATTTTAAAAATGAAAATTATGTTGGATAGTGATGCATTATAAAGGAAGTAAACAGGGTAACTGAAAGGGAATGCCTGGAGTGAGAAAAGGTTATCAGAAACGCTCTCTGAGATGACACTGACCCAGAAGGATGATACTGAATAATGAAAAAAGGTCACAATTCAAACAGCCAAGGAACGAGGGTTCTGGGCAGTGAGAAGAACTGTGCTAAGACCGTGGGCAAGAGATTGGGAGCTTGAGAGATCAAAAGGCGTGGGTGAAGCTGGAGTGTTTCCAATGAGAGGGGAAATGCAGCAAGAAAAGGCTGGAGAAGTACAGGGACTAAAACATGTATCTGGCATTTTAGATAATACTGAATGTGTAAGGCAGTAAAGAAAAGAGATTTTTTGGTGACTGACTTCAACAATTAAATCTAAAAATATTAGGTATGTATTCACCACCTTCCACAAATAGTGGGAAATGGTGCTTCAATCATGCATGTAAATGTGCACCACAGAGGATGGAGCACAGAGCTGGGATTCACCTTCCCACCCACAGGGACTCTGGTCAAAATTTTCTGGTTCTTAGTTCCCTCATCTGTTAAAGGGGAGAGTTGAGCAAGAGAACTGGTCGGTAATACACTCAACTCAGAGGGATGATTCTATGATAGACATGTGACATTCATTACCCAGATGAAAAAAACAGTGCTGAGGAACAAAAAGCCTTTTAGCAAACTTAATAAAAATAACAACAATTATCATATAATGAGGCTTTACAGTGTGCCTAGCACTATTCAAATACTTGACATAATGTCATTCGAATCTCATGAAATCCTACACATTACTCCCATTTTTCAGAAAAAGAAATTAAGGGTTAGAGAAGGTAGATGCCAGGAGGTGGTGGAGACAGAATTCAAAACTAGGTCTGATTCCAAGCTGTGCTCTTAGTCACCCAGTAATATACTGCCTGAATTAAACTTTGCAGGAACCCTATCACTATACCTTTGCACAGTGTTCACCTTGCGAGGGAATTAGCACAGCTCAACTTGTTTTTAGAAGGGTCATTTTAAATATCCACCTAAATAAATTTCAGAAAATTTCCTGGCTGCTCCTCAACTAAAATATTTTTGGTATACTCAGGGGGAACAAATGAATGGTGTTGTATAATGGCATGCAGGAAGCAGCGGCTCAATATATATTTGTTACCAAATGAAGCTATTCAGTAAAATTTTATTAAATATTAGTAAAAGAGAGGTAGGAATTTTTACAAAGTTTTCTAAAATGGTGTCTTTTTCCCCCTAAATATACGTAATATCTAAAATTAAGTTACAGAGTATATGAATAATTTGATATATCTAACAGATTTTGAAAATTGACAGTGAAGATGTAATTGCATTTACCAATTAATATAAATCATTACATTAACACTTACAGTCTTCTTGTTCTAAGGACCACGAACTTGCAGGAGAAGAAAATGAGAAGGCGTATCTCAGTCCCTCTCTCTCCTTCTAGGGTACGCCCGCCTCAAGAGAACATGTACTCTCATCTGCTCTGAGTGTGGCTTGCCCACTTTTGCCAATGACTGGGTAAGTAAGCTTAACCATATCAAGGGTGAAACTAGGAAGTCCTTTGTTGCACAGACCTAAGCTCCATTCTCCAATATTGGTACTATGCAATAAGTAACAAAGCTGTATATTTGTAAACATAAGCCTCATATATGTAAATAGTTCATTTGTCTGACCCTTGATCTATCTCGCATTTGGTTCTGAACTTGAGTATCCTTCCTCTAAAGCCAACAATTTAAAAAGTAAAGGTTACTTGTGAGGGATAAAAAAAGAGACATTGGGGGCTTCCCTGGTGATGCAGTGGTTGAGAGTCCGCCTGCTGATGCAGGGGACACATGCCACGGAGCTGTTGGGCCCGTGAGCCATGGCCGCTGAGGCTGCGCGTCCGGAGCCTGTGCTCCGCAACGGGAGAGGCCACAACAGTGAGAGGCCTGCGTACCGCAAAAAAAAAAAAAAAAAAAAAAAAAAAAAAAAAAAAAAAAAAGAGACATTGGATTCAACTTAGATGTTTCTTGAATATAAATCAGAAGCAAATTCAAAAACAAGAGGAGTCTCTAAAAGAAGATCCAGTTAGTAAAGATTATATTTTAACATACACAATTTAGTATGATAACATACACCAAGGTAATTAACAATGGCAGTTAACTTTTAGATGACTAAAATGCTATTCATTTTTTAATACGTTTAAATGAAGTATTTTTTTTCTGTAAGCTTTTGTTCTTGGGACTAAAGGTTAATTATTTTTAAGAATGCTGATTAAATATTATCCAGCTATTCTCAGACCTCACCATAATCTTTCAGTTTGAGAGAACTGGTGAGAAGGAGGATACCAGCAGTGCCCTTGCAGGACTGTGATGAAGAGCACAGGAGGCAGCTGAAGAACCCAGCATGAGTCCTGGCCCAGAAAAAGGGGCTTAACACATGCCATTTCTCAACCTCGTGTCTCTTAAAGGCCAAAATCACACACTGAAATAACAGTATGGAGCACACTTTAAAAACGATTCTGTAGATGGATATCCATGTCTAACTGTAATATGGTTTATTTGCCATTTGGCATGAATCAAACAAAGTCTCAAAAATCAACAGTACAGTTCATTTTTGGCAATCGTGGCAGGATGTCTGGAGCCATACTGAGCTATTCATTCATCTAAGCTATTTCTTACTAGTGTAGAACGTTCAAGTATAAATTGTCAAACATTAAATAAATATGGTTATCTATATCAAAATTTAATGGATGTGATGTCTTATCTAAGGATAATTTTAGTTTGTTAATGATAGGCCAATGAATATAATTTATATATTTTTTAAATTGGTCACAATAGTACAGAAATAACTTTCTTTTCATTAGTTAAAAGTTGATAAAGGAAAAGAACCTGAAAAAGAATAAATATATGTATATATGTATAAAAATATATATATATAACTGAATCACTTTGCTGTACACCTGAAACTAACACAACATTGTAAATCAACTATACTTCAATAAAAAAGTTAATTAATTTAAAAAAAACGCTAACCATCATCTGACAATGCAGGGTTGCCACAAACCTTTAATTTGTAAAAACTGCAATAAAGCGAAGCACAATAAAACAGAAAAAAAAAGTTGAATGAAACTTTATGATATTTAAATCACTCATTGTATTAGAGATTTAGGCAATGCATATGTATATGCTTTTAATCAGCCAACTAAAAACTTCTGACTTGAAAGAATAGAGACTCATGGCAACACAGAACACAACAGAACTAAGACAGTCTAAGCAATAGAGAATAATCACTAAAGCAACTTAAATCTTCTTAAAAAAAAAAACCCCAAAAACCTCAAGTATTTGTTTGAGTCTTCTAGTCTAAGACTCACTTGAATTGACTGTGGAAGCTTAACTGATGAAATACATGGGACACATATGCAGGATATTAGTTATTAATCTATATTAATAGCTGAGAATAACAATTGTCCTAACTACTCTTAACATTATCATCACCTTTTCAGTGTTTATGAATCTGAGAGAAGGAAATTATCTCAAACTACTTAATAGCTAATAGTACATTGTGACATTGAAGTAAAACAAAAACATTAAAATAAAAAACAACCAACTTCCCAGGACTGGTTGCAATAAAAATTAATGACTGTTACCTCAACAGGGCTTGAAAAAATAGCTTGTCCATAATCAGTTCTCTCCCAATTTCAAAACAGCTGTCTTAAACCTTTCCCTACGTCTCCTCATATTCCTACCCTATCATCCCCTCCCCTCCCTCACTCTCAGCCTTTTTATCTCATAGATTAAAAAATGAACATCCTCTGCTCTGTTCCTATGGTATCCCACCCAATTCCACGAGTGATATGTGAATTAGTCTCTCTAACTATGCTCTGTCCCTCTACTCCTGCCCTTCTTGCTTTACCAGCCCAGCAAAACCTCAGTCCCAATATAACGCATCTATCCGTCTTTTCTACTTCTACACACACGCTGCTTTGTAACTGAATGAGAAAAATCACACACGCCTGCATGGATAAGATCCAGTACAAATTTACTATCTCCAACCTTCACTGAGCCCTCAAAACTCTTTAAGCCCTTTATTGTCCCTTTCAACTATCCTTCTTGATTCCCTTTCATTAATATTCCAAACCATCACCATTCCCTAAAGTCTCCTACTCGACCTGCTTACTCCAGACTCTTAACAGACCACATCTTCTGTTGATAACTATAAGAAACTGAGGTAATCAAGCAAGATCTTATTCAACTTTCCACTACCTTCACTACAAATCTGTGCTCACACCCAACAAGACATGCTCTCCTGCAGCATGCGGTGTCTCTTGTTCAAGGCTCACTCACCCACCTGTAATTTGACTCTATGCTCAATTTCACTGTCTTAAAAATTTCCAATTTCCCCCTCTGCTGGTTTCTTTCCTTCTCTTCATGAGCATGCCTGGATCTCTCCCATTTTTAAAAACAAAGTAAAACACCAGAAATATACAAACACAAACCCCCTATTGCCAAATTCACCTCCATCAATCTCTTTTGTCCCCTCTTCTTTCATATTTCTACAAGCTGAGTCCATACTGTCTCTTCTCATCTCCCATTCACTGCTCAACTCACTGCTTTCTCGTGCTTCCATTCTAGTAACTTTCAAACTGGCAAATCTCATGTACATTTTTCAGTCTCCATCTTACTGGGTCTCTCTAATGTACAGGATGGTGTTGACTGCTCTCCTCCTTCTTGCAACTTTTATCTCTTGAGTTCCATAACCAGCCTCTCCTGATTCTTTTTGTACTGCTACTGACCCATTCCTGTTCTGTATCCTTTATGGGTTCCCCTTCTTTCACTAAACATTCATATTCTCCATGGTTCATCCTTAGCATACTACTCATGGGGCAGTAGGAGGCACGAGTAATGTCTTATCCCCTTCCAGGGTTCCAACTACCACATCTCTGCAGTAGTCCCCACAGTCCCTCACCTGAGCTTTCTAATTGCCTACTGAATACCTCCACTTGGGAAGTTCACAAATATCAACAGTTTGGACTCAATGCCCCAGACTGAATCTGTCCCCTATATCTCTCCTTCTCAGCTACTAGGAAAAATATCCACCCAGTTTCCCAAATGAGAAACCTAAGAGACAGCCTTGCTTTGGTCCCTTCTCCTTTCTTATTCTATTGCTTAGAATACTTCATTGGCTCTGCACACCTCGGAGAAAAAGTATTAGCACTTAATATGATATAAAACCTGTCATGATGTGCCTATTAAACTTAACAGTACCCTTCCTCGACATAATGTCAACTTCTTGGACCACTTATAGATGCTAGCACACATCAAAATGTTTGTAGCCTTTACCTTGATTCATGCTTTAACTTCTTACTCTAATTACCTTCTTGGTTAATTTAGCCCAGTTAGTCCCAAGCTGGCTAATGCATATCTTTTAAGGACTCAAGAATCACATCCCATTCTCAAGGGAGACGCCCCTTCCCTGATCCCCACAGACTTTCCGATAACTTTCTTCTCAGGGGTGCCATAATACTCTGCTGTGTCTCTAATACTACATTTCTTTGTTATTCCATTATCTGTTTATGTGTTTATCTCTTCTCCAACAGAAATACATGTTTATCTTCCTCATGACACTTCTGATTTATAAAACTGAACTATCTTATCTCAGAACTCCAATGTATAGCACAATGTCTATTTGTTTGACACATATTTACTGAATCAGTAATGCACAATAACAGAATAAATGAAGAGATAAGCAAACAAATAAACATAGAATATGTAGAGTCTATCCCTCCTCTCTGTTGTCTAATTAGCCTTTGGCTTGGTGTGAGTAACACATAAACTAGATGTATTTCAGCATATATTCAATATGAAATTATTTCAGCATAAATAATTCACCTTGTGAATTATTTTGCTTCACCTTGTAATGTCTTTATTTTTAATGCCATAACAACAGTAACAATAATAGACACAAGTTCCCTAGGACAAGCATTTGTTAAGTGCTTTAAGTACATTATCTTACTTAATCTTCATACCAACCCCACAAGGTAGATATTCTTATTTAACAGCCCAGAAACTGAAGGTGACTGCTCCTCCCAAGTGCAGTACACACCTGGAGGTCTAACCCTTAGAGAGGAACAACCAAGAACACTGATAGGTGCAAACTGGAGATTAAGTGAAAGTCAATCTACTGAATATGAAACATCAGTCTTGTTCCTCAACTTAGCTTTAAGAAAACACTAGCAAGTATATATGCTCCAGGCAGGAGACTGGAAAACACCCCTTCCTGGAATATCAACATATCCTAGGTTAACGAATCTCTGCATTTTATCCAGCCAGATCATCTTACCACTGGAAAAGTCTAACCCCTGCACACGTACTTTCCAATTAGTGTTTCAATACCTCATTCCTAAATATCAGTGTATAGACAATTATCACCAGACATCTGGAGACTACTCTAATATGAAAGAAAATAATATAAACAAAGAAAAAACAGTAATCTGAAGCAAATAACAATGAAAGAAGCATAAGAAAACTTGAAAAAGCTTTAATATTTTCAGAGGGATGAGGAGATATTACAGAATTTTAAATTAATAAAGAAGAATTCAAGGACGTTAAAAATATGACAGCATAAGGTTAATCCAAAAGAGTTAATATTTGATTGACAGAGCTGCAGAAAAGGGGAAGAATATTAACAAAGAAATATTTCAAAATATTTTCCCAGAATTGAAAAGTACAAGTTTGCAGATTAAGAAGGTTCATCATGAAGCCTCAATAAAATTTCAAAATATTGAGAAGAAGAACCTAGAAAATTTCAGACAGAAAGACTAACAGACACAGAGAACAAACAATAAAGAGATCAAGTGAGACTTTGGGAGGGAGACAATGAGTCACAGATGCAGGGGAAAGAGAAAGACATGGGAGGGGAGAAACAAGGAAAGAGAACTGGGGGGTCGGGGGGGAGAGACAGAGACCAAGAGAGGGGAACAGAGAGAGGAGAGAGAGATGGGGAAGAGAGACACAGGAAAAGACAGGCAGAGATGGGGAGAAAGAGACAGAAACAGGAAGGGAAGGAGAGAAAGATAGGGGAAGGACAGAGATAGGTCTAAGGAGAGAAAAAGAGAGATGGGGGAGAAAAAGAAAGAGACATGAGGAAAGACAGAAATTGAGACAGTTATGTTACAAAGTCTGAGGAAAACAAGTTCTATAAGAGTGGCAAAATAGTGGTGGTTTGCTATAAGGTTCATCTATGAATAATATTTACAGCAGGGTCAGTAGACTGTAAGCACTGAATCTTATTTAAACAAATGGGATTATTGTATGGGAAGGACAAGAGGAGGGTAGCATGTATGAGTGAATGTATGTGTGTGCATGCTTTGGAGGCATGGGGAGTTTAAAAAAAAAGCTAATTCTCCTATTTCTCAGTAAGAAGTCAATTAAAACTGAACAACCACGACAGCAGTATAAGTATTGTTTGTTATGTAAAAGCTGAAATAGCTAAAAGTGGCAGCAACAATTAGCAGTGGAGAGCAGCAGGGCCCTATAAGCCTGCGGAAGTACTTGACTTTTTAAACTATGTACATATACATCTTTGATAAAAATTTTTAAAATCCCCATTAAGATTGCTACATGTGGGAATTCCCTGGTGGTCCAGTGGCTAAGACTCCAGGCTCCCAATGCAGGGGGCCCAGGTTCGATCCCTGGTCTGGGAACTAGATCCCACATGCCGCAACTAAGAGTCTGCATGCCACAGCGAAGATCTAGCACGCGGCAACGAAGATCCTGCGTGCTGCAACTAAGACCCGGCGCAGCCAAATAAATAAGTATTTAAAAAAAAAAAAAAAAAGATTGCTACATGTGATCCACTTGACAAAATACATTAAAACATTAGCTCTATTTTGACTCTCTAGAGCCTATAACTATCCTCTTACAAGTTCTTTTACAGAAAATCCACCAAACAACAAAATAAACTGAGATGATTCTTCAAAGTGTAAAAAGGACTTGGGCGACTGCACCATTTGATGCCATAAATCATCACTTCAAAAGGTAATGGAAATAACATAAGTGGTAATTTATAACCTATCCCTCTTCCAAGTATCAACCATTAGAGGAACATTTTACAAAATGCTCGCAATCTTCCTTTTATCTGCTAGAACTAAGAGGAGTTCATTCTGACCAGATCTCACATCAAATCACCTTATAGCAAATTGAAAGGAAGGAATCAGCTTCTTAAAAATTCATTCATTCTATCATTTTTTTTTTCCCATCTGTGACTTATTATAACCTCAAGACTCCTGCAGTACCACCCCATCACAAAAGGCATGTGCTTGGCAACCTGGACTCACCCTGTTAAACACTGGCAGCATCATGTACAGTTTCTCTTCTTGTTCCTTCTGAGTCATGTGCCGGGGAGGATGGCACAACTCCGTGAAGAGTCGGCGGAGGTGCATCAGTCCTAAGGCGTTGTCTTGCGGGCTGCACTCCTCCTGCCTCGGCCGCCCCATGATCCTCTTCACCATATTCATCTTGGCTGGTTGGTGATAAACACTTCTAATTCTGTAAGAAGATGTTCATACAGTCAAAATGTCATTGTTTTGACCAGGTCAATCATGCACGGAGCTCATTAAAAGCCAGAAAAACAAAAAAATTCTGCCTAAAATATTTTTTCTACTTTTTTGAAAAGAAAAGGTAGAGAGGCAAAGCTAATTTTGATAAATCTCCCTAAATGACAAGTTACAAATTATGCCACTCAGTGTTCCTTACCGGCTTTGCCACAATTTGTATAAAATGTAAAACATTAAATGTAAAAAATTAATTGTTGCTGGACGAGCAACAAACATTTCCAAGTTAGTCATAACAAAGTTCAACAAATAAAGGGATCATAAATCTTATAATTAATGTGTTGCTTAATAGTTGACTATATGGAAAAAGAATAAAAGCACAGAAAATTCACCCTCACTTCAAAACATCCAAACAAGTGAAAAAAACAAAAATCCCCACAAAGTTTTCTGTTTTCAATTATTTAACTTTTTTTGTAGATGAAGGATTACACTTGGGATAGTCCTCACTGAAGACTTGTAGTTTGAAAAATGCAAATTAAATGAAATGATACCCTCAAATATATTATAAATCATAAGAAAAAAGTAAAAATTGTCATATAACTTAAGACTGTTTTTTCAAACTACAGTTTGAAACCCTTTGGCAGGTCATGTTAATTCATTTAATAGATCATGACAAGCAATTAAAAAAAAGAAGTAAAATATAATATTGTAAATCAACTATATACCTCAATAAAAATATTTTTAATGAAATAGAAGATATTGGAATACATGTAGTAAGGGTAATTATTATTTCATGAAACTTATTTTAGGTAAGGGTGTATTCATGTGTATTGAATCACAATGTAAAATGTATGTATCCCTAGCTAGAACTGCAGTTAAGAAATAAGTAAACCAATCACTGGGTTAGAACATACACCAGAATCAATAACGCTAAGCTTTCAGAAAGCATCATCAGCCCTTTTCAACCACCATGAACTGTGCCTGCCAGCAATTAGCTAATTTCAGACACAAAAACAGGATATCTTACAAAAAGAATCAGGAAGGCTGGGAGGACACTATGGGATATACTGAACTTGAGTAAAAGGCAATTTTGCTTTCTAACCTGTAGAAAAGCAGGAGTAATCTGAAGATTAATTTTTAATTTTGCCACATAAGCCAGCATGGCATTTCTTAAGAAATGAGAGACCACTGCAGAGCTAGACGTTTATTTACTAAACATCTATTGATTTTTTTAAACCATTAAGAAGAACTAGCATCTTAAATATGCTTGCCCTTGAGAATTTTGAGTGGATTCCGTGTTTGCCTGCGGGCGCATGTTTATGCATTCTAGCTTGACTGCAACAGGAGGCCACCTGCGACTCATCACAGGTGAGAAGCAGGAAAACACCCTGCCAAAGGCTGGTCTGCACCAAGGGACCTCTGTGCAAAGAGCACTCAATACTGCTAAGGTGTCCAGTAGTGGGGAAGAGTGCTCAGACGACAGGCACAGGGCCGAGGAGACTCTCTGAACTACAAAATGACAAGTGAAAGTCAGTCCGGTTCAAACTTGTTCAACATATTTCATTCTCGGAAAAATGTGTTAAGTTCCCCAAGTATACATTATAAAGATTTCAACAAATACATTCAAAGAGCCTACTATATGCTGGTATTTTTCGTCCTGGAAACCCCCAGGACAAATATAAAATTTGAAGTTAACTATAAAACTTGCATAAATTAGCTAACACTTCAGATTATACATAGATCTGCTCTTTTTCCTTAACCCATAGCTTCAGTTCATAATCTAAAGCTTGTGGATAGGATTTACAGGATTCATGATCCCCTAACACTTCAAAAAACATTTTAAATAGATCTCCAGCTTTCAAAGGGGTCTAGGTCATTAAAAAGCCAAGCATCAATCCTTATTTATAGAGAGTCAAAGCACTTTCAGACCATTCCCTTTGGTCCTCATTCCAACTTAAGCAAGGGGACTGAGGAGGGGATGAATTCTACCTTTTTGTGAGGCCTCAAGACAAGAACAATTTGCTCAAAATCTCACAATGAAAAAGAACTGAATGAGAATCCAGGACTCCCACCTACTGGTTCAGCCCTTCCTGCTTACTTATATTCATGTGCCTATTTTAAATTACAAAATTTTTGGCAACTGTGACTCTAGAATATTTATTTAGCTAGCATCAAGTTGCAGTTAGAATGCAAAAGAAATGTTTGACTTTTCTGAAGATACACTAATCAATTATCAGTAAACACACACACATAATCACACAAAGACATTCGCTAGATGTAAATCAAGCTATCGTACCACCATTATTTTATATTTGTCGGATACAAAGGGATATATTGGGTTCGCCAAAAAGTTTGTTTGGGTTTTTCCGTAAGACGGTATGGAAAAACCTGAACGAACTTTTTGGCCAACCCAATATATCAATCAGCTAAATGGATTTACTGGTATTTCTCGATTACTCAGATAATCTCAGTAATGGGGAAAAAATTCAGATTCCTCCTTTTCTCCTAATTTACCAAGAAACACTTAAGCATATCAGATTGCTGACTCATTGCTTTGTCTGCACTTCAATGTCTGTAACTTAAAGTATAATTCAGACCAAGAACTATCATGTTTAAAGTACCCTTCAGCAGTGAAAGAGCAGAAAAGAATGGGTACTTCTTGGTGAAATCTGTACCAACACGTCCATATAAGATAGGTAACTTCAGGTGAAAGTCTCTTAATTCCCTTGAATCTTGGGTTTTTCTCACCCGTAAAATCTTTCCTCATAGGCTTTTTGTAATGCATACATAAAATAACATCATTTATATAAAGTGCCAAACACATTAATTATGTTCAACAGTTTTTATACTTCTTCCTTCAGCTTGATCATGAAACATTTAATTTCTTTTCGTTTACATTTTTCGTTATTTAAGCAAGTAAGGCAAAGGAAAGAGTGTGGGCTCTTACAGTACTATGTTTTAGAGACTTACAAAGTGATAAATAAAAAATTAAGGGAAAATTTATTTCTTAGATACTCAATAAGAGGTTTCTAAAGCAATACAGAAGAGATAGGCAAAATTTAATAATACTGAGGACAAATCAGAGAAGGATTATTTTGGGGGGTAATGTTATCAGGGATTTTCAAAATATTTACAAAGATTATTGTGCATAAGAACTAGTTTTCTAATGCAAACTCTATTTTGTTTCACAAGAGAAAAGTGTTTGTACTGCCAACAGGGGGTTATTTAAATAGCAATGAGATAATTATTGCAATGAGCCCAGACAGTAGTTCTTATTCTAATCTCTTGTGTTGAAGCTTAAAAATCCTCTGGAAATGCCTGAAAAACTGTTTAAGTCCTTTAAACAGTCTGCCATTATTTAAATTACAGAACAAGTAAATAGCCTAAATTTGTAAACATATATTTGCCAAGTAACTAATGGCCTTTGAGTAGCTCAGCTAAAAACTTAAAATAGCTTTTCTAAGTAACTCCTTAATTCCACGAGAAGAAATAAATAGCTCACAGGACTCAGGGAAAATCTTATAGTTTCATCAAATAATTATACATAATTCCTCAGGTTTTTAATTTTTTCTTAAACTTTCTGGGGAAAAAGATCCTATTTATTTTCTTACATTGTGAAGAGCAAAGGCAAAACTTCTTACACTTTTTTTTTTTTTTTTTTTGCGGTACACGGGCCTCTCACTGTTGTGGCCTCTCCCGTTGCAGAGCACAGGCTGCGGACGCGCAGGCTCAGTGGCCATGGCTCACGGGCCCAGCCGCTCCACGGCATGTGGGATCTTCCCAGACCGGGGCACTCCCGGACCGGGGCACGAACCCGTGTCCCCTGCATCGGCAGGCGTACTCTCAACCACTGCGCCACCAGGGAAGCCCTTCTTACACTTTTGAAGAATGAAAGCAGAACTCTGAGAGGCTCCCAAAAAACTGTGTATATAACCCAGCAATCTAACCCATACATTGAAAAAGAACTACTAATACAGTCCTGAATTAGAATTTAAAATTTCTACCTGCTGAAACATTGTTTTTGCCTTTCAAGAACAGTCATATCAGATTTTAGCCCCACCTATGAGACATGACAAGATCAGCCATCTCATTTCTATGGCAAAATACAATTACTTAAGACCTATTCCCAACATCCTTCACCCTTCTGACCCCATCGGTGAACTCATCATCCTACACATATACTGAACTGGACAATTTCTCAAAACATCTTTTCCATTGTGCTTAATCTTCTCTTCTCACAGATGAAAGGATATTGCTTCCATTTAAGGACACTTCATTTAGATATGATTTCCAATCATGGGTAGCCACTACTGACATCTCTCTGACACCTTTCTCAAACCCCTCCTTCTAGGGCCCTTGCTGCTGTTTTGGGAGCCCCAAAGGCACATTTACCCCAATAGTTACATGACAGTTATTTGATATGATTAAAATAGTACAATTAAATTATATTATGGGATAAACTTTTGTAGGCTGACCAGAAATTCTCCAGCATTCTCTGAAAGTGTATCTTTATAAGAAAATGTGTTCAAAATTTTGTATGAAAGACCTGTAAAAGAATTTTTGTAGTATGATGCTTCTGTTAAGTTGTGACTGCTTTCTACTGACACATTTTGCATTATACCTGTATCTCCACTAACCTCTAGCTCAAGTCATTCAGCTCTGTGAATGTATCAGTATCCTCAGTGGATGGATGGCACACAGCAGGGAGACTAACCTCAGGAGTGAAGTGCATATAAGTAGGCCTAGAACTTTCAGGGCCATATCCTAGACCTAACAGCACTAGGAATTTCTCTATTTCTGAAATTTCAAGTTTTGAAATCTTACTGTGAGATCTTAATTTTCAATCCACCTGCCTTTCCCACTTCCTAAATCTGTGGTCTTCACTGGAATCGCTTATTCCTCTTAACTTTTCCCAGTTCTACTCCTCAGATGATGTTCAGTCTCTTCAATACATTAACAACTGTACCTTCAGTTCTCCTGTACTCCTGCCTATACATATTTCCAACTAGTACCCATGCCTGGATGAATTCAACCACACAATTTCTCCACGTCTAATTTTGGGTTGCTGGATACTGTGGAGAAAATTCTACAATTCTGCAGACCTCTTACAACATAAAGTTTGATTTTTCTAAAATTATTATTTTCATAAATAAAAATAATTCCAAATGGATTAAAGATCTAAATGTAAACAAACAGTAAAACACTGGAAGCAAATATAAAAGGAAACACTTATAATTTAGGGTAAATTCTTCTTAAAAGGAAAAAAAGATTTATAGCTAAAAATACCACAAAGTTAAAAGACAAGCAACAAAAAACACAAAAATAATAGCAACCTTATAACAAAGCATTAATAACGAGATTATCCATGGAACTCTTAAAATCAACAACACAATAACAAAATAAAAATTTAATAGAAATAGACTATCCCCCGTAAAAATACTATACACATGAAATGCAACACAATGCACATATAAAAAGGCACTTAAAAATATCTAATAATCAGAGAAATGCAAATAAAAACAAGTACAACTATTTGCTCAATTTGGCAAAAAATTGATAGGACTTACAAAATATATACATTGTAAGAATAGAAAAAATTGAAATGTACACACCTTGTTGAATTAGCAGCCTTTTTAAGGGCAATCTCATAGTATCAACATACCTACTCTTTCATCTAGTGATACCTCTTCCAGGAAGCTGTCCTAGAGCAATACTCACAGTACAAGACAGTTTACTGCATTATATGTTATTATAATTGTTTACAATAACGAAAAATCAGAAATAGCCTAGTCCTTTAATAGATGAATAGGCAACTCATGGTACACCTGTATTATGGAATAGTACAATTCTTAAAAGTTAGGAGGAAAAAAGAAGTTAAATTTTTAAAAATCAGGATTTCAGCACCAAAATGTAAGGAGATTAGAAGTCATCATTCCTGTACTTACACAAGAAACAGCTGAATAAACTGGAAACCAAGGATTTTTCTGGAACCCTCAGGGAACTGAGGTTGCAGGGCAAACTAATCCCTGAAATCTGGAGAGACAAGCAAATCCAGAAATTCACAGATGAAATATGCTTATCTATTAACAGTAGGCTAGCATGAGAGGGAGAAACTCCTGGGGGCCACAGCCTTCAGGCTCTCACCACAACTTTCCTGGGTTGCACTTCTAGGAACCCCACCAGATTCTTTCTCACAGAGATGTGGGAAAGATCCCCTCCTCCTGGCTCTGGCAAGAGGGAAGGGAAGCACAATCACTTTGAAATGTTCCCAGAGGATACTCTATAACAAAGGCTGACTTTTCAGAGTAAAAGACTATCTTAGCCTTGTCTCACCTGAGGGAAGGGCATCTCTCCCACCCCACCTCTTCCTCCCCGCCTCCCCACCAACCTTCCAGTCTCACCTACGGGGGCTGAGGGAAGAAACAGCCCTGGAGAAATACTTGTGAAGGTCACAGCCCAAGAGTTACAGGCCCACTAAAACAATGAGATTTAATCACAGGATTATAAAACAGTTCCCCTCTTCCACACTTTACAACCACCAACTGTGCTCTAAGAAAGAATCAAAAGGAAATGCAAGAAATCAAAAGCACTGTAACAATTATGAAGAATGCTTTGATGAGCTCAGTAGTAGACGATATGGCCAAGGAAAGAATCAGTGAGCCTGAAGATAAATCAGCTTCCAGAAGAAGAGAAAAGGGAGGAGTGGCATATTTGAAGTAATAATGTCTAAGTACTTTGCAAAATTAATGACAGACACCAAACCACCGATACAGAAAGCTCAGAGAATATCAAGATTAAATACCTAAAAGAGTACATTTAAGCATATCATATTCAAACTATAGAAGGTCAAAGATAAGGAGAGACTCTTGAAAGGGACCGGGGGTGAGGGGGTGGGAGGAGGAGGAAAACCTTACCTATAAAAGGACAAGGACGAATATTATAGTGGACTTCTCATCCAAAACGTTCAAGCAAGAAAAGAATGAAAGGAAATATTGAATATTTTAAATGTTGGAAGAAAAATCCGCCAGCCTAGAATTCTATATCCAATGAATTTATCAGGGACCTCCCTGGTGGTCCAGTGGTAAAAAAAATCTGCCTTACAATGCAGGGGACGCGGGTTCGACCCCTTGTCGGGGAACTGGGATCCCACGTGCCACGGGGCAACCTCAGCCCACACGCCACAACTATTGAGCTCACGCACCTCAACTAGTGAGCCCACGCACCTCAATTAGTGAGCCCACATGCCCTGGAGCCTGCGTGCCACAACTAGAGAGAAGGCTGTGTGCCCCAAAGAAAGATCCCGCATGCCTCAACAAAGATCTCACGTGCCACAACTAAGACTTGATGCAGCCTAAAATAAATAAATAAATAATACATAAATCTTAAAAAAAAAAAAAAAAGGTGAAGAAAGAATAAAGAATTTCTCAGACACTCAAAAAATGTGAAAGTATTGTGAGGTGACATGCCATACCAGAAATATTAATAGCTGTTTGGGGAGAAAAAAATGATATAGGTCAGAAAATTGTACAGGCATACTGTGTTTTATTACGCTTCACAAATTGAGGTTTGTTTTTTCTTTGTTTTGTTTTGTTTTGTTTTTACCAATTGAAGGTTTGTGGCAACCTGTGTTGTTAGATGATGGTCTTTTAGGAGTAAAAGATTATTTTACTCTTTTAGGAGTAAAAGTAAATTAAGGTATGTATACTTTTTTAGACAGAATGTTATTGCACACTCAATATACTACAGTATAGTGTAAACATAAATATTATATGCATTGGGGAACCAAAAAATTGGTGGGACTTGCTTTATTGAGGTGGTCTGGAATATCTCCAGGGTATGTCTCTATCTACATAATAAAGAGAAGGGTGTCAGAGAAGGAATAAATGAAGGTAAAATAAAATTGTTTTATTATCCTTAACTGATCTAAAAGATTGTTTTTAAAGTAATAATAGTGATAATGCATTGGGTGGTTAAAGTTTCTGAATTAGTAAGATGAATAACAGCAATGTCATAAGGAACTGGGAATACTTTTATAAGATACCCATACCATACCTCAGTAATAAAGTGTTATTTGAAGGTAGATGAATATTAGTAAAAAAAAATGTTCACTCTAGGGCAACCACTAAATTTTTTTTAAAAAAGTTTAATTGATACACAGAGAGAGGAGATAAAAGGAAAACATGTAAAATGCTCAGTTAAAACCAGAGAAGACAGAAGGGGAGTAGGAAGAACCAACTAACAAATGCAACAAATACGAAAGTTTTAAACAAGACAGATATTAATCCAACTATATCAAAACTCACTTTAAATGTGACTGGACTAAATGCACCAATTAAAAGACAGAAGGTCAGAGTGAATTAAAAAACACATCTCAACTATATAGTGTCTATAAGAAAGCCGCTTTAACTAATCAGATAGACTGAAAGTAAAGAGATGGAGAAAGGTAAACCATGCTAACTCCAGTCAAAAGAAAGCTGGAGTAACTATATTAATTTTAGACAACAGTCTTTACAACAAGGAAAACTATCGGGGATAGTTAGAGGTATTACATACTGACAAAAGGGTCAATTCTCTAAGAAGACTTAACAATCCTTAACATGTATAAGCCTAACATGAAAATCCCACATGTGGCAAGCACTGATAGAACTGAAGGAAGAAAAAAACAAATCCACTTTGGAGTTGGGGACTTCAACAGCCCTCATACAATAACTGATAGATCAAGTGTGCAGGAAATCAATACAGTTTACTGAACAGTACTATCAACCAACCAGAACTATAGTTGATATTTTCAGAACACTCCATCCAACAACAGCAGAACTCACATTCTTCTCAAACTCACATGGAACATTCACCAAGACAGATCACAGGGACTTCCCTGGTGGCATGGTGGTTAAGATTCTGCCTGCCAATGCAGGGTACACGGGTTCCATCCCTGGTCCGGGAAGATCCCACATGCAGTGGAGCAACTAAGCCCGTGTGCCACAACTACGGAGCCTGCGCTCTAGAGCCCATGAGCCACAACTACTGAAGCCCGCATGCCTTAAGCCCGTGCTCCGCGACAAGAGATGCCACCCACCGCAATGAGAAGCCCAACGCACCGCAATGAAGAGTAACCCCCACTCGCCGCAACTAGAGAAAGCCTGAGCACAGCAATGAAGACCCAACGCAGCCAAAAATAAATTTAAAAAAAGACAGATCACATACTGAGCTGTAAACACACCTTAACAAATTCAAAAGAATAGAAATCATACCAAATATGCTATCAGATTACAGTGGAATTGAACAGAAAATCAGTAACAAAAGACAGCTGGAAACCCCCCAAATATTTGGAAATTAAACAACATGCATCTAAATAACATGAGACAAAGAAGTGTCAAAAGAAATTTTTAAACATTTTAAACTGCATAAAAATATAACTTATCAAAATGCATAAAATGCAGTGAAAGCTGTTCTTAGAGGAAAATTTGTAGCACTAAAAACATATACTACAAAAGATATAAAAAATAGCCTAACCTTCCACCTTAGGAAACTAGAAAAATATGAGCGATTTAAGCTTAAAGGAAGCAAAAGAAAAGAAATAAATGAGGGCAACAAAATCAATTAAATTGAAAACGAGCAAAACAGAGAAAATCAAAAAAACCAAAGCCTGGTTCTTTGAAACGATGGATAAAATTAGTCTCAGTCTCACTACCATATGACCGGTGCCCCTGTCTTGAGTGCATCTTCCCTACAGCTCCTCAGTTTTCTTCTGAAAAACAAAGCAGATATACCATTTCTCTGATTGAAAACCTCTGCTGATTCTCTATTGCCTAAGAATAAACTGAAGCATCTTAATCTAATATCTAAATTCTTAGACATTCTGGCCCCATTTATATTTCTAGCCCCCTCTCTCACTAAGCCACCTTCTTTGCTCTAAATTCTGCTCCACTGAAAGTATCTCCCAGCCTTGTTGGTTTCTTTAGCCCTCTGTGTGTTTGTGTATGGTGTTCTCTCTGCCAAGGAAGGCCCCTCTTCCACTTTTCCTAGCAGCTAAGCTCTCAGTCCGCCTTCTCAGAGAAGTCTTTCCCAAACCTCCAGGCAGAATTTGTTGTTTTATCCTACCATGGTACTTTAATAGTCTGGCATAAAATATTCATTAAGAGAGACAGTATAGTATAGTGGTTACAGAGGCTTTGCAACTAATTGCCTGGATTCAAATCCTAGCTGCACCATTTACCAGCTGCGTAACTTCAGCAGGTCAGTCACCATCCTTGTGTATCAGATTCCTCAAGTGTAAGAAGAGAGTAACTATCAGAACCTAGGCCAGAGTGGCGGTGTAGTGTAATTCACCAAATGCGGTACTACACAGAAAACGCTTTAGGGTAATGTCTGGCACTGGTGCTCAGTAAGCGACAGCTATTCTTACTGCTATTCTACTGTAACAAACATATACCAATTAGTGGTTATTTACTCCCACTAATTTATCATGTCTTCAGTGGTGGGAACCAAATCTTATTTAACTTTGTATCCCTAGTTCATAGTAGGTGGTGGGTAAATAAATGTTAAAAGGCTTACATATGGTCATACACCTACTATATGGTAGCATCATATTTTATGTACACACATTCTGAATTCCGGATGTGCTACTTTTACTATTCCTCACAAAAAATTACATATTACACATAAAAATTTTAAAAAGTTATGTCCTAGTTTTCGTCGTATAGAAAGTCTTCACAGTTCATAAACGTCGAAGTTCTTAAACATCTCCAGGAAAAAAGTACATTGACAACCATTTGTTCTTAGTTGAAAAGTTACCAAGTTGCTTAAATAAAGAGCATTTCTTTCTGCTTAATTATCAGTATCTCTCATTAAATTACGAATTCCCTAAAAGCAGGCTATGCTCTCCAAATGCTTAACAACTAGCTGAGGATTTAGTACAGAGTAGAAATGAACAAATGAATGTAGCAACAATTCCCATAGCTTTAAGGGAAAGTACAACTTTCAAGGCTCTTCATTACCTGGCCCCTGGATCTAACCCTCCTCTTTATTCCACCCACGCTTTGTCTCCTGCACGTCTCCCTGATGTGCCTTCACAGTTCTGTGCCTTCATATACCCTTCCTGGGGTGGGAGTGGTAGGCCTTCCCCCTGCAATTCAACATTTAGCTAATTACTAATCATCCTGCAAATCTCAGCTCAACTGTCCCCTCTTCTAGAAAGCATTCCCTAATCTCTCAGTTTAATAAAGTTGCTCCCTTCTTTTCCCATACAATCCTGGGCATATTTTTATTACAGCATTTCTCACCTTGTTATGTAACTGTTATTTTGTTTACCTTTTTCCAACACTAGACAAATAAGATTATGGAAGGCAAAGATCATGTCCTATGCAACTTCTTCCCTCAGTGTCTAACACAGTGCCTGGCAAAAAAGATACAAGCAATACATGATTAACAAATGAGTAAAAAGTGATCAATAAAAGTTTAGACAATGAATGAATTAGAGGCAGCTCAAGCCAAAAATAAGTTAAGGTTAATTTAAAACAGGCCAAAGAGAAAGAATTTTCTCTAAATTCCTTATCTGTTTATTTTAAAACAAAGAAGGCTTAGATGACTACTTTCTTCTTTATGGTTTGTTTAAATTCAGTTTTATTACTTGAAAAAGTAATAAACCATTACCATATGACTATTTTTATTGGGAGGTGTTAAGTACTCCATAGGAATAAAAGTATTCAGGGAAAACTGGTATAAATTTGGAAAGTAAGAACTATGAATGTGAATGCAGGGGCAGAAGCAGAAAAAAAAAATCACTATTAATAGTTAGGGTTGGTTGGTAAGCAGAGGATGACAAAACAAAAGGCAATAAGTGGAATCCTCCACAGGGAATTGGTGCATCAACAACAAAGGAATATCAAAAAGAAGAGGTCAGCTCCCCAGTACTGATAACAAATCATCACGGAATGAGCTGGAATATATGCTGCGGTCTGAAAGCAATGAAAGGAAAATGACAAATGCAAAAGATTATGCAGAATCATATTAGTAAAACCTCACAAATGAAAGAAAAAAGTAATAAAATAATGATATCAACAAAAATAATAATGGTAATGAGGGTTTAAAACTGTGAGTTCCTATACTTTTATTTTTATAAAAACATCAACATTTATACATTCAGATAAATTTTGCCCCACCCATTAGTTATCTTAGAAGGTTATATTCACATAATGATGCTGACATGGTTCAAAATACTTTTAAAAATTCCTCTTTAAAGACTGCTTTCAAGGCATTTTATAAGCTATATCTAAAACTTAGTGTCATCATGTATCATGTTTTACCAAAAGTGGAATTACCCAGCTTGCTCATTTGCCTTAGTTTCCAAACTTCCCCCAAGTAACTTCTGCAGATTACTAAATATCAAATCCTTTCAAAAAGACTGAAAATTCACCACTAATATTCAAAAGAATGCATTGCAGACTCTGAAGCTGATTATGGGGAAAAAATTCTAAATAGTTTCTGAGCAATGCCATTGTTGAAATTTCTTAAGTGTCTGCTTACTATATGCAAGTTGCTGTGGGAGTACCAACTCCAGTTTTTAACCACCTCCATGGAGTGGCTGTACTTTTTCTAAAATTCCAAACAGATCAGTATATAACTTTCCTTAAAAATGACACAATCGGGGGCTTCCCTGGTGGCGCAGTCATTAAGAATCCGCCTGCCAATGCAGGGGACACGGGTTTGAGCCCTGGTCCGGGAAGATTCCACATGCCACGGAGCAACTAAGCCCGTGCGCCACAACTACTGAGCCTGCGCTCTAGAGCCCGCGAGCCGCAAGTACTATGCCCGTGCGCCACAACTACTGAAGCCCGCATGCCTAGAGCCCATGCTCCGCAGCAAGAGAAGCCACCACGGTGAGAAGCCCGCGCACCGCAAGGAAGAGTAGCCTCCGCTCGCCGCAACTAGAGAAAGCCCGCGCACAGCAACGAAGACCCAACGCAGCCAAAAATAAATAAATAAATTTATTAAAAAAGAAAAAAGACACAATCGCCTACAATGAGGTAGAGTCAAAACCCTTTGCAAGGTATAAAAGGCTCCTCAAAATCTGTTGTCCATCTAATTTTGAAGCTCCATCTTCTGCAATATCCCTCCTCTCAGCTTCGGCTCACACCACATCACCTAAGTTCTGTTCCCTGAACAGGCCATGCAATTTCAAACCCTTGTTGCTTTTCCCACATGGTCTTTCCTCTTCTGGAAATGGCCTACTCAGATTTTTTTACTGCCTGGCAATCTATCATGAATAGTTCAGGACCTTATTTAATTCCAAAACAATTTAAACCTAACTCTGCAGTAGCAACTTGATCACTGATTCAAAGAAATATTTATCAAGGCACTCCCCATCCCACCTGAATCTCTCTCTGCTCCAGCCACGTAGCTCTGCTTTCAGTAGCTTATATTCACCATGTCCTTGCCACCAAAGCAATTAAGACATTAATTTGAAAAGCAAAACTTTTAAAATATTTAGAAGAAAATGTTGGAAAATATCTTTATAATCTCAGGGTGAGGAAGAATGTCTTAAAAAAAAGAACCACACACACACAACCTTATCAAAACTAAAAACTTCTGTACATGAAAAATTAACAGAAAATACAAGCCACAAATTGGGAATGAAATATTTGCAACACCTATAAATAACAAAAAAGCATTAGATCCAAAATATGTAAAGAACAGCTACAAATCAATGAGAGAAAGGCAAACCATCCAATACAATAATGGACAAAAGACAAGCATTTCACAAAAAAAGGAAAATGAATGACCACAAATATACCAAAGGCTGCATAACCTCATCAGTAAATAAAGGAAATGGAAATCAATACACAATTTTCTGTCTGCTCTTTGTTCCTTGTTGTACGGATGTTTGTTCATTTACCCTGTATGTCTGATGCACCCCAAATCCACAAATACTCATTCTCATCCCCTAGAAAAACATGCACTTAATATCCACATCAAGCCTCTCCACAAGGGTTATGCTAACAGTCAACAGCCAATAACCTAGTCTGACCCCGTATAAGGGTATTTCTCAACCTACCCCAGGTACAGTAAAAACATCCTAGGATTTATGGAGGGTATTTCCAGTGAACAGAAAGCTTTTCCATCATTCCTTGAAAATGAACCTAGTGTGAGGTCAGTGACGTGTGTTTTTTATAATCAACTTTTTGGTATTTGCCACAGTACCTGAAACACTTTAGATAATTAATAAATGTATTATGGATGGCTGGGTGAATAGTTGGATGGATGGAGTGAGGCAGGAAATCTTCCTACTGACACCTTATTTGTTAACTTTTCCAGAAACTCCTCTATCATAATTATTTTAAATACTCTTTATTCACTTAATAGAGGTATATGAATGAAAACAATTAGGAAACTTATGGAATCTTTAAAGAACATACTTTAAAATATCAAAGGTGGTACTGATATAAATCTTAAGGACAAAAAAATTATGTGTTACCAGATATAACCCTTTGCTAATCAGTGTTATTGCTTCCTTATAATTTTGGCATTAGATCTTCTACAAATGAAACACAAAAATGTCTCATGGCTAAGGGGTACAGGTGCATTCTCACTAAAGGGGTTGAAGGATGGGGGTTGAAGACTGAAGAGGCTGAAAAGAAAGGAGGGGAGAAAAGAATAAGAAAGCTATGTTTCTCTATTCTTCCACCGGAGCAAAACGTAAGAATGATTACCACAAATAGCCATGTCCCAATTATATCATTTCACTGTTGTTCACATGTAGCCTATTTTAAAAAATGCCTTTGGGGAAGAATGAGAGGAAAAATGCTATTCTTATCAGTTTGTTATTTAATAGATTTTATAAATCTATCTGAAATATTAACAATAATATTTAAAATATACTGTCTGTTATTCTTGGGAAGTAAGTTACTAAAGTGAATAATCCTGCATAGTACAACCCAGTTTACCATATTTTTCTTATAGTAGTCTCATCTTCCTCTTAGAAGGAATGCCATGTAATAAAATACATAAAATACTACCTTGAATGAACTGACCCCCTGACACTGGGGAGATGGCTATTTCCTAGGTTTGTTTATTTATTTTAAACATTCTATAATAAAGCCAAACTCTCATTATTTGGGGGAACAATTTAAAAAAGCCCTGATTTTTCTTTCAGGACTGAAGGATCAAGCACATTAGCTATTCTTCTCATTCTGCTCCTTTTATATTTCACAATTAACATCTCAACTAGAGCTGAGGGACAAGGGTAAAGACCTTACAACTAAAATCTCCTAGTTTTGATATCTGCTAGCAGGTTTAGCACTGGAGGTTAAAATTAAATACATCACCTAGTTATCTTATCTCAAATGTCTGGGCTTTTGAATCCAAAAGCCTAAACAGAAGAGTTGCTTAAACAGAAAATATAAGCTATAAGAAATAAAATTTTCAATAAATAAAGGGTACAGAGTTTCATGTTTCTAACCGCCTTCCACCTACAAAGCACATACAACATTCTAAAAATTACAATTGGTTTTAAGCAAAATTTACTAGGTAGGGAACAGCAGCAGGCAAAGACTTGAGATTCAAGAAAAGATAGATTATTTTTCATATTTATTTTTCTTTTTGAAATTACATTCAGGAAAGTTATCCTGTGGTCAAAAGTGAGTCATCCCAAGACATTTTCGTTTATGCATACATTTATGTTCCTAGTAGAACATATATTAATTCATTCAAAAGTACTGAGAGCTACACCAACTTTGATTACTTGAAATATTTGGACCTGTTTTTCAAAGTAACTATTCCTACAATGAAACTTGCTATTATATATCCAGGTTTTAAAAAAATTTCACTTATTTTTAATTTTTGAATGATTAAAAATTTTTATACCATTTAATATACTCTTGAACTTCAGATAACAACTCATTTAATTTCAAATCGATTGTTCCTAAAAAGCAAAATTTAACACTTTAAACAAAATGAGAAAAAAAGAGACCCATGAAACAATTATATTTAATTATATTTTTAAGTGGATTTTGAATTGGAATACAATAATACTTAAAGAAATTGATCAAGAATTTCCAATACATATGTTTCAAGGATCATAACAGTTACTAGTTAGATTGTTAAACATAACATAAATGTCTTTAAGGAAGATAAGAGGTAACAGTGAAACTTGCTGAAACTTCATGAAGCTTGAAAATTAAATCATATAATTTTAAATTTCAAAGACAGTCCTCTACCAAATCATGGTAATAAAACCAGTGGCTGACTGACATAAGAACAAACAAACCAAAGTACAGATGAGAGAGCTCAGAAACAGATCCTCATATGTATTGGGAACCTAATACATGATAAAGGTCACAGGAAAAGGGTGTGATTGTTATGTAGATGGTATTGGGAAAGTGACAAACTCTTAGAATAAAATATATTAGACTCACACCTACAGCCACACACAAAGGTGGGTAAAACTACAAAGTTAAGAGAAGAAAATATATAAGGATATCTTTATGAATCATGCAAAAATTTCTTAAGCATAAGTTCAGAGCTGCATGTCATAAGCAAAAATAAAATGAATGTGATTACATCAAAATTAAATACTTTGGCTCAGTAAAGAACATTGTGAACCAAGCAAAAAGAGAGATAACACAATGGGAGAAGATATTTGAAATGTCTAAAACTGAAGGGATTATAACTTAGAATTTACAAGGAATTCCCAAATCAACAAGAAAAATATAGCAATCCCAATTTAAAAGGATATGAACAAGCAAAATGGAAGGCTATCAAACGTAACAAGAGATATTTTAATTTACTTGGTAATCAAAGAAATGCAGACTAAAATAAGGAAAGGCCGCTTTATACCTACTAGATTAGCAACAAGCAGAAAGCTGGAAAATGCTCTGTGTTCTTGGAGATGTGGACAGGACCCACATATATGACTGACGGAAAACAGACAGAGGATCTAAAGGGCAGTGTGTATTACTCAGTATTGCATTCTGCTCCTCAGCATATATCCCGAAGAAATTCTTAAGGGTGAGAACTTGTAAATGTATGTATACTGAACTGTTATTTGTGGTGACTGGGGACTTGTAGGCTATTTGGAGGTCCATATCACTGCCCATCACTAACAAACTGAGTAAGTAAAACCAGGTTGATGTACAATCATTCATATTCATTTAAAAGTACATATTTCACATGAATGCATCTTAAAAACATAATGATGAGTGAAAGGAACTAAGAAATAGGATGAAATATATATTACATACTAGTTCTTGAATATTAGATATACATACACACAAAACAAGTATTTTTCAAGAACACATATGAATGAAAGACAATACCAAATGCTTCAGAAGGGTTGTGCCTGTCCCTCACTAAATGTGCGGCTCTTTAAAGGAAATAATTAATTACCTTCCAGTACTTTTGAATTTAGTTAAACTAAGCCCAACAAATCACTGTTTTATATAAGAACTATGTATTTATATTAGACAACTAAAATTACTTAAATAACAACTTTTTCATTTCTTGAATGACTCTCAATGAAACCATATTTAAATCAGATACAAGTAGGGTTTTTTTCTAAAGCCATTTCCTCAATATAGCCTTTTTATTCCTCTGACATTAAAAAATTTCCTTTGGGCTTCCCTGGCGGCGCAGTGGTTGAGAGCCCGCCTGCCGATGCAGCGGACACGGGTTCGTGCCCCGGTCCGGGAGGATCCCACATGCCGCGGAGCGGCTGGGCCTGTGAGCCATGGCCGCTGGGCCTGCGCATCCGGAGCCTGTGCTCCGCGACGGGAGAGGCCACAACAGTGAGAGGCCCGCGTAGCGCAAAAAAAAAAAAAAAAATTCCTTAAAGGAAATTTTATCTGCTCCATAAGCAACAAGAAAAAAACTGGTATCTGTAGGAATATTTGGCTAAAAGTTTCCTGGTTTTTGTTTGTTTTGTTTTGTTTTGTTTTAACATTCGTGACTGTTAGAATGGTATAAACAAAATAAAGTCTGGATCGACTCGTCCATCCTCTTGGGGAGGAGGGAATAACTCTCTTGGTTGGCCAGTGATGATAACTTGCCACCTATCATAAGCTATAAGGAAACAGGACCTGACTCAGAGAGGGAAGAGCCAAATCAGTCAACTTCCCTCAGATCCAGAAAGATTTCCACTATTGGAGAAAAAAAGGGGAAATAAAACTGGGTTCTTTATTATGTCAAAATAAATTGTGCAGTTTTTAAAAACAAAATAAATCTGAGCTTCTTCCAATCCTCAGAGAAGCCTACCCATGGTTTTCGTCAACAGGAAATCACATTGGGAATACCAAGATGGTACTGTAGTATTCAGTAACTTAGATATGGCTTTAATAAAAGAAAGCAATTTTCAATTAGTATTTTGGAGTCATTACAACTTTGGCATAATCTGCCATTCTTTCTATGGAATTATGGTTGAGGATGATGACTTCTGCACTATAATATTCTGAATCAAGAGTAAAGCGTAAAATGTCAGCCACTGTTGCTCTAGGTGGATCCTTGGGATACAGTGGTGAATACCAACAACTAGCAAATGTAACATTTACCATTGGTTATGAAATGACAACTCTTTTAGGATATCTGATTTCATGGAGCTTAGAGTCCATGGTGTGATATAGGTGTTGCATGTTATACCATGGAAGTATAAGACACTAGGAGAAAGAAAGCACAGCAGGGAAACCTAATCTATCTGCAGAGTAGCCGGGCTGTGGGGAGGAAGAGTATCAGGGAAGATTAAGCACATTTTTTGAAGATTTTTAACAGCAGAAGAAAACAAATAGACTTCGCTGCCCATCCACAGGCTATTCTAGACAATCAGGTTTTTGCAGCTTTGTTTTCTGTATGTTAACACTTCACGCACAAACTTTTCTATACATGATTTGTAATCAGTTTTTCCAAGTGGAAAACACCAGCCGTTCCGCCCTTGAATCATTTTAAGAGTCTACAGGGACAGCATCAGCAATTAGCAGCCAGGGCTGGAGTTAATTCCTAAGGAACTCTTGTTTCCTGCTTCTGTGTCAGTTTTTGTCTAGGAAATACAGAGTTAAGATCCATACCCAAGTACAATGCTAGTTATTTTTACAGAAATGTATTCATTTCTTCCCTACCACAAGTGGTACAATGCCGACTTTATTAGATTAAGAAACTGAAGTTCAGAGAGGTGAAAGCAACTTGCCAAAAAATCCAATAACTAGCATTACGTGAAATTTGAATTCAAGACAGGTAACCTGAAGACCAGTGCTCTTCCTATTAACTGGAAGCTGTCTCTTTGTCTTTATGAAATAATTTTATTTAGGAAAGCAACTGTGATTTTATTTTCTAACTATTCCTAGCAATGATAGTACTATTTGTTCTTCTCTAAAAACATTTGGACAAAATTAACCCAAGTATTTTTGTCCCCAAGAAGTTAACAAAAAAAACACACAAAACCCATGTTTACTCTGTGTATCTCCCACCAAGGGTGTAACCAGACTAGCAACAGGAAATATGATTCATGAGTAATATCTTGGCTGAGAGTTCTTAGTATCTCGACACACATCTGACAGATCAAGGGAATATTATATACACCTAACTATATTTTCTTTTCCTTTGAATTTTCTGTTCTCTCTCTTTTTTTAAATATTTATTTTACTTATTTATTTATTTATTTTTTGGCTGCGTCGGGTCTTCGTTCCGGCATACAGAATCTCTGTTGCGGAGCGTGGGCTTCTCTCTAGTTGTGCCGCACAGGTTCCAGGTCGCATGGGCTCTGTAGTTGTGGCGTCTGGGCTCCACAGCGTGTGGGCTCTGTAGTTTGCAGCATGCGGGCTCTCTAGTGGAGGCGCGCGGGCTCAGCAATTGTGGTAAACGGGCTTAGTCGCCCTGTGGCATGTGGGATCTTAGTTCCCCAACCAGGGATGGAACCCACATCCCATACATCGCGGAAGGATTCTTTACCACTTGGACCACTAGCAAAGTCCCCCCTGTTCTCTTTGGTTCAAGTCTTTCCCAATCCTCACACCATGCACTCAAACACATAGCCCCAAATATAGAACAGTCAGAAACAGTAAGGAAATAATTTCTTGGCAGAATTCATTGAAGTAAAATTACAAATAAAAATATATTACCAGCCATTAAATATAACAATGTATTATGTATGTACTTTAACATGTTCTGAGCAATTTTTTCCATTAAAGAAAAATAATATGAGATAATAACCTTAGAAAAAATTTACTCCAACATCGACAGAAACTATTCATCTTATTCTTCTATGAATAAAATAATATACTTTTATATTATCCTTATAAAATGATTGCTTTTGATGTAAAGAGAAATTCAGGTTTCATGGAATATTTTCCCTGCATATTCACTATAAATGTAAATGTCAACTATTTCAGCCTCTACTGTTCCTTACCTTGGTCTTAGGCAAAGCTAAGTGGTGTGGTGGATCCAGCTCATACTAGCTCGTGAAAGCTGATGGTCAAATTTTCAGAAATTGTAGAGAGCCAGTTGTCAAACCTTGATAGCCTGAAACTAGCCATGGGGATAACATTTATATCAAAGAAATCAACAAACACTAAAAATGGGGGTTCCTTGGGGTCTTTTCCTGAATAGCCAGTTGTTAAACATTTATCAGCACACTACTGTGCTTAGGCCTCACTAGCACTTTAAAAGCTTATATTTTATTTACTTCATTATGTCTCTTCTTTTTCTCTTTAAGCTCTGACTCTGCCTTTCTATTTAATTTTTTCCCAAAGCCTACCGTTGAAAATATTTAGACTTAACCTCAGAGAGTTACAAGATTATGACTAAGGATCTAAATTAAAAATATTATTTCACCAAAATACTCTCATAGGAAATGTTTCCCTGAATCCTTATCTGATTGACCTGATTTAGCATACTCTGCTACTTTAAAGGCAAAGTCTATTCCTTGTGAGGTTGCTAAGACTAAATTTTTATTCTGATATAAATATTATGCTTGAAGCTTATGCATATGTTCCTCATAAAACATAAATGTATATAATATCAATACTAAAATTTCTACAGTTTTTTGTCCAAGAAAGTAATAAATTATACAGTGTTGAACATCACAGGCCTTTTGCATTAAGTATGAATCCATATTAAACCAAAAAGAAGAGGATAAAGTCTATTAGTCTTCTACTGAAGAAATGAAGCAAGAGGTTATAACTTCTGTAAAGGCATTGAGAACTGAATTAGGCAGAATGTTTACATTATAGAAGCTGTAAAGCAAAGAGCAGGGTTTCCACAGACTCATGTGCAAATAGGTTCTTGCTGCCACTTAGGTTCAGCCAATCAAACCCACTTGCCCAAATTCTGAAAGGCAGAAGTGAAGGACTCTGGATGACATTTACATTTTTAAGCTACAGAGATTTCAGTAGTAATTACCCTCCTGTTTGCTTGAGAGGCAGGGTGTGACACATACATTTGGCTGCCCACAATAATGTGTGTATTCTAGAGCAGGGGTTAGCAAACTTTTTTTTTTAAGGGCTAGATAATAAATATTTTGCCATGTGTTTTCTGTTGCCATCGTAGTGTGAAAGCAACCATAGACAACAGGTAAATTAAAAACTATGGCTGTGTTCTAATAAAACTTTATGTATGGATACTGAAATTTGAATTTCATAAAATTTTTAGGTGCCACAAAACATTCAACCCTTGTGTACTGTTGGTGGGAATGTAAGTTGGTATAGCCACTATGGAAACAGTATGGAGGTTCCTCAAAAAATTTAAAATAAAGCTACCATATGATCCAGCAATTCCATTCCTGGGTATTTATCTGAAGAAAATTAAAACACTAACTAAACGCTAACACTAACTAAACACTAACACCAGCTAACACTAACTAAAGATATATGTACCCCCATGTTCACTGCAGCATTATATACAACAACCAAGATATGGAAACAACCAAAATGTCCACTGACAAATGAAGGGATGAAGAAAATGTGTATATATACACAATGAAATATTATTCAGCCATTAAAAAAAAAGAAGGAAATCTTGCCATTTGTGACAACATGGGTGGGCCTTAAGGGCATATGCTAAGTGAAATAAGTCAGACAGAGAAAGACAAATGCCATATGATCTCACTTATATGTGGAATCTAAAAAAAAAAAAACCAAGCTCATGGGTACAGAGAACAGATTGGTGGCTGCCAGAGGTGGGCCGGTGGGGGAGGGAATGGGCAAATGGGTAAACGGAGTCAAAAGATACAAACTTCCAGTTATAAAATGATTAAGTCATGAGGATGTAATGAACAGCATGGCAACTATAGTTAATAATACTGTATTATGTATTTGAAAGTTGCTAAGAAAGTAAATCTTTAAAGTTCTCATCATAAGAAAAAAAATAAAACTATGCATGGTGATAGATGTTAACTAGACTTTTTGTAATGGTAATATATACAAATACTTAATCATTCTGTAACCTAAAACTAATAAAATGTTGGATGTCAATTATACCTCAATAATAATTTTTTTTAAACCCTATTATTCTTCTTTTAATTTTTTCAACCATTTAAAAATGCAAAGTCATTCTTAACTGGAGGGACACACATATATTGTTGAAGCCAGATTTTGCCTGTTGGCCATAGTTTGCTAACCCTTGAAACCGTATCCTGATCCATAGAGAAAGTAGCAGCTCCCCTGAAGGCCCAGCTCTGTGGTATAGCACTAGGAGATGTTTATAAAAGGTCAACCATGAGCCTAAAATCTGTTTCTTCAGCCCTTTCTATCCCTTCATAAACCACGAATACCCTGTAATAAGTATCTTTCTGCTTAAACAGGCTAGAATGGATTCTGTTCTCTGCAACTAAATCCTGACTGATTCATACTGCTACTATATATTCTTTAATATCAAGTATCCAGTGTTTCAATGTTCAATTACTTTATAAATGTCATTTTTTATAGTTATTTTATATGAATCAGGATCAAAATAGGGACCAATTATTGCTATTGGGTGATGATGTCCTCTAAGCCTCTCAGTGTGGGATTCCCCAGTTTGTACAGGGTACATACTGCTGCCTACTGGAAGACCTGTGTGTTCATTTATTAAGCAACCACCATGTTCCAGGTAGTGTTCTAGGTCCTCAGAATACAGAGGGGGAATATAGGCATAGTAATAAGTATGTGTCCCTTGGGAGCTCAGATTCTAGTGAAGGAGGGAAAAAAATAAACCAATATATAAGTCTAATGGTAATGGCTATGAAGAAAAACTAAGTAAGCTTTGAAAACAGAACATTCCCAGGTTGCTTGTTTGAGTCTGCACAGTCAAGGAATGCTTTTCTAAGGAGTTAACACCAGAACAGAAACTTGAATGAATGAGAGAGTAATCCATAAGGATTTCTAGGGGAAGAATTTTCCAGGCTGAGGGACAAGCAAAATCAAAGGCTGGATGGAAGAACGTGCTTAGCATGGTTGGATAACTGTAATGAAGCCAGTAAGGCTAAAGCAGAGAGAGAGGGGGAAAGTGTTAAGCTGTTGATTGTCTGCACTGTGATTCAGTGTTTACTTCTCTTCAGCCACTTTGAATCAACTGATACCAAGGCAACAGCTCTGTACACTGTCTCCTCCACTCTGCTCTGTCTTCCCACTGTTTTCTGCATAAAAAGTACATGTGTCTTTTCTTGCAGCCTCACCAAGCATGCCACTCTATAGCCCCTATGCCACCTACTTTGGGAGAGCTCTGTGCCACGTTTAAGATGTTTGCACACTTCCTCAATTTGCTCTAAAGTTTACAGGTCTTCTTGCAGTCTGAGGATTGGGATTGTGGCTTTCTACTCATTTCACTAAAGTTAAAAGATTTCTTCCCTAGTCTTCATCCTTTTAGTTATGGGCAGAACTTAAATTTCTCAGTTCCTACATTTTCTACTTCAGTCAACAGATTTTCCTATTTGAAAATCTGAGAAATTATAAACCACTGAGATCTATAAACTGATAACTCTTGTTCAAAAAAAATTAGCACAAAATTAATTTTAAATATATACTAAAGTATCTAAATGGAATATAAAATTGTGAACTATAGTAAATTTCTACTATGATACTTATATTCAAGCTAAGAAATGATAAAAGGCAAATAAATGGGTATCAATATCCAAATGAATATGCAGTGAAAAGAGAATAAGTAAACGCTGAAACAACAGAATATAAGTTAAGTAAATATAGCATTATTACTTTCAAGAACATAAGCTCCGGTTATGTTAATAAAAGCTTACTTTGGTTTCTGATTTAAATAATCATCAAAATGTCTTGTACTTACCATAAATCGATTTGCATAAAAAGTATTCTTCTGAATCATCTAAAGGTACTTTAAAAATGTCAGCTCTTTTAAACGGGTAAACATCTTCCTCAATCTCAGTTATTCGACTTAATAGACAAATCCTTTCTTCATAAATGCAAAGTTTAGGTTAGCTCTTACTAAGTTATTAAAAACATTGAATTAGTGAGTTCAAGTGATTATAAACAGTACAAAATTTTGTATGTGTTAACTTTTATTTCCTTGTTCATTTCTAACACTTTTTACATCCAGGTACTCTGCTAAGTGTTAGTAACAGAAAGATAAACAGACCATGTTCTACCCTCTAGGGTCTCACAGTTAAGTTAAAGATACAGAAGTAATGTGATAACTACTATAACAAACAATAAGTAAACAAGATGCTATGAGAACACAAAGGAACAAGCATTTGACGATCAACAGAGAAAATGACATTTGAACTTTGTTTTGGAAACTGAATAGGCGTTCATTCAGCTGACAAATAGGCCCGACCTTATTTCTGGCAAACAGACCATATGTATACTGAAGAGAAGGCACAAGACATGCTGCTGTGTCTTTCTAGTAGGTTAGCAGAGCTGGAACACAGGGTGAACATGGCGAAAAGCTGGAGATAAGGTTTGCATAGAATAGGTAGACATGGGCAGATCAAAAAAGGCCTTTCATACTAGGATAACAATAAATGCCCATTAAGCAGGAGAGCAATATATTTCTAAGCATAGTGTGAAGTGTGAGATGAATATTTTAATTATCCCTTAGTGATAAAATCAGTGGCAGTGGAGGTAGGGGTGAGGAGCAATGGTATGGGAAAATGTCACCAATACAGGATTAACAATCTGGGAATGAGATGTCTTTCGGGATCAAACAGAACAGACAAAGAAGAATAAGATTTCTAGCCTGAGGTACTGGAAGAATGGGAGTGTCATCGACTAAGTAAGGAAACAGAGTAAAGGAATAAGAACTAATAGGAGGGCTTCCCTGGTGGCGCAGTGGTTGAGAGTCCGCCTGCCGATGCAGGGTACACGAGTTCGTGATCCGGTCCGAGAAGATCCCACATGCCGCGGAGCGGCTGGGACCGTAAGCCAGGGCCGCTGGGCCTGCGCTCCACAACAGGAGAGGCCACAACAGTGAGCGGCCCGCGTACACCCCCCCCCCCAAAAAAAAAAAAAAAGAACTAATAGGACAGATAAAAATAGAGACAAATTTAGCTATGGTGAAATAAAAGAGCCATGAGAAAATGTAAAGCAAAATAAAAACCCAGGATGTGGACTCAAGAGAGAAAAAAGCAGATATATACCTAAATAACACATCTAAAACAAGAGGTAATATACCAAATAATAAGCAGAGATCTTCAATTTAAATGACTGTAATGTTATTTTCTATTTTACAAATAGAAAAAACTATAAGCATATTTGTAAAACTTTTTTTTAAAAAAGCATTTCTATCTATTGAAAAAGATTTTCTGAAACTTAATATATATCTGGGGTTAAAATAAATACTGCAAAGAAGAAGATACAGTAAAAGTAAGTATCCCACCACTGGGCCCTAGTTGGCCTTCCCAGAATCGATTACTGTTTTCATTTCTTGAATATCTTTGCAAAGCTATGTTACATGTGTATAAGCATAAAGATAGATATTATATGTATGCTTATTTAAATAGCCTATTAAAAATAAACAATATGTGAAGATACATTTGTATTTCCTAAACATGGTATTATATCAAGCAAATTTATAATGACAGCACTAAAAATCTAGTCAATTAAAAAAGGCATTTCTACTCACAAGTAATGTGCAATCTTAATTTGCTAATAAACTTAATGGTAGTAAAGATTAAAAACAAAACCCCACTAAATTCTCTTCCCATACACTGATCTTTAGGGGATTCCTTGGATAACAGGTTCTGAATGTGTGAGCACAATAAGGCCCATTTCCCTGACGGTATTTTTAACTCAAGACTTGAAATCTGGGCTCCAACTGGAAAGAGGGGCGGGGAAAGATTATGAATTAGTCTCTAATTCAGAATATTTTACTCGACATGGCTAGCCCAGGTCCACTAATTATGTTATACATGAGGGATTTTCAACCTGGCTGGACCTTATACATGAGGGATTTTCAACCTGGTTGAAAATCTGATTCAAATCTGATTCAACCTGATTCAATCAGAATCAAGTAAGGGCCCTGAAAAAAGCTTCTGATGCCCAGGACCCACCCCATTCAAATCAAAATCTCTGGGGCTGGAGCCCAGGCATTGCTTTCACAGTTTCCCCAGTTGATTCTAACATGCACCCAGGGTTGAGAACAGAAACGTAAGATCAGATTTTATGGAAGGCACCCTTAACCTTTTTATCTTGTTACTAAATAATGTTCTAGTGTGGGAAATGTACTTTTAAAACTCTTGGGCAGGGCTTCCCTGGTGGCGCAGTGGTTAAGAATCTGCCTGTCAATGCAGGGGACACGAGTTCAAGCCCTGGTCCGGGAAGATCCCACATGCCGCGGAGCAACTAAGCCCGTGTACCACAACTACTGAGCCTGTGCTCTAGAGCCCGCGAGCCACAACTACTGAAGCCCACGTGCCACAACTACTGAAGCCCGCGCACCTAGAGCCCGTGCTCCACGGCAAGAGAAGCCACCGCGATGAGAAGCCCACGCACCACAATGAAGAGTAGCCCCCGCTCGCTGCAACTAGAGAAAGCCCGCGCGCAGCAACAGAGACCCAACTCAACCAATAAATAAATAATAAAAATGTAAAAAATTAGAAAAAAAAAACTCTTGGGCAAAGGTGGTTCTAAATCATCAGTGTTCCTCATATTGGACAAAGTGACATGGGAAATCTCACAGTGCAGCACTCAGTAGAGCATCACCTCACATTCTCTGGACAAGCCCAACAGCCCAGTACAAACCTGCTCCGAGTAACTGCATTATGGAAGAAACAGGATCAAATGGTGGAAATGCTTTTAAATCTCCCTGATTTACAAAGAAGTTTCACACTTAGAGACAACCAAACTTATATTAAAATTTAACAACCAAACAGCCAGAGACAATTACTACTGCTTGACTGCAAAAATTCAGAAGTGAAGTGAACAAATTAGACCCCCAAGAAGTTGCATACTCAACATCTCTTTTATAGGGATTCTAACCTAGGGGACACGGAAGAGCTTAAGCCTGTGATGTCCAATATGGTGGTCACTAGCCATAGTTTGTAACAGGTACCTCCTATAAAAAAAGCATATATAAACAGTAGCACTTCCCACCCACGGACATAACCTTTCAATCATCACATCAAAACAAGTAGGACTATGATTAGTACCAAATGTTCTCCTACCTCTTTGATGTTGTCATGGTCCTGGGGCTTCACTGCTTTTTCAGAAGAGCATAACTAATCGTAAACCATAACCAGAAAGATACACCTCCTTTGCTTTATTCACCATCTCCAATCTCATTAGCTGGTGGTACATCCAAGATTCTTTGCCTTCCCTTTAACCCACACCCCTGCTTTGTGGCAATGGGAATCACAACAAAATACTACTAATGGAAAGCTAATTCTGCATCCCACAGAAAAAACAAACAGAAACAACAACTTTCCAATAGCAACTGTAAAATGCTGTTCCTTAGAAGAACTCCAAGGCATGAGCATAAACCCAAGATTTAATGCCTAATTTGTCATCAGGAACTTCACAAAATAAAGACAATGATCTCCCAGATGGACTCCCATTATGGATAAACAATCTGGGTTTGAAACTGAAAAAATGAACAAACACACATAAAAAGACTGTATGTCATGGTGTGATGGCGGTCTATTCAGTCACACTCAATTTACAGGAAAAAAGTCAACTGCTTGATTTTTAAATCTAGCAGCTCTCACTCTGATTCTCTGTTCTTACTACATCCCTGAAAAAAACAACCTCCCTGCAATATCTCATCATATCTTAAGTAAGTCAAATAAAAATTACTGAAATTTGGGTATGTACTTTATCTGGGAAGACAAGATTCCTCTAAGCAAAAGACCTCACATAGGGCTTCCCTGGTGGCGCAGTGATTGAGAATCCGTCTGCCGATGCAGGGGACACGGGTTCGTGCCCGGGTCTGGGAAGATCCCACATGCCGCGGAGCGGCTGGGCCCGTGAGCCATGGCCGCTGAACCTGCGCATCCGGAGCCTGTGCTCTGCAATGGGAGAGGCCACAACAGTGAGAGGCCTGCGTACCGCAAAAAAAAAAAAAAAAGACCTCACATGAACATGAATATAAGTAGAAGGCAAAAAAGAGTCACAGTGTAAGACAAGACCAAAATCTGTCTTACCATAAATTATATAGGCCTGATGTGTGAACTATAAGGTCTGCGTTCATTAAAATTCCATAATTCAAATATTATTAAATAAGTATTTAAAAAAATCAATAAACCAGCAGGTTCTTATCAAGTTAAATATATTGATCATGTAGCTGGCAATCCTGTTCTTAGACATTTACCATAGAACAGGGGTTGGAAAATTATGGCCATGTGCCATACCTGTTTTGTAAATCAAGTATTATTGGAACACAGCCACATCCATTCTTTTTTGTATTGTGTATTGCGGTTTTCATCCTACAAGAGCATAGCAGCTGCAACAGAGATCATATGGCCTAAAATACAGCCTATCTAGTCCTTTACAGAAAAAGTTTGCTGATCTGTATAACTTATGATCATATAAAACTTATACACAAAAGTTTACAGCAGCTCTATTCATTATGGCCAGAAAAATGGAAACAACCCAAATGTCCTTCAACCAGTTAATGGATATACAAACTGTGGCACACACGTAACTCAACAGTAAAAGTGAATAAACTTGATACACACAATAACTTGAATGATTCTCAAAGGCATTATGCTGACTGAAAGAAAACAGTCTCAAAAGGTTACACACTGCATGATTCCATTTATATGGTATTTTTAAAAAGAGAAAACTTTATTGATGAAGACATATTAGTGGTTGCCAGGGGCTAGAGGTGGAGAGAAAGTGTATAAACAGATCGGACAAGGAAGTTTTAGGGGTGGTAAAAGTGTTCTATGTCTGTATTGTGGTAGAGGTTACACTAATCTGTGTATCAAAGTTCATAGAGCTGTACTCCAAAGAAAGATAAATTTCACTGTGTAATAATTAGAAAAATAAAAATTTTATAAAACAGTATGTTAGGTTAAAGAAAAACAATAAACTAATAAGGAAACAGACTCCAAAAATTCAGGCCAAAGAATGAGAGTTTACCAAGAAAGATCAGATCAGCAAGTGTGGTCTAGGTCGCTATACTCTTGGGTTTTATTCCTGGTTTTTATCATTGAATCACTATAAAGCATTACATCACAGAGAAATACTCTCTGTGATTTTTGTGCACACAGTTTGACAGGTGATATCTGAGGGTGAACATAAAACCCTCAATGCAATACTTCCCCTGTCAAATATGACATATCACATGAAGAAATACTGCAATCCAAGTTATCTCAGAATACCCCCACTGTGCTCTCCAGATTAGCCATAAATGTACAGGTATGTTTTATATCATAGTTGTCAGCCCTTTTTCCACACTCATCATCTCCAAGCTGTCTAGAAAATCTGACATCTTATTCCATACACACATCGAAAGATTCTACCATATATGTTTTAGTTCTGTACAAGGTCTCTAACTTTCTTTTCGGCAGCCAGACCTGCAGACTGCCCATGAGCAGTGTGTAAACTAACTGCCAACCACATTTAATCAAAAGATAAATGTGGCAAATACAAAATAATTTTCAGAGAAAACAGAGGTATGGGAATTAGTTCTTTCACAGACTCAATAATAAAAACAACTTTTAAATTAGTTATATATTTTGTAAATCCAATAAAATAGATTAAAAAAAATCAAACATGAAAAACTAGAAGATTAAGATCCTTGTACCAGTAAGAACATTCAAATTGATTGCTTCCATTGTGTATAATTAACAGACCATGTCTCAAGTTAAAATCTGGAAGACAAAGGACTCAGGAATGACCACTAATTGTAAATCATTTACATCGACATCAAAGAGAAGAAAAATTTTTCATCTTGACAGAAAACACATCCAAAAGTCTCTAGCTTTTTGCGGTGACTTTAAAATGTCAACAAATTCTTAGATACCTTCAAAAAGAGGAGCCTATCTCCCTTCCTCCTGAATGGGGACTCCTAACAAACAGGATGCTGGGAGTTAACACTATGCAACTTCCAAGACTAGGTCATTAGAATGAATTCAAATCCTAGCTCTGCCATTTACATTAATTCCTCTTTCAGGTCTATTGTCAGGATCAGAGATAATGTGCGTTAAGCTGTTTACGCGATGCCAGAACATTAAAAGCTTAACATATAGCTTCTAACAACCATTTACATATAGTTCTCAAAGGCTCCTGGAAGGTGTGTATTATCAAAAGTTAAAGATGAAAAATGTTTATTATGTTGTTAAATGAATGAAAGTCACAAATTGCTGAAATCAAATGAAACTACAAACAGCATAAGACTTTAGAAAAAAAATCTTGCTTTCTATTAGGTTGGGTTATGTAAAATGCGATTTTTGTTAGGTCAGAAACAGTAGACTACCAGCAATTTTATATGGTTAAACCTAATGGTAGTTACACAAAGAAAATACAGGTAGGCATAGAAATATTATGGAAGAGGCATTTTCTTATTACCAAAAACTGAAATAAATTTGTATCTCACAAGTTATGGCATAAGAAAAACTGAAGCCAAGATTGCTATATAATGAACTAGTCAGTCTTTTTTTCACAGCCATTTTAATGTCAGTTGTTAACCCAGCCTATTCTGAGATCAAACAAAAGTTAACTATATTTGTATATAGTTATAGCAGTCTCTATCAGAAATATCACTAGGAGGCATTGAAAGTGAGGGAAATAATGGCTTACAGAAATGCATTAAGAACAATTAATTCAAAGATTTTTAGATTATAGTGAAATATAAAACATGTTTTTCAACAAGCAAGAGACTACTCTCTCCAAATCAGACAAAAGATGGGTCTTATAAAAGTTCGGAAAATAATTGGAAAAACAGCACCTTGAAACAAAAACACAAATTCCCATTCATTTAATTAACATTCACTGAAAGCCAGATGCTCGATGTTGCCATGGAGGTAAACACAGAGAAAACACTGATAGTTAAAATATGTTCATGGAAAAAAGGAGAAAATACTGCTCATTATGAGCTCCTTTTAATTTATCATTTTAAATTGCAAATATTCTGACAATTAAATTCAATAGTAATGGAATTATTTCTAAAGATCATATATCTTATGCTTAAAATCCAATTTATTTATGACAGCTACGTTCTTGGCACTCATTTAATATTCAGAACAACCCTGTAAGTACTAGTATTATCCTCATTTTAAAGAAGAGGAAACTGAGGCATAGAGAGGTTAAGTAAGCAGCCCAAGGTCACAAGACCAGTAAATGGTAGAGCCTAGATTTAATCAGGCTGTCTGGCTCCAGAGTTAGTACTCTTAATGACTTTATTATGCTACCTCTCATATTCAACTTCATTAGGTTACCGCTCAGATTCAACTTTATTAGCATGGATCCAAAGGCAGCTGACTTTCTGATACCAACTCTGACAAGCAAGGCAGAGGAATGAATTAAAATAAACTATTATTCTCAGGCACAGTATTTAAAAATCTCTGACTCATTAATCTGTTAATAGCTTTTCACTGCACAAACTGGCAAATTATTTGTCAGAGTGGGTAACAAATCTGAACCAAAGAGCACTCACATGGACAAAGACAAACATCTACTGGTTCATGAACCTAAGTATGATGACCCTGATTTAGACACATACAGATGGAATAGATCAAACAACCAAAAGAAACAAAAAGAAAATTTTAGGTATAGAATACACGCACAAAGGCTCAAAGATGATCCAGAAGTCATATTTTGGGGAGTGAACGTTCGAGAAGTTGTTTGATCATTACAATGTTCTGCTATGGACTGGCAAACTACAGCTCATGGGCCAAATTTGGCCCACAGCCTGTTTTTGTAAATAAAGTTTTATTGCAACAGAACTATTTTCAGATGTATTGTCTAAAGCTGCTTTTGTTGGAACAGCAGAGTTGAACAGCTGCAACAGGGACTGTATGGCCCACAAAGCCTAATATATTTACATTGTGGCCTTTTACAGAAAAAGTTTGCTGACCTCTTGTGTTATACTCAACAAATCAAGTAGAAAACAAATGTAAAAAACATGATCAGTTCTTAAAAAACTGATTCTTACTTTACATAAGCATTAATTAATATCAAATGCATTCTATGGCTAGAGACTTGCAGTTGAAGGGCTAACAAATTTCATCAAATCCAAGTTACCATCAATTATAAGACTACTGTTATTTTACGTACCACCAAGAAAAAACACTGCCAATTTTAAAAAAAACATAACTTCCTATTATATCTACTGTAAGATGATTCTAGTTTCAAAATTCTGCAAATGAGATAAAAGTGCATCTTAGAATTGATAAAATACAGTACATCATTCTACAATGATTTAAATTCGTAAACGAAAGGTAATAAGGTTGTAATAAATCTACTAAACGGGATTTCTTATCACAGGGTACTTGAAGGCACAAGGAGTTTCTCTGTAATACTGTGCCAACACCTATAAGTACCGAGAAATATTAATAAAGAACAAAGGACTAAGGTTTTGCAGGCTGTCCCACATGTAGGGCACTAGATAAGGAGGTCTACTGTAAGCCCCACTGTACAATGCATGTTGGTCTTTCCAAAACATTGGTAGCTGTATTGGGTACATTTAGGTGACAGAAGACTGAAATAACACATAAGGAATACATGTTTTCCTTTTGATATTAAACACATGATCACTTATTTCAAAGCAAAGGGACACCTCTAGAGAATTTTCCAGAGCAGAGCATACATGAAGAGAGTTTGAGTCACTGCTTTTACTTGGAAGGAGGGAGGGAGAGAAAGGGAAGAGACAAAGAGAGCAGGAAGGAGGGAGGGAGGAAAAGGATGAATTAGAAGCAGACCTCATAGATTCAAATTTAACACTTTATTTTTGCCTTCAAAGTATTAGATTATCCAATTTTATATCTGACAACGAACAATTTAATATGCAATTGAGAACTCTATGTTAATAATTACAAAGCTTTAATACATAAGAGTGAAAATTTTTATAATACTGTTTTAATTCATTCTCATACTCATTAGATTTCATATTTCAAAACAAACCTTTAGGGCTTCCCTGGTGATGCAGTGGTTGAGAGTCCGCCTGCCGATGCAGGGGACATGGGTTAGTGCCCCGGTCTGGGAAGATCCCACATGCCGCAGAGCGGCTGGGCCCGTGAGCCAAGGCCGCTGAGCCTGTGCGTCCAGAGACTGTGCTCCGCAACGGGAGAGGCCACAACAGTGAGAGGCCCGCGTACCGCAAAAAAAAAAAACACCTTTATCTTAGTATCTCATTATTTAAGAGATAATCTTCTTTGAAGGCAGCAGAGTTATGACAGTCTAAGAAAAGCAGGACAAAAACAGTGTATGAACATTTAGCAAAGAACTGTTTTCAGATATTTAAGAAACTATGCTACACACCCATATATTTATGTGTTACATGTCTATATCTATCTTTCTCTCTAACACTGCATGAGAACAGGGGGAATGGCATTAAATATAACACCTGTTTCAGAGTGGCTCACCTGCTCACAGACACACATATAAACAAATTAAAAGCAAGGAAAGGGAAAATAAAGAATATTGAGTATTTACTATATACCAGACACTGTCCTAGGCGCTTTGGATAAATTAATTCATTTAATCTTCAAAATAACTCTCCTCTTACTTCCTTTAGCAGATAAGGAAACAGAGGCTCAGAGAGGTAAAATTCCAAAGTCATACAGCTAGTAAGTGGCTTAGTTATTCATTCAACAAGTGGCTGGGTGGAGCTTTAAACTTTTTTCTCATATACTACACTACTGTCAAATTGAAGGAAAGAAAGCATATGTATCTTCAATATATATTAGATAGAAATAAACCAAATTTTCTGTGCTGTAGTTTTGTCTTTTGTTGTTTCACAAAATAAAGCAAGAATGTTGCCCACACATGCAAATTCTAAAAGCTGGAGTTCCTAGGGCATTTCCTCCCTAGAAAGGATCTCAACCATTCCACAACTTTAAATACCATCTGTATATCTCCTCTTAAACCTCTGAGCTCCAGGACTGCATAACTGTCTGCCACCTGACATGTCCACCAAATGACTTGCAGACATCACAAAATTAACATTGTCAAAAAAATAAACCCAATTTTCCTTCTCACTGAGCTCCAATCTCATTTAAGGATATTACCATTCACTGGTCTGCTGAAGCCAAAAACCTGAGTATTGTCCAAACTTTCCTTCTCCCTCACACTCCATGTTAAGTCCCACTGGTTCTACCTACAAACTAGACCTCAAACCCATCCTCTTCTCTCCCATCACTCTAGAACAAACCTCCATCATTGTTCATGTGGACTACTATCAATATAATGACCTCCTTACCATTTTCCCACTTCCCCTCTCTTCTCTTTTTTTGCAGGCAAAAAATCTTTCTTTGGGGGGCGAGGGGGTTAGCATAAATCATAACTTCAAAATCCTTCAATGGTTTTCAATATGCTGAATAAAATCCATATTGCTTATCATGGACTCTTAAACTAGATAATATGATCCCTTTCTACCCCTCAAACTTTCAAAATCTCTCTTGGATCACCTGCGTTGTAGGAAGCTGACTTCCGTGTCATGAGGATACCCAAGCAGCCCTATGGAGAGGGCCTGACCAACATCTTGATGACTACAGCCTCATGAGAGATTCCAACCCAGAACGACCCAGCTAAACCAATCCTGAATGGCTGACCTACAGAAACTATAAGATAATGAATGCTTGTTTATTTTTTTTAAGCTTTAGGGTAACATATCATAGCGATAGGTAACATTCATTCATTCATTCATTTATTCAATAAATATCAATCTGTGCCTATTATGTCCCAGTCACCAGGCCCCAAAGATACAGAGAACAAATAAGACACTATATGTATCACAGAGGGGATGAAATTAAAAAGGCTGGTAATAAGGTAAAAGTGCTTTTAATTAAAAGGTAACTAACAAGACTCTACTAGTATACCCAGCACATAATACCAGATTTCAAAAGAAGAGAGAGGAAGATGAGAAGTTGTTGCAGGAGGCAAGAATGGTTATGGGTATAAATATCTACACGTAAGGGGTGAGGAAAGCACAAGAGACAACACCTGAAGGCACTGGACATAAAAGCTCCAACTGGGTAAAGAAATGTGTGATATACCATACTCTGGGCTTTATCTAAAGGCAGTAGGGAGGCATTGAGAACTTCCAAAAGGAGAGTAAGAAAATTAGATTTGCATTCTACAAAGAGGACTCGGGCTGCAGTATGGAAAAGGGCTCCAAAGGAGCGCTTTCTAGTGAAGACAGTTAAGAGGAAATTGCAGGGACTTCCCTGGTGGTCCCGTGGCTGAGACTCCACGCTCCCAATGAAAGGGGCCCGGGCTCAATCCCTGGTCAGGGAACTAGATCCCACGTGCACGTCGCAACTAAAGATCCCGTATGCCGCAGCTAAGACCCGGCGCAGCCAAATAAATAAATAAATATTTTTAAAATTATTTAAAAAAGAGGAGATTGCAGCCATTCAGTTTAGGCAGGATGATGGCACTGAAAAATGTTAGCAACAAGAAAAAGTAGTAGGTGCAATCAATAGACATTAAAAAGGTACAAAAACAGAACTTTGGGATTATATTTGAAAGTAAATGTCATCAACATCTCAAAGCTCTAAAAAAGGAAAATTACAGTACTATAAAAATATTTTGAACAAATAAAAGAAAAATCTTAATTGGTATATATTGTATACCTTCTAAATTAATAAAAATCACCAGTACATTCTAAAAATGGAAATGAATTTTAAAATTATGACTGTCCAAAAAAAAGGAGGTATAAAGTCAATATGATGAAAGTGTAAGTGGTTCTGCATCATTCTAATTCACGTAACCTAAAATTTTAAGTCATTTATAACTGATAAGCCCAACTCTATATATTTCTAACATTTTTTTATTGCTGATATCAAGTACAGTTTTACTTTTTCCCCTTTTAAGATAAAAGGACTAAAAGGATATGGCATTACCTCTCCTTGAGTATGTGAGTCAGGTATGTCAGAATACAGCTCACTGTTCTTATTTGGCTCAAGAGTTCTATTTAGTTTTTCTAAGGCTGGACTCAAATTCTTCAGGACTTCAGTGCCCACAAATTTTCAACTTAGGAACTGGCTCAAAGCTATAAAGTAAGCTCCTCTAGGACAGAGATGATGACTTCAAAATTTTTCTATCCCCCACTGCATCTGGACCATAGTAGAAATTCAAAAATTATTTAGTGAATGGATTTGCCCTAAACTGTATACTAGCAGTCTGTTTGTACACACATACACACACACACACACACACACACACATGCACACAACTACTAAAATATTTACTGATGAAATGATGTTTGGGATTTCTTTCAAAATAATTCAGGGGTAGAATAAGTGTATGAGGATACAGATAGAACAAGACTGGCCATTATACAACTTCTAAAAAATTGTGAGACCTATTAGAAAAAAGTGAAAGTAATCAATTGAGTTATTGAGGAGGGGTATCTTTTTAATGTATGGGACAGAATTAATTACTTTATAACAAACTTTAAAGAGGTTAAATTTACTTTCTTAGAGGCTTTTGCTTTTAATTTATTGCCCAGTATTCTTGTTACAAAATATTTTTACTTCATGGTTCTAAATCCCAAATAATTTATTTAAGAACTATAGTTAAAATATTGGGGGGAATATTCTTTTAAGGGAAGGGGATACAAACCTACTCTGAAAAAAACTGATGAAAATAAAATTTGTATATCAACAGAGAAGGAAAATAACAGCTGATGTTCAAGTTTTCTAATCTTTGTTGCAGTCTGAAAGGACCAAAATTAAGTTGGATATTTGTAACATTAAAAAAAAAAAAAAGTCTAGGGCTTCCCTGATGGCGCAGTGGTTGAGAGTCCGCCTGCCGATGCAGGGGACACGGGTTCGTGCCCCGGTCCGGGAAGATCCCACATGCCGCGGAGTGGCTATGCCCGTGAGCCATGGCCGCTGAGCCAGCACGTCCGGAGCCTGTGCTCCGCAACGGGAGAGACCACAACAGAGAGAGGCCCGCGTGCCGGGGGGGGGGAAAAAAAAAAAAAAAAAAGCCTAATAAACAGTTATTTGGTTCTGGCTTAATAATTAAGAGTCATTACGAGTTCCTTATTGAAAATGTCCCTTACAAAATGCCAATATTTTCTTTTATGAAATTCCTGAAGAGTTTCATTAAGTAGATTACTTCCAGAACTAAAATAAAAGTGACATTTAACATGAAATTAAAGGATAACTTAATAGATTATGTGAATAATTGGTCTTTCCCATTCTTTTTATTCTTTCTGTGAGCAAATACAATTAACGTTTCATTTTTTGTCTTTATGCTTTTCCTTCTAATTTCCAAAGAAAGTGCAATATCAGTTAAATAACCCCAAATTTGCTTGCTTTAATATTAATTTTCCTGGTAACCTAAATCCAGCAGAACTCATTATAAAGTTGATATTTACAGTTCTTTTTGGAGTACTATCAATTAAATGAAACTATTAAGTGCAAAATTTAAAGATATATTAGAAACCTTTTAAAAGGCACACAAGAATGATAAGTCAGTTAAAAATAAAACATTTGATATAGTAATCAAAACAACATTGTTCTGGCATAAGTATGGACATATAGACCAATGGAATAGAACAGAGAGCCCCAAAATAAACTCTCACATATATGCCCATTTGATTTTCAACAAGGGGGCCAAGACCATTCAACAGGGAAAGGACTTAAAAAAAAAAAAAAAGTGATGGGAAAACTGGTAATCCACATGCAAAAAAAATTAAGTTGGACTCTTACCTTATACCACATACAAAAATAAACTTAAAATGGACCACAGACCTAATCTGAAAACTAAAACTATAAAATTCTTAGAAGAAAACATAAGAGCACTTTTTCATGACCTTGGATTTAGCAATTGTTTCTTAAATGACACCAAAACCACAGGCATCAAAAGGAAAAACAAATAAATTTGACTTCATCAAAGTTAAAAACTTTGTGCATCAAATGGCACTATCTAAAGAGTGAAAAGACAATCCACAGAAAGGAGAAATATCTGCAACTCACATCTTTGACTAGGGTTTAATATCCAGAATATATAAAGAACATCAGAAAGACAACCTAATTCGGGCTCCGCAACGGGAGAGACCACAACAGAGAGAGGCCCGCGTGCCGGAAAAAAAAAAAAAAGACAACCCAATTAAAAAATAGGACTTAAACAGGCATTTTACCAAAGAAGGTATACAGTCAATAAGCACATGAAAAAATGCTCAAAATCATTAGTTAGCAAGAAAATGCCCATCAAAACCACAATGAGATACTACTTCACATCCACTAGGATGGCTATTGTAAAAAAATAACAAGTTTTGGCAAAGATGTGGAGAAATTAGAATCCTTGTGTAGTGCTGGTGATAATGTAAAATGGTGCAGCCACCATGGAAAACAGTATGGCAGTTCCTCAAAAAATTAACCACAGAGTTACCACATGACCCAACAATCCCTCTCCTAGGGTGTGTGTGTGTGTGTGTGTGTGTGTGTGTGTGTGTGTGTGTGTGTGTGTGTGTGTGTGTGTGTGTGTGTGTGTGTGTGTGTGTGTGTGTGTGTGTGTGTGTGTGTGTGTGTGTGTGTGTGTGTGTGTATGTGTGTGTGTGTAGAAGAACTGAAAGCAGAGACTCTAACAGGTACTTGTGAGCCAACGTTCATAGCAGCAGATTTCACAATAGCAAAAGGTGGGAATAACCAAAGTGCTGTCAATAGATTAATGAATAAACAAAATGTGGTATATACATACAGTGGAAGATTACTGAGTCATAAAAAGGAATAAGGTTCTGATATATGCTACAACATGGATTGAACCTTGAAAACATACTAAGTGAAATAAGTCAGACACAAAAAGAAGGACAAATTTTGTATGATCACACTTATATAAAATATCTAGAATATGGACATTCATAGAGACAGAAATAGAGGTTACCAGGGGCCAAGAGAAAGGAGAATGGGGAATTATTGCCTAATAGATACAGAGTTTCTGTTTGGGATGATGAAAAAGCTCTGGAAATAGATAGTGGTGATGGTTAGACAACATTTGGAATATACATAATATCACTAAATTGTACACTTAAAAGTGGTTTAAATGGTAAATTTTAGGTTATGTATTTTACCAGAATTTTTTTAAATTAAAGCATTTAAGATTCAATATTATTCGTGAAACACAAAATTTAATTACACCTAAGCCTATTACAACAAAAATTTCAGATCAAGAAAAACTGATGCAGTACTACCTTCAAGATATATAGCCAACATTAATATCAAGCATCCAACTCCACTGGCCATACTAAAAAAGAAGCTTATAAATTAACCCAAAGAAACACATTCTTGTTTTTATAGAAAGAACCTGGCATTCAAGACAAGCTAAACTCAGAAATACTGCATGGAAATAAAAGCTAAGTTCATTGCAGGCTTGAAGTCTTTAGTTGTCTATTTTCACTTTGTTTCTATTTACACATGGACAACTCTCTCTTTAAACTTGGTTAAAAATGGGACTCCCAAGAAAAAATATGTGCATGTAAATTTTTAATAATCAAAACTATATAATTTCTTGGTAGTAGAAACTTTTTTTTTTTAAGATTTAATTTTACTTATTTTTGGCTGCGTTGGGTCTTTGTTGCTCCATGTGGGCTTTCTCTAGTTGTGGCGAGGGGGGGCTACTCTGCATTGCGGTGCGCAGGCTTCTCATTGTGGTGGCTTCTCTTATTGCAGAGCACAGGCTCTAGGTGTGCAGGCTTCAGTAGTTGTGGCACGCAGGCTCAGCAGTTGTGGTGCACGGACTTAGATGCTCCGCGGCATGTGGGATCTTCCCAGACCAGGGCTTGGACCCATGTCCCCTGCACTGGCAGGCGGATTCTTAACCACTGCACCACCAGGGAAGTCCAGTAGTAGAAACTTTAAGTGTGCAAACCTCAATTAACAGAAACTAGGAGAAAAGGTCTTACATGCTTTTGGCAAGCAGCACAAAAGCAATCACTTAACATGCTATTTTCTAATAAGGAATGCTACTATTTTCCAAAAACTAATAAAGAATTTGTTTCATAATAAAGTAAATCTTGAAATTCCATTTGATGTTCCTAATTCACAAAAGTAGAGCCTGTCATATATTTAGGGGTAGATATTAATCATAAAAATGTTTTAATATCATGTTGGATAGGATAAAAAGACCACCTTTTTGTGGACAAGCTGTAATTTTAGAAGAGGGATGAAAAACATCACAAACTAATGCAAAACAGAAAGACAAAAAGGACAAGTCAAGAAATGCAAAATACAAGCAAAAGATAACATTTAGTCCATAGAGGCAAGTTCACAGAAATGGGCAGAGGAAAAACAGTGAATACAGACATATGCAGCAACATTCCCCTGTGATTATTATCAGTCCTCTTCATCCACTTCTTGCCAGAAAGCCTTCTGTCTTGCCATGCTCACTATCATTGTTATCCTCAGTGAAAAAAAGAAACCAAATGTGGACTTTACTTATGCAAATTATTTACAGTCATTAGATGAAGAATTTACTGATTTTCCTTCCTGCCTCTGTTAAAGTATTTTTAAAAGAAAAGTGATATTCTCAGAATATGATTACTTGCAAGTGACTATTTGGCTTCTATCTGAGAAGATAAAGCTATTCTAAAACTCTAAAGCTGTAATTCAACTGGGTTTTGATGTATCAAGAATGTTGTGCCAAATAGGATACAGGCCCTTAAACTAAAATGAAATGAAGAATCCCAGAGCTTTTGTGATCTCCAGGCATTCTCTGACACTAATCATTGCCTCTCGATAAACTGAAAATGAATATACTGAATTAATAAAACAATTTCCATGGAGGCTATCAAATGAAAACAATATAATTTCAGTTTAAAATAACTGCAGTACAAAGAAAATTCCATTAAGCAAGTTAGAATTTTTGAGTGTTTTCTGTGCTATGTTTAGATTCTAGTAGCAAATTTCTGTAGGTTATCTTCTTAGATGCACTGATAAAAGATATTTGCTGGTTCTACTCTAATAACATTGAACCACGAAAAACATAAATACACTATATATGTAAATATATATGTACACAGTAAACAGTGTTTACTTTGACCTGAAATAAGAGATATAACTTTAAATGCATCCGTCAAGCGGACCTCTCTTGAGTTACTCCACTGATCCATGGCAACATTACTACTCTCTGACTTACTATCTTTCTCAACTTTTTTCTATACAATTCAGATCTGTGGAGATGGTGGAGGTACAGAAGCCTGAAAGAGGTCAGGTCTGGTGTCAAGATCATTGAAAAGAGGCCAGAGAGCTTGGGAGGCCAGTTGGCCAAAGCCTACTAAGCTAGTCCAAACTTTCCTCTTTACAAAGATAATTCACAATAACTGAAAACCTATAAATCTAGATCATTTGGCCCAGTAGCTTTAAAAGCTATACTGAAGCTATATGATAGGTATATATAAGTGTTCATTATATGGATGTTTAAAATCTTCTGTAATAAAAAGTTAAAAGTAAAATAAATATATTGGCATATTCTATGTATGAAATACCAGATTATTATTATTATGGTTCGGGCTTTAAAATGTAAAATTGTGAGTCAGTGAGAAACAGGGCACAGAGAATTATCTCTGTTTCTCTGGTATAGATTACTACCTCATTTCTTCACTGTGAAATACACCAAATTCATTATGTTTTCTAACTAAAACTCAAAAATGCCAGGGCAATAGAAGAAATCAATTATAAATTTGACTATATAAAATTTGTTTTTAATCTTTGAATGGCAAAAAAACACCATAAGCAAAGTCGAAAGACAAATGAAAACACCGGGAGATATATTTCCAAATATACATTACAGGTAAAGAACTAATATCCCTAATATACGAAGACCTTAATAACTGAAGGAAAAAAAGACCAAAAATCTTAGCAAAAAATGGAAAAAGACATGTATAAATGTCCCCATATATCTATATATGGCTCTTACAGATCTGAAAGATATAAACTCAACTCACAGGAAAAATACACATTAAAACTATACTGAGATACTATTTCTTTGCCCTTCAGATTGGCAAAACTCAAAGGCTTGACAATATACTCTCTTGGTAAGGCTGTGGAAAAATAGGCAGTCTCATATACATTGCTGGTGGGAATGCAAAACAGTACAACAGCAGTGAAAGGGAATTTGGTGACATCTAGTAAAACTACATACATATCCATTTTACCCTTTGACCCAATAAACCCGCTCCTATATTAATCCTGAAGATACACCTCCAACAACAGAAAAAGACATATGCACAAGGTTATTCACTGCAGCACTCTAAAGTTGCAAAATATTACCTGGATAGCCAAACACAGAAGACAGGATGAATAAACTGGCAAACATACACAGAAGAATGATGGCAATCTCTATGAATTGATATGGAGGGATTTCCAGGGTATATTTTTCAGTGAAAATCACTACGTGCCCAAGTACTTATATAGACAGTATGCTACCTTTTGTGTTAGAAAAAAGTGAAATAAGAAAACATAGAGCTTCCCTGGTGGTGCAATGGTTAAGAATCTGCCTGCCAATGCAGGGGACACGGGTTCGAGCCCTGGTCCGGGAAGATCCCACATGCTGTGGAGCAACAAAGCCCGTGTGCCACAACTACTGAGCCTGCATGCCTAGAGCCCGTGCTCCACAACGAAGAGTAGCCCCCGCTCGCCGCAACTAGAGAAAGCCCGCGTGCAGCAACAAAGTCCCAATGCAGCCAAAAATAAATAAGTAAAATAAATTTATTAAAAAAAAACCATATCTGCTCATCATTACCAAAAGAAAAATCAGAAGGATAAACAAGAAACCAATGAATGTTTTACCTACAAAAATGGAGTGTTGCTTTTGTTTTGTTTTTGTAGTGGTATAGATGAAATAATTCTGAAATTATTTTAGGTGATACTCATTTAGAGCAAATGCGTAAGAATGTTGGTACTGTTAGGAGCCCATGTTCTCACTACAGAACAAGGGAGAATTGGAGAAATCAGTGTGAATTCATATTCTAAAATATACATCCAGGTTCAAACATACATCCATGAGCATATGCATGCAAATGTGTATATACATACGTACGTGTGTACATATAAAGACATATTTTCTAGCTCTGTCCCCTCACAGGGCTCAGAAGTAAATACATCAAGTAGCAATGTACATACTGTGTGTCCAGATCTTGGTTCCTACTGTCATTCCCCATTCCCCACTCAAAGGGGCCAGGGCTTCTAGGAGAAATGACTGACTCTAGGCTAGGCAGAGAAGATAAACAATGAGTTGTCTTATAAATGATGAAAATAATGAAGTGATTAAGAAAAAGTGATGGGGGCATGAAAAACAAAAGGAGGCAGCATGAAAAGAAGAGGTCCCACTGGTGAGATCTGAGAAAATTTGAAGGCCAAAATATTTAAGGACAGTAATGAATTATTAATCATCAGGGAAAAAATAGGAATCCATGAGTTTAATAACTAATAATATATATAGAAAAATAAAAGGGCTCTTATTACAGTAGGATGCTGAGTAATGACTGGTAAAAGTAGGAGTTCTGGAGTTAGAAAAAACCATTTTAGAACCATGGTTCAAGCAAGCTATCATCAATGGATCCTACATATAGTGGATGACATTTTGATGAAGAGTGGGTTTAATTGTCTTAAAGTATCTCCTCACGGATTGCTTATTAGTTGTAAGGGAGGAGAGTAACACAGTGGAGAAATCAGACAATGAAACAGGTGGTCAAATTTTATATCACAAATAAACAGCAGATGGACATTGAAAGAATACACATATATGCATATGTATTTATAAATATATACACAGAAACATTCATTTACAAAGTGAATAATAAAGCATTTGAGGACAAATGGTTAGCAATAGGTGAATCTGGAGTGAGGGTACATCGATGTTCTTTATATTATTTTTGTAACTTTTCTGTAAGTTTGAAATTATTTCCCCCTAAAATCATTATGTTCAAAATCTAACATTATTTTTCTCCCTAAATTCTATTTTTTTAGATTAAACTTTATTTATTTATTTTTGGCTGAGTTGGGTCTTTGTTGCTGGGTGCCGTCTTTCTCTAGTTGCCGCGAGCGGGGGCTACTCTTGTTGCGGTGCACGGGCTTCTCATTGTGGTGGCTTCTCTTGTTGCAGAGCACAGGCTCTAGGCGCATGGGTTTCAGCAGTTGTGGCACGTGGGCTCTAGAGCACAGGCTCAGTAGTTGTGGCGCACGGGCTTAGCTGCTCGGCGTTACGTGGGATCTTCCCAGACCAGGGATCGAACCTGTGTCCCCTGAATTGGCAGGCCAATTCTCAACCACTGCGCCACCAGGGAAGTCCACTAAATTCTATTTTTTCTTCTATAATTTCTACATAGCGGAACAGGACCACTGTCAACCAGTCATCCAGCTAGAAACTTGGCAGTTAACCTAGATTACCCAAGGGTTTCAATTCATTTCTTTCCTTTCTTTCAACTCCCAAACCCAAAGGGACATATCCTAAGGGACTATCTTGTATATCTGTCCTGTTTTCTCCAATCATACCAAACTGGTTCAGGTCCTAATCATTTAGCATTTCTCCTCTGATTTACTGTTACAATCTACTAATGATCACCCTTTCTCCAGCCTTGGCTCTAAATCTCTCTAACCACCGCTACAGAGTGCCCTTTCCCACATGAAACCTGATCATGTCAGTCTCTATATTTCTCAACTGGTACTGAACATCGGCAGGAAAGAATGCACTGGGTCAACTTAAAAATCCCAATATTGATAAAATACACTGCTTTGGATCTTGAGATCCAAATAAGCAAAAATGATTGCCCAGAGCCTTAAGAGCTAGTCTAACATAATTGTAAACTTAGTCATGAAACAACTGCAAGAGCCATCTTGGACCCAATCCTAAAGCAATTGCTATTGAGCAATATATTCAGTGCCCGTTTTACACAAATAACATGAGGTGGGACCTCTGGAAAAAGAGGTCATTAAAAGGAAAGAATGGAAAGAAAAGGTAGGGAATAGAAGGGAGGAAGGGTCAAGTATTGAAAAGTGAGCAGGGAAAAATAGAGAAGGTAACAGAAAGAAAGGGAAAAGAAAAAAAAATCTATTCTCTAGGATTTCAGGATAAAACATAGATCTGTCTCATGGTAAGATGTCAACCTTTTGAGAATTAACTAGCCCTCTTAATTGTTACTAATGGAACAATTTCTTTATGAAATTCTACGTTCTTTATGAACAGTTGACATTTTATCAGAAGTTACTTGAGAGCAGTATTATTCATAATCAAAGTATATTCTACAAGCACTGAAAAGTATAAGCAGTTCAAGGAATCAATATAGACCCATATACTATATAAAACTATATACATATATAATATATATGCATATATTATATACAAAAGCTATGAAATATATATTTGTATCTCAATTCTAGGATCCCACTTTTATACCCATATTGTAGATTTTAGATATCAGTAATAGATTCAAATAATTTTCATGTGGCACTTTAAGCCTCACAATAAAGATAAATAAAACATTTTATTTTATAAATATAAAATTTCTTTATATTTTGTACTAAGAATATAAAAAAAGATAGCAAATATATATTAAAGAGTTCATTAAACAATTTAGTTCCTCAGGGCAAAAATCTTACTTCTTATAGCTTTTTTCCAGTTTATAGAAATTATCATCCTCTTTTCCTAGAACTGAACGTTTTTATGAAACTGTACTTTTAGGCAGTGAAAACAAAATCAAAAGGAAGAAAACTAAATATAAGTACTGAAGATTAAATAAGTCTTGGCATGGTCTGCTCTCCCCACAAAAATTTTGTTTTCATCACCATATTTACTCTTTCAGTAACAAGTAACATTTGTCCTTCAAACTTTAATTTAAAAATCTTGGGACTTCCCTGGAGATCCAGTGGTTGAGAATCCGCGCTTCCGGACTTCCTTGGTGGCGCAGTGGTTGCACGTCCGCCTGCCGATGCAGGGGACACGGGTTCGTGCCCTGGTCCGGGAAGATCCCACATGCCGCGGAGCGGCTGGGCCCGTGAGCCATGGCCGCTGAGCCTGCACGTCCGGAGCCTGTGCTCCGCAACGGAAGAGGCCACAACAGTGAGAGGACCGCGTACTGGAAAAAAAAAAAAAAAAAAGAATCCGAGCTTTCGATGCAGAGGGCGTGGGTTCGATCCCTGGTCGGGGAACTATGATCCCACAGGCCGTGCGGTGTGGTGAAAAAAATAATAATAAAAAAAATTTTTAATAAAAATCTTAACTGTGCATGCGTGTGGAGGGGGTGGGATGGTGGGGGGAGAGAGAGACAGACAGAGAAGTAATACCAAAGGTCAATTCAGTTGACAGATGGTCTCTTTTGCTTGGATTTCTATAGGTCTAAGCATGTAAATATACTGTCCAATAGTACAGTAAAAACTTTTATATGCCACAAAGTTGTTTAATTTACTCTCCATACATATTGCTTAAAGAATTAAATGACAGTTGGGGCTTCCCTGGTGGCGCAGTGGTTGAGAGTCCACCTGCCAATGCTGGGGACACGGGTTCGTGCCCTGGTCCGGGAAGATCCCACATGCCGCGGAGCGGCTGGGCCCGTGAGCCATGGCCGCTGAGCCTGCGCATCCAGAGCCTGTGCTCCGCAACGGGAGAGGCCTCAACAGTGAGAGGCTCGCGTACCGCAAAAAAAAAAAAAAAAAAAAAAAGCTTTCCTTCAACCAACTCTGGCCGAAAAAGGAAGCCCTTTTTCCAGAACGCCCACTTAGATACAGCAAAGCACAGGATAATCTACTGATGTCAGAGGAAGGTAAAAAATCTTTAAAAGATTTTTTTTAATTATAAAAGATTTAAAAAATAAAACAAATAGTAACTGCTCTCATAAAGTATGAATTCTGATTGGTTCAGAGGTAACTACAAAAATTCACTCATCTGGGGTTTTTTGGACTAGGCAATGATACAGTTAAGAAAGAGCTAGGGATACCATAAGGAGAAAAACAGCTTCCTACAAAACATGTGGTTAAGACCAAATATAAAAGAACCAACTGAAAGGTCAAAAAGTATGTGGAAGGAAACAAGGAAAGGAAGGGAAGGAAGATGGAAGGAAGAGAGAACAGACTATGACAAATAATTTCAGCTATCTGGAAGAGGAAAGAACCAAAATATCCTAATCTGTATTTAAAGACCCAAAATGATTATGTAAAAAATTAAAAAGCAAACAATTAAATCAACTTAAATTAAAAGGACCTGTACTTCCTTCCCTATACATTTTGAAATCAAATAATTCTTTAACTCACCTTCTGCTTCAGCATATAGACATATTCACGACAATCCTTCATTCAGTCAAGAGATACTGAATCTTTACTTTCAAAATATGATTCTGGGTTAGGCTTTTTAAAGCTCCTCCCCGACTACACACAAAGAAGATAATAAAACAGCTTTAGAGCTTATATTTCAGAATCCCCTCCCCCATTCCCTTTCTTTCTATATCATGTATGTTGTATAACACTTTCCATTTACAAGCTCTTAGGAGAGCAGCGGTCTTCTTTGTTTTCATTTATATAAAGCACACACACAACAAAAATGTCCTCAGGCAAAGATAGAGCTGATGTTTGACCAAATTAGGAGCTAATGTACCTGAGCCAGAAACTTCCTCCTAAATTCCCTATTTCCCCCAACTTAGGCATAGATCCTATTTCTAAACGGAGGAGTTTAGCTTTCTTAGGATGCTACGAAGCAGCCACAGTCATCTCACAACCAGATTAATATACTTAAAGATACCTTTTAGTAGAGGTCTTCATAAAACTGAGGTGCAAGGGACATTCCTACCACTGGGAACACAAGACCCAAAGGATATATCCTTTGTAAGACTAGGAAAAAAACAGGCACACCTTCTCCCACTCTTTTTCCCCAGGTCAAAACAAAACAAAACAAAACAAAAACCGGAACAGAGTGGCTAACAGTTAAAGTTTAAAAAGAAAATGAAAATGAAAAGCTGACATCCTAGTGTTTCCAATTTTTTTAAAAAACTGTTGTTAGTGACTACAAAATCTCTCCTCAGACCTACAGCAAAAACAGCACACTTACCTGCTCCATTCCCTTTTTCTCCCCCCTTTTAAGTCAATAATTTTGGTGATGGCTCTAAACTCATAACCTTTTATGTAAACTCTATTCTACTTTTCAAAAATAAAGTCTATATGCTAATAAAATATGTAATCAATCAACTGAATACTAAGGGTTATATATTATCATTAACATGACATCATTTTGCTTATATTCTATCCTTCAAAAACATAAGTAAAAATGACTTAAGGCCGATGCTTGTAACAAGAAATGGCAGCTAACATGAATTTAGCTTTTACTTACTATGTGCCAGACACAATATTAAGCACTTTACAAGCATTATCTCATTTAACTCTTATGAACGTCCATTAAATACTATCAATAAACCCATCTAACAGATGAGGACATAAGAAATTAAGAAATTTATACTAGGGCAAACAGCTGTACGCAATGACACCAAGATTTAAACCAGGAAGTATGACTAAGTTTGGAAACTGAACCTTAATACATATTACACACTGCAGTTATCCCCTCTTATATCTACTTTTAATATTTTATACAGTTTTTTAACATATTGTCAATAAAGACTGATGCATAATTTGACCTCAAAACAAGAGCCAAATAAGTGATATTCAGGATCAAAATCAACTCAATTATATAGTCATAGAAACGGTAAGCTCTAGACAATAAACCAAAAGTCTAAGGAAAAAAAAAAGAAAAAAGTTTCACAACATGGGTTAAAGTATGATTAAAATGATTCATATTTTTAAGTCGCAAACTTTAAGTATTATTTCTTAAAATAAAGAAAAATTGCATTAAATTTTTAAATCTCAATTCTCCAATTTGTAGTGCTACTTTACTTTTCAACTTATTTTTTCTGATTATAAAAACCTTTTAAATCTTGTAATTTAAGCTTCACATTAAGTACATCTGCACTTTTTATACTGCACTGAGTTCCCTTCTTTGAACTTTTTAAACTCTCTTAATATATGTTTCTAGAAAGAATACATTCTACAGACTTTCATTTGTGGGTAATAGTTTTCTAAATGACAAAAAATGCTATACTATTTTTCTCATATATAGTCTAAAGCCCAAAATCTAGTCATAAATCTATTCCCAGAAGTTTTCAAACAAGGGAGTAAATTATAAACAAAACTCTTAGCTCAATATCCTCGTAATGCAAAATACTAAGAGTTTAAGTTTAAAACTTCCTCTTTGCCATATCAATGCAACATTGCTTTTTTTCTACGAAAAACCATTACCATTTGTTCAACTATAAGAATGAATTCCCCAGTCCACTCTATGTGTGTCAAAAGGAAGTTTTAAATCAAAAATTTTGTATGGTTTCTATTAAACTACATTCCCCTAACAAGTATAAAGGGATATCACATAGAAATTCTATTGAATTCATACTCATTTAATTTCTGTACAGTATGAGAGAACTTTGAGTTCCAAACCTACTGAGATTTAAAAATAAGTCTCATCATTTCTAATAATAACTAAAATGTATGATATATATTTATAGTAATTCACAAATAATTATAATTTTAAAACTCCTTATAAAATTCAGTCATGTAATCAGATGCTTTAGAAGTACATGCTCAATCTACCCTAAAGGAGTTAAGACAATCTTTTCTCAATGAATTTGAGATTTTCTTAGACTAAATTTACTAAAACACTGTTATTCCATGTGCTAAACACACACACACACACACACACACACACACACACACACACACACACCCATTAGATTAACTTATATAGATAATGCCAACTAGGTCAAATCTTGTTTCCAGAAACACAACTATACCGCCTTCCAAAACAAAGATTACAAAAATGAATCCATAACACTTTCCAATTATCTTTCCATCAATACAAATATTGAGAACTACTAGCTGGTAAATGAAGTATACATGATTGTGCCACTATATTCTGTAAAAGTAACTGTAATTGGGCATTTCCCTTAGCCAATTTGGTATACTAAATATCTTCACAAATGTCTGATAATTTCTCACACTTTATAACTTAGTTGTAGAAAGTGACCACAGAAAAGCTGATAAAATTAAAGTACTCAATAACCTACGACCCTTGCTCTTAACTATTTTAGGGAAACGAGGGTAGGCCTTTGGATATTTTATGAGAAATACCAGGTTTTACTCAGCAAAGTGAAAATTCAGGTACCACTTGAAGAATTCTACATAGGATTAAAAAAATAACAAATTTGATGAAATGGAACAAAATTAACTCCTCTTTGCTTTAAAAAAAAGGAAATGATAAGAGATTTTTCCTTTTTTTAAGGGTGAGGGGGTACTTTCTGATTACAAAGCTATATGGCACAAAAGTGATAAACTTCTGCTTAGAGTTTAAGACTAAAGCTTCCTGAATATTAAATAATTTATATATTTTTCCACTTAGCATATTTTCTTCTTTCTTCATTCTTATAGTCTACGTAGGGAGCTTCAAAATGGCTTCCAATAACCTCCCCTCCTGGGATACACATCCCCGTGTAAGTGTGTACTGGACCTCTCCTTAAGTGTGGACTGGACCTAATGACTCACTCCTAGTGAATGGAATAGGGAAAGAGTGATGGGTTGCCACTTCCAAGACTACACTACAAAAACCAAAGGCTCACACAGCAAGGACTAGTAGGTTGCTGGCAAACAGCCAACATGAGGAACTGGGGCCTTCGGCCCGACAACCAGTGAGGAACTAAGTACTGCCAACAAGCATGTGAGTGAACTGCAGGCAGATCCCCCTCTAGGATTTTCAGATGAGACCAGCCCTGGCGGACGTGTCAAAGGTAGCTTTGCAAGAGACCCTGAGCCAGAGGACCCAGCAAACGGCACCCAGATTCTTGACCACAAGAACTGTGAGATAATGTTTGTTGTTTTAAGTCACTAACTTTTGGGGTAATCTGTTATGTAGTGCTATGGCTTGAACTGTGTCCTGCTCAAAATTCATATGTTGAAGTCCTAACCCCCAGCACCTCAGAATGTGACCTTATTTGGAGACATGACCTTTACAGGGGTAATCAAGTTAAACTGAGCTCATTAGGGTGGGCCCTAATCCAATATGACTGGTATCCTTATAAAAAGGAGAAATTTGAACAAAGAGACAGACACACATAAAGGGAAGACAATGCGAAGAGCTATGGAGAAAACGTGGCCATCTATAGGTCAAGGAAAGAGGCCTGGAACAGATCCTTCCCTCATAGATCTCAGAAGCAACCAATCCTGCTGACACTTTGATTTCAGACTTCTAGCCTCCAGACTGTGAGACAATAAATTTCTGCTGTTTAAGCCATTCAGTTTGTGGTAATTTGTTGTGACAACCTTAACAAATTAATACATGTAGCAAAAAGAACTAATACATACACTGAATTCAAAATGACTTTTATTGGCAATACCAAAATTAGCCTCAATGCAGGACTCAAGTAGATGAACAAAGCCTCTAAGTCTTTATACTGAAAAAAGACATAAGGTTGTATCAGAAAATCTTAGACCACAGATTTTTTTTTTTAAGTTAGCTGGGACTCCTGCAATCATATAATGTAATTGACTCATTTCAAAAATTGACGCTGCTGCTGCTGATGCACCAGGAATTGTTTTGAACACTTAACATATATTAATTCCTCACAAGAACCCTCTGGGGCACCACTATCATCAATTCCATTTTTAAGATGAAGAAACTGGTGTCCAGGAGTTAAGGACACAGCTGATAAGGAGCCAGGATTTAGTAAACCGAGCTACACAGAGAATAAGTGATTTATCCAAAATCATAGTTAGTAGTTGAGGTGGGACTAAGCCTAATGGTCCTTTCTTCTACCTTCAAATCTTTTCTCGAAAAAGGCAAATAGAAAGGCTTTTCTTTTACTTGCTGTATTCAATCTTTGTAACACTGCTACCTTAGAAGTATATATTTGACTATCTACCTGCCCTCCTCCTCTACCTACATAGTTACTCATTTTCTTCCACTCCCTGAAACCTAAAACACTACCTTTCAATTCCTAATACTTTTCTTGCATCTAGGTTAATCATTTTTATATACTAGAACACAAGATTTCACTTCCACACAGTTTGGAAAAACAGCTTTAGCTTAACATTTAGAAAAACACCTTTAGCTTAACAAATACACCTGGAAGGAGTAATACTATATTATTGGTCATCTGCATTTTACTAGGAGTAAGTCAGATCCTTTTCAGAGAACAGGTCTTGAAACAAACATGGCAAGACAGCCACTGCAAACTTGTGCAGGGAATCAGAGTTTTTTTCTGGAATATTTGGGATTAGGTACTTAAGAGTAAGCCTTTCTCTGGGAGTCTGAATTAGAAGATATAAATCATGGGCAGTGGTGGCAACCACGCTTCCCATGACAAAGAATGGAAACATGGAGAAAGCCAAAGAGAGTGAGACATGCACAGGAGAGGCATGCCACTGAGAGCTTGAGAGAGACCTGACTACATTTGATTCCTGGGTTCTCCTTGCACAGCCCAGCTGCATTTCTGCCCAGGATCCTTTGGTGTGCCCAAAAGGCTGATAACTTCCCCTTTCTGCTTAAGCTAATTTGAACTGAGTCACATGCAATCAATAGAGAACTAACATGGTCAAAAAGATACCCTCTCTACAGCTCAAGAACATTATCGAATGACTAGTAATTCAAAAAAAAAAGAGGAGAACAGAGCACTCCATGTAGTACCATGGCTACAAACAAAAGAACTGATTAACAGAAGCCAAGGTTTAAACAGCTATTTGGAAGACTTTCCAGACATTGGTGGAACAGGAAAAAGAAGTTGCAATTACAAAAGATTATACCCTCTATCTTCCATTTGGGATTTTTTAGTTCTTCTAGTTAAAAAAATCCCATCATCTATATACTTGCTAGGGGTGTGTAAATTATTACAACCACTTTAGAGATCAATTTGGAAATATCTAGAAAAGTTGAAAGTGCAGATTTCATACAACCCAGCAATCTTACTACTAGGTGGCTACTATGGACTGAACTGTGTTCCCCCAAAATTCATATGTTGAAGCCTTAACCCTCAACATGACTGTATCTGGAGATAGGGTCTTTAGTAGGCTATTAAGGTTAAATGAGGTCATAGGAGTGGGGCCCTAAACTGATATGATAAGAAGAGGTAAAGGGAGATCTCCCTCTCTTTCTCCTTTTCTTTGCCTTGTGAGGACAAAGCTAGACGGTGACCATCTACAGGTCAGAAGAGAGCTTGCACCAGAATCCAACCACACTGACACCCTGATCTTGGACTTCCAGCCTCTAGAATTGTTGAGAAAATAAATTTCTGTTGTTTAAAAATAAATAAACTTTTCAGTAACAATAGAGCAAAGTAAAATACTAAAACTCAGGCAACTAAGTAGCCATAGTACTCTCAAGTGCCTCACAACATAGTTCATTATTCAAACTAGTCACTCAAAGTTACTATAATACAATAAAGAGTTCCAAAGCCTGTGCTTACAACTAGATTTTTCCAGGAAAAAAAGGAAAAACTTTAATAACATGATTTTATTCTATGTAGGTGTCTACAATAAAAGTATGATGCTTTAAAGCCAGAACTGAAACTGAAATATATTCCAATATATCTTTTTTTTTTTTTTTTTGGGTGCAAAAAACTAAAAGCCATCCAGGAAAGGAGGTTTGTCTAGTTTACCCAGTCATCAGTGGTAAAGAAGGATTAAAACCCAGCCTTTCTGAGTCACAGTTCAGTTACAATGCAACGAGGCAGCAAAGATTATCATGATTCTGTTTCTGGCTTCTTGTTCAACAGACAAAACAATCCTAAAACTGACCTGATTCTATGTTCTGGGCTGGCATGAACCTGCGTAGAAACAATAGGAGTGGCAGGCACTTTCTTCCTGAAGCAGACGTGGAGAAGTATTATACCTGTGATGAAAGAAAAAAAAAAGAAAGCCCAGTTTATTTTCAGAATGTTTTTTATGAGTTGTTCATTTCCTACTAATTCTCTCTTTACCTCCTTATTTCTTGCCAATGGCTTCATACTGGAACACAAGACAACACTTTATTTAAGATAGATAAAATCTGCTATTCAAACTTCAAAGGAGAATATAGAGTCATTCAAAACTGATCTCTACAGACCATCTGGTTCAGCTTTTTTATTTTACTGGTGAGGAAGCCGAGACCAGGAATAGTTATGCAAAGAATCAACGACAACACAGTTATTTAGTGGCAGAGCCAGGTTCAGAACCTAATTCTTCCCACTCTAGTCCAGTATTCATCTGTACATCATAGATCACAATGTCTCTTTTTGGAGAACCAAATATGAGCAAAAAAGAAAAAAAAATCATGTTATTTCTCTAGGAGTAGTTGAAGATAAATGCGGTATAGAGCTGAATCGATATGTTCTAAGTTAAAATAAAAAATAGGGCTCCCCTGGTGGCGCAGTGGCTGGGAGTCCGCCTGCCGATGCAGGAGACGCGGGTTCGTGCCCCGGTCTGGGAGGATCCCGCATGCTGTGGAGCGGCTGGGCCCGTGGGCCATGGCCGCTGGGCCTGCGCGTCCGGAGCCTGTGCTCTGCCACGGGAGAGGCTGCAGCAGTGAGAGGCCGCGTACCGGAAGAAAAAAAAAAAAAAAAACAGTGCTTCCTCACTCAATGGTTATAATCCAACCTCGAGTTATTTAGCATGTCTCATATAGGATATTTAACTATTTCTTTTATTTACCATTCAATATTCCAAAATGAAAACACCAGCACACGAATGATGAGATATAGGTTCTGGTCTTTCTTAACTTTGCTCTTAACAAGTTCTATGCCCTTAATCAATTACTTCTTTGGTTCCAAAGCTCCTTTATTCAAAAATGAGGAGCTTGGGGACTTCCCTGGTGGCACAGTGGTTAAGAATCCGCCTGCCAATGCAGGGGCCATGAGTTCGATCTCTAGTCCAGGAAGATCCCACATGCCATGGAGCAACTAAGACTGTGTGCCACAACTACTGAGCCTGTGCTCTAGAGCCCACAAGCCACAACTACTGAAGCCCATGCACCTAGAGCCTGTGCTCCGCAGCAAGAAAAGCCACCTTAATGAGAAGCCCATGCACTGCAACCAAGAGTAGCCCCCACTTGCTGCAACTAGAGAAAGCCCATGTGCAGCAATGAAGACCCAATGCAGCCAAAAATTAATAAATAATTTTTTTTTAAAAAATGAGGAGCTTGGATTAATCCCCATGGGCTTTCTAAGTCTAAAAAGTTATGCCTAAGAATACATTCATCTTTTAACGACATTCTGCTTTTCTGATCAACTATTTGTTTTTGTCATATGTTTGTTAATCTCTGTAATCATGTTAGTACAATAGTTCAAACATCAATATTTGTTTTTGTCATGTTTGTTAATCTGATCAACTGATCAACTATTTGTTCTTGTCATATGTTTGTTAATCTCTGTGATCATATTAGTACAATAGTTCGAACATCAATAATATTGCCCTCAAATATACAGTTAGTTCTTATTCAAAAACCTAGTTTTGCAATAACCTAGTTTTGCTGTCTATCTCACTACTTATGAAAAAGTATTTTTAAAAATCTACCTCTGGTGGTCTTCCCTGGTGGCGCAGTGGTTAAGAGTCCGCCTGCCGATGCAGAGGACACGGGTTTGTGCCCCGGTCAGGTAAGATCCCACATGCCGCGGAGCGGCTGGGCCCATGAGCCATGGCCGCTGAGCCTGCACGTCCGGAACCTGTGCTCCGCAACGGTAGAGACCACAACAGTGAGAGGCCCGCGTACCGAAAAAAAAAAAAAAAAAAAAAAAAAGACTAGCTGATCATGGTTTGTGCCCCGGTCCGGGAAGATCCCACATGCCGTGGAGTGGCTGGGCCCGTGAGCCATGGCCACTGAGCCTGCGCGTCCGGAGCCTGTGCTCCGCAACGGGAGAGACCACAACAGTGAGAGGCCCGCATATCTCAAAAAAAAAAAAAAATTAGTTACAAATGATTACTGTTTTGGCCTTTCTCACCTTCTGAGATGACCCACACTCTGTCTGTGGAGTGTGTTTCTCTCTAAATAAATCCACTTCTTAAAAAAAAAAAAAAATCTACCTCTGGGACTTCCCTGGTGGTGCAGTGGTTAAGAATCCGCCTGCCAATGCAGGGGACACAGGTTCGAGCCCTGGTCCGGGAAGATCCCACATGCCACAGGGCAACTAAGGCTGTGCGCCACAGCTACTGAGCCTGCGCTCTAGAGCCCACAAGCCACAACAACTGAGTCCACGTGCCACAACTACTGAAGCCCGTGCACCTAGAGCCCGTGCTCTGCAACAAGAGAAGCCACTGCAATGAAAAGCCTGCGTGCTGCAACGAAGAGTAGTCTTAGCTCGCCACAACTAGAGAAAGCCCATGCACAGCAACGAAGATCAAATGCAGCCAAAACGATAAATAAATAAGTTTATTTAAAAAAGAAATCTACCTCTTAGGTGGTTTCTAAGAAAAATTCTGAACTATTTTCCCAAATCATTCATTCTGTTATTCAGCCAAGTTGTTATTGAGTGGCTTGTCAGATGGCAGACACATGCTTAATGAGATATAAGATTTTAAAACAAGATTCCTCTAGTGAAATTCTGAGTGATGTTTGGGATTCAACTGGCAGTGAGAAAGTAGGCAGAAATGATGACATGTCTCCTAAATCGTAACATCAGAATATACCTGCACTGTTTTTTTAATATATTAACTACCAACTTACGTAAAACATGTTGGTTGTCACCCAACACGAGAACCTAAATATAAGTTGCTGGTAATGTTTTACTGATTTGCTCTTCCCTGTCCTATACGCCACCTCTCTCATCTTCAGTCCTCTGTAATTGCTATCCTATGTTTTGTGTTTATCATTCCTCTGATTTTTAGAAAGCATATCACATATATACATATCCTTCAACAACACTTTCATTGTTTTTCATTCAATATTATGTTTTCAAGATGTATTCATGATACATATGCAACTAAATGTTGCATATAGTTGTAGTCCATTCATTTCAGGGCAGAATAACTCTACATTGTGTAAATACACCATGACTGAATTATTCATTCTCTTTATGATAGCACCTTATTTTCTCCCCAGGTTTTGTTTCGTTTTGCTATTATGAACATTACTGTTATGAAAGTTCTCATACACATCTGTTCCACATGTGCCAACGTTTCTCGTAAGTACTTGCCTAGGAGTTGAGGAATATATGTGTTTTCAATTTTTTCGTGAGGTCGCCAATTTTTCTTTTTCCCAAAGTGTGTTTAGCAATGTATAATCTCATCAGCACCAGGTAGTTCATATTGATCTACATGCTCTCCAACATTTAGTAATGCCAACTTCTTAATTTGGGGGTGTAAAACCATCTAACTGTAGTCTTAATTTGCATTTTTCTGTTGATTAATGATATTGAGCATTTCTTCAGGTTTACTGGCTAACTCATGTTTCCTCTTTTATGAAATGCCTCTTTATTTCTATTGGCCACTTCCTCCTTAGTTTTTTGCCCTTTACTTATTATTTCATAGAAATTATATATGTATTTTGGATGCTGATTATTTGGTTTTATCCATTTTGAATTACCAGGTACAGCCAAGTATTGAGATAAAGAAGCAGAAAGAGCAGAAAGCCAGACAGAACTGGAAACAGCAAGCTAGAATACCAATGCTTTTCTCAACCCATTTTTGTATTTTATTACAATCTACAGATGTCTTAAAGTACCAGAAATTTAAAATGGTGTATTACTGATCCTGTTTTGTAATCTTTTAATATAAATTTAGCCAAGGGCAAATGCTTTGATATGATTTCAGTGCATTCTAATTACAATATGCAATATAATATAATTTCAGGTATCCATTTTATACAAATCAAAATTTAAATCACATTTTAGACAGAGTTACATTTTGACTCTGACATTTTAAGTGTTTTTATTTCATGCTTTGGTTTGCTCCAATTGAGAATAAGTTAGCTTTATTGTCAAAACGTTGAGTATGAATGTATATGTACATAGGTATTAAAAACTGAATTTCAAAACTAAATTATATAAACAAGAACAAGAGACCTGCATTCCAGGCTTGGCTAGACAATTAGCTGTACCTCCTTGGCCTAACTATGTCTTTAAGTTGGTTTTCTTATACCTAACATGAAAATTGTGCTGGTAAATTCTAAGGACCTTTGAATCATACACTTTGAAGATCAATGAGAAAAAAATTTTTTTCCAGATATCCCCAAAAGAGTTTTAGGAATCTCTTCCCGAGTGTTAAGTAAACTGGAGAGAGTAACAAAAAGCTAAATATCTGAAAAACAAAAGTTAACAAGCAGGGCTATAGCCCTCCTATGGCTTCTCAGGACTCTTGGCAGATCACCTGATGAACAGCATCACACAGAAAAAAAAAATTGGAAGCCACATAAAATCCGACATCACTCTACAATGCTGGCGTTGACTCCTATGTACGCAATCAGAAAAGAACTTCCAGAACCACACTCACCCACTTACCTGAATCTGTACCCTTCTACTGTGCTTAAACTTTCTGAAACCACATCAAAGTCTAACTCTTTCACTTTAATACTAGATGTTATGTCCCTACTATTCAAGGAAATTGCTCTAGTAAGTCCCACTTCTCTTTCCTTTGTCATCAATTTCTTAATTTTGCCCTCCCAATAAAAGCAGAACCACTGGTGTGTGTGTGTGTGTGTGTGTGTGTGTGTATTTCCAATCATTAGAAAATAAACAACATCAGCAGCAAAGCTTTTGACCCCACACACCCCTCTAGATTATGGCCAATTTCTTTGATTCCCTCTTCAGTGAGAAGTCAGAAAAGAGTTGTCCTTACGGTCTTCAAGTATTCTTCAGTTCGAACTGAACATACTCCAATTAGACTTTTGATTCCGAACACAGCACTGAAACTCCAAAGTCACCAGTTACTTACATATATATTGTAAAATCCAAAAGCCAGTCAGATCTCATCTTTCTTGCCCTATCTGCAGCAATCGGCATGACTCATCAAGCCCTGATACACTTTCTTTACCTGGCTTCCAGAACAAAGACTCTCCTAGTTTCTCCTGGTTTCATCCTATCTCACTGGCCACTCCTCAGCTTCCTTTGCTTATTTCTCCTTTTCTCCATGATCGCTGAAGTTCAAGTTCCGACTCTTCTTTCTAACCCATCAGCAAATACTACTGGCTCTATATACAAAATATATCCAGAATCTGACTACTTCTCATCATCTACGTAGAAACTGTAGTAGTAACTATCATCTCTCACTAGGATTTTTTTCCATAGTTTAGTAACTGGCCTCCCAACTTCTACCCTTGCCCTATTTCAGCCCTTTTTCATCAAAGCAGCCACAGTGATCCTGATAATCTTACATAAATCATATAATGTAACATCTGTGCCCAAAATCTCCCAATGGCTTCTCATCTCATAAACGCCAAAATCTTTAAAACGGCAAAATAGAACCTACATAATTTAGCCCCCATTACCTCTGACCTCATTTCCTACTGACCTCCTTGCTATTCCTTATACAGGCTAGGCATACTTCTGCCTCAGAGCCTTTACACTTACTGTTCTCTCTGCCTCAAAGCTATTCTGAGATGATTATCTCCACCTGCCTCACTCCCTTGCTATCTTCAGATCTTTGCTCAAATGTCTGAGTTAACTCTTTCCTATTCGGTCTATTTTAAACTGTAACTATTCTGCTCCAAGCATCCCTAACACACTTCCCTGATTTATTTATCTCCAATGTTACTAATATTCGTTTATTTCACTTCTACTCCTGTTTGTGTATTTCCTCCCCCAAACACATAAAATCCACAAGGGCAAGAGCTTTGTTTTGTTTCCTGCTACATCTTCAATGCTTAGGAAGGGGTCCAGCACATAGTAGGCATTCAATAAACATTTTTTGAATGAAGAAATGAATAGTTACACTCTTAGGGCTAAATATGACAATCTTTCTGAGTTTACGAAAGAAAATAAATAATCAGGAGACAATAGCTAGATTCTTGATGTAAAAGAATCATTCTAATATTTCTTCAATAGTTAAGTGATAACAACAATAACTCAAAGACTTCAGTAGATGTTGTAGCCAATACTTCCATAAACTTTAAGTAACCACTATAATAAATGGTTCCCCGCCCCCCAACCCCCGCCAGATTAGGTTTTAGTCTCTGGCTGTCCACAGGGTGACATTTATTTCCCATCTGTTATCATATTCAACAATGGTTAGTTTGCAGAGCCGCAACACACATAGGAAAATATTATTAAAATGTTCATTCCAAACTTGTTCCAGATAAATAACTGAGCTCTTTATAAATAAAGAAAGTCTAAAAATAAAGGACAGATAGTTTTAAGTGTTTTAACTATTTTGTTTGGAAATAGTTTCAAACTTACAGAAAAGTTGCAAATATAAGAATACAAGAATCACCCTTATACTCAAAGTCACCAATTGTTAACGTTACCTTCTTTATTTTGTCATTTGTGCTCATAAACTTTCTTTCCCTTCACACAGACACACTTGAGCTGTCTTTTTTTTCCCTAAAGCAACTGAGGATAAATTATGTATATCATGGTTCTTTGAGCCTTTGCTTCAATGTGTATTTCCTTAGAGATATTCTCTTTCATAACCACAGTACAGTTATTGTCAGTAATTTGAACATTGCTACAATATTTGTATTTAAGATCAGTACTCCAACTGAAATTTCAATTAATCCAATGATAATCATTTTATAGTATTTTTCTCCCCACCCAGTATAGGATCCAGTCCAGGGTCAGGTATTGCAGTTCATTCAATACCTAGGCTTATCTTTCTTAAGCCTCCCATAATTTGAAACACTTCCACAGCCTTTATCTTTTATGACATTGTTTTCTGTTTTGTTTTGTTTTAAGAGTACAGCCTCCTCCCCTTTTTATTAAGTAGAATGTTCCTCATGTGGGGTTTGTCTATTGTTTCCTCCAGATTCAGGTTATGTAGTCTTGGCCAGAATACTACACAGATGACGATATATCCCCTCAGGGCATCATATCTAGATTCACGTAGTACCCATGTTGTTGTTGGATTTCACCAATGCATAATCCCTATTTTATACCTTGCAAATAATACACAGGTGGTGGGGAGACATTTTAACTCTATGGAAATACCCTGCTCCTCATCAATATTTCCCCCCTAGATTCTGTTATGATTCTTGCCCTGCCTAATAAGAGCTGCAAAATGATGATTTTCCAACTCTAGAATTCAGAATTCTACTGTAAGCATGAGAGCTCTCTTCTTTATTTGTCCATTTATTTACTAGTTTATTATCTTATGGGTAACGGATTCCTATTTTTAATGGTTCATAATTCATTACTAATCTGATGACTAGACCAGTAGGACCTCCAACAGGCTTGTGACATGCTCCCATATTTTTCAAAAACATTTTATTTTCTAGCATTAAAAAAAAGGTACAGATTCACCTGGTATATACCCTTGCAATCAGCCATTCCTCTGAGGAACTCCAGTTCCTTTATTTTGGGAATACTATTAGACATCGAGATTGGGGGGTTGGTGTGCCCACTGCTCTTTGCCTTTTACTTGGACAGAACTACTAGGAAATACATGCATTCATATACACATATGCATATAAATATATATGTGTGTTCATACATACATATGCATGTGCATATGCGCATACATACTGGTTTCAAAAATAATAAATTTAAGCTGATACCTTCAATTCCAATCCATCCCCACAGGATTCATTTTTCCCTTCTCCCAATGCATATTTGTATGTCCCTCCTTCCTCAGGTCCTAGCTTCAACAACCTGAAAACATTTACTCAATCCATAATACACCTAAAAATGACCCAGAGTTGCTTTGTCCATATCACTACAAAAAATAAACTCTAGAGGAAACAGTTCAGGATTTGTTCAGTTGTCAGGATTTGTTCAGGATTTGCAATCCCTCTCTCTTACCGCTACCCAGGATGAGGGTAAACAGTCAAATATTATGTTAAAAAATTACTTAGAGTCACTCTTTCTTCCCCTTCAATGTAAGTATAGTACTAATTTATGGTACAATCAGGTTCATTTGTTCTGGTGGTTTAGGACTTTCCCCATTCCCATCTTTATTTTCAATATGGAAGATAATATGCTTTGAAAACTCAAAACTATATAAAAAGGTATATAGCCTTAAGAAGTGTCATTCTCTCCCATAAATCTTTGTTCCCTACTGCCCCTTCTTTTGTAAAGTTAAGCAGATATGAGTGCATTTTACCACCGCCCCCCTGCCATTTTTTCACGAAAGATAGCAAACTAATATGTGTGTTTACACTAACCAGCTCAATCGAGACTGGAGGAAGCTCTTCCCAAATTAATTTATAAGACTAGCAACACCTTAATACCAAAACCAGACAGAAACATTAAGAGAAAAGAAGACTAGAAATCCAATATCCTTTCTGAACACAGATGCAAAAAATTTTAACAGAATATTAGCAATATATAAAAGGGATATTATTACATCATGACCAACTGAAATTCTGGAAATATAAGGCTGGTTCAACATTCAAAAATTAATCAATATAATTCACCATATCAACAGAATAAAGAAAAGCCCATACGATGATTTCAATAGATGCAAAAATAGCATTTGACAAAATTCAACATTCATTCATGATTTAAAAAATTCTTAGTAAACAAGGAATACAACGGAACTTAAGCTGATAAATGGCATCTTTAAAACAAATACAGGGACTTCCCTGGTGGCACACTGGTTAAGAATCTGCCTGCCAATACAGGGGACACAGTTTCGAGCCCTGGTCCGGGAAGATCCCACATGCCACAGCGTAACTAAGCCCGTGCGACACAACTACTGAGCCTGCACTCTAGGGCCTGCATGTCACAACTACTGAACCCGCACGCTCTAACTACTGAAGCCCACGCACCTAGAGCCTGTGCTCCACAACAAGAGAAGCCACTGCAATGAGGAGCCCATGCCCCGCCACAAAGAGTAGCCCCCACTCACCCCAACTAGAGAAAGCCACGTGCAGCAAAGACCCAACACAGCCAAAAATAAAAATAAATAAATAAATAAAACAAATACAGCTAACATCATACATAATGGCGAAGGACTGAATGTTTTCTGTCTTTAACATTATACTGGAAATACTAGCCAGTGCTATATGGTATGAAAAAGAAATAAAAGGTATACATTACTATGGAAGAAATAAGACTGTCGTTATTCCAGGCAACATGACTGTCTATATAGACAGAAAATCCCAAAGAATCTACAAAAAACAACAAAAAGCCTACTAGATATAATAAGGGAATTTAACAAGGTTGTAGTATACAAAGTCCAATATATAAAGATCAATCATGTTTCCACATATCAACAATGAAACACTTGGAAATTACATATTTATATTGGGTTGGCCAAAAAGTTTGTTTGGGTTTCTCCATTAAGATGTTATGGAAGAACCTGAATGAACTTTTTGGCCAATCCACTACATTGCCATTTATAATACCACCACCAAACCATGAAATTCTTAAGGATAAATCTAACAAACTATATGCAAGATTTGTATTTTGAAAACCATAAAACACTGATGAGATAAATCAAAGATGATGTGAGTAAATGAAGAGATATCCCATATTCACGGACTGGGAGACTCAACATAGTTAAATTATCACTCCTCTCCAAAATTTATCTACAGATTCAATGCAACCCCAATCAAAACTCAGGTAGATTTTTTTTTTTTTTTTTTTGGAAACCATCAGAATGATTCTAAAATTTACATAGAAAAGCCAGGAAACTAGAATAGCCAAAACAATTTCAAAACAAAACAAAACTGGAGTACTCATATTACATGATACCAAGATTTATTATTATAAAGCCACAGTAATCAAGACAGTGCAGTACTGGTGAAAGGACAGAAACCTAAATCAATGGAAAAGAATGATTTCAGAAACAGAGATAGACATACATGGTCAAATGACTTTTGACAAAGATGTCAAGCAACTGAATGGAGAACAGAAAAGCTTTTCACCAGTGCTAGAACAATTGGACATCCACGTACAAAAATCCAAAACAAAACAAAAAAAACTCAATCAACCCATACATCACATTACATCCAACCTTTAACTCAAAATGGATCACAGACCTAAATGTAAAACCTTAAACTTATCAAACTTCTAGAATAAAACGGTGCTAGGGCTTCCCTGGTGGCGCAGTGGTTGAGAGCCCGCCTGCTGATGCAGGGGACACGGGTTCGTGCCCCCGTCCAGGGGGATCCCACATGCCACGGAGCGGCTGGGCCCGTGAGCCATGGCCACTGGGCCTGCACGTCCGGAGCCTGTGCTCCACAGGAGGAGAGGCCACAGCAGTGAGAGGCCCACATACCACAAAAAAAAAAAAAAAAACGGTGCTAAATCAGTGACTTTGGGTTAGGCAAAAAGTTCTATGGGATATAAAGCACAAACCGTAAAAGATAAAACTGAGAAACTGGATTTCAACAAAATTAACTTCTGCTGGGGCTTCCCTGGTGGCGCAGTGGTTGAGAGTCTGCCTGCTGATGCAGGGAACACGGGTTCGTGCCCCGGTCCAGGAAGATCCCACATGCCGCAGAGCGGCTGGGCCCATGAGCCATGGCTGCTGAGCCTGCACATCCGGAGCCTGTGCTCCGCAACGGGAGAGGCCACAACAGTGAGAGGCCCGTGTACCGCAAAAAAAAAAATTAACTTCTGCTCTTCAAAAGACACTGTTTTAAAAATGAAGCCACTATTTTAAAAATGGGAGAAAGTATTTGTAAAACAAATACCAGCTAAAAGACCGGTATTTCCAAAATATATAAAGAACTCTTATAACTCAATAATAATAAAATAAGCAGCCTAATTTTATTTATTTTTTGGCCGCATCTTGTGGCTTGTGGGATCTTAGTTCCCCAACCATGGATTGAACCCACGCCCTCGGCAGTGAAAGTGCGGAGTCCTAACCACTGGACCACCAGGGAATTCCCAAGAAGCCTAATTTTCAAAAGAGCAAAAGATGTCAATACTTCTAAACCAGATGTAGATGGTAAACAAGCAGATGAAAGGATGTAAATATCCTTACTCATGAAAAGCAAATTAAAACCATTTTTAATAATGCTGCTATGAAAATCAGCTTTTTTGCAGACATATCCTTTCAGTTCTCTTGGATATATACCTAGGAATGGAATTTACAGCTCATAAGGAATAAGTTTAACTGTGTAAGAAGCTAACCAACTATTTGCTAAAGTGGCTATACCATTTTACCAGCAATGTATGAGAGGAAACTTCTAGTTGCTCCACATCCTCATCAATCTTAACACTGTGAGACTTGATTCTTGGACATGCTAGTGGGTGTATAGTAGTATCTTCATGTTTGTTTGTTGTTTTTAATATATCTTCATTGGAGTATAATTGCTTTACAATACTGCATTAGTTTCTGTTGTACAACAAACTGAATCAGCCATATGCTTACATATATCCCCATATCCCCTCCCTCTTGAGCTTCCCTCCCACCCTCCCAATCCCACCCCTCTAGGTTGTCGCAGATCACCAAGCTGATCTCCCTGTGCTATAATGCTGCTTCACACTAGCTATCTATTTTACATTTGGTGGTGTATATATGTCGATGTTACTCTCACTTCAACCCAGCTTTCCCCTCCCCTCACCATATCCTCAAGTCCATTCTCTACATCTACGTCTTATTCCTGCCCTGCCACTAGGTTCATCAGTACCATTTTTTTTTAGATTCCGTATATATGTGTTAGCATACAGTGTTTGTTTTTCTCTTTATGACTTACTTCACTCTGTATGACAGTCTCTATGTCCATCCACCTCACTACAAATAACTCAATTTCGTTTCTTTTTATGGCGAGTAATATTCCATTGTGTATATGTGCCACATCTTCTTTATCCATTCATCTGTCGATGGACATTTAGGTTGCTTCCATGTCCCGGCTATTGTAAATAGGGCTGCAATGAACACTGTGGTACATGACTCTTTTTGAATTATGTTTTGCTCAGGGTATATGCCCAGTAGTGGGATTGCTGGGTCATATGGTAGCCTTATTTTTAGTTTTTTAAGGAACCTCCATACTGTTCTCCATAGTGGTTGTATCAATTTACATTCCCACCAACAGTGCAGGATTCCCTTTTCACCACACCCTATCCAGCATTAATTGTTTCTAGATTTTTTGATAATGGCCATTCTGACCAGTGTGAGGTGATACCTCCTTGTAGTTTTGATTTGCATTTCTCTAATTAGTGATGTTGAGCAGCTTTTCATGTGCCACTTGGCCATCTGTATGTCTTCTTTGGTGAAATGTCTATTTAGGTCTTCTACCCATTTTTTGATTGGGTTGTTTTTTTGATATTGAGCTCCATGAGCTGTTTGTATATTTTGGACATTAATCCTTTGTCCATTGTTTCATTTACAAATATTTTCTCCCATTCTGAGGGCTGTCTTTTCTTCTTGTTTATGGTTTCCTTTGCTGTGCAAAAGCTTTTACGTTTAATTAGGTCCCATTTGTTTATTTTTGTTTTTATTTTCATTACCCTAGGAAGTAGGTCAAAAAAGATCTTGCTGTGGTTTATGTCAAAGAGTGTTTTCCTCCAAGAGTTTTATACTGTATGGTCTTACATTTAGGTCTTTAATCCATTTTATTTTTGTGTATGGTGTTAGGGAGTGTTGTAGTTTCATTCTTTTACATGTAGCTGTCCAGTTTTCCCAGCACCACTTATTGAAGAGGCTTTCTTTTCTCCATTGTACGTTCTTGCCTCCTTTGTTGTAAATTAGGTGACTATATGTGTGTGGGTTATCTCCGGGCTTTCTATCCTGTATCATTGATCTATATTTCTCTTTTTTATGCCAGTATCATACTGTCGTGATTACTGTAGCTTTGTAGTATAGTTTGAAGTCAGGGAGCCCGATTCCTCCAGCTCCGTTTTTCTTTCTCAAGATTGCTTTGGCTATTCGGGGTCTTTTGTGTGTCCATGTGAACTGTAAATTTTTTTGTTCTAATTCTGTGAAGAATGCCATTACTAGTTTGATAGGGATTGCACTGAATCTGTAGATTGCTTTGGGTAGTATAGTCATTTTCACAATACTGATTCTTCCAATCCAAGAACATGGTATACTTCTCCATCTGTTTATGTCATCCTTGATTCCTTTCATCAGTGTTTCATAGTTTTCTGAGTACAAGTCTTTTGCCTCCTTAGGCAGGTTTATTCCTAGGTATTTTATTCTTTTTGCTGCAATGGTAAATAGGATTGTTTCCTTAATTTCTCTTTCCGATTTTTCGTTGTTAGTGTATAGGAATGCCAGAGATTTCTGTACATTAATTTTGTACCCTGCAACCCTACCAAATTCACTGATTAGTTCTAGTAGTTTTCTGGTGGCATCCTTAGGATTTTCTATGTATATTATCATGACAATTGCAAACACTGACAGTTTTACTTCTTTTCCACTTTTTATTCCTTTTATTTCTTTTTTTTCTCTGATTGCCGTGGCTAGGTCTTCCAAAACTGTGTTGAATAAGAGTGGCAAGAATGGACGTTCTTGTCTTGTTCCTGATCTTAGCGGAAATGCTTTCAGTTTTTTACCACTGAGTATGATGTCTGCTGTGTGTTTGTCAAATATGGCCTTTATTATGTTGAGGTAGGTTCCCTCTATGCCCATTTTCTGGAGAGTTTTTATCATAAATGGGTGTTGAATTTTGTCAAAAGCTTTTTCTGCATCTATTGCGATGATCATATAGTTTTTATTCCTTAATTTGTTAATATGGTGTATCACACTGATTGATTTGCATATATTGAAGAATCCTTGCAACCCTGGGGTAAATCCCACTTGATCATGATGTATGATCCTTTTAATATGTTGTTGGATTCTGTTTGCTAGTATTTTGTTCAGGATTTTTGCATCTATGTTTATCAGTGATGCTGGTCTACAATTTTCTTTTTTTGTGATATCTTTTTCTGGTTTTGATATCAGGGTGATGGTGGCTTTGAGGATGAATTTGGGAGTGTTCCTCCCTCTGTAATTTTTTGGAAGAGTTTGAGAAGGATGGGTGTTAGCTCTTCTCTAGATGTTTGATAGAATTCACCTGTGAAGCCACCTGGTCCTGGACTTTTGTTTGTTGAAGGATTTTTATTTACAGTTTCAATTTCATTACTTGTGATACGTCTGTTTATATTTTCTAATTCTTCCTGGTTCAGTCTTAGAAAATTGTACCTTTCCAAGAATTTGCCCATTTCTTCGTGGTTGTCCGTTTTATTGGCATATAGTTGTTTGTAGTAGTTTCCTATAATCCTTTGTATTTCTGCAGTGTCAGTTGTGATTTCTCCTTTTTCATTTCTAATTTTATTGATTTGCATCCTCTCCCTTCTTTTCTTGATGAGGCTGGCTAAGGGTTTATCAATTTTGTTTACCTTCTCAAAGAACCAGCTTTTAGTTTTATTGATCTTTGCTATTGTTTTCTTTGTTTCTATTTCACTTATTTTTGTTCTGATCTTTATGATTTCCTTCCTTCTACTCACTTTGGGTTTTCTTTATTCTTTCTCTAGTTGCTTTAGGTGTAGGGTTAGATTATTTATTTGAGATTTTTCTTGTTTCTTGAGGTGAAATTGAATTGCTATAAACTTCCCTCTTAGAACTGCTTTTGCTTCATCCCATAGGCTTTGGGTCCTCGTGTTTTCGTTGTCATTTGTTTCTATGTATTTTTTTATTTCTTCTTTGATTTCTTTAGTGATCTCTTGGTTATTTAGTAGTGCACTGATTAGCCTCCATGTGTTTGTGTTTTTTACTGTTTTTTTCCTGATATTGGCTTCCGATCTCATAGCGTTGTGGTCAGAAAAGATGCTTAATGTGATTTCAATTTTCTCAAATTTTCTGAGGCTTGATTTGTGACCCAAGATGTGATCTATCCTGGAGAATGTTCCATGTGCACTTGAGAAGAAAGTGTATTCTGCTACTTTCGGGTGGAATGTTCTATAAATATCCATTGAATCTATCTGATCTATCGTATCATTTTAAGTTTGTGTTTCCTTTGTTTTCTGTTTGGATGATCTGTTCATTGGTGTAAGTGAAGTGTTAAAGTCCTCTACTATTATTGAGTCACTGTTGATTTCTCCTTTCATGACTGTTAGCATCTGCCTTATTTATTTAGATGCTCCTATGTTGGGTGCATAAACATTTATAATTGTTATATCTTCTTCTTGGATTGATCCCTTGATTGTTACGCAGTGTCCTTCCTTATCTCCTGTTACAGTCTTTATTTTAAAGTCTATTTTATCTGATATGAGTATTGCTACTACAGCTTTCTTTTTTTTTTGGCTGTACGCAGGCCTCTCACCGTTGTGGCCTCTCCCATTGCAGAGCACAAGCTCCGGACGTGCAGGCTCAGCAGCCATGGCTCACGGGCCCAGCCGCTCCGCGGCATGTGGGATCTTCCCAGACCTGGGCACGAACCTGTGTCCCCTGCATTGGCAGGCGGACTCTCAACCACTGCGCCACCAGGGAAGCCCCCAGCTTTCTTTTGATTTCCATTTGCATGGAATATCTTTTTCCATCCCCTCACTTTCAGTCTGTATGTGTCCCTAGGTCTGAAGTGGGTCTCTTGTAGACAGCATATATACGGGTCTTGTTTTTGCATCCATTCAGCCAGTCTGTGTCATTTGGTTGGAGCATTTACTCCATTTATATTTAAGGTAATTATTGATATGTATGTTCCTATTACCATTTTCTTAATTGTTTTGGGTTTGTTTTTGTGGGTCTTTTTCTTCTCTTGTGTTTCCCGCCCAGAGAAGTTTCTTTAGCATTTATTGTAAAGTTGGTTCGGTGGTGCTGAATTCTCTTAGCTTTTCCTTGTCTGAAAAGCTCGATTTCTCCATCAAATCTGAATGAGATCCTTGCTGGGTAGAGTAATCTTGGGTGTAGCTTTTTCTCTTTCATCACTTTAAGTATATCCTGCCACTCCCTTCTAGCCTGCAGAGTTTCTGCTGAAAAATCAGCTGATAACCTTATGGGAATTCCTTTGTATGTTATTTGTTGTTTTTTGCTTGCTACTTTTAGTATTTTTTCTTCGAATTTAATTTTTGTTAGTTTGATTAATATGTGTCTTGGTGTGTTTCTCCTAGGGTTTATCCTGTATGGGACTCTCTGTGCTTCCTGGACTTGGGTGACTATTTCCTTTCCCATGTTAGGGAAGTTTTCCATTTCCTTGATGATTAGTGATGTTGAGCATCCTTCTATGTACTTATATCTTTCTATGTGGTACGTATTGGCCATTCATATACCCACAGTGAAATGTCTGTTGAAATCCTTGGCCCATTTTTTGACACAGTTCTTTGTCTTATTATTAAATTATGAGAGTTCTTAAGATATTGCGGTTCAAATGCTTTGCTGGATATATGTTTTGCAAATATTTTTCCCAGTCTTTGGCTAACCTTTTCATTTTTTTAATGGTACAGAATGTTCATTTAGAAAAAATTCATTGAGCTGTACACCTACAGTTTCTTCATTTTTATTTATGTATATACTCAAAGGAATAGGTTTATTTCAAAAGAGAAAGAAGGAGCTAGATAATGGATGGTTCTTTGAAAGGTGACAAAATCATCAACTAGTAGTCTGAAGATGATACAAAATGGTCTGCAAATACTAAAACCTAGAAAATATATCCATATACTTTAAGAGCCCTTCATAGCATAGGTCCGGGTCCTATCAGATGCCCAGGCATGAAAACTAAAATTAGCAAAGGAAAATAATGTGTTGAAGGCCTCTCTTCTGCAATTCCTTATTGCAATCTGACCTCTGAATTCTAGGCATTTCAGATTAGGATATATTATACTTTTTGTCAATTACAGTTTGTTTTGTTTTGTTTTGTTTTTGTGGTACGTGCGCCTCTCACTGCTGTGGCCTCTCCCATTGCAGAGCACAGGCTCCGGACGCGCAGGCTCAGCAGCCATGGCTCACGGGCCCAGCCGCTCCGCAGCATGTGGGATCCTCCCGGACCAGGGCACGAACCCGTGTCCCCTGCATTGGCAGGCAGACTCTCAACCACTGCGCCACCAGGGAAGCCCTCAATTACAGTTTTAAGTGGAAACTTTATGTTGATGAGAAAAGCAAAGAGATTCAACTTTAGTGTAATTACATAAAAAACTAATTCATGCAATGCCTTTCAAAAAGCATGATTGTCAAATACATATGCTAAAAAAAATTTAAAACATTACATATATACTTAAAATAGATAAGCAACAAAGATTTACTGTATAGCACAGGGAACTATATTCAATATCTTATAATAACAAATAATTGAAAATAACCTGAAATATGTATATATATATATATATACACACAGGTGAGTCTCTTTGCTGTACACCTGAAACTAACACAATATTGTAAATCAACTGTACTTCAATTTAAACAAAAATTTCATATGCTTTTGTTGGCAGCACAGATAGCTTTATATGTAAGTACTATTTTTTAGTCCTTAATCATCCCAAAATTATCTCTCCTAACATTATAAGAAACAAAAATCATATGTTGGCATTTTTCATATTAATAAAAATACATGCTTAGTAGAATATGAAATGTCAAGTAGAACACATTTTTTGAAGCGAAACAATAATACTGCTCTCCACCACAACACCAACTCTTCTTTTTCCCTAACCCATGCCCCAAATATAGTCTTTAACAGTCTTTAGACATTTTCTCTGCTCAAATGAGTATATATAGGTACACACACACGCCATCACAAATACAGGATATATGACATTTTAAAATTCTATTAACCAAAATTTTTTAAATGAGGCTTTTATGACTGAGGAACTGTAAAACATGAAATCAAAAGGGGAAAAGATTTGAGTCAAGTAAGACAAAAATAGGTTAAAATTTAACACAGCCATTGGATGTGACTTGAAATCTTGCTTAAGTTTTGGGAACTTACAGAATATATTATTATTTCTGTTGTAGACACTTCTTAAGAGTAGCTAGAGTGCCTACAATCCTTCCCTTTTCTGTGCCATGATCAATGGCCTTAAAGAAAAAGATCAGAGATAAAACTAATAGGGAGATTTAGGGAATGGCTATTTGAATGAACCTCTCACAACAGAACCACAGTAAAAAGATTCCTCACCAGAACCCTGCCATTGCCAATCAATGCAAACAAATCAAAATATAAAGCCTGTTAATAATTGGGTGGACAAGATGACTGTCATCATAGATCAAGTCATACTTCCTCTCTAGCCAGCCTAGTCCTTGCACAGTGGTTTCATGAAAATAACCACAAGCAGCTGGCAGGAGAAGCAGTTATGCAAGGGATCAATTACATTGACTCACTAAGACTGACCTCACTGCCTCTACTATTGAGAAGCCAATTGCCTGAGTCCCCCACAGGCACTACCTCTTAGCAGGCATCAAGCCCCTTGGATTACAGAAATAGTGACGGCGATCCTTGCTGTAAGAGTCACCAATTCTGAATTTGCCTCTGCCAGCACCACTATGCAGGATTAACTGAATGCTTCTTATAAATCACATGGCGTCTGATCCAGGAATTCACTTCAAATGGCAAAGGGTAGATGCACATGCCCTGATTAATCTTACCAAATACTCTTATTCAGACACAGGTGTCCCCACAGTAGGAAGCAATGATTATAGAAGCTTGATGTAAGAATTACTGCCAGAGCTAAAAACTTCTGAATTTTGGGTGCTGTCCTACAGGATACAAAATGGGCTCGGAACCATCTACCAAAATATGCTGTCTCCCATCTCCAGAATATACTGGATGTGGGAACCAAACAGTAATAGTGGAGTGGTGTCTTTTCTGCTCTCAAAGTTTTGCTTTTTATCTTATGAACTCTGGAATCTGCTGACCTAGAAGTTTTAGTACCAAAAAAAAAATAAATAAATACTTCTACCAGGAGACAGAATAACTGTTTCACTCCACTGAAAGCTGAGCTTATCATGTTCAGTTTGATTTCTGCATGACAGTAGAAAAACAAGCAAAAATGAAGGCTACAGGATGCGTTAAAAATGACTGTCCATGACTATCAAGGGGAAGAGAGGTTGCTACTCTACCTTTGGGGGCTAGGAAGACCATGAGAATCCACTGGAGTAAGTTCTGGTAGTACTATGCAGTGTTAAGGTTAGTGGAAGCCTATCACAACACCATACAGTCAGAGCTACAAGGAGCTCAAACGCTTTCAGGAATGAAGGACTGGGTCAGGTTGTGAGAAAAAGAACCCTGATAAGCCGAGATGCTAGCAGAAGGTATGAAATCTGAAGTGAAACAGGTCAGGGTGTGTGCACTAATACAATATTAAGGATTGTAGCCACGATTAGTTTCCATACTAGTCACTGGTAGATGGTAAGTACCCCCGTCTTTCCCTTTAAATACATTTTCTTTTTATTTCCTTTCTCCCAATCATGAAGATGGCAAGTTAGCAGGAATTAAATTTACGTTGTAAAATATCAAGATAGAATCACAGTGGAACCAGGGGCAGCATGATATCATCCCGAATCAGTAGCCCTATGGTACTGCCTCTGAATATGGCACTTCAGCTTGCATTTAGATTTTCTCCCACTGGAAAAGTTGCCTCCATGGATGGGATATAGCAGGGTTATCTCAACATTTATACAAGTGGGGAGGGAAGTGAGTGGAAAGAAGAGAAGGGAAGGAAAAGGGGTAGTTAAACTACTAATGGGTGAGATCTTCTAAACGTCCCCTAGGAGGGCTGCCTGGCTTTCCATTTCTCTTTCTGTGGGGATGGTCCCCACCACACAGGGGCAGACTCCTGGGGTTATGACTGCACATCATAACCGTGGGTCCTCTGGCTCTAGGAGACAGATCCCTGAGCTGAAAAGGGCTAATCTAATAATTTCTTGTTGGAATATAAAAATTGAAAAGCCAAGGCAGAGAATAAATCTTTACAGTGAAGTCACATTAATGGCAGGGGTCTGGAAAGAAGGTATAAAAACTCCTGCTGATGAGCTCCCAAGAGCTGCTCTGGTTTCTTCTGTTCAAGCCCCACTCATTCCATTCATCAATTTCCAGTATGGGTTCCAAAAATGCCTTTTGGTCCCCCTTAAGCTGGTGAGTATCAGCTGACTGAAACCCCAAAATGCTACTGACTTCTTCTAGGAAGTAAAAAGGTATGCAAGGTTCTCATTTTAACGTCAAATTATCACAGTCATACATTTTCCTTGCTTCCTCTTAGCCCGCTCAAAAACTAAACTAACAGTGTACTTTTGCCTTCAGAATTGTGACATTAGAACTCTCATGCCTAACGTGCTTTTTCATATCCTCCTATTTTGCAAGAAAGCACATTTACCCCAAAGCTTCAGTCTGTTCATTTTAGCACCAGTTCCGTGTTAAGACATTACTCTGAAATGTCAGCAGTTCTCTGCATCTCGTGATCCCATACTAGTGCCAACAAAGCAAAGTGAATGATTACTGATTAACAATGGAAATGAATTCTGTCCTTAAAAGACAATAGTATATTAAAAAAATTTCAAGTCTAGTCTGTTTGTGCTCTCCATGTGCCTTGCTTCTCCAGTCACTTATAACCTAGATATAGACTTCTGACAAGGGATGCTTAAGCAGTTTCAGCCCTAATCTTCAATTCTGGATCAAGTCACTATTAACATTAATTCACCCAGCCTTTACATCCCAGATTAGATTACTGGGGTTCCTAGCTTGTTCTGATACCCACTGCGTTCTACTCTTACCCTCTCTGCTGTTCTAGCCCTGTTTATACCTCAGTTATTGTAATTAGGCCTCTGTTCTAACACTTCTGGAGATTCCTAGTCTGGTCCCTGCCTGGTGTCTTCCTAGTACTGGGACGCCTACTTTCGATTATCAGTCCCAATCCCAAGGACTGGTATCAGGCCATTATCTAGAGTCCAGTACCCAGACAGAATTCTCTGGCAGCCAATCATATAAATATATGTATAAATTTATGAACTCACTCATTAATTTCTCTCTCTCTCTCAATTCTATGTGCTTCTTCACCTTGAATTCCCATTAGCAATAGATTGTGCAGATTGTTCTCTGCCTGTTCTATCCCTGACATGGGCTACCAAAGAGAACTTTTTCTCAAACACCTGTAGTTTAGGTGAGATTGGCTCTAACATGCAGCAAACTTTCAAATGTGGACTCATTCTAGTCTGTCCTGTATAACAGTAAGCTCGGCCCTACTCTAAAACTTGGCCATGCTCTGTCATATCACAAATACAATAAAACTCTATCAAATCTTGAGATATGGTAAAAGTATACAAACGTAACATAATTTAGAAACAAAACAAACAAATGAGAAATTTTTTCTAAATGGTATGAATTGGAAACTTTGTAATACAGTGATATTAAAATAACATCATATGAATCCTGGATATTTACATGCCAAAATTTTTTTTTAAATCATCAGATTATAATTTCTAAAACTAGAGAAAAAAAAATCACATTTTATAACTATATTCTATTATAGCATACAGAAATGACCATTTCATTCCCAAGAGTTCAAGCAGAAATTTCTTGACACAAAACAAATAAGGTACATCAAAACAATAAAGTATATACATCTAATCATATAAATTAGTATCTTTTGATAATGCTGAATTCTTCTTTATGACACATGATTAAATTTCTAATTCCATCTATTGCCAAAAAATGGGATTCCCATTATTTTCTCCAAAGTCTAGCTTTGTTATTAATAGTATATCCTCATTAAAGGTGTTTCCCCTCCTGGCTTTCTCTACCTTGATTCCTAACTAAAGATCAAGTTACAAATGGGATCATTATGGACATAACAAAAAACTGCAAAATAGCCCAAGATTCAAGGAAAAAGGTGTGTGTATTTACCTCAGGCCTCTTACAAGCCAAGAGGGCTGCAGTAAGAACAAGTACAATGGATAATAAGGAACTCCAAATACTGTGGCTAGAAAGGAAAGCCAATAAAACCTCAAAGCAGATGTCGTTACCACATTATTTAATAATTATCTGTTCATAAACTAAACTAGTTTACTAGCTCTTTGAATGGAGAAATAGTATCTTATCATCTTATTATTTTCAGAACCCAAAGTAGACAGTTAATATTCTCTTGCTGAATGAAAAAAAAACAAAAAAAATCAAGGATTCAGATGGCTAGTAAAACAGTGTCAAATGTACTCATCTTACAGTGTAATAAAGCCACTGTGGAATGACAACTGCCAGGCAGGACCTTACTCGAAGAAAACCAAGTATAATGTGAGTCCTAAGTCCCATTTCCCCAAAACACTCCGTACTAGTCGATAAACACAAGGCAAAATGTAGCTCACATGATGGATTAATTTCATCTGCTTTTAACTATTCACCAGGTAATTATTTCCCTCTATTCTAACTTAATATTACTATAACACTTTCCTCAAACACTATGTTTAATATTTATCTTTTAAAAATTCACCTTACTACTTGTTTACATTGGTAGGACTTCTCTATTTCAGTCATCTGGCCAATTTATCTTCTAAATTGCTGTTCATAGACATTTTCTAGTGATTTGAAGTCCCAAGAGGAAAATAATAATGAAATTTAGTTTTAACTGTAACTCCAATAAGCTATAGCATTTTTTACTAGTCACTCTGCCATCTTTAAACTTTTTTTAAATAAAAACAGGACTTTCTTATTGATCTCTTAATGATAACTGATGACAAAATGCAAGTCTAACTCAAAACCTGTGCATAGTACTTAACTCTGCTACTTAGAAAAATGAGATAAAAAAAATTTAATACAAATCAGTGTCATCATTATGTTAATCATGTAAGAGCATTTCTAAACTTTAACAAAACACAAGAAAGCACATCCAGGTGTGATTACTATCTATAATGTATGCTTGCTTAATGTTAAATAACAGGACCAAATTAACAATTAGGTCCTGAAATGCAACCAGTCTTCTTCCATTAAAATAGCACTCACTGGCTTCCCTGGGGGCGCAGTGGTTGAGAGTCCGCCTGCCGATGCAGGAGACACGGGTTCGTGCCCCGGTCTGGGAAGATCCCACATGCCGCAGAGCGGCTGGGCCCGTGAGCCATGGCCGCTGAGCCTGCGCGTCCGGAGCCTGTGCTCCGCAACGGGAGAGGCCACAACAGTGAGAGGCCCACGTACCGCGAAAAAAAAAAAAAAAAAAAAAAGCACTCACTGAACAGAACTTCACTGTACTGGAATGATGCTTTGTTGGATGACATTAGGATATGCAAAGCAACTATTAAATTCTGCACTAAAGTGGGCGTCAACAAGCAGAGTAGCAAGAAGAAAGGTTAGAATATGGGGATCCTTTTAAAGATCTCTTAATGCCGGCAAACAGCAGTCAAAAAATGGCTCATTTCTGATGAATGCATTAGGCTGAGAAAAATCAGAGTTCATGAAAATCCATAAAGAGAAAAAAGAATAAGCTTTCTAAGAAAGACACAATACCCCTAGCTACGAATAGACATCACTAGTATTATCATCTCAGAAAGGCTATTCAGCACATTTTCCCCCTGCCCTCTCCCAACTACACAAGTGCATGTTGGTGCAATGGTGGCCTTAATGCCTTTTCCACAGCTGCCATGTTGTGTCAGGATTTCCCATATCCTCCTTAAAGTATAAACACCTATGCCAACGCATGTGGTGGTTATGTAACCTAACTCAAGCGGGGAATCACTGAACTTATTTACTCTGGTGATTCAGATTTAAATCTAGGTCTCTGTGGAAAAGGAGGCAAAGAATACAAATGCATGTTATGACACCATTTTTCATTAATATTTATTGTATAACTGAAGCAAACTCAACATTTTCTGCTCTTTTATAAGTTTGACGAAGAAATGAGCTTTCGGAAATGCTCCAGGTTTGACTAGGTATAGGTCAGCATCTGCTAGACTGAATGACCTGGGCAGAACAAGTCCCTTTTACAGGGAACTCTTTATTTTCTCTCTCTCTCCCTGTTCCCCCCTCATGGTGTTTCCACTCACCCACACTGTCCTTTCCCTTCCTTCTCCAGCCTTTGCTTTAAGCTCACCACCAATAGCTACCTCTTAGCAATGCTGAAGTTCACAATGTCAAGATAATTTTTTCAATGCTACTTCACTCCGAGATAATAAAAATACTTTAAACAGTGGTCAGACTTCAGAAATAATAAAACAGCAACAAATCAGTTTTCATCTTGACCAAAGAGGTAACTCATCTAATTTATTTCTGGACTTAGCAAATGAAATGAAATACATAAAGCATGTCTGTCATCAATCCAACAGATCAAGTTATCTTTAAAAAGAATACATGCTAGGGAAGTCATATTTAGTACAATTTTCATGGTGACCTAGTTGTAAAATGCTTCAGGAGCAAAGCTAAGGTTTTCATGTTAAAAATATGTTTTCTTCTAAATGTTTTACTTTATCCTTATTCCTTTTCTTCATTACTTAAATAATAAATTCAGACTAATTTTTTCCCAAGAGACCTCATCTGATTCATTGATGGTGAAAATCGATTGATTTTATAATTTTCTGTAATTCTGATATAAGTAAATCTCACAGTTTTCACCAAGGAATTTCTACCAATCCACCTGATATTCAGATCAAACCTCATCTTAGGGTTACCCTAAGCATTTCAACTAAAAGTAATCTTTCTACTCTCTAAGTATCCATAGAACTTCTGTACCCCTCAGACAGACTAATCACATACTGTTCAATTATTTATGCATCCATCTTATCTCCATTATATTATAAAGTTATTGAGAGCAGGACTATCCATGTCTTAAAACATCCATGTATCTACCAGAGTACTCAGGACAGCACACAATAAAACATTTAATAAATAATTAGGAAAAGAGTATAGAATTAGTAATATACATTATAGCATCATTTGAGAATCTACTTACAGTGTATTATCATTTTGGGAAATAAGAAGTAGGCTCCCAGAGCAAGTTGAATATAATAAAATTATTAGGCAATCAATCGACAATGATATTTCTAAAAATAACTGAGTTTATTTTTATTTCATACTTGTTTACTTAACTGTGGCATTTATCATCTAAATCACTGTGTTTTAATGAGCAGTGTGCCACAGGAAAAGAACTTGGGCTTTAGAGTCAGAGAAACCCAGGCTTTAATCAAGAAGAACTGATTATGAATTTACTGAGGGATTTCTAGGACAAAGAGAATAAGGAAACATAAAAAAACATATTATCATTCTTTCACTTGATAATGAAGTCTTAGAATTCCTAGGAGTGACAGTAAACATTTATTTTCTTAAGACTTACAGCCATTTGTGTAGTTACCTGTTGCCCTTTTCACAGAAAATTAAGGGAAGGAACAGACCCTTGGTCTGCTGGCCCATGGAAACAAAGTATAGAATCTAACCTCTTCACTCTCTGGGGAGAACAAAAATATCAACATTCTTGTATTTGTCAACATTTTTCAAGGCTAGCAAGATCACTGTGCTTTTAGTAATAAAGTATATAAATCAGTATTGTACTATAGTCATGTAAGATATTACCACTGGTCAAGAGTGATAGGTGAAGGGTACATGGGACTCTACTATTTTCGCAACTTACTGTGAGTTTATAATTTCTTCAAAATTTAAAAAATATATCAGTAAGGTAATGCAGTTTGAACAAATGTTAGGGAAATTAAAACAAGTAAGCTGCTTTTCTAAACTCAAACACTCAAAATGTACTAACAAATCTGGATATTTTGAGAAGATACTTGTGGGATTCTTTTTAAAGTGTTGAGTCCTATATATTTACAATAATTAATCACCTCCTAAGTTATATAATTTATAAGCAAAATTTTACTTACATGCTTTTTTTTAGTGGATGCTTTACTTAGGGGAAGGCAATAAACCTAAAAGATTCTGTGCAGATAAACTAGTTGTCCCCCCTAAAGAAAAAATACAAAATAATTTTGGTATGACTTTCTAATATTAGATAATGACTGTGTACCAGATTCCTACTTTTCTTAGGCTAATATTAAATTAATTGGCCTCCGTGAAGTCCATACTGGCTGGAGAACAGAGGGACACAACTAGGAAGAAACATTATACAGGAAGAGGAAGCTGGGCCTGGCAGATTCATCAAGTGTTGAAGATATACCTATCAAAGGTATGTCAAAGGGCTTCCCTGGTGGCGCAGTGGTTGAGAGTCCGCCTGCCGTTGCAGGGGATGCGGGTTCGTGCCCCGGTCCGGGAAGATCCCACATGCCGCGGAGCGCCTGGGCCCGTGAGCCACGGCCGCTGAGCCTGCGCATCCGGAGCCTGTGCTCCGCAACGGGAGAGGTCTCAGCAGTGAGAGGCCCGCGTACCGCAAAAAAAAAAATGGAGGGAAAATGACTCATATCACTAAAAAACATTACTTTAAATATTCTTCCTCAAGTCTTTACAGCTTCTGCAGATGCAATACTTAGCATCTCCCAATGTCCTTCTCCTGCAGGTTCAAACACATGCAGGTACTGGGGAATCAGACTGAACGAGGAAGGCTGAGATGCAAGGACGGAGGGATTCGCAGTTACCGTTAACAATTCTAGGCTTAAGATGATAAACTAGATGTTCCAGTGTTGAGCGTGTCTGTGCTGGAGCCTGACATTTCTACAAACTCAGTGGTGAGCACAAAACCCCAAAACTCTGCATCCATACAGTCGAATAATACAGCAGCTATGACTGCCTGTTCAACCAAATGAAACACTACAAAATATCGGCTTTATTGCTATACTAGACTTTTCTCACTCTGCAGCGCTTCTGCTTCAGTTGTTTATAGAAGTGATATTCTAGACCTTGTGTCTTGTTTATTAAATAATCAGTGTCTTGTTTATTAAAGATTCAGGGGCCCAGTAATAAAGTAACCTCAAAAATCCCCATTAAAGAAAGGAAAACAGAAGTGTGAATGAACAAAAACATTGTGCAATGAATCCTATTTAGCTTGGAGAGAAATTATCTACATTTCTTTATTATTACATTTGTTTAGAATGAATGAATGAGTGAATTTCCTAAGTATTTGGCATTTCTTGAGCATGCAGTTAAAGGAAGGCCATAGGGAAACATGTTAAGGGATTTGCCCATGGTAAACATGTTAAGGGATTTGCCCAAGGGAAGCAGAGGAAAGAGTGAGCAGAGGCTGGCACATGGATGTCCACTCAGTCATTCATCAAGTATTTATTGAGCACCTATTATGCACAGCTCATTGCCCCAGCACTAAATGTACAGCGGTCAGCAAAACAGACAGAATCCACGTCCACATGAGCAATACTCTTGGGTATCTCCTACCCAGTTTTTAATGATTAACACCATTTTCAGCAACATAATTCCACAAGCATTCATCCAATGAAACAGGAACTCAGAGGTTTAAAAGAAAAATCTAGGACCTCCATCTAGGGGGAGGAGACAGATAAATAAAGCAGCTATTAAGTAAAGGTATGACAAAAGGTGCTAAGGGAACACATAGGGGAGGGACAACCAAGTACTACTTCTGGTAAAAGGACCAGCTTCCAGGAAGGAGAGGGTAGCACACTTCAAAAATTGAAGCAGGAAACAGAACAGTTCTCTGTCCATGCAGAGGACACGCTCTAGGCTCAAACTGAGATCAGAAGTCCTTACACTGCCTACAGGGTCCGTGGGCCTCCACTACCCTGACCTCAGCTCTCACCTCCCTCCAGCCAACCCCCTACTGTTCTCTAAACACTTCAACACCCTCCTGCTTCAGGGCCTCAGCACCTGCTTTTCTCCCAGATCTAAAACTCTCTCACTCCCTTAAATGCGTTAAACCTCTGCTCAAAAGTCACCTTAACAGAGGGGAACACACATTGTAATATTACATGAAAATCAGCTTTCTAAATATTGAAAAGTAATGCTGCAATTATTCATGGATTAATGCTCCTTACAAGATCTGGGATGACTTCAAAGACTACTTGACTGAATTATTTCAGTCTATTGTTTTCCCTTTAAGTCCAAGTAAAAATCGAAGAAATGCTTTATCATTTGAGAATTTTTTAATTCTAAATTTTTCTTAAAGAAACCAAACTTTACCTAGTTTTTTCTAAAACCACATTAAAAAATGTTAACAGCTAAGTATCAGAATTCTCTAATGATGCTTTCTTTTATAAAAGCAATTTTAATAAATGAAAGCCAACTGTACAATAAGAAACTCAAAGAAACATCCTTTAAGTGTTATTGCCTTCATATTGAGATCATGACCAATGACCAGGCCAAAAATTCTTTAGCAATGTCTGTCATAAATTTCCTACGCTGGTTCAAATACTATTGAAAGTAAGAATTAATAAGTCAAAAACATTAAAGGAGACCACTAGACATATAACAAACAGCTAAAGTTTTAATAACTGACAATACTAAGTGTCAACAAGGGTGTAGAGCAACTGAAATTTTCTTACGTTGCTTCAGATAAGAATGCAAAACAGTAGTCATTTTGGAAAACAGTTTGGCAGTTCAATACCAATATTGATAAATATACACTTTTCATAGGACCCAGTAATCCCACTCCTAGGTACAACTCAAGAAAACTGAAAACATTTGTCGTACACACAGACCTGTACATAACTTTTTACAGCAGCTTTATTTATAATCGTCCAAAACGGAGAACTCAAATGTCCAACTCATGAACGGATGAACAAATCGTGGTACCTCAATATAATGGAATGCTACTCAACAATACAAAGGAACAAATTTAGTGGCGTGCTAGGGCTGACTGGTACAGCTTATGAAAGCCCACTGTTAATTTTCAGGAGTTTTGCAAGCTGATTTAGGTAGCTTAACACGGGCCATGATGAGAGTATACACACTGCAATAATTAACAGATGCTATCAATCAGGGATTGTTTTTTCTTTTCTGGAGAGCAGGCTGTTACAATGTTTATCAGCACACCATTTAAAAAACTACTGATACATGCAACAACTTAATGAATATCAAAAGTATTATGATATATATATGGAATCTAAAAGAAAAAATGGTTCTGAAGAAACTAGGGGCCAGACAGGAATAAAGACACAGACGTGGAGAGTGGACTTGAGGATACGGGGAGGGGGAAGGGTAAGCTGGGATGAAGTGAGAGAGTGGCATGGACATACATACACTACCAAATATAAAATAGATAGCTAGTGGGAAGCAGCCACATAGCACAGGGAGATCAGCTCGGTGCTTTGTGACCACCTAGAGGGGTGGGAGAGGGAGGGTGAGAGGGAGACGCAAGAGGGACGGGATATGGGGATATGTGTATATGTATGGCTGATTCACTTTGTTATATATAGCAGAAGCTAACACACAATTGTAGAGCAATTATACTCCCATAAAGATGTTGGAAAAAAAAAAAAGGATTACGATAAATGAAGACACCAAAGACTACATACTGTACGATTTCATTTATGTGATATTATAAAAGACAACAGGGACATTAATTTGATTAACAGTTGCCAAGGCCTGGAGGTAGAGGGAACAGATTCGCTACAGAGGGGCATGAGAGAACTTTTTGGAGTGATAGAAATGTTTCATATGTTGATTGTGGTGGTGATCAGCCAATTGTATACATCTGCCAAAACTTTTACCACATGTAAATTATACCCAGTAAACCTGACTACAAAAAAATTATAGAGTAGAAGTCATTTATCTCTTAATTCTTTTATGGATGACAAATGCATCACACATACAAAGAGGGAACTGGAACTTAGTGGAAATAGATAACTCACATAAAGAGAAAATGGTAGAAAAAAAAAAGTGAACTTGTAATCACAGGAAGTAAAAAAACAGGGTCGGGATAATCCTGCCAAGAATAATGTAGAAATGGCCCTACTTTGAGTGTCATTCCAGACCAGTATCATTAAGAGAGGTTAGTATCACTAAGGTCTCTTCCTACTCAGAGTCAGTGGCTCAAAAATCCCGTGATATTTTGTGTTATGACAATGTCAGATCCACTTTTCAACTACAACGAAACATCAATTACTCATTTTAACATCAAGCAAATGCTGTCATTGACTTAGAGCCAAGTGCAGCTTTGTTGTTAGGAGTGCTGGCTCTGACTTTAGACAGTCTGTGCTCAAATGCTGGCCCGCCAGTGGCTATGACTTTGAACAAGCTTCTCTCGATATCTATTTCCCCATCTGTAAAATGGGATTAACATTTTCCTGAGGTTTCAATAAGAATGCATGAAAAATGACTTCTATGTGCTAAACTGTCAATAACAAACATTTCTTATGTATAATTGGAAGTGAAAGATATAAATTATCAAATCTAATCCTAAGAATTTTAATTTTCCTAACATAGGAGATTTATTCTTTAATTATATATCCAGTGGTTCATAATTCTTTGCATACATAGCCAGATCTTTTTGAGAATGTGTTGACTCCATGGACCCTTTCCCCAGAAGAAAATGCAAATATATGCTACATTCATATGATTCCCAAGGATTCAAGGACCCTCTGAAGCTCATGCATGAAATTAAAAATGCCTGATGTAAACTCTTAAAATTACAAAGTTGAGCAGTGGATTTTAAGAATTGTCAAAGTAGAGAATCCAAATAATATTGAAACAGCACACTGTCATTTACTTTTCTAAAAAAACTTTTCTTTTCCAAGTAAGACCAGAACATCATGTTTCTAATTCATATCTCCTTTCTACAGAAATTTTAAATTAGAAGCATAACATTTTTTACATGAATCAATTTCAACTCACAAAAAGACACTAGTAGTAGAAACCTATATTTCTACCAGCCAGAGAATGAATGGTTCATAGTGTAACATGCACCACTGATGCTCAAATATCATAGGAAGGGTTCCCAAGTCAGTCTAATGCAGTATGTATTTTTAAATATCAAAAAAAACTGATTCCTATGCTTAGCGTCCCATGTTAAAGTTTTATTTTTCTTTTCAAGCGAGATTTATATTTTCCTAGACGTACGCACTACTAGCACATCTAGTTTATTTATTTTTTTAATCAAACATATTTTTGGTTGTTTTATGTTGTTTATTTGTTACCCCGTCTGATGGTGGAAACTGTTCCAAACCTGCTATCAAATAATTCCAACCTGGAAATATGCTGCTATCTCAAAGCAAAAGGTTTTGTTTTGCTTTAATTGTTTCGTTTTCATACTACAATAACCACTTGGCACTGACCAACTCATGCCCATCACTGAACAAAAAATATTTTTTCGCATGCAGTAGCACCATTTTCCCACAGGAAACAACGATTTTTAAGGCACTGGAAGTCGAGGCAAGGGTTCACATACATAGTAAACATCCTTTCAATCGGTTTTATCTGATTATTTCAGTGAAAGGAAAACCTAACACCGTAGATCTCGGAATTCAATGGTAAAAATCAATGAAACGCTGCACCTGAGGATCACACACTGGCCAGGTCTGCCGAATGGCTTTTGGTCGGAAAGGTCACATCTGCTGTTTAAATCCCACACTAACCGTGAATGTTCGCGATGCCACCACATCCCCCGTACAAGAGAAAAAAAGGGCAAACACACTCCGCGAGAGCATCTCTGGTTGCTTCCACAAACGAAGGTTTCCAGCACAGGGCGTGGGGGTGGGGGGAAGAGCAGGGCTCGGGAATAAGCCAGGAGAGGCCCGCAGTCAGCGGAGACAGCGCCCGAGGGATGGAGGCCTCGCTCGACGGCGCCCGGGGGCGGGGGGCTCCGGAAGCCGAGACCCCGCGGGGTCTGGCTGAGGGACCCGGACCGGACCCCGGTTCCTGTATCGCCAAGTTACGCCCCCACTGCTTACAGGAGGTAGCGTCCAGCCCCCTCCTCCCCCACCCCCCGAACTACCCCAGCATCGCTCCCCACCGACCGCAGCCCTTGACCCCAACCCCGACCCGTCCGCTACGGCGCCCTCTCCAGGCCGCGGTGGAGGACACAGGCCAGGCCGCCAGCCCTGGAGACGGCGGCGGTGGCTCTGGGGCAGCGCTGTCCCGGGGGAGGACGGCAGCTGGGCCGCGGCCTGTCCCCAGGGGCAGCAGGCGCAGGGCCGCGAGTGGGCAGCGCCTCCGCCCCTTACGAACAAAGCGGCCGCGGCGCGCCGGGCGCAGGGCTGGGGGTGGGAGGCGGCGGGCAGGGGGCACTACTCACCGGAGGGCGGGTGGGCGCAGGCTGGCCTGACCCGGAGCGGGACCGGGGCGGGCCGGGCTCCGCGCCGCAGGCGCGCTGGCGACGGGGAGGGGGCGGCGGGCGCGGCGTCCACGGTGGGGCCCGGGAGCCCCGCTGAGGGGGACGAGGCTTCGGGCCGGGATCGATGCTGCGGCCGTGGGGTGCGGGAGCTGGTCGGCCGAGGCGTGCAGCGGCGCTAGGCGGCCAGGGTAGCGACGCCGCCGCCTCTCCCTTCTCCTGCCCCTCTCCCTGCTCCCCTGCGTCCTCCTCCTCGCTGGGTCCCCGCCGCCGCCGCCGCCGCCTCAGCCTCGGCGCTTCTCGGGCTTCTCTTCTCCATCAAGGCCGGGCCGCCCCGCAGGGACCATCCCGGAAAGTGAGGGGCTGTTGCCGTTTCCCGCAGCTGTTGGTGGCCATCTTTAATCCTCCTCCTCCTCCTCCTCCTCCGGCTTTCTCCACCTCCCGCTGGCTGCCTGACTGACTGACTCTGGATCCTCCTCTTTCCTTTCCTGCCCCTCCTACTGAGCCGGCCGCAGAAATTGCAGACGCTCTTCCTCTTAACCCTTCTGTCTTTCCTTCCTCTATCCTTACTTCCCTTCCCTCTGCTTCCCGCTTGTACCCTTCTCTTACTAGCTGGCTTCGCCCGCTCTTGCAGGCAGCGGGCTCCGATTCTCTTAGCCTGAGTTTGGCCCCCCTTTTCACTCTTGTCCCTCTCTCTCTTCCCTTCCAAGAGGTACACACCCCAGCTTCCTTCCTTTCCCCCGTCCTGCTCTCAGCTGCTCCCGTTTCCCTCTCCCAATCCCAGCCCCTCTCCCGCGGTTCTCACCCTCCTCTGTCCCAATTAGTCCAAAGACTCAGCTAAGAAAGGACAGCTGGGTTCTGCTCTCCTTAACCCTACACCCATTTGCTGGATGCTGTCAGGCAGCGATGGAAGAACGGGAGGCTGGGTTAATTTTACACAAGCTGGAGTACAAAAGGACTGCCCACGCTAGCTGTTCTACTACGCAGCTTTGAAACTCCTGGATGGTGTCGTGTTTGGCTCCGGCCCAATAAAGGACCGAGGCATTGAAGAGCCCAGTCTCGGTTGCCTTCCCTCAGTGACCTTGAGCTGGTCACCTTAAGATTTTAGGGTTTTTTTTTTCCCCTTTCCTGTAAAGGGCATTACTTATACCTTTGCAGTCCTAACAAACAAGTGTTTAGACCCAATTAGCACGCTTTGGTAAAGCTAGAGATGCTAGTGATCATCAGTTTGCCCCTCTGTTGTTTGTTGCTAATCAACCCAGTGGACAGTTTGGGGCATACTGTAGTTCTGGCAATGGAGGCAAGCTGAGCCAGCAATTGTGAGTGGACTCCCTTAAGCAGGCTTAGAGTGGGGAAGTGGTAATATCATCGTTCTAATGACAAACTTGTTTTTCCTAACACAGCAATCTACAGAAGCTTGTGAATTTCCTCTACTAAAGATGAAGCAAGCTGGACTTGCTGTTTGCTTCTTTTCAGCCACTTGGCCTTTGGCAAGTTGGACCCATTTGTAAGGATTCACTCACAGATTACTTCAAGATCCAGCATTGCTGACAAATACAGGGGATATTATATGTGAGCACTTTGGGAAGGGTCAGAGTGGCTATCAAAAAAAAGCACCTTGCCCTTGAAGAATAAGATGAGTAGACGTGTTCAAAGGTTATTCCCTTCCATAGGCCAATTATAGAGAGAAATGTTTTAAAATGTAGTTTTATATTCTACTTCAAAGTGAGTAATTTTTTTAAGTTCAAATGTAAAATTTTGTTATAAATATGTGTTTCAAGCTGTTTGAAAAGGATATGTCAAAACAAACCTAAAAATATGTTTTAATAAAAAACATTGGTATACTGTGGGAGGCAGGGAGGTGGGGTTCTAATCTTTTTCTTTGATCCTCACAAAGTAACCTGTACCTAGTTCGGTTCCAGATTTCAGTTGCCATCTTTCAATACCAGTAATTCTTCTATTTGAAATCAACAACCTGTATCAACATCTAAAACTCTTTTAAACCCAAATAAAGTCTTTGAGACGGCTTTGTATAATACATTTTAGAATAAATTATTAAAAACAAAGCACCTGGGCTTCCCTGGTGGCGCAGTGGTTGGGGGTCCGCCTTCCGATGCGGGGGGCGCAGGTTCGTGGCCCGGTCTGGGGGGATCCCGCGTGCCGCGGAGCGGCTGGGTCTGCGTCGGGGGTGGGGGGGACGCAGCGGTGAGAGGCCCGCGTGCCGCAAAAAAATTAAAAAAATAAAGTAAAAACAAAGCACCTACATGGTGTAAGGCTGTGTGTGTGTGTGTGTGTGTGTGTGTGTGTCTACATGTGTGTTTTCTTTCTGGCCTTTAGGTGTTTATTCTTTATTTAGATTTTGTGTTTCTCCAGTTTATTACTAGACAAAATTACCACAAAATTCTTGATTCTTAAGTATTTCCTTATAAAAGTGAATATTTTCAGAGAAAATAAAATGGATAACATGAACACAGAGTAAGAAAATGAGTTGACTTAAACACTGTGGGCAGCATGGGTTTTAAAAGGATTTTCAGTTAAATATGAGGTTTCAGGAAACTTATTATGATTTTATTTACACCAAAGAAAGAAGAGTTCTACATTTTTAAAGTCATTAACACTTTAATTAGGAACGTTTTTCTTTTGAAGAAAATACACTGCAATGAAGTGCATGGATAGATCAGTATGCAAATGCAGCCCTTTCTTGTTAATGTCTTACAAACTAAAAATCTCACATAGTTTCTTCAGTGATATAAATATTGACAGGGGTGTGATAGGGAGGGTATTGGGGATATATGTATGCATATAGCTGATTCACTTTGTTGTACAGCAGAAAGTAACAACATTGTAAAGCAATTATACTCCAATAAAGATGTGTAAAAATAAATATTGACAAAAAGATAAAATATTAAAAAAGTGATAAAAATGTAGCAAGCTTTTTCTGTTTTTACTGAAGCCATGTAAACATAAGCACTGTAATAATGGACAGTACCCTGCATATTCACTTTTTTGCAGCTCTGCTTCAGATCTGTCATCATTACAGCCCTTACCTTCTTTAGTCTTTGTTGCTGGCTAAGTGTAGTTTCTCTGTCATCTTAGGGTTCGGGGATAAAAATAAAGGTCAGATCAGGTTCTCCAGCAACATGGTTATTGTTTCATACGTATTCACTCTCAGATAAACTCAAGGTCCTCTATAAAACAAAGAATTGTGTTAAACTCGGGTAAACCCTTTGTGCAGAGGCCAGATGGAAAAGGATTGAGACATGTGCAACAAACTCCTCTGGGAATAGAGGAGCAAACACGAAGGGCTATTTCTAAGCAGAGTCTGGTCCCGAAATTACAATTCATGAATAAAATGACTGTGGAGAATAACGATCAAGAGAATATCTGTGACAATAAACAAAACCCATATTTGTTTTTAACATGATTGAGAATTCTATGAACATGAATAAGCAAAGCATAACTTTGGCTCATGAAGAATATTGAAATGTAAGTGGAAGAAAATAAAAAATAGTAGAAAATAACAAATTTGGAAAATTGTTAGGATAAATAATATGTATTGACAATTTGTTATTTAAACAATTATTTTCTTTACATTTACATTTAACACTAAGAATTTAAAGTTAAACAGGTAGAATTATCTCACAGATAAACATAAGTAAGTTATAGAATTTTTAAGATATTTATCACCAGGATACAGAATGCTAAATTATGCTGGAACACAAAGATTAAAAGGAATTGAAACTTCAATCAACATATTTTTAAATTACATAACTATTATTTTTGAAATATGTGTCCATTTTCCCAAGCTATTAGCTACAACAATAGAAATGCCATATTGTTTTCCCTTGCTTGACAGAGCCAAATGGAAAATAAACAGGGCAAGCAAATGAAAGTCTCTGGGGATCATGGGAATTGAATGACTATAAAAAACATACTCCAGACAAGAATATAGTCTTGGATAAATATTCAGTTTTATTCTCATAATCTCTGTTCTTTTAGAAAAGACAGTTAATAATATTTCTGCTCCACCTCTTCCTCTTTAGATGGACTGTCTAAAATATCAAGTGAATAATGACAAGCCATATTTATCTGCACTGGTTGAAATTTAGTATCATTCTTCACTCCTCAATTTAGAGAACTCCATATAATTAACTGATGAGCTGTCCTCCAGACAGTGCCATTTAGAGTCATTACTGCACTCTAATTGGGGAGAAATGCTTTTAGAAAGTTCTAATTAGAGACTTTTTTTGTTCTTCTTATACATACATTCAAAAGAGGTACTGTTTTGTGGGGGTTTTGTCGGGGTGGGGGTGGGGGGAGGTTAGGTTGTAGCTTGGTGTATTGTTTTTGTATTTTTACTTAAGTAAGTGATACAAGGTAAAGCTTCTTCAGATTTTGAAGAGTAAATGACCACATGAGGAAACTGAATACTAACAATTTTGCTTTTGCTCATCATAATGATCATGATTATAATAGAAACGGATTTTTGAACAATTCATTATTAATGATTTGTATTTCTACTTAAAGTTTGAAGGTTCTCTTAACTTTCAATTCCTTATATCAATATTTCTTTATAGAGAGTTCAGACTTTTAAAACAGTACCTTGACAATGTTTTTACAAGTTAAATATAGTAGTATGCAGACTAGATTTATTAAACTCATTTTAAAAATTTGGCAAAAAATTCAAATGGCTTATTATAGGTCACTTAGTGTATATTTGGGGGTACTCTGAATAAAACCAAGATCTCCCGACTCACTCTCAAGTTCAAAAACTTCACAGTTGAAAGGATTAATCCTACAGGTGAGAAACTGAAGCCCAATGAAACTTTTAACTATGCCACATTAAATATAATTTAAACTTTATTTCCAGAAGTACTGTTCAACATTGACCTTTCTCAGAAATAAAGCCAAGGAACAAAGTAAAATAAACTGGGTTTTCCTGTTGTTTACAAAAATGAGAACAATTTTTAAAAAATAAAAAGAATTTAAGAAAGTTCAAGTTGACTAAAAAAAAAAAGTGTGAATTATTTTTTAATCTGGACCAGCCCCATTCTATAATATTTATTTTTAGATCAAAAAGTGTAAAGTTGACTCTCAAAAATACTGTGTAATTTAATAGGTTGAGTCTAAATTGTAAGAGTCTAAAGGACTCAGGAGAGAGAAAGAAAACAACAAAAACACCTCTATTACCTAAATAAAGTAAAACAGTGCCATCTGCTGACCAGAATGAAAAAAGTAGTTGGTCTTTGACTCATCTATGAGAAAATAAAGGAGTTCAAGCAATAGATATTAATTTATTCTACGTCTTTTCTTTTTTCTTAATTTTTTTTTTGGCTGCATTGGGTCTTTGTTGCTGCATGTGGGATTTCTCTAGTTGCAGTGGGAAGGGGCTACCCTTCCTTGCAGTGTGCGGGCTTCTCTTTGAGGAGCATGGGTTCCAGGCTCACAGGCTTCAGTAGTTACAGCAGGTGGGCTCAGTAGTTGCGGCACGTGGGCCCTAGAACGTGCGGGTTTCAGTAGTTGCGGAGCGTGGGCTCTAGGGCTCCTGGGCTTCAGTAGTTGTGGCGTGTGGGCTTAGTTGCTCCGCGGCATGTGGGATCTTCCCGGACCAGGGATCAAACCCATGTCCCCTGCACTGGCAGGCAGATTCTTAACCACTGCACCACCAGGGAAGTCCCTCCACACGTCTTTGAATCATGCTAAAAAGTACTATGCTGGTGACGTAAAATTAATCAGCCTCCTATACGGAAATTTCAGATTATATTCTGTACTAGCTTGTGATTGTTAGTATTATTCAAAATCCAGCCAACAGTTAAATCTGATCATATCAGTAAATGTGGCCATTTGGCTAAAACCACATTTAGTTTTATGGATAAAATGCAAATGAGTACATGAAGTTATTAACCTGTAATTTTGAATTTGATAAATTTTATATAAAGATTTTTGTTTCTAAATGTATAATCACTCTAAAAATAATTTGGAAAATAGAAAAATTTAAAGTTTGATTCTTGACCTAAGTATTTCACTTTGCAAATATGTGAGGGACTGCTAGGCCATAAACTTGATTGCCTGCAGGAGATATAAATAAGATCTAGTATATGCCCTCATTTAGTTCACCATCTAGTGAAGGAGACAGAGGTAAACCTGAAATTATAATGTCTTAAGAACTATAGCAGAGCATATACAGGATGGTACAGAAATACCTCATTCTACGCTAGTGAGACACACAAATCATTATCAACAATTCATATAAACTGAAATATAATAAGCATTTGTTCTTGTCGTCAACTGCTATAACTAATCCTCTGACTTGTGCAAGAACTTTATTTTAAAACTTTCTCCCCGCATGGTGTTTTTGTTCTATTGCTTTACTCCGAAACCTCAAAAGGCTAACACATCCTTAACACTTCAATTTCTCTCGTTTCTTGCATCAAGTCTACTGCCAGATACAATTTTACTCCCTAAGTATCTCTTAAACATTAACCTTCTTTCTATTTTCTCTGGCACTATCCTAGGCTCACTATCACAACTGCAATAACCTCTTATCTGATCTACCCACATTCACTTGGATCCCTTCCAATCCATTGTTCCCACTTAAAAATTTCAGTGCCTCTCAGGACCTGGCATGGTTGGTTCACCAACCACCTCTCTAGCATCAGCTCACACCATGATTTCTTGCAATTTCTCTGCTGCTGTCACCCTGGCCTGCTTTCAGTTCCTATGTCTTGGCATGCTCCCTCTGCCACAGCTATTCCCTGTCACTCTGCTCTTTACTACCTTAAATAAGCCTTCACTGAACTACCTAAGTGACAAAATTCCACCATTAAACATTTTCATAGAACCACTCAGCTTCCTTCATACCACTCATCACAGATGCAGCTTTGTAGTTTTATATGTTATTAAGTGACTTATGTCTGTAAATTCAATGAGGACAATGACTGTGTCTGTTTTGGCTCTTTATTGTTCCAAACTTATCAACATCATTTTTCATTACAAAAATTTTCCAATTCATATAGAAAAGTTTTGAATCAAGCAATTAAGAACTATCATAACTCAATAAAGTATACTAATAAAAAGGATGAATAAAATAAGGTGGATTATTGATGATTCCAAATGTACACTATTTTCTTTTATTGAAACACTAATTTAGTTTATTATTTTCTCCTGCTTCTTTCCTATATGTCACAATAAGACTAGAAAACATATTTGTTTTCTTTAAGATTTGCCTACTGAGTCTAGTTATCTTAATCAGAATGCTTGCTAATTTGGGGGTGCACTATCTTCAAGACATTATTATATTGGGGGAGGAACTACAAATAAAGTTAAACATGGACCTAATATTTTCTAGATCTTCTCCATCATTGAAATGTTTTGTGCTTCCTCTTTTGTTCTTTCTTATCTCCTGACACTTCTGCTATCATTACGTGCCTTTAAAAATCAAGTTCCTTTTTTACTGTACTTTTGAAATTTCCAGCAAGTGGGATGGGAATAGAGGGACACAACAACAAACAAATCAACCAAAACACAACCTACAGCTTCTTTGTTTTATTTTTAAAATTTTCTCAGTAGCTTGGGTTTTCAGATAGAACCAATCACTAATAAATAATTTCTATTTTCTTACCTTGTCAAGAAATTAAATCATTCTGAATTTAAATTGAGGTTATATAAAATCAGTTGAGGTTATATGGCATCAATCGATGCAATAACAAATACTAGTTTTTCTTTAAATAAACCAAATTTAATTTAATAATATACTGATGGCTAATTTTATGTATCAACTTGACTGAACCATGAGGTACCCAGATATTTGGGTAAACATGTTTGATGTGTCTGTGAGAGTGTTTCTGGATGAGGTTAACATCTGAATTGGTAGACTGAGTAAAGCAGATTGCCCTCACCAATGTAGGTGGGCCTCATCCAATCTGTAGAAGACCTTAATAAAATAAAAAGGCAGAGTAAGGGAGAATTTGCTCTCTGTGTGACTGTCTTCAAACTGGGACATTGGTCTTCTCCTCCTTTGGACTGGAACTTATACCATTGACTCTCCTGGATCTCCAGCTTGCTGACTAAAGCTCTTGGGACTTCTGAGCCTCCATAACTGTGTGAATCAATCCCTTATATTGGATCTCTTCATTTTATCTATATATATAATATTATATATATAATATATATATATTATATATTATATATATTATATTATATATAATATATATTATATATTATATATATTATATTATATATAATATATATATTATATATATATCTCCTACTGGTTTTGTTTGTATTGGTCTGGAGGACGCAGACTAATCATGTACCATGACATTAAAGAACGACTATAGGTACCTGGATTTTACACTATTTAAACATAGTTATGTTGATTGATTTTGGTTTTAAATTCCATTCAATTTCATCTTGCATATCCATCAGTTTATAAAATAAGATTGAATACACACACACACGCACACACACACAATCCTTGGTCCTTTAATTCCAAGTCTCTTCATTGTTCAAATGTGGGGGAATATCTCCCAACCTCTTTTCTTTTCCCTCCAAATTTTGCAAAGCGGTGGCCTATTTATACTCAATTTCTCCACTCAAATCCCTAATAGTCATCAATTGCCTGACTTTAACACTCTGTTGAAACTACTCTCACCAAAATCACTAATGATCTCCTAGTGCAACATCAAATGATTTCCATTTTAAACTATAGGTTCTCTATCCTTATTTTGGAAATGCTGATATTGGTTTGGCCAAAAAGTGCCTTCGATTTTTAAGTAAAAATAAAAGACACACTTTTCATTTTTACCAAGAGCTTTATTGAACAACGTATTCACCATTTTGTTCCACTACCTTCTACCATTTTTCAGGCAACTTCATAATTCCATCTTCCCAAAACTTTTTATCTTTTGAGCAAAGAACTGTTCCAGGTGCCTTTTACAGTCTTCCAGGGAATTGAAATTTTTTCCATTAAGAGAATTTTGTAAAGACCTAAATAAATGGAAATCCGAAGGTGCAATATCTGGTGAATATGGTGGTTGAATCAGAACTTCCCAGCCAAGCTGTAACAGTTTTTATCTGGTCATCAAAGAAACATGTGGTCTTGCGTTAACCTGATGGAAGATTATGCATTTTCTGTTGACTAATTCTGGATGCTTTTTGTCAAGTGCTGCTTTCAGTTGGGCTAACTGGGAGCAGTACCTGTTGGAATTAATCATTTGGTTTTCTGGAAGGAGCTCATAATAGAGGACTCCCTTCCAATCCCACCATATACATGACATCAGCTTCTTTGGATGAAGACGGGCCTTTGGTGTGGTTGGTGGTGGTTCATTTCACTTGCCCCACAATCTCTTCCATTCCACATAATTGTACAGTATCCACTTTTCATCACCCATCACAATTTGTTATAAAAACAGAATGTTTTCATTATGTTTAAGTATAGAATCACATGAGGAAATATGGTCAAGAAGGTTTTTCTTGCTTAACTATGTGGAACCCAAACATCAAAGCGATTAACATAACCAAGCTGGTGCAAATGATTTTCAATGCTTGATTTGGCTATTTTGAGTATGTTGGCTGTCTCCCGAGTGGTATAACGTTGATTGTTCTCAATTAATGTCTCGATTTGATCGCTATCAGCTTCAACTGGTGTACCCGACTGTGGAGCATTGTCCAGTGAGAAATCTCCAACACGAAATTTTGCAAACCACTTTTGACACATTCGATCAGTCACAGCACCTTCTCCATACACTGTACAAATCTTTTTTCGCGTTTCAGTTGCGTTTTTACCTTTCTTGAAATAAAGCATAATATGCCGAAAATGTTGCTTTTTTCTTCCATCTTCAATATTAAAATGGCTACACAAAAATTCACGAATTTTGATAAGTCTCTTTTTAAATGCCACCTGTTATGGCAGCTGTCACGTACAATCTAACAATATTGTCTCAAGTGAAGTTAAAGACAACTAGATGCTATTAGAGCCATCTTATGGAAAAAAAAATCAAATGAACCCTTTGACCAACCCAATACTTTCTCTCCCTGATAGTTTCTTTAGTTTATGTGACACTGCTTCTGGATTCCTCTCAAATTCTCTACCCATTCTTTCTGTTTCCTTTACCAAATCTATTTCTTCTGCCTGATCCTTACAGTTATTGCTTTCCAAGTTGACACTGTCATTCCACTTGTCCTGTCAGTAATTCTTCTGAATTCATTTCTATACACTGATTACATAACTTGATATCCCCAACCTAGACCATTCCCCATACTTTTAGTCTCATATCCAATTACTTGTTAGATACTTTGTATTCAATCTCTAAAACTGAAATTATTATCTTCCCCTAAACCTGTTTCTATTCCTATTTCCTATATTTCAGTTGTAGTAGTCTTCATTTGTTTGTTTGTTTTGTTTTTTGCGGTACACGGGCCTCTCACTGTTGTGGCCTCTCCCGTTGCGGAGCACAGGCTCCGGACGCGGCGGCTCAGCGGCCATGGCTCACGGGCCCAGCTGCTCCGCGGCATGCAGGATCTTCCCGGACCGGGGCACGAACCCGTGTCCCCTGCTTTGGCAGGCGGACTCTCAATCACTGCACCACCAGGGAAGCCCAGTAGTCTTCATTTGACCTTTTTTTTTTGAATGAATGAAAATGCCAGCATAGTGGGGCAATCTCTGTGACATATGGAGGGTGTAGTAAATTGCATTATTGTTTACTCTTTTGCTGTTGATCCCTGGTGGACAGTTGTATTTTCCTGCCTTAATGACAGCAGATTTGACCATGAGACTTGCTCTGGCTAGTAAAATGCAAGCATAATGACTGTGTCACTTCCCAGCAGATACTTAAGAGCCAGAACACACTTTGCCATGCTCTTTTTGCCCTATACCAGGACAATCAACAATATTCTAGATGCTTCATCAGCTCAGGTGCTGGCATGAAGGTGACGCCATAGTCGCATGACTGAAAATAAAACCTGAAGATTACAGTCACTGAAATTTGGGGGTCATTTGTTAACATAATAAATCCTAGCCTATACTGACTGATCTAGGACTGGAGAAGTTTTACCCAAATAATTTTACAGTTATCCATGTAATTAATAATGTACAAAGGCAACAGAAAGATGTTCTCAGATATGCAAGTCCTATCAGACATCTTTATATGATTTTTAAGAATGAATACCTTAAATATTTCTCCAACAACTGAAATATGAGAGCCAATGAGAATGAGGGTTTGAAATGACTGTCTGAAACCAATGAAACTAGGTAAAAGAGTGATATCTGAAAAAAAGGGTTGCAAATCTGCTTACAAACTGAATGCAAATATCATAAATAATTCTTAAAAAGGAGATATAAAATATTCATATAGTAACACTTTGGATCTAAATTCCATATTGTATTAGCAAAACTGATAAGGAAAAGAGAAAAATTTACAAAATTCACTGTATCAAATAGAATTAGAAATATATCATTTTACTCTGAACTTTGAATATTAAGTAAGGTTAAATAATTATGTTAAAATTCTTAAAGATAGTTTAGTAGAAACTTGTAGTTAAGATGGAAAAATAAAGATATTTTTATTTCATACCCCTCCTTGATACCTACTAATTGTTAAAAAATAAATTAAAAAAAATGCAGAAGGGGAAAAAAAAATCTCTCATTTTCAATGAAATAAGGAAATGATACAACCCTAAATTACAAAACAGGAAGCAGGTTTACCAAGCAATGAAGTGAAATGCGGGAAGAGGCTGAGTGCTGAGAATCAAAGCATGCCTTCTCTAGCCTTGAGCAGGACACAGATTTCTCACCAAGAAACAGGAACAATCCTGAAAAACTGTGATCTGAATAGCAAGATCTGGGCCTGGAGGAGCCTCGGGAAAAGTGGAATGTCTAGTTTGATGGGGAAATGGAACTAGAGAAGACACCAGGCTGGCATGCCATCTTTACAGCCTCCAGCCTGTTGGCGATTGCTAGAGCTAAAGCAGAATGAGGAAAGGAAGAAAGGAGCCAGAAATTTCATATCACTCCCCACCCCTAAACAGATTTTTGCCAATAACTCATTGATGAGTACTCTGTGTCATGGCAGCCACTAGCTCTAAGGAAGGCAGGGAAAACACACAACTATTACAGTTTCTGTGGTACAGACAGGCAATGGAGAAGGTAAGTGAGTCTGCAATTTTTGCCACTACAAAAAAAAAAAAAAAAAGTCAGGATGGTAACTAGAAAAAAAAAAAGAAACAAAAAGAGAAAGAGAAGATAAATGAACTATGAGAGAGAGAGAATACAGTGCAAGATAAATTACCTAATAAATAGACTGAAAGTTAAAATATGCATTTCCTCATAGTCTCTGTAGTGGGCTGAAGATTGTCACCCCCAAATTCATGTCTACACAGAACTTCAGAATGTGATCTTATTAGGGAATAAGTCTCTGCAGATGTAATTAGTTAAGACAAGGTCATGCTGGATTAGAGTGGGCCCTAAATCAAATGGCTGATATCCTTATAATAAGGGAAGAGGACAAGCAGAGACACACATAGGAAAGAAGGTCATGTATTAGTGGAGGCAGAGACTGGAGTGATTATCTACAAGCCAAAGAATACCAAGAATTTCAGGGAGCCACCAGAAGGTAGGAGGAGGCTAGGAAGGATCCTTTTCTAGATCCTTCAGAAAGAGCATAGCCCTGCTGCCACCTTGTTTTCAGCTTTTTAGCCTCTGAACTATGAATCAATAAATTCCTGTTTTTTCAAGCCATCCAGTTTGTGACTTTGTTATGGAAGCCCCAGGAAACTAATACAGTCTCCAAGAAATTACATACAGCATGAGTGTGGTAGACAGACTCTAGGGTGGCCTTCATGATTTCTGCCTCTTGGTGTTTATACCCTTGTGTTAGTTCCTCTCACTGAGTGAAGGTAGGACCTATGATGCTTCTAACCAATTGAATTCAGTAAATGGATAGGATGTATATGATTATTATATGTGATTACATTACATCACATTGTAATCCAACCTGTTAGGAGACTCTGTCTTGCTGGCTTTGAAGAAGTAAGCTACCATGCTGTGAGCTCCATGCCATATGGAGAGAGCCACAAAGCAAGGAGGTAAGGTTACAACAGCAAGAAAATGGGACTCTCAGTCTGGCAGCCTGCAAGGAACTAAATTCTGTAAACAACCAAATTGAGTTGGAAAGCAGATCCATCTCCAGTCAAGCCTCAGATGAGACAGCAGCCCCAAGTGACAAAATGATTGCAGCCTTGTGAGACTTTCAAGCACAGGACCCAACTAAGCTGTGCTCAGACACCTGATGCACAGAAACTGTGAGATAACAAGTATGTGATGCTTTAAGCCACTAAGTTTTTGGTAATATTGTTATGCGGCAATAGATAACTAGTACAACACTCTGTAGAACTTGGAGAATCAATAGTTCAAAATAATAATTTAACGCATGAGAGGAGGAAATATTGAGATGGAATATCTCAGAAAATAAACTAAATAGGTAAAAACTACATTAGACAAATACAGACCAGAGGGCAGACAGCAGAAGCAAGAAGAACTATAATCCTGCAGCCTATGGAATGAAAACCACATTCACAGAAAGATAGAAAAAATGAAAAGGCAGAGGGCTATGTACCAGATGAAGGAACAAGATAAAACCCCAGAAAAACAATGAAATGAAGTGGAAATAGGCAACCTTCCAGAAAAAGAATTCAGAATAATGATAGTGAAGATGATCCAAGACCTTGGAAAAAAGATGGAGGCAAAGATCAAGAAGATGCAAGAAATGGTTAACAAAGACTTAGAAGAATTAAAGAACAAACAAACATAGATGAAAACAATACAATAACTGAAATGAAAACTACACTAGAAGGAATCAATAGCAGAATAACCAAGGCAGAAGAACGGATAAGTGACCTGGAAGACAGAATGGTGGAATTCACTGCCGGGGAACAGAATAAAGAGAAAAGAATGAAAAGAAATGAAGACAGCCTAAGAGACCTCTGGGACAACACTAAACACACCAACATTTGCATTATAAGGGTCCCAGAAGGCAAAGAGACAAAGGACCCAAGAAAATATTTGAAGAGAATATAGTTGAAAACTTCCCTAACATGGGAAAAGAAATAGCCACACAAGTCTAGGAAGCACAGAGTCCCAGGCAGGATAAACCCAAGGAGAAACACACCAAGACACATAGTAATCAAATTGACAAAAACTAAAGACAAAGAAAAATTATTAAAAGCAACAAGGGAAAAATGACAAATAACAAACAAGGGAACTCCCATAAGGTTAACAGCTGATTTCTCAGCAGAAGCTCTACAAGCCAGAAGGGAGTGACACGATATATTTAAAGTGATAAAAGGGAAGAAACTACAACCAAGATTACTCTACCTGGCAAGGATCTCATTCAGATATGACAGAGAAATAAAAAGCTTAACAGACAAGCAAAAGCTAAGAGAATTCAGCACCACCAAACCAGTTTTACAACAAATGCTAATGGAACTTCTCTAAGTGGGAAAAACAAGAGAAGAAAAGGACCTACAAAAACAAACCCCCAAAAATTAAGAAAATGGTCATAGGAACATACATATCGATAATTACCTTAAATGTGAATGGATTAAATGCTTCAACCAAAAGACACAGTCTTGCTGAATAGATACAAAAACAAGACCTATATATGCTGTCTACAAGATACCCACTTCAGACCTAGGGACACATACAGACTGAAAATGAGGGGATGGAAAAAGATATTCCATGCAAATGGAAATCAAAAGAAAGCTGGAGTAGCAATACTCATATCAGATAAAATAGACTTTAAAATAAAGAATGTTACAAGAGACAAGGAAGGACACTACATAATGATCAAGGGATCAATCCAAGAAGGAGATATAACAACTATAAATATATATGCACCCAACATAGGAGCACCTCAATACATAAGACAACTGCTAACAGCTTATAAAAGAGGAAATCGACAGTAACACACTAATAGTGGAGGACTTTAACACCTCACTTACACCAATGGACAGATCATCCAGACAGAAAATTAATAAGGAAACACAAGCTTTAAATGACAAAATAGACCAGATAGATTTAATTGATATTTATAGGACATTCCATCCAAAAACCGCAGATTACACTTTCTTCTCAAGTGCACACAGAACATTCTCCAGGATAGATCACATCTTGGGTCACAAATCAAGCGTCAGTAAATTTAAGAAATTTGAAATCATATCAAGCATCTTTTCTGACCACAATGCTATGAGATTACAAATAAATTACGGGGAAAAAAACCCATAAAAAACACAAACACATGGAGGCTAAACAATACGTTACTAAACAACCAAAAGATCACTGAAGAAATCAAAGAAGACATCAAAAAATACCTAGAGACAAATGACGACAAAAACATGATGATCCAAAACCTATGGGAGGGACTTCCCTGGTGGTGCAGTGGTTAAGAATCTGCCTGCCAATGCAGGGGACACGGGTTCGAGCCCTGGTCTGGGAAGATTCCACATGCTGCGGAGCAGCTAAGCCCATGTGCCACAACTACTGAGCCCATGTGCCACAACTACTGAAGCCTGCACGCCTAGAGCCTGTGCTCCGAAACAAGAGAAGCCACCGTAATGAGAAGCCTGTGCACCACAGCAAAGAGTAGCCCCTGCTTGCTGCAACTAGAGAAGGACCACGCAGCAATGAAGACCCAACGCAGTCAAAAGAAAAGAATAAATAAATAAGCAAATTTTTTTAAAAAAAATACCAAAAAATCTCTGAAACCTATGGGATGCAGCAAAAGCAGTTCTAAGAGGGAAGTTTATAGCAATACAATCCTACCTCAAGAAACAAGAAAAATCTCAAATAAACAATCTAACCTTACACCTAAAAGAACTAGAGAAAGATGAACAAACAAAACCCAAAGTTAGTAGAAGGAAAGAAATCATAAAGTTCAGAGCAGAAATGAATGAAAAGAAGCAAAGAAAACAATAGCAAAGATCAATAAAACTAAAAGCTGGTTCTTTGAGAAGATAAACAAAATTGATAAACCTTTAGCCAGACTCATCAAGAAAAAGACGGAGAGAACACAAATCAGTAAAATTAGAAATGAAAAAGGAGACGTTACAATGGACACTGCAGAAATACAAAGCATCATAAGAGACTACTAAAAAGTGACACTATGCCAATAAAATGGACAACCTGGAAGAAACTGGCAAATTCTCAGAAAGGTATAACCTTCCAAGACTGAACCAGGAAGAAATAGAATATATGAACAGACCAGTCACAAGTAATGAAATTGAAACTGTGATTTAAAATCTTCCAACAAACAAAAGCCCAGGACCAGATGGCTTCACAGACGAATTCTATCAAACATTTAGAGCAGAGCTAACACCCATCCTTCTCAAACTCTTCCAAAAAATTTCAGAGGAAGGAACACTCCCAAACTCATTCTACGAGGCCACCATCACCCTGATACCAAAACCAGACAAAGATACTACAAAAAAAGAAAATTACAGACCAATATCCCTGATGAATATAGATGCAAAAAACCTCAACAAAATACTAGCAAACAGAATCCGACAACACATTAAAAGGATCATACACCATGATCAAGTGGGATTTATCCCAGGGATGCAAGGATTCTTCAATATATGCAAATAAATCAATGTGATATACCATATTAACAAATTGAAGAATAAAAACCATATGATCATCTCAATAGAGGCAGAAAAAGCTTTTGACAAAATTCAACACCCATTTATGATAAAAACTCTACAGAAGGTTTTCCCTGGTGGCGCAGTGGTTGAGAGTCTGCCTGCTGATGCAGGGGACACGGGTTCGTGCCCCGGTCTGGGAAGATCCCACATGCTGCGGAGCAGCTGGGCCCGTGAGCCATGACCACTGAGCCTGCGTGTCCAGAGTCCGTGCTCCACAATGGGAGAGGCCACAACAGTGAGAAGCCCATGTACCGAGAAAAAAAAAACAAACAAAAAACTCTCCAGAAAGTGGGCATAGAGGGAACCTACCTCAACATAACAAAGGCCATATATGACAAACCCATAGCAAACATCATTCTCAATGGCGAAAAACTGAAAGCATTTCCTCTAAGATCAGGAACAAGACAAGGATGTCCATTCTCACCACTCTTATTCAACATAGTTTTGGAAGTCCTAGCCATGGCAATCAGAGAAGAAAAAGAAATAAAAAGAATACAAATTGGAAAAGAAGTAAAACTGTCACTGTTTGCAGATGACATGATCCTATACATAGAGGCTCCTAAAGATGCCACCAGAAAACTACTAGAGCTAATCAATGAATCTGGTAAAGTTGCAGGCTACAAAATTAATGTACAGAAATCTCTTGCATTCCTATACACTAACAATGAAAGATCAGAAAGAGAAATTAAGGAAGAAATCTCATTCACCATTGCAACAAAAAGAAGAACATACCTAATAATAAACCTACTTAAGGAGGTAAAAAAAAGAAAAGAAAAGAAAAATACAGTAAAGAAAAGAATAAAACTTGACTGAATATACAATCTCAAGAAATCACATAATGCAAAATGAAAAAGTATAGCAATATAATAACAATTAGATTTGGTATGAAGAAAAGAAAATACCATATAGGCATAAAGAAGAAAATAGATTTGAGGAAGAAATTTGAGGAAGAAATAGAAATTGAGAAAGAAAATAGAACAAATGAAGTTAAATAAATAAGAAAAAAAGAATTAGATGATATTTACAAGGATTTAATAGTTCCTCTTTCTTTCTTTTTTTGTTACTTTTTATTTGTCTAGATTTATTGCACTATGATCAGAGAATACAGTCCTCTGTCTTTCAGAAATTTTTATAAATTTTTTTTCACTTAATGTACAGTCCAATTTTATAGATGTTCTTCAGCACTGAAAAATGACAATATATGTTTGTAGGGTACAAATCAATCTTCTAATATTTTGTATATTTTAAATTCTTTTTTTCTCTACTCTAAATTAAATCTTCTCATTTATATTTCTGCCAATTTCTTCTTTTATTCAAATAGCTTTTACCTAAAATACTATAATACACATGTAGATAATATTTTGTAAAGAATCATGGGTTAAAAGAGGAAATGAAACTTGCAATTATATACTAGTTAGATAGTAACAACAACACTACCCATATCAAAATATGGGTTGAACCCAAAGCTGTTCTCAGAGAAAAATGCATAGTGTTTGATGTATTTACTCTTAAACAAGAAAAGAAATAAAGGAAGGAAGAAAGATAATAAGGAAAGAGGGAAGGAGTGAAGAAAGGAAGAAAGGAAAGAAAGAAAAAAGGAAAGAAGGAAGAAAATGAAATATATCTAAGAACAGATAAAAGTAACAATAGACAACTATATAGGGAAATGGAATGAATAAAGATAATCAGAAATTAGTAAGTTAGAAAATAGTAAGACTATTAGAAATAATTAGGTTTAGGAAACAGAAACCATTCTACTTTCAATAGAAATTTAATACAGTAAATTTGGTACTTACAACATAATTGGTACGTCAGGAGAATCAGTCTTTTGTCTGGGTATTCAGGGATTAATGAAAAAAGATTGTTGAACTGCACTGCCAGTGTTAACTTTGCATCTCAAGAAGATGGAGGTTTAGGAGGCTACAACTGCAGTGATTGAATTCAAGAAGACAATAGCAGACTTTATACAGGAATCAGGAATCTCGGTTCATAAGCTACCCCTGCTACCATTGCTGTTTCTTCTTTGCTCTTCACCACTGGGCTTTGTTCTTGAAGAAAAACTCAATGTCTCTATGATTGGGACAGGCTGCAGCTGCAGCTAGATTAGATGGGACCTAATTTTTACCCAGAACCCTGACTCAAATAGATCTAGAAAATGTGGTTTTCAGATGCTACAGTGTAGAATGCAACGTTTGGAACAGGCTGGAATGGATGCTGCATACCAGTTACATATAACTACCACAGTAGCTAATATTTCCTGAGCAGCAACATCAGGCACTGTTTTAGGCATTGTACATGTCTTAATTGATATGATCTACACAATATCCCTATAAGTTTGGTACAACTATTAACCTCTAGTTTACAGGCAAGAACAATGCATATAGAGATCAAGTAACTTACTCCAAGTCTTATGGTAAAGGGCTGAGTCAGGATACAAATACAGTTAATCTCTGACTCTAGAAGTTGTACTCTGAACTGTGACATACAACACTTGTTTTCTGTTCTTTCTTTTATAAAGATGAATAAAAATTTAGAACTTTCATCAAAGTTAATAGAGAAAAAAAACTAGGAAACTGAATGCATACCATTAGCAATTAGTGATTCTACCACTGAGCAAAGGAGATGACAAATGCTCCATCATGGTACCAATGGTACGTACCTTGATGGTATTAAATTTGTCAATCTTAATGAAATAGATATTTCTGAGAAACTATAATAGTCCAAAACGGATGCAAAAATGAATTTGGAAACCTGATTGTATCAATAGCCATGGTGAAAAGCAGCCACTCCCCAAAAAAGTATAAGACTGAGTTTAATAAACCACTACTGTAAAATCCTCAAGGAACAGAGAATTCTATATCATGCCTTTTATAAAATTTCTGAGCTACATTATCAGGTATAATGAAAATGTCACGTTGTTTACCTGTAGTTTAACTTAACCACAATGAAAATAAGCACATTATTTCAGGGCCGCTATTACAGAGGAAAAATCACCATTGTCAGGTAAACATAATTCCCTTCGTTCTTTTCCCCCTTCCCCTCCCCTCCTTGGCACAGCATTTACCTTCAAAGGGCTTAAGCATAGTCATAATACGGTGGTGTGAGCGGCCTCCAGCTCTTGACTTGGCCTCTGCCGGGTGGTTCAATTCCCAGTTATAGCAGTCTCTCATTGTCATCTGCTGGGTCCTGGTTGGCCTTATCTGGTTTCCTGTCACGTAATTCTAGTACTGTCTTCGGCTTAATTCCCTCTCTCATCCGTGAGACCTCTCCAGTCTTCACAGCATTCAAACTACCAAGGAAGAAAAACATTTGGCTGCTCTCTCATTCCTTCTTAGGATGTAAAGGGCTCTCTTAGGATGTAAAGGGCATCTTCTTAGGATGTTAAGTGAGTCTGTCTCACTTCGGGCCTCCTAGACATTGGGCAGAGGTCTTACCTAGCTATCTCATACTATGTAGGGCTGAGGAACTCTTTTGTGCTTAGTGTCTTTCAGGTGCAACCAGACCTGAAGCTTTGTTTGTTCTTTTTCATATTCCTTTAAATGCATATGTAATTGTTTATTTTAGAATTTTCTTATTTCTTGAGGTAGGCCTCTATTGTTATGAATTTCCTTCTTAGAGCTACTTTTGCTGCCTCCCACAGATTTTGGACAGTTGTGTTTCCATTTTCATTAGTCTCAAGGTATTTTAAAATTTACTCTTTGATATCTTCATCAACCCAATAACAATACATTGATTGATTAGTAGCATGTTGCTTAGTCTCCACGTGTCTGTGTTTTTTCCAGTTTTCTTCTTGTAGTTGATTTCTGGTTAATACCATTGTGGTTGGAAAAGATGCTTGATATGATTTCAGTCTTTTTAAATTTATTGAGACTAGTTTTGTAGTCTAACATGTAATCTGTCCTAGAGAATGTTCCATGTGCACTTGAGAAGAATGTGTATTCTGCTGTTTTTAGGTGGAGAGTTCTGTATATATCTATTAAATCTATCCAACTCTAATGTGTTGTTTAAAGCCAGTGTTTCCATATTGATTTTCTGTCTGGGTAATCTATCCATGGATGTAAATGCAGTATTAAAATCCCCTACTATTGGGACTTACCTGGTGGTGCAGTGGATAGGACTCTGCCTCCCAATGCAGGGGGCCTGGGTTTGATCCCTGGTCAGGGAACTAGATCCCACATGCATGCCGCAACTGAGTTCAGATGCCATAACTAAGGAGACTGTCTCCTGCAACCAAAGAGCTCACATGTTGCAACTAAGAGCCAGCGCAACCAAAATAAATACATAAATAAATATTTTAAAAAAGGAACCAATATATACGAAGTTTTAAATATTGAAAAAAAATTCCCTACCATTATTGTGTTGCAGTCCCCTATTTCTGTTACTATTTGCTTTGCACAGTTGGGTGCTCCTATGTTGGGTGCATAAATGTTTACAATTGTTATATCCTTTTGTTGGATTGACCCCTTTATCATTATGTAATGTCCTTCTTTGTCTTTTGTTACAGTCCTTGTTTTAAGGTCTATTTTGTGTGATCTGCATGTTGCTACTCAGCTTTCTTTTCTTTTCCATGTGCATGGAATATATTTTTCCATCCTTTCACTTTCAGTCTATGTGTGTCTTTAGATCTGAGGTGAGTCTCTTGTATGCGACGTATAGATGGGTCTTATTTTTTTTTTAATCCATTCAATTATCCTATGTCTTTTTTGTGTGTGTGTGGTACACGGGCCTCTCACTGCTGTGGCCTCTCCCGTTGAGGAGTACAGGCTCTGGACGCGCAGGCCCAGCGGCCATGGCCCACGGGCCCAGCTGCTCCACCGCACATAGGATCCTCCCGGACCGGGGCACGAACCCGCATCCCCTGCATCGGCAGGCGGAGTCTCAACCACTACACCACCAGGAAAGCCCTATCCTATGTCTTTTGATTGAAGCATTCAGTCCATTTATTGATACATTTAAAGTAATTATTGATAGGTATGTACTATTGCCATTTTGTTTTTTTTTTTAATTTTATTTATTTAGTAAAATTTTTATTGGCATATAGTTGATTTTGTTAATTGTTTTCTGATTCTTTTTGTACTTCTCTGTTTCTGTCTTCTTCTCTTGTTTTTTTCTCTTGTGTTCTGATGTGTTCCTTTAGTGTTTTGTTTAGATTCTTTTTATTTTTTGTGTGCCCATTGGAGTTTTTTGGTTATCATGAGGTTCATATATACCGACCTGCAAATATAGCCATCTATTTTAAGCTGATAGTCATGTAATTTCAAATACATTCTAAAAGCACTGCATTTTCAGTCCTTCTACCCAATTTTATGTTTTTGTGGTCATATTTTACATATTTTCATTTTGTGTATACCTTAAATACTTATTGTAGTTATAATTGATTGTTGTACTGCTTTTGTCTTTTAACTTTCATACTAGCTTTCTAAGTGATTGATTCACTGCCTGCCCTTATATTTGTCTTTGCCAGTGAGATTCTTTTGTTTCATATGTTTTTGTATTCCTAGTTGTGGCCTTTCCTTTTCTGCTTAAAGAAGACTCTCTAAGAAGCTGCCTGCCAATGCAGGGGACATGGGTTTGAGCCCTGGTCTTGGAATATCCCACATGCCGTGGAGCAACTAAGCCTGTGTGCCACAACTACTGAGCCTGCGTTCTAGAGCCCACGAGCCGCAACTACTGAGCCCACGTGCCACAGCTACTGAAGCCCACACACCTAGAGCCTGTGCTCTGCAACAAGAGAAGCCACTGCAATGAGAAGCCTGCACACTGCCACAAAGAGTAGCCCCTGATCACTGCAACTAGAGAAAGCCCACATGCAGCAATGAAGACCCAAGGCAGCCAAAAAAAAAAAAAAAAATACTCTAACATTTCTTGTAAGGCTCGTTTAGTGGTGATTAACTCCTTTAGTTTTTGCTTATCTGGGAAACTCTTTATCTCTCCTTCAATTCTGAATGGTAACCTTGCTAGATGGAGTATTATAGCTTGTAAGTTTTTTCCTTTCAGCACATTAAATATATCATGCCACTCCATTCTGGCCTGTAAAGTTTCTGCTGAGCTATCAGCTGATAGTCTTATGGGGTTTCCCTTGTATACGATTAGTTGTTTTTGTCTTGCTGCCTCTAAGAGTCTCTCTTTATCTTTAACTTTTGCCATTGTAATTATAATATGTCTTGGTGTGGATATCTTTGGGTCCATCTTGTTTGGTACTCTCTGCACTTCCTAGACCTGGATGTCTGGTTATTTTTTCCTCCAAATGAGGGAAGGTTTTATTTCTTCATATAAGTTCTGTGACTTTTTCTCTTCCTCTTCTCCTACTGGAACCCTTACAATATGAATGTTAGTATACTTGATGTCATCTCAGAGGTCCCTTAAGCTCTCCTCACTTACAAAAATTCTTTCTTTTTGCTATTCTGATTGGGTGATTTCCACTATTCTATCTTCCAGATTGCTTGTCCATTCTTCTGTATGATCTAAAATGCTGTTGATTCTCTGTAGTGTATTTTTTAATTAAGTCACAGTATTTTTCAACGCTGGTTGGTTCTCTCTTACATTTTCTAAGTCTTTGTTGACATTCTCACTGAGTTCCTCCATTCTTCTCCTGAGTTTGTTAAACATCCTTATGACCTTTTCTTTGGATTTAGTTTCCATGAATTAGGTGAAAAAATTACTTCTACTGGTCTTGAAAAAGTGGCCTTGTGTGGGAGACTGCTTTGTAGAGACTATGTAGACTGCTTTGGCAGATTGATTGGAGCTAGAAGTGTGGTTTGGGGGCAGTCCCTGGGGAGTGCCACACTGAGGCAACATTGGCAGGATGGCTGGTGCTGGCATGGGCCTGGAACAGTCCTGGTGGGAAGTCAAACAATGGTGCTCACTGGCACCTTTTACCCTGGAGAGAGCTCCAGCAGTTCCCTGCCCGTTTGGCAGAAAACTTAGGGTTAGTAAATGCATTTCCTTCCTGCATTTCTAGGTGCCCTTTTAACTGCTCGGTTTTTTTTTTTTTTTTTTTTTTTTTTTTTTTTTTTTGCTGTGTCCCAGGTTGGCGAGTCTGCTCCCAGCTTCTGTCCAACACAGGGGGAATCAAGATGGCAAACGGCTGAAATGCTCCAACGAGAGGGTAAAGGAAGTGAGGGAAAGGAAGTTCCCACCTGTGCACAGCTCCTACACCCTGGGGCTGGAAGAAGGCAGACCTTGGTTGTAAAGTGCTGTAGCCGCCAGCAGGGCTGGGCCCTGGGCAAGCTTGCAAGAATGCAGGCCAGGCAAGGGCACAGGAGCTAGGCATTCCTGACCAGCACATGCCCTGCCATGCTCCTCGGAGGGATAGCTGGGAAAGGGGGACTGGTAACTCCGCCATCAGCCACCGGTCACCTCTTGTCCACATACAAAGCAACACCCAACCAGCACTGCGGGACGGCCCTGCTCACAGCTGAAGGTTCCGGGCCACGGGAGTTTATTGATGTTATGGCCCCAGCCTAGGTTCCTCAATGCAAGCCACACCTGGAGCCTGGGGGTTTCTTGCTGGGGCAGGGGGTGTTTATGCCTACCACCCCCCAGGCTCACACCTCAAAGAGGATCACAGGGAAATCCACGTGGATGCGGGGTGGGGTGGGGGGCGGGTGGTGGATCCAGCTTCACGATGCCCTGAGGAATCAGGTTCTCATGCACTTGCCTCTGCTTGGCCTGCTTCTGCCCGTTCTTGGTGACGACTGTCTCCTCATAGAGCTCGTGAGCCAGATCCCCATCCTCGTCCTAGAACATGGAGCCACAGCACTCCATGATAGAATACGAAGGGGGGCATGACTCAGCCTTGCGGTCACATCAAAGCTTGCTCAGCAACAGAGCCTCCAGGCCGCCGCCCTCCGCCGCCAAGGCGAAGGGCCGCAGGCCCCGAGCTTTCGAGCCGTGGGTGCCCATGTCAGGGCCGCCGGCGCACGGCAGGCCCCGCGGCAGCTTCGCTCTCACAGGGCCTATGCTCGTAGGTGCCGCCGCCTCCGCCACCTTCCACAGGCTCCCAAAAAGTTTTTTTAACAATCGAGAATAATATTTAAAATAGAGATTTACATCCACTGTCATTATTCATGAATATCACATGAGGTGTATATTTTCCCTTGATACACTGGTTAATGATCAGCAAGCCATTTTATCACTAAGTATCTAGAACATGAAGACAAATTCTATAACTCTTCATCAATGTTTGAAGTTATACTCAATCCAGAACTTTATAAAACTTTGCTAAAAATTAATAAAAACATTGAGAGCCTCCTTTAGCATTTCTTATATAATTGCAAAGGCAACAAGCAGTTGTTCACGCTGTTACAGTAAAATGCCTGAAAGAATCCACCAAACCAACAGGCACTCCTTTTACATAAAGAATTATCAGGAGATGCAGAGTGAACATTGCTGAAGATATGAAAAAAGTTACTACAAATTACACAGTAAAGGAGGATATGATATATAGTAAAATACCAATATTTCTCCAAAGTTTAAGCTTGTGGCATTTGCTAGGTTCTATTTCAATAATTAAATCTACAAAAAAGTTCTACTTTTTGTGTAAGTCACCAGGTAACTTTATCCATAAATCCTTTAATATGTACCACCAAAAAATAAGGATTTGTTTCTGACATAAAGACACTGTTAACGTCATATTAAGTTCAATTAACATATTTTCTTCATATCATTTAATATGTAGTCCACATTTAAGTTTCTCCAATTGCATAAAAAATGTCTTTTTTTCATGGATGATTTATTTGATTCAGGAAACACACGAGGTTCACAGTTATTATCACACTTATTATATTATTTGCTCTATTTTAATCTAGAACAGTCTCACCTCCATTTTTCCCCTTGCCATTGATTTATTGGAGAAACTGGGTCATTTGTCTCAGGTCTTGAGGAATGATTAATATTCTGCATTTGTCTGCTTATTTCCTGTGGTATTGCTTCCTTATGGTATTGTTTAACTTGTCTCTATCTCCTATATTTCTTAAATTTGAAGTTCGTTTGAAAGCTTTGATTAGATTTAGACTGAATTTGTTGACAAGACTACTTATGCTGTTTACTCCATATTGCATCATACTTAAAGGCTCATAGTAAGTGGCTGACCAACTTTTAGTGATGCTTAAGTTGGATCATTGGTTTTGGTGGTGGCAAGTTGATCCTTCCATTTTTAAGGTCTGTCAGAAAAAACTGATAGTTTTTTCTCTTAATGGTTTTTTCCCATTCTACCATTTCTTTTACATTTACTTTCTGCAATTTTTCTCTAAGTAACTTTCCTTCATCAACTAGGGCTATTTTAAATAAATTACACAGGACTGATGAGATAAAAGCTTATTTCTTTCTCTATAATTGTCATTTTCAAAATAAAAAGTCAGTGCTCTAACTACCTCTAATGATTTCTGATGAGTTCTTGTTAATTTTTGTTTTTGCTCTCTCGTTCTCTTTTGGAATATCATTATGACTCATACATTTTTATACAATTATTTTCAGTGAATTGAAATGATTATTTTTATGCTCAGATTATTCCGTCTTTGGCCAAGCTGGCTCTTATGTCCTTTTGACATAACCCTATTATAGTTTGGTGGTTTCTTTGATTTTTGGCACAAGATATCTAAGGCTCATCTTATAAATTTCCTGAACTGAACCTGAATCTGGCCATTTCTGTAAGGACCCCTAGTTTTTTTTTTTATTGGTGAATGATATTTAGAGCTCACAACCTGACACTAGGTGTGGTCACTGATTTTAGACCTTTTCAGTAGACAGAGCTAACTTCTTATCATAGAAATATTTAAACATAGCTAAAAGTCGAGAGAGTAGCATAAGAAATCCCTCTTGTGCCATCATCCAACTTCAGCAGATATCAATATTTTGCTCACTTGGTTTTATCTATTTCCAACACTTTCTATAAAAAGCCCTTGAACATCTATGATAGAAAAATGAGCAAGGGACAAGAAGTAGAACTCCATAACTGAGGAACCACAAATGGAAATCAAAAATAAACAAATAGGACTACATCAAACTATAAAGCTTTTGCACAGTGAAGGAAACCCTCAACAAAATGAAAAGGCAACCTACTGAATGCGAGAAGATATTGGCAAATGGTATAGACAATAAAGGATTAATATCCAAATTATATGAATAACTCATACAACTCAATATCAAAAACCCCAAACAATCTGGTTAAAAAATGGGCCAAGAATCTGAATAGATATTTCTCCAAAGAAGACATTCAGATGCCCTGCAGACACATGAAAAGATGTTCAACATCACTAATCATCAGGGAAATGCAACTCAAAACCACAATGAGATATTGCTGCATACCTGTCAGAATGGCTATCATCAAAGAGACAACAAATAACAAGTGTTGGCGAGAATGTGGAGAAAAGGCAACCCTCATGCACTGTTGGTGGGAATGTAAATTGGAGCAGCCCCTATGGAAAATTGTGGGAGGGTCCTCAAAAATTTAGAAATAGAACTACCATATGATCTAGCAATTCCAGTTCTGCGTAGTTACCCAAAGAAAACAAGAATACTAGTTTGAAAAGATATATTCACCTTTATATTCAGTGCAGCACTGCTTACAATAGCCAAGATATGGGAGTAACCTAAGTGTCCATCAACAGATATGGTATATGTATGTACACACAATGGAATATTACTCAACTGTAAAAAAGAATGAAATCTTGCCATTTAGGACAACATGAATGGACCTAGAAGGTATTATGCTAAGTGAAATAAGTCAGACAGAGAAAGACAAATACCATATGGTTTCACTTATATATGGAATCTAAACAATAAAGCAAATGAACAAACAAAACAAAACAGAAACAGAGTTACAGATACAGAGAGCAAACTGGTGGTTGCCAGAGGGGGGGGGGGTGCAGGTTTGGGTGAAAGGGATTAAGAGGTACAAACTTACAGTTGTAAAATAAATAAGTCACAGGGATGCAATACATAGCATAAGGAATATAGTCAATAATACTGTAATAATTTTGTATGATGACAGATGGTTATTAGACATTATGGTGATCACTTTGCAATGTATTTAAATGTTGAATCACTATGTTGTATACCTGAAAGTAACATAATATTGTACATCAACTATACTTCAAAAAAAGAAAGAAAGATAAATTACCATATGGAAAATTATAGGCTCTGCATTTTATGGATTTATTGAAAACATTAACATATTTACCATTTATACATTTTAATCTAATTTGCTTTTGTAATTCTTAATGTGAGATTAAGGGATAAGGAGATTTGGAGGAAGATGTGATTGGTATTGAAATCAGATATCCATGTAGCAGGACTTTCCTGGTGGTCCAGTGGTAAAGAGTCCACCTTACAATGCAGCGGACACAGGTTCGATCCCTGGTCAGGGAACTAAGATCCCACATGCTGTGGGGCAATTAAGCCTGCACGCCACAACTACTGAGCTCGCGTGCCTCAACTAGAGAGCTTGAGTGCTGCAAACTACAGAGTCCATGTGCTCTGGAACCCGCTCACCACAACTACAGAGCCCACGCACCCTGGAGCCTGTGCACCACAACCAGAGAGACAAAACCTGCACACCACAATAAGAGAGAAGCCCGTGCCTCAACGAAAAGCCCATGTGCCACAACGAAAGATCCTGCATGCCTCAACAAAGATCTGGCGTGCCACAACTAAGGCCTGATGCAGCCAAAAATAAATAAAAAATAAATCTTTAAAAACATATTCAGCATTAAAAAGAAAAGATATCAGTGTGGCATTTGTGCTTTGATTTTTCTAACATACAGAGGGGAAAATTCTCAAGGAATGAGACTTGTCATGAGAAGGCTTCAAACTTGATTACCATATGCACAAAACAACCACATTGTTTTGCCTAATCTGCATGAAACCTCCCACAGTGGTAATAATATGAGCCTCTTAACTGAAATAGTGTGTTATATTTTTGGCAAGGAAACAGCAAGACAAAAAAAAAAAAAAAAAAACAAAGCAATTAGAATACGAATTAAAATATAGAAAAGTCATTTGAAAAAATAGCTGTTAACACTTCTCAATTTCAGTAGCAATTCTGCCTCTGAGGCAATATAAATCATGTATTAGACTTTCAGCCTCCTCAATAAATTCTTTATCGGCACCACAAATTTAGAACATATAAAAATATCAGCACCATTATCCCGTGTTAACCAGCATAGCTTGGTTCAGCTCTCACAACTGTAGTTCTGTAAAAGCAGATTTAGAGAATCACCAGAACAAATTAGCAATGTTGTTTAATAGAAGACATTATTAAGGTATAAAATATATTTTGTTAGGGAATAGTTACTTATAATTGGCAAACAATAATTTGTTTGCAGGCTTTCAATTTTGGATAGTCCAATTTGTCTAAAATCATCTTTCTTTAGTATTTCCTTTTGTCAATTTCATTTTCCTTATTCTATTATTTAGTCTTAACATAGCATTATCTCTGATTTGTTCCAGTGTTATTAAATGTCTACAATTTGCTAGGTGCTGGATAGGAAAAGGAAGGGATAAGAAGATAAGCTATTTTTCTACATTTGTAACATAAATACAGAAAAATTGCTAAAATGTAAGTAGTGCTTTTAGAAATAATGTAAGTGACTAATAATTTAGAAATAATCCATCAACATTTTTCTAGTTCATTAGATCTGTAATTTTAATGTAAATGTTTAGAATTTATTCTCATCATAATGTAAAAGCATGTTCTTTTATCTATAGAAAAAGTATCACAAATTATTTATTATATTTTAAGACAAAGTGTGTGACAGTTGAATAAAAAAAAGTTTATTAACTTTTTAAATTAAATCAAAATTATAATTCAAATGAACTTTGGAAAACACTAACTCGTTTGATTGGTTATTTTAATCGAGCCTCTACAATAACCATTGCACTTTAATATTCAAAATTGACAGTCATTCTCTCATGTCACACAGTAGTATAAGTACAGAGACTATTCCTCAATACCTTCTGCAGAAACTATGACCCTACTAATGCGAAAGGGCAAGGCTGTTGATGACCAGACAGCAGGTAGCAGGGAGTCAGGCTGCCCTCTTTTTGAATGCTACCTCTCTTCTGACTATTGTATTGTGTTCCATGGTGTGGGAGGAGGTCAGCGGGAGGACGTAACTGCCGGTTGACCTGTGAACTGGACCTGGGCAGTGGAAGTCTGCCTACCGTTCCCACAGTGGGAGCCGTTTTCAAGGATGCAGCCTTGAGAGAGCAATGTGTTGCCAAGATCTTCTGGACAGAATATGTGACTGAACCCCGTTAAGGCCTCTATAAAAACTCAAGATTCTGGCGGGCAGGTGTGAAGATGTACTGGTCTAGCAGCCGCCCAAGATAAGCCTCGTATGTAATTCCCTAGCTTATTAAGCTCGCCACCTACCTGGCACGGCTGCGGCTTTCTTCGGTTTCTCCCCTACCTCCGTGAACAGGGGCCAGTTTCAGATTTCACCTGGGAAGCTCCTGAGGGTGCCAACCAACAACGGAAGGGTCTGTTTCATTCTTTTTTGTTGTTGTTGGGGGTAGGAGTTTATTAATTAATTTATTTTTTGCTGTGTTGGGTCTTCGTTTCTGTGTGAGGGCTTTCTCTAGTTGCGGTGAGCGGGGGCCACTCTTCATCGTGGTGCACGGGCCTCTTAACTATCGCGGCCTCTCTTGTTGAGGAGCACAGGCTCCAGATTCGCAGGCTCAGTAGTTGTGGCTCACGGGCCCAGTTGCTCCGTGTTATGTGTGATCTTCCCAGACCAGGGCTCGAACCCGTGTCCCCTGCATTGGCAGGCAGATTCTCAACCACTGTGCCACCAGGGAAGCCCTGTCTCATTCTTCTGTCTCTCCTTGCCCTATGTGTTTTGGGCCAGTTTCGAATTTCATCCGGGAGAAGTCCTGAGCTTGTGAACCAACATATGGTAAGACAGTTTTGTTCTATTTTGTTTCAGTTTTTAAGCTGAAATGTTTACCCTAGAGTATAAAATTGGAAGGTGGGAGTTTTAACTTTAAATGTTTGTTCTCGTATGGTCCATGGAAGAGTGATGAAACCTTTTTCTGACCCATTCTCATCTTCATTCCCAATTTGCTCTCCTCTCACTGTCCCCTGCCCTCAGTCCCCTCATCAAGTACTCCCTGGGGAGACTCCAACTCTCTCCATGTGCCAGGAGAATCTTAAGGGGGTCTTGGCCCCAGAGCTTTTCATGCCTCTTATCAGCTCCCCTGTAGCAGATTTCAGCTGCCAAGGGCCTTACTTCTGCTTTGAGACTCCTGGTCTGAAGGGGTAGGAGGGAGGCTGCTCTGCAGAGCTGCAGTGAGTTGGGGGATGTCTGACTTTGTTTCAGGCTCTCCACCAACAATAACTGAGGCTCTTTTCTTCCAGAATTTATCTAAGTACAAATATACTTTACATACCTTAGTTTTCTTCCAAAAACCAATCTATTCCTAATGTGAAGAATATTAATACAACACTAATACACACCCATTAATACAACACTCATGTTAAGCTTCATGAAGTTGTAGTGTTCAAGTAATTAACAAGGAAGCCATTAGACCAAGGTGTCTCTAATGCCTGGGCTGCCTATGTAAACAAACAAAAGCCTAAACCAGAGTCAATTTCTGCAGATGCCTCAAGGTCAAGAAATGGAAACCTGAGAACAACCAATCACAAAGAGCCAACTAGGCTTTCCCAGATAAGGCAGGGTTTAAGCTACAGCCAATCAAATAATTTCCTTGCATTGTTTCTTAATCTGCTCTCTAAAAGCCTTTTCCTGGCTCCTGTTGGGGAGGGCACCTAATCATTTTCAGTTTGGTGCTGCCTGATTTGAATCACTGTATGCTCAAAGAAACTTTTAAAGAGTTTAATTTACCTTAGTTTATCTTTTAACTATAGTATGTTATTATTTTTAATAGTGTGCAATTATTATTGTGTTAAAGGAACACAGAGGTGATGGATTATTTATGTTGGTATTTAATAGTGTTGGATTGGGTCAGCAATAATACCAATGCTTTAAACCTGGGTGCAGTTTTCCTCCTAGTAGCATGTGACGAATTTCAGTTCACCTCCCAAGACAGAAACCTGGGAGTCAAGGCTCTTTTCTTGTCCAGTCTAATTTGCCATCATGCCCAGTTAATCCCACTTCACTGTTATCTCTTGACTCTGTTTTCTTTTCCCCAGCCCCTTTCTTATACTATAGGACTGCAGGATAAATTATAAACTTTGAATACAAGGCACTTTATCATCTGACCCTTGCCTACCTACTTTGTGGCCTCATTTGTAGCTACTACTCATTTGTGGTCATAAAAATACAGCACTCATGTTTCCTTCCACAGGAAGCATAATTGACTGATGGCCCCAGCTGCTGTCCTTCTGGATTCACTCTTGTGTTCATGTAAAGGCCATGTTTCCCAAAGCCTTCTCTCAGCCAAAGTCTGAGTAGCACGGGGATTCGTTCTAATGTGTACCCATTCTTATAGTTACAGGAGTCCTTGAATAGGTGACTTTGGCCAGAGGACTCCCCTGAGTTCTGCCTGGTGGAGACTTAGAACTGTGCCACATCTGAGACCCTGCCTATACAATCCTTCTCCATCCTCTCTCTCACAGGGCAGATGTGCATCATGATTTGAAGGCTTTTCCTACCTCCACAAGCTCCTTCTCCTTCACAGGGTTTTCCCCCAATAAATCTTTTGTGCATCTAATCCCATCTTGGCATTTTCTGTTTGGAGGACCCAAACTAACAAAAGTGGTGCCAGGAATGATTTGAAGAAAACTACAGGGACAAGAGGGGCTTTATAGCCAAGGAGCAAGGTGGGGGTCAGTGTATGGAAAATTACTAAGAAGAAACATCAGGAGTAAGGAAGGATTCTGGTTAAACTGATTTGACAGGATTCTTGCTGAAGACAGGCTAGGGTGATTAGATATCACCTGGAGGATGGTGAGAAATGAGGAATTTGATCAGATACGGAGGGTGGAGGATTCTGTCTAAACTGACTTAATGGATTCTTGCTGAACTGGGTGTGCAGGCCCAGCCAGGATGGACACTGAAGCCCAAGGTCAAAGCCTAATTGAGAAGGGGGCTTAGAAGAGCCTGACTAAAGTTTGGCCAAATAGAGAGTTTTTGTCCAACATATGTACTGCTACCTTTTTACTGCTAACCTGAATAGGAAATATTAATCTTGTGTAGAATGCAGGGTCCAGAGAAAATCACACTATGATTTTATTCAGAGACATTAGCATTAAGTGGATCTTAAAGGCAATCTTAAGGGGAAAAGAAACTGTTATAGGAAATCCACATGCATTTTTTTTGAAGGAGGTATAAGAAGGAGAAACAATAAACCAGTTATATCTTCAATACCTTAATCACCGAGGAAGCAGTGGATAAGTATTTTCAGAACCAGTAAAGGCTCCACTTTATTCTAGGAAAATGAATTATGGTGCTTGCTGCATTCACAACCCTTGCACAACTCTACCCATCTCCCTCACCCCCATACTCACAGCATATACGAAAAAGATAAGCCAAAACAGTCATATAATATAAAATAGCACCCTTGGCTACAGGTATTGGATTAGGAGCACTTGATCTAATGGCAGCCAGTGCATAGATATGTCTGTAATCTATGACATGCATGACTTAGCATGAAATGATGATCTGGGCCAATCATATTCTTACTCCCACATATATGACTGAGAAAAGAGAGAATCAGACAGTTAATAGTGAGTTTGAAGCCAAAGATGCATAGAGAGAAGCTCTTGAGATAGATTTGGGGCTACATATGAGGGATTAGATTTAGGTCTATGAAAAGTCAGGGCAATCTGAGTTATAAGCAGAAGCTTCAGGTGGAGAAAAGTTCCAGAATAAAGAGAGGAAAGAACTGGGCTAGTTGGTATAGTAGATTAAAGATGGTTGCAGATTCTTTGACACTTTGTCAAAGGTGAGGCAGACTTTTTTTTTTTTTTTTTGAACACTTGACCACTGCTTAAAATACAGTGGGAGTGATCCTGTGCCACTTTGGAATCTCAAGAGATTGTTAGCTTCCAATTCCCATTTCTTCGAATACTTACTCTGGGAAATAAGCAACATGCTATGCCACCAAAAGGCTCATGGAGAGGCCTATGTAGAGAACTAAGGTCCCTGATCAATAGCCTGGGGTGAGCTCCCAGCCAACAGTAGCACCAGTTTGCCAGGCATGTGAGTAAGCCATGATAGAAGTGGATCCTCCAGGTGTAGTTGAGCTGCCCCTACCGATACCATGTGGACCAGGAGAGAGCTATCCACGACCAGCTCTGCCCAGATTGTGGGTTCATGAGCAGAATAAATGACTGATGTTGGTATTTTTACTTATTATTTTTAATTGTGGTGAAATACACATAACATGAAAGTTATCATCTTAACCATTTTTAAGTATACAGTTCAACGTTATTACATGTATTCATGTTGTTGTGCAGCCATAATCACCATTCATCTCCAGAACTCTTTTCATTGTACAAAACTGAAACTCTATACCCAGTGAACAACAACTCCCCATTCTTCTTTTCCCTCAGTGCTGACAACCACCATTCTACTTTCTGTCTCTATTAATTTGACTCTTCTAGGAACCTCATATAAGTGCAATAACACAGTATTTGTCTTTTTGTGACTGGCTTATTTCACTTAGCATAATGTCCTCAAGGTTCATCCATGTTGTAGCATGTGTCAGAATTTCGTTTGTTTTCAAGGCTGTATTAAATTCCATTATATATGTATATCACATGTTGTTTATTCATTCTTCTGTTGATAGACACTTGGGTTGCTTTCACCTTTTGGTTATCGTGAATAATGCTGCTATGAACATGAATGTATTAATATCTGTTTGAGCCTCTGTTTTCAGTTACTTTGGATATATATTCAGAAGTGGAATTGCTCACTGCCATTTGTTTCTGAAAAGTGAAAATAAATTAAACTAAGGAGTACCATTCTACTTGTTATGAGTGAACCAAACTGGTCAAAAGAAAGAAATTCCTTTAGTATAGGATACATAGCAAACAAATCATTAAACATACAAATATAAATTTTCTAGATAAAAAATTTGACAAGGTATGGCAAATTAAATGTTTTTACGGGATATTATGGTGCCTTGTTCTACAAATTAAAGTTCTTAGTCAACAGGTATGGTCAAAACAAGACAACTTTTTCCAAAGCCATTCAAAAGTTTATGAATTCCTATAAGTACAGATGTTCCAGAGCTTTATAATATTATAAATATATTTTCACAAATGAGTTTATTTTTAGATAATTTTTCACTTAAAAAGACATACTTTATTTTGTCTCTGACTTGTATTAGTCTTTGGATTTTTTTGTGATTGTCCTAAGATTCACAGGTTAACAGAGCCATTGATTTTAACCATTAGCTTCAAGCTCCTATTTTATCTAACGTCTCATCAATAGTAAAATCTCTACCTCCCATGTGCCTATATTACTACCTTCATAAACTCTCTGAAAGGGGAAATTAAGAGCATTGAAATAACTCGAAGATAGCAAGGATCTCAACCATTAAGACAGAAAATTGTCATAGCTAACCATTTCCTGAATATTTGAGTTAGAAGTGTGAACGATCATGAAGAGTGTTGATATGTGAAGGGGTTTAATGTGTGTGTATGTTACACGTGTTTTTGTGCATCACTTAGACTGTCGGAGCTCAGAGAAATCTTGACCCCAGCTGCCAAATATTAGCATCACCTGGGGAGCTTTTATTTTTTTTTGGTTAATTAATTTATTTTTGGCAGCATTGAGTCTTCATTGCTGCGCACGGGCTTTCTCTAGTTGCAGTGAGCGGGGGCTACTCTTTGTTGTGGTGCGTGGGCTTCTCATTGTGGTGGCTTCTCTTGTTGTGGAGCACGGGCTCTAGGCATGCGGGCTTCAGTAGTTGTGGCTCGCGGGCTCTAGAGCGCAGGCTCAGTAGCTGTGGTGCACAGGCTTAGTTGCTCTGTGGCATGTGGAATCTTCCCGGACAAGGGCTTGAACCCGTGTGCAGGAGGTGGAAGATTTTCTGAGCCCGCTGCTGGGGAAAACACCTATCACCCAGGTCAATGAGGTGACAGGTACCCTTCGGGTCAAGGGCTACTTTGACCAGCAGCTCAAAGGCTGGCTCCTGGAGAAGGGCTTCTGAAGCCCAGCTGAGCAGCCTGCATGCCCAGCATCCCCCTGAGACTGGAGTCCCGGGGATCTCAGGAGGAGGGAAGTGGCTGTTGGAGCAGCTAGGAGAAAGGGGTACAGAGACCGGGGCTGAGGGCCTTGGAGCAGGCCTTGTTTGCATAAAGGAGGAAATGGGACTCTGTATAGGTGCCAGCACTGGGGGAGGGCTGTCTAATATTGGAGACCTACCAGGAACAGCCAAGCTAGGGGGGAGCGTTAGTCACCCCCCCCAACTTTGGCGTGTTCCTGCTTTCCCTTCATTGGAGCTCCTTGGACTCAGGTATTCAAACTGTAGAGGTTGTTGACCGCCCCTCTGTTGGAAGCAATAGCCCAGCCTAGTTTACAGGAGGGTAACACAGGGCAGACCCATTGGGCACATTCCTTCCTTGGCCTGCAGACCCCCACTGCTGCAAAACATCACTGAGCCCTTGCTCTAGGTCAGACCCGACTTGGTAGAGGCTACAGAGAACACAACATGACTCAGACGTGGGTCCTGGAAATCTTCAGTTCCAAATGTAGTGCACGTCAGCCCCTCGGCTCATTCCTTTTACCCGTGGAGAGGTAAAAAGGCCAGTCACCTCTATTCCATTCCATATTAGAGTTGGGCCTGACTGGGTTTCCAGCTCCAGGGAATTAAATGGTTAGCTTTAGCTGTTCTGCCCACAAGGGGCTCCTTGAGAGCTCCTAGCAGCCCAGCACAGAGCCATCCTTCCCAGGTTGCTGACCTAGTATCAAGGCTGGACAGGGGTTTTGCAGGCAGGAAGATGCTGACCTTTTGTCCCTGCCATCCTATCCCACCCCAGCTAAGGAACCTTCACACTTGCCCCATCCTTGGGAGTCACAAGGGCCAAAGGCCTGAGTTCGCACCCCACTCAGCAACAAGGTGGCTTAAGACAGGGTTCAGAGCCTGGCTCCCCTACTTGCTCTGAACTAAGGCAGGGTACTTAACCTTTCTGGGGTTCAGTTTCTTCATATGTAAAATGAGTATATCTTCCTAATACCTTAATATTCAATACTGTGACCAAGAACAGTGCTGGCTTGTATAAGTAAACCCTCACTCCTGGAGATTCCAGGCCACTCTCGAGTCTACGGCCTGAATTAAGAAAAAGGAGTGTGGCACACTGATCATATCACACCAGTTCCACAAGTCATTAATGCAAGTGTTTACTTGGCTGTATATACAATTTAAGCTATTAAAATTTGTGCAATATTTACAAATTAAATAATCATCTGAAACTGTCAAAAAAAAAAAAGTTCTCCAGATGATTCTAATGAGCACCCAGAGTAGAGAACAACTGGACAATAGGAAAGAAACTATGTTTGTACATTTTGTACATTTTGCCCAAGGCCAAATACACTGAGTGCTTATTAAACATTAAGGGTTTCTCTATAAGGCTAGGTCATTTAGTAAACAGATGAGGCTTCAATTAGATAGCCAGTCACTCTATTTTATAGGGCTTTCAGTTTTCGAGTTCACATAGATAAGATGAACAGTATCCATGACAATGGCAGATGTGATTCATCCATTCCTTAGCTTTCTGTTTCCTTTAGGACATTCTGTTCCCTCAGATGACATTTGGGGCAGCTCATACACTCTAACAGCCTTCTGGCATAGCTGGTGATTTGAGCTCTTCTTCATCTATGTCTTTTTAACTTTATAATCCTAAGGCTCTACCTAATGTATGGTATCAGTTCACATATGCTTTAAAAAATGACACTATATTTTCATGTTATGCTAAAATATACTGATTGATTAATTTATTCTTGAAGAATTTACTGAATATGTGTTTCATGGTCAATACTTAAAGCTTGATCCTTGCCCTCAAGAATCTTATATTCCAAGTGATGTTAGTACCCTATTTTATACCATCAAATCTATTTTATGATTTAGGTTCTCAAACTTGTATATGGTGCTGTATTAACCAAGGTTCTCCAAGGAAACAGAACCAACAGGATGTGTATATATAGAGAAAGAGACTTACTGTAAGGAATTTGTGCACAGGATTACGGAAGCTGGCAAGTCCAAATCTACAGCGTGGACCAGCAGGCAGAGACCCAGGAGAACTGAAGTTCCAGTTCCAGTCCAAAGGCTGGCAGGATGGAGACCCAGGAGAGCTGTTAGTGCAGATGAAGTCCAAAGGCAATCATCTGGAGAATTCCCTGTTGCCTGGGGAGGCAGGCCTTCAGCTGATTGGATGTAGTCTAATTGGAGGGCAATCTGTTTAAAGTTCACTGATTTAAATGCTAGTACCATCCAAAAACACCCTCCTAGGTAACACATAAAATTATCCGTCACAGGTGCTTAGAGCCAGTGATGATGATGATGATGACAAGGCGTACACTATATTGTGTGCTTTGCATGTGCCAGACACTGTGCTACTCAGTGTACACCTTTTAATCCTCACATCAACCCTACGAGGGAATTACTACTACTATTATCATTGTATAGACAAGGAAATTGAGACTTGTTAACAGTTAAATAACTTGTCCAAGCCACAGTTTGTAAGCCTTGGTTCTACAATTTAAACCCAGGTCTGCCTGGCTCATAGCCCTTGCCCTTAACTACCACAAAGCTCCACAAAGATGTTTTTGGAAGTTTCCTTTCTGCTCTCCTCTGAAGTATACTCTTAAGGGGGAAAAGACATTTTGTTGACCTTACAGAGGAGAATTTTTCATTATTTGCAATGTTTTATTTAATACTAACTTGAAATACTGTAGGCAACAGCATTCTAATGTGTTAAATTCAGAGTGAAGACCTATCACTTTCCACTGGAAAATTTTTATTAAAATTAAGTATGCCTCCGCTTCTTCCTATTAAAATGGAGAGGAGATACTTATCACTAAGGGTTTATAAAGTGCCTTGAGATCCTCAAGTGAGAAATACTTCAAGGGGACGTGTTGCCATGCTGAGTTAAATAATTGAGTCAATTAACTTCATTTCCTCTGATCAATGTAAAATATCAATATTGCTTCTTGGCTCTTCTGACTGAATTGCATAGGTCATATTATGAGCATAAAAGTAATGTTGTTAGTAGAGCTGTGCTGAAAATCTGTTAGAATGGGAAGCATAGTTTTACCCTTCATAAGAATGGAGAAAACTGGCTGAGTCACACAAATTATCTTTCAGTACAATATCTTTCATGTCCCTGGTTCACTTTGCATTAATTTTAACTAATTATTTAGTTAACTGACAATTATTCCTTCAAAAAACTTTTATTAAGTGTTTCTCATGTGACTGGTGGCTAACACCTATTTAGAACTTTATAAAGCAGCTTTACACACAGCTCATTATTCTTGCCCCTGTTCTAAGGTGGAGAGTATTAGTTCTTTTCCCTAGGCACTTATTATTTTTGTCATGTTCCCACTCCTTTTCAAAAGTTAATTTTGTTTTAATACAATTTTACTGATGAAGCTGAAGATCCAGTCTCCCTTCAGAGACAAGTTTATAACTGCTGATGTCCAAAGTGTATGGCTTTCACTGACATCTTCCTGCTTGATCCTCCCATTTCAGTCAGTGAGATTAGTTTTTACCATCTGTAATTCTTTAGCTGAACGAATCAAAGTATATTGGTTCCTGTCATTTCCTTCAAAACGTATCAACGATCAGAGTATCAGATTTTTGGAACATTATTTTTGAGAAAATGTTATAGGATGAGAAGAAAAACCTTATTATGTTTTATATTTGTATTTAAATGAAGGGTTGGACATGAGAGGATCATATTGTAAAGACACATGATAGTATTTGGAAAAGGAATTCAAATATGATCAGCCAATGCTTGCCAAGCCTAGGCCCTTTATGTCGCAAAAATAACAGTAGCTAGAAATGTCAACGACAGGTATAAGGCCCCTTTCTGAACTGGATTTCCCTCTCCTCTTTAACGATAAATATTGTATTCACCATTTCTCACTAATCATACTATGCTTTGCTTTGGAAAAGGCTGTCAATTAACTGCCGAATCATCTCCAATATGCTGGACTATGGATTGTACGTTAACAAGTCATGAGATCATTATGACTGTGGACATAGCAAGGTTTCAGTTAGTTCTTTAATCTAGTAGGTTGACTTCATTTTTATTGATACTTAACATCAGTGTTCCTGGAGCCCTGAGCGTCACTATCTACTTTAGGATTACATAGAGATATCTATCTTTCCATATTTTTCTGCAAATGCAGTGATCATAAACACATTAAAATTAATTCATATGAGCTGAAGGCTTGTAGATCCTCATAGTTTTATTTTATTAAACACTTTAAAGTTAATGAGAAAACCTCCTCCTGACCTTTTGGGGAATATTTTCTATATCCCCCAGCTGAATGGGATTCATCAAAACATTATCAAAAAAAAAAAAATATTATCCAGGCCACATTTTTAGAGTGAAGTTTAATCAGGAGGGTATGAATAAGACAGCACGCTCTTGTCCTCCCTTCTCAGCTTTCTGTATAAAATTGACAAAATAAGATCTGAGACTTGGACTTGATTTTGGAGTGGAAATAAATGAAGCAGACCTTCTGATTCAGGGCTCCTTAGGCCTATCTAGTGAAGAAAAGGGGTTTGTACTTGGTCTAATCTAGAAAATTGGGGTTTAACATTGGAGCCTGTGACAGGACCCAGGCAGTAATAAAGTGACTTTGTTTTGATTCATCATATGCTCATATACCTCCTTTACAACATTGTGGGGAGAGGTAGGTTAAGGAAGGTTTGGGTATTTGTGTGTGTTAGCAAAGACCACCATAATGGATCTTAATTTTATCTTAATGGCATCCAATCAATTAATACTTTAATCTAGCATTTTAATGGACTATCATACCTGGTATAATAACAGAGCCTCAAATTAAGCTCACATGGTCCATTTCCACCCCCAAACTCAAACCAGAGTCTTGAATCTCACTGTTTCAATTCAATGAAAAGTCATACTTGCCTTCTTCAGACAAAAAAGAGGGAATGGGGAAGCATTATGTATTTAGTAGAAGCTTAGAGTAATGGACCAAGCAGTAAACCCGGACTCTAATCTCTGGGGATAGATAAGGGTAGAGGTGATAAGGATATATAACAATTAAATTTAAATACGCTCAGAGAAGATATAGAAGCAAAATATTTGATAACATTTATTGAGTACTTTCTATGTTCTATTTATTCTATTACATCCTTGTTTAACTTTCATCACCACTATGTGACTAGCTAAACTTTACAGATTAGGAAAGTGGGGCTTTGAGATGTTAATATTTCAGAGGTCAAACAAGTAGTTAAGTGATAGCCCCTGATTCTTTCTCTGTTCTGTGTACTCAAGAGCCAGTCTTCCTATTTGCTATGCTATTCTATCTCTATTATATACATCTATCAGTATAGCTTAATTTTTCTAGTTTAAATATTTGGTTCTGTTATGAAACTATTGCTATGCTGGGCCAATGTCCTCCGAAATATTGGCATTCCAATTATACGCTATTCACTAGGACTCTTTGTAAGTGTGGTACTATTTGGATGCTAAACTATTGTGAAAAATAATTAAAATTCTTTTTTCCCCCTACTGAGAAGAAATTTCTACAGTTTTCCTGCTTAAATGTCTGTACAAAACAATTATTCTGTGATTTTTTCTGTATTTTTTTTCTGGAGTACGTGATAGTTCTTAGATACTAACATTTCATTTAATTTGAATCAGAAATAGAGCCAATCTTGAATATAAGGTCTTGTATCTTAAGAGCTTGATTACAAGATCTAAAGCTTAAAGTCTTTCATGTACTCAATTTGGAAAATAGTTCTATATGGCTGGAATAGAGAGTCCATGAGTGTGTAGAGAAATAAAGATGTGGTCAAAAAGGCAGACTGGGGTCCAGTTGTAATATGGCCCACATGCAAGCGTTGTTGGAATAGTGTTGCTTTTAGCTGTTGGACTACCCCACTCTTTGGAATTAGTCTGCACTAGGCATAGTACCTGGCATATAGTAGGTGCTCATTAACCCTTGAAGGAAAACCAACTGGCAATAAAACAAAATTTTAATAGAACATCATTAAGAATCACAGCTGGATTAACGTTTAATATTCTTATTTTTAGTAGCAAAACTAGTTTTGGGAAGAAAACATAAAGGAATATTAGAGAAAGATTAACTTTAAATTGGATAATACTATGAGGAAGAACAAGGTTTCTGGAATAACATTGAATGCAACGCCTACTGCACAGGGAGAGGCTCAAGAAATGTTGAATAAATTAATGAAGAATGATTTAAAAGTGTACAGTGTGTGTTGTGTGTGTACACATGCTCACAGATCATACCAGTAAATGGTAACTGGACTTTAAAAATGAAAGTTTAGTGTATTCAAATATATTCACATAAAACTCAAATTTCAACTTTGGAAAAACCTAATGGGAGCACACATTTAACAAAGCTTATTTTTTAATCTTTATCCACTGCTGTTAAGCCTTTTTACAGCTTCATTAAAATCTCAAGTTCCCCAATGCAATACTATTAGAAAAGAAAATCTGAAAGATGGTGTTGAAGAGTAATTAGCATTTAACTGGCTGTGAATACAATCATGAAACAATGTCCCAGGGGTAGCAGATAGGAAAAAGACTTGAAGAAGAAGAAAGTAATGATTATCAAAACAACAAAAGAAAATGCTTTTTAGACTTCAGGTTGTAACATCTTTGAAATACCATTGAAGGTTTCAGTAACAGAGAGTGGCTTGTGGGACATCTGAACACTCCTGCTTTATTTGTTTGGTTTTGGGAAACTTAAAAGTAATCTTGCGCCTACAGAGCAAGTGTGGCTTTGTAAAACAATAATTTTAAACCATACCATCCTTTTCCTGCTTCCTCCATGTTTATATGATCTCATTCCATATGAATTCCCTCCTATGTGAGTGCCTCAAGCCAGTCAACTTTAGAGGCTGAGTCTAAAGTTAAACCTCAAGTGGGTAGAATTTTGTAGAATCATTAGGAGTATGTTAGAGTTTGCTTTTGTTAGAAATATCAAACACAAAGAGGGCAACATTTTAATTTTGCCAAGTTATTAATTCAGTTTTAAAATAACACCATCTTTGGTGAGGAGGATACTGAAATTCTTTATCTCCCACTTTGATCTTTTGTGAATATTCCAGTGCCACTTCTTTTGCATCTCTATAGGACTTTTCTTCTTTTTCTTTTAACTAATTTATTTATTTTTGGCTGCATTGGGTCTTCGTTGCTGTGTGCTGACTTTTCTCTAGTCATGGCGAGCAGGGGCTACTCTTCGTTGCGGTGCGCGGGCTTCTCATTGCGGTGGCTTCTCCTGTTTTGGAGCAACGGCTCTAGGTGTGTGGGCTCAGTAGTTGTGGCTCGCGGTCCCTAGAGTGCAGGCTCAGTAGTTGTGTCGCACGGGCTTAGTTGCTCCGTGGCATCTTCCCGGACCCGCGCTCGAACCCCTGTCCCCTGCACTGGCAGGCGGATTCTTAACCACTGCGCCACCAGGGAAGCCTGTACTTTTCTATTTAGGTGTTCTGCTAAAACTTTATACTTTTCCTCCAACCAATTTTGAACTGTCCCAATCAACACCCTGTTAGTGAATTTTGGAATAATTTTTCCTTATCTTTCCTTGTCTGTTCACAATTTATTACCTTGTCTAATTTTCTCTTTGAAAAATTATTTAAAAATTAAAATTTGATATTTAAATACATCTACTCTTATTGCTATAGACTGAATTATCCTCACTAATTAATTGCTTGTCCAAAATATTCTTCAGGAAAATGAAGGTAACAACAAGGCTGTTGTAAGTTTTAAATGAAATAATGTATGCAAGAGTATGTAGCATAGAGTAGATTCTTAGAAACGATATTTAATAATACATTTTCCTGTTAAAAACTTTTCATTATTTTGTTGCCTCCAGGATAAAATCTAGAAATTCAGACTGATAGTCGAGATCATAAAAGTTTGGCTCTAACTACCTATATCAAATTATTTCCCACTAATATCTAATTGTTATTTAATTGCACAAATCTCTTTATGCCACAAACAGGCCATATTCATTTCAACATCTATGCCAACATTCCTGTTCTTTGTTGGTGGGGAACACTAATTCCTCTATTTAATCATATGCTCCTAGTATCAACTCCAGTTTTGCCATATCTATGGAACTTCCTTTAATTGTTCTAGGTGTAAGGGATACAGCAATGAACAAAGTAGAAAATGTCTCTGTTCTCAGGAAGCTTACAGACGAGCAGGGGAACAGATAGCCAGATTGACCGAGAAATTAACAAAATGTGGCCCATACATACAATGAAATATCATTCAGCCTTAACAAGTAAAGAAATTCTGCAATATGTTACAATGTGGATGAAACTTGATATTATGTTAATCACAAAAAGATAAATACTGTCTGATTCCACTTAATATGAGCTATGTGGAGGAGTCAAATTCATAGAAACAAAAAGTAGAATGGTGGTTTCCAGGGGCAGGGGGTGGGGAAAAAGGAAGTTGTTGTTCAGTGGATTTAGAGTCTCAGTTTTGCAAGGTGGAAATATCGATGTCTTGTACAATATTCGTGTAGTTAACACAACTGTACTGAGTACTTAAAAATGGTTAAGATGGTAAATTTTATGCTTTGTATTTCTTAACACAATAAAAAAGAGAAATAATTGAGATAATCTCAGCTAATTATAAGTACTATTAAGACAATAAAGCAGGATAAGAGGAGAGCTCCTGAGAGGAAATGCTACTTTATAAAGCCCCTATGAGAGAGTGACTTTGAGCTGAGGCCTGAATGATGGCATGTGTCAGCCATGAGCATCAGAAGGAATGGTAAATGCAAAGGTCATGAGGCCGAAACAGATTTGGCCTATTCAAGGAAAAGGAGGAAGGCAGCGTACAGAGTACATGCAGTGAATTTGTTGAGGAAGGCAGACCCTATATTCTGTAGGGACTGGTGGGCTGCAGAAAGGAGAGTGAATTGCATTTAAGTGCAATAGAAATTCATTGAAGAGTTTTAAGCAGTGGATGATATGGTCTGATTTACAGGTTTTAAAAACTCAGCTAGCTGTAATGTGGAAACAGACCCATAGAGGTAAATATAGAAGCTGAAACACCAGTTAGAATGCATTTACATCTACATATAGGTGATGGTGACTTGGACTAGAGCTGAGAAGGAGTGAGGATGTCAGAATTGGGACATATTTTGAGGCAATGACAATTGGATTTGTGGATGGATTGGATGTGGGAATGTATAAAGAAGAATCAAGGATGACTTCTATGCTATTGGCCTGGACACTTAGGGGAAAACTGGGAGAGAACCAGCTTTGGGTTTGAGGGAGTAAGCAGTTAAGGGTTCAGTTTTAACCTCGTTAAGGTCTTTTTTTAAAATATCTGTATTGAGATATAATTCACATACCATATAATTCACACATTTGAAGAAATTCAAGGACTTTTCAGTGTATTCACAGAGTCATGGAATCATCATCACTATCTAAGTTTAGAATATTTTATCACTTCAAAAAAAAAACCCTTTACTTATTCCCCTGCCCCTAGGCAACCATTAACCTACTTTCTGTCTCTATAAATTTCTCCAATTTTGGCATTTCATATTAAGAAATGCTACAATATGTGAGCCTTTAGTAACTGGATTCTTTCATTTAACTTAATGTTTTCAAGGCTCATCCATGTTGTAGCATGTATCAATCAATCAGTACTTTAATCCTTTTTATTGCTGAATAATATTCTATCATAGAGATATACTACCTGTTATTTATCCGTTCAGCTGTTGGACATTTGTGTTGTTTCTACTTTTGGGCTGCTATGAATAATGCTGCTATGAATGTTTGTGTACAAGTTTTTGTTTGGATATATGTTTTCATTTCTCTTCAGTAAATAATCAAGAGTGGAATTGCTAGGTTATGTAGTAACTCTGATTAATATTTTGGGAAACTACCAAACTATTTTCTAAAGTGGCTGCACCATTTTTTATGCCCCTCAACAATGAATAAGGGTTTTAATTCCTCCGAATTCTTGCCAACACTTGTCATTGTCTGTATTTTTTTATTGTAACCACCCTAGTGGGTGTGAAGTGGTATGTCATGGTGATTTTGATTTGCATTTCCCTAATTACTAATGATGTTGAGCACGTTTGCATGTGTGTATTGGCCATCTGTATATCTTCTTTGGAGAAATATGTATTGAAATCCTTTGTGCATTTTAAAATTGGGTTGTTTTTTTTTGTTGAGTTGTACAAATTCATTATATATTCTGGATACCAGCCCCTTGTCAGACATATGATTTGCAAATACTTTCTCCCCTTCTTTGGGTTGGATTTTCAACTTTATGATGGTATTGTTTGCAGCACAAAAGTTTTAAATTTTAATGGAGTCCAATTTATATTTTTTCTTTTGTCATTTTTGCTCTCAGTGTCATATCTAAGAAATGGCTACGTTAAATTTTAGTAACATATTAGACACCAAATGGAGATAGGCAGTTGAAAGTGAGTCTGGACTTTAGAGGAGAGATCAGTTGGATAGAAATTGGGGAGCAATCAGTGTACAGATAGTATTGGGTTGGCCAAAAAGTTCATTTAGGTTTTTCTGTAACACCAAAAATGAACTTTTTAACCAACCCAATATTTAAAACCCTGGGACTTTATGAAATCACTTAGAGAGAAAGAGAGAGCAGAGGTAGACAAGTCTTGAAAGATACAATTTCCATTATACATAGCATGGGGTTCAGTGTGTGCCTGGAGTTCTGGGGTAAGCTACCAATAAAGAGAAGCTAAGTTACTGAGTAAACACTAAGACTGCCCAGTTAGGGGTAAGCAGATATCCCCCTGGAAGAGTTTGTGAAATAGTTTCCACTCTGTGGCTGCTATAGTCAAATTGAGTTTTCTAAATAAACTGGATTAGAATTTTCTTCACATGTTCTTAACCTCCTAAGAAGCTGATCAAATCCCTGTATAGGATGTCCATACTGGTCAAAGAAGCAAATGGAATCCATTCCAGCTTGTTTAAGCTAACAAAGAATTTAGTAGAGAACATCAGGTAGCTCACAGAATCCTCAGCAGGGCTGAAGAAGTAGGCAATAGGTCAAATACCAGCAACCACATCCAGAACCAACGACATACTGGCCGGATAGGCATATTGTTGCAGCTGCCTCTGGCCCCAGAAGCACGGTGCAGAGCTTGCCTAGTGTGGGAACTGCCACTGTCATTGCTACCACAACCCATACTTTAGATGCCAGGAACTCAACTTCCCTCAAATTGCTATACATATCTCTAAAATTGCTTTAGATGCCAGGTAGTCAACTTTACTGCAGGTTCTACTTTACCCTTTAAAGAAGCTACTCAACTGCCACTGGCATTAGGAAAGTAGATGTCCAACATTTAGCTTGTATCCTCTTGTTATGAACTGAAACCTCATGTGGGTGACCCTGATTGGTGGAACCAAGGTCATCTATTTGCATCCTAGATGCCTAGGATGGTGGGAAAATAGATTTTCCGAGTTTTATCTTGGGAGGGCAAAACTCACAATGAAGAAACATAAAATATAGAGGATATTATTGAAAAGATGATGGGAGGCCATGTGTGAGAAGTCTTCACTATAATGGGCCATGCACACTTACCAATTACAGCATTTCACTAAATACCTGTGAGAGTTTCTTATCCAGATATCATATAATTGATAAAGATTACTGTAGGGCTTCCCTGGTGGCACAGTGGTTAAGAACCTGCCTGCCAACGCAGGGGACACAGGTTCGAGCCCCGGTCTGGGAAGATCGCACATGCCGCGGAGCAGATAAGCCCGTGCGCCGCAACTACTGAAGCCCACGCACGTAGAGCCCGTGCTCCGCCACAAGAGAAGCCACCACAATGAGAAGCCCGTGCACTGCAACCAAGAGTAGCCCCTGCTCACCGCAACTGGAGAAAGCCCGTACGCAGCAACAAAGACCCAATGCAGCCAAAAATAAATAAATTTATTAAAAAATCATAAAATAAAGGTTACTGTTAAATGTCCTCCATTTAGAAGTGACAATTTCTCCATCTAAATATAACATATTTAGATGAACTATATTTGTGAATTCACAGGTTTATCAGCTATTTGCTTTTCTTTTAGAGCAGGCCTCAGAACTGGATGGTAAGTTGTTATACACATGGAATGTTATACACATTTTAATATACACATTTTAATATACATGAGCAACTCAGTGACCTTACATTATTGAACATTAATAATTTCTCTTCATAGAGAAAGACGTTTTATTATGTTATTCATTTAATGAGATCTATGTGCATTATTTTTGTTTGTGACATATCTGGCAAAGAAAAGTCACCATAAGATATAGAACTTATCATTAATTTATTATAAATATTCAAAACAATTTAATGGGGCTTGAACAAAATAAGAATTTTGCATTGCTTAGCTACTGACTTATTTTTACTCAATTTCACTGAGGTATAATTTACATAAAATTAAATAAACCCTCTTTCAAGTGTGATAAATTTTGACAAATATATCCACCCAAATAATCATCAGCCACAATCAAGATATAAAACATTTCTATAACCCCCCAAAACTCCTTTATGATGCTTTATATCATCCTCACTTCCCCAGCCCTATGAAAACAGCCATCTACTTTCTGTCACTACAGATATTGATTTTTGCAAATTACTGAGGCATAATTTACATACAAGATAATGCATTCATTTTAAGTGTGCAGTTTGCTATAGCTATTGATTTTCAGAAAGTAAAATTACTCTCTCTATATGTTTTTCTCTTGAATTTTCAGCTGTAGTTATTAATTAAAAAAACAAACTTACCAATCATTTGGTTATATAGGAACGCATTAAATAAAGTTCTCTTTGTTTTCTATACACACAGACTCACACAGAGTACCTCCATACTTTCTGCACACAAACTGTGTGATATCACAGTATTCTTGATCCAAAAACTATTCTTGAAAAATTGCTGATACAAAGGCCAGTGAAAGCAGACATAAAACTAAGCTACTGATTTAGAACCAAGCTGTTATTAGCTACTGCAACACACATGTGCATCATAAGGTCCCTGAAATATAGACATTAATGGTATTCCTAGCTAATCACTCTTATAAAATTATGTTAAGGAAGGTAGAGTATAAATCTTAAGTAAACAAATGAATAAATAAATATACATAGTTGGTGATTTAATGCTTGTGTGTGGGAGAGGATGGATAGAGAATATGTTATCCAGCGACTTCCACTAATTGATGCTATTAGCATGTTTTATGAGTTATTGATTTCTAAATGTCTTCTTCCCAGTTTAGCAAGAGAATCAGATCTTAGAGGACCATGCCAGCTAATCTTTTTTTTATCAGGTAGGATGGATAATGGTTTGAATGTAATCCAGCTTCCTGAAAGTGAATGAATAGAATGACTTCCCACAGTGTGGTATCCCAATTTGCATGTGAGTTACAGTAACAATTTCTGGGAGCAAATTCTTGTAATTTAGAAATTTGGAGCTCCTGAGAAAATTTTGAAGGAAGCGGCACCTGAACCATTTTAAAATTCACAAAATAAACAAGAATAGCCATCATATAATCAATCAATAGCCATTGTACAATTAATCTATCACTTCATTTTGACAAACGTGTCATGAATGTATTGTATATGAAATACCACTTAAGGCCATGGCAATACACAAACAAAGGAGGGCTTCTGCTCTCAAGTTCCCACTTTAAACAGGCAGGAGAAAGAGAACATTAAATTAACAATTATAACATAGAGTGCTAAGTACACTTAGAAATGTGTCCAGAGTGCCATGGTAGCAGGGATAAAGAACACTGGATTTAGGTCAAGAGAATCAGAGAAAAACTTTCTAAAGGTGATGATATTTTTGTTACCTCAAGGAGGAGCAGAAATTAGGCAAATTAGAGGAAGTAGAGTTTGGCTGCATTCCTAAGAAACCTCTTGTTATTAAAAGTCACATTATAACTTCTTCAATGAAAAAAGATAAGATGCTAGAGAACTTCGAAATTGTAATAGTAAGGTTTTTTCTCCTGCAGAAATTTCAGTAATAAAGATATCTCTACTGTTATAAGGGTATTTTTATATTATAAACAGCAAAAACAAAAAAATCAAAATGGGCAAAATCAAAACTAAACAGTTTCTCATTTACTCTTTGGTCCACGCAGCCTCAGTTCCTTTTTTGCTGAGTCCTGACCTCACAATTGTGCTTGCTAGGCTTATCGCAGCTGCCAAAGGTAAAGAAAACAGCCCAAGAACAGAAATCCATGGAAAGATGTTGGCAGAGCATCTGGCCATGCAGTCAAAGCAGTCATGTGTTTCCATGCACTGTCTGCATGAATTTCCCCCCCTCTACTAGTGAGCTATTAATTCCTAATAGAGACTGACTTATAATCAATAGTAGTTTACACAATGCAAAGTAGGTTTCATAATTAGTTGATTGCATTATATCTAATTCCCATTATAAAAGCTTGTTCTGTTGGAGATATGCCTGAAGTTTGGTGTGACTGGAGCACAAAATGTAACTGGGGGTAGTTTCCTTCAAAAGTGAGCCTGGAGAAGTACCTAGATCCTGGAGGCCTTTGTGTGCCATGCTAAGGAATTTGGATTTTATTCTGAAAGCAATACAGGAGATTGATTAATGAATTACAGGGAGGGTTGAGAGAGAGCCTAAGATTTGAATTTAGAAAAAGCTCCCTGGCAGCAGTGTAAAAAATAGATTGTGTGTTGGATGTTGGTGAGAGAGACTATTTATTAGGATAATGAGGACCTAAAGTAAGGCAGTAGGAAAGAAAAGGAGGGACTAATTTAGACAGATAAGAAACACTGAATGATTTTACTTAGTGACAAACTTGATGTAGAGGTGTGTATACATGTGTGTGTGGTGTGTGTGGTGTGTGTGTGTGTGTGTGTGTGTGTGTGTGTGTGTGTGTGTGTGGCAATACTTGCAACTGTGTAGAGGGAGTTTAATGGCTATCTTTACGTCTTAGGGCTACCAGGTGAGATAAGAAAGACAGTAGGAGAATCAGGAACAGGATTTCTGGAGGGGAGCGATGGAGGAGGATGGCTCATTCATAAATTTAATTTATGTATGAAATATAAGAGGAAATACTCAATAGGTAGGCCTGAAAATCTGGGAATTACATTACAGATAAACAGGATTTTAGAAAATAAAATTCTACTTAAAATTTTATCAAAGTAAAACATACATGTGGTTAAAAGCATCAATTTATCAGTAATGGCTTAGAAAGAAAAACCATGATTAATTACAGTGTGGCAGTTATGGATTGGAGCCTCTCGGCTCCAAATCCATCTGCCATTGTCAGCTCTGGACCCTCGAAGCATTTCCCTTTTGCAACAAGCACAGTGTTACGCTTTTACAGCAGAGGGCACTGGAAGGACACTGGAAAAGGAAGGGATTTCTCTTACTGATTCCTGATGTTGTTTCAGTCGGCTCCTGCAGCATGGGTGGCTTCTGCAGGATCCAGCACCAAAAGCCTGAGTGGCCTTCTGCAGATCTAGGCCTGGCAGCGTGCACAGCTTCTCCAGCACACAGTGGTCAGCAGCTTTCTCAGACACCTCCTCTGGCAGCTTTGTGGCAAGTTCCTAGGTGTAACACCTCCCTGTAAAGGGCTTACCTATGAATGCCCTCCTCTGGCACCTCGGAGGGTGGATTTCCAGCCAGCTCCAGGTGACAGATTTCCAGAAAATTCTGCTGGCATGGCACCATGGCAACTCCTCTGTCATCCAGTGAGCCACAGCTGTGCCCTCTCCTGGAAGGTCTGGATATCAGCTCTGAGGAAGAGACTTTCCTTAAGCACTCTAGCTCAGACCTAGGCGGAGGGGCTGCTCTTTTTTTTATACGTTATTCCTATATTCTTCAGAGTCCTCTTCAGTTCTTACTAGTCAATTGTTTGTTACTTCAATTCTGTTTTAGTTAGTAGCATTTTGTATTTAACTTTCCATCTTCAGATTACTGGGATGTTTCTCTCTTCTGATTGAACCCTGACTGATACATCTTTTCTACTTCTCACAAAACTAATGCCACCCTCCAGAGGCAGTAACTTTTTACTATTTTTTTTTTTTTTTTTTTTTACTATTTCTCATTTTAGCTTTCCTGATGGTTTTATGGGCTATTCTAAGATAATGAGGATTTAGTGTATTTCCATATCACCCCCCACCTCTGTCACTTCCATCACTTTCTCCCTTTCTCCCATGCCCCTTCCTCTTCCCCTGGATACGAATATCACCTTTCTCAGTTCCTCCACTGGTCACTCTGCAAAATGTCAAACTATGTACCTAATTCTCATTTCTTATTCTATTACCTAAGGAAAGTATATGTTTTTTCCTACTAATCTTGTAATGTGAGAACATTGTCATTCTTTCCCTTTGCTCCACCTTTGTCTCCCTTTCACCTCCATATATGTATCAGCCCTGCTTTTATTTTCTTAAAATTAAAAAAATATGGACAAAATTTAATTTGGAAAAATTAAAAACGAAAGACATCATATTATAGGTAAATTCTTAACATTGAAGGCCAACACACAACATTCAGAGTCTTTCAGCTGTTAAAAAAAATATTGCTCTGTGAGGCAAGTAATGCACTCTGATGATACTTCCTTCTCTAAGTTTACAAAGTCAGGATCCAGTGTTACGTACCAGAGAATAAAACTAATATCAAGTTCAAAAGATTTCTTTTTATCATTTCTTCAAACTTACGTTGTGTTTTAGTTTCCTTTAAACTTAAGCTGCCTTTCTTTTATAGCTTTTTTTTCTTCCTGTTTGCTGATTTATCTCTCATTCTTTATTTACTTGCACTATGTGCATAAATGCACATAGTCTTGTGCTTTTTCAAGCTCTCGTCCATACTATCAATTATGTTGAATTCTCCCCCATCCCTTTTTCCCTTAAAGATCTCCTGGTACAGTTTTCCACTCTTCTTTTCCAGCTTAAGTTCTTTATTTTCTATGCCTGCTGAACAACTTGAAAATTCTCTTAACTGTTGTTTTTTCCCAATGGTTCAATTTCTTCTTTTGTCATGGTTTATTTTCCTGTTTTGTTGGACCATATCCTCAGACAACTTCCTAAAAAAAGTTTAGTGTGTATAAATTTTGAGTTCTCACATGTTTGAAAATGCCCATATTTTGTCTCCACATTTTATTTGGCTAGGTTGAGTACACCAGGTTAAAATATTTTTTTTCTTGAGAACTTTGAAGACATTGCACCATTATGTTCTGACACCCAGCACTGCTCATGAGAAGCCTACTTCTATAAACTTTTAGTATTTTCCTTTTATTCTTGGTCTCATGAACATTCATAATGATGTATTTCTGATGAAGCAGGGGGGAGGTGATATAACTGTGTGTGGGTACTTTTTCACTCATTCTTCTTGAAACTCAATTGGCCCTTTTATTCCTCACTACTTCATCAGTCACTACCCCTCATCTATTTTCTGTCTCCTATAACTTTGTTGAACTCTATCATGTGTTGGCCCCTGTGCTAGATAGTCTCCATTTGTCTCTGTAGATTCACTTTCCACTCTTCTTCTTCCTGCTGCATGCCCCAGGAGGGTGGTTTTTACAGATGGCAGCACAAGCTTCCTGGCTTCCAGAAGTTGGGTTTGAACAATGGGCGGCATCAGCAGGTTATTGGAATGTGGAAGAAGGTACAGTTGATGTATTTATTCCTATGGAAACCTCCCTGCTGAGCCATGTAAGGGCAGTGGTTGAATTTCTTTACAGAGTGTCATAGCTCTTGCGAGGCTTAACAAGTATTAACAAGGTATAACAAGTAGGTTCTTGGAACTGCTCATTCTTCTTGCCTCTTCAGACAGAGGGATAGTAGTTGCCTCTCACTTTTGCTAGACTCATTAGTCTGTACTGGATTCCCCTTATCACTGACCACACTTTTGTAAGTTAGGTATGTATTAAGCTCTCTTCAGTATCCATTTTGGGGGTGCTATTTGATGTTTATGAAGAATCTGACTGATACAGATCCCCAAGTTGTTTTCTTGGTAGGTGAATATATGCATTGAGAAGAGATCATACTTCTGCTTAATCTCCTGTTATTTGAGAATATAAGTGAATCAGAATCAGAACATAGGTAATAGTTGAGGCTTGGATAAGGTTACCCAAGATTATGCTTTGTAGCACATGTTGCATTTTCACCTATCTTGTCAGTGCCTATATTAGTGATTAACTTTAAAAAGTTAATCAACTGAATGTCAGCACATTTAGTTTAGCTCAAACTGAGTATTATAGGAAATATTTTTTTAGTAACTTATTAGGCTTGTTTAAAATTAGATAAAATCAGTCGTTCCTTGGTGTCTGCAGTTGCTGATGTCTCATATATAAAATGGTGTAGTACAGTTGGTCCTCCGTATCTACAGATGCAGAACCTGTAGATATGGACGGTCGACTGTAATTCATTAATTTAGAAGACTTTTCATTCATAAGTAGGTGAATTCTATTTTTGGAGATTTTAGGTTATTTCCTATCAGCTTTTTGTACCTTCAGTGTTTGTTGTTACAATGCATAAAGTAGAAAATAATTTCGCTTACACTGAAAATTTTAACTGGAAGTTTTTATTATTGCTTCTGCTGTAATTAACAATATACATATGTTCTAAAGGGCTAGATACATTTCAGAATTGCATTCCTATGGTTATTTTAGGAAGAGATTAGGAAGCATGGAATTTATATGTATGGAGAAAAATGCAAGAGATCCCAGAGACTTCATAGAGCAGGATAAGTCAGGGTTCATCCTACTAGAAATTTAAGTGCACAGTCACAATAGATTGAGGGGTACACAAGGCAACTCTCTTTGATCTAAACTTTTATCCTTGCTTGTCTGCCATGACATCATTTTCCATTCTAATTTTCTCAAAATTCTTTTTATCTGAGTCATTACTTTGGTGAGCTAATGAAGTTAGGGAGGGGAAAATGGAGAACAAGCATAGCTTGGTGTGATAACTGGCTACTCCAAAAACCCTTAAGTCCATCCATAGGGGTCAAGATGATGATATAGGCTTAAAATAAAATTGCCCTTTCCCCAACAGAGGCTAAGAGAGAAATGGTACATTAGATTGTGATCATTTTACCTCTAGCCTTCTATTCTCATTGTTAGGAAGACCTAGAAATCCATCTTTCCCTACCCACCAATACTCATAACCTGTCAGCATCCGCATCATGGCTACTGGGAGTACTCTAATATTCCATTTATGTCAGCCACCAAAGGAGTTGCTAGACATCCAGGTTACCTCTTCTCTCCCACACTCTAATCCCCATTGAATTCCATATACTTCCATTCTGGTCTCTTTCCCTACCCTAAAATTCTTCCATGATGCCCTCAGGAATCCCAGTTCCATTAGAATTAAAATCTCCTGTATTCTCAACCTATTCTCTGAATAGTCCTTTCATCTTCTTGCTGTAAAAGAAACCTGGGGGCTTCCCTGATGGCTCAGTGGTTAAGAATCTGCCTGCAGGAGACATAGGTTCGAGCCCTGGTCCAGGAAGATCCCACATGCCGCGGAGTGACTAAGCCTGTGCGCCACAACTGCTGAGCCTGTGCTCTAGAGCCTGCGAGCCACAACTACTGAGCCTGTGTGCCACAACTACTGAAGCCCACACACTTAGAGCCTGTGCTCCACAACAAGAGAAGCTACCGCAATGAGAAGCCCGCACACCACAATGAAGAGTAGCCCCCCCGCCGCAACTAGAGAAAGCCCATGCGCAGCAACAAAGACCCAATGCAGCTAATAAATAAATAAATAAATTAATTAAAAAATAAGAAAAAGAAAAAGAAACCTGGAATTCTTCTGAAGTTTCTGCTTCCCTGAGAGCTGTCTCAAGTGATGGGTGTTTTTCTTGTTCATCTCTCCCACCTCTGGGCCTGAGAGTGGAGAAGTTCTCCTTGTACCTCATTGCTGCTTCACACCATTCTCTCTTTTTCCTCCCTCAAACTTTTAAACATTGAATCTCATGCCATCATATTATATCATTCATTACCCCTTATTGTTGCCATTATCTACTGATTCTCTAGCCTTTTCCTCTTACCTTCTACAGTTTTTCTCCTGGCTCATTCTTGCTATCTCTAATACACTCACAATTCTTGCTAATTTAATGTGGACTAAAGGAATCATTGCAACAATCTGATCTGTTATTTCCTCGGACTCTTCTTCAAAGAACTTGTCTCCAGCTTAGTGCAGCCCCTCACTCTCTTGGTTATATCCTAGACCTTGAGATTACCATAAATGCAAACCCTACATAATCTCTCTCTCTCTCTCTCTCTATATATATATATATATATTTTTTTGTATGCGGGCCTCTCACTGTTGTGGCCTCCCCCGTTGCGGAGCACAGGCTCCGGACGCGCAGGCTCAGTGGCCATGGCCCACAGGCCCAGCCGCTCCACGGTATGTGGGATCCTCCCGGACCAGGGCACGAACCCGCGTCCCCCGCACCGGCAGGCGGACTCTCAACCACTGCGCCACCAGGGAAGCCCTCAATATATATATTTTTTAACATCTTTATTGGCGTATAATTGCTTTACAATGGTGTGTTAGTTTCTGCTTTATAACAAAGTGAATCAGTTATACATATACATATGTCCCCGATATCTCTTCCGTCTTGCGTCTCCCTCCCTCCCATCCTCCCTATCCCACCCCTCTAGGTGGTCACAAAGCACCGAGCTGATCTCCCTGTGCTGTGTGGCTGCTTCCCACTAGCTATCTATTTTATGTTTGGTAGTGTGTATATGTCCAATCTCAATATTCTCATACCCCACTCTCTAACCAGTACCTCTCCCAGCTCACATCCAGCCATACTTGACCTCCACTGGGACCTACAGTTCATTAACCTAAATTGTCCCTCTCCTTGTGACATCTTCATTACCCTCTTACCTGGATTCATCTGTAGGCAATCATAATAATCTCCTTCACACTTGCTCTTGTCTTCCTTGTCCCATTTCTCCCTTCTTTTTTTTTTTTTTTTGTTTTTTTTTTTGGGGTTTTTTTTTTTTTTTGCGATACGCAGGCCTCTTACTGTTGTGGCCTCTCCCGTTGCGGAGCACAGGCTCCGGACGCACAGGCTCAGCGGCCATGGCTCACGGGCCCAGCCGCTCCGCGGCACGTGGGATCTTCCCGGACCGGGGCACGAACCCGCGTCCCTTGCATCAGCAGGCGGACTCTCAACCACTGCGCCACCAGGGAAGCCCCCATTTCTCCCTTCTTTGTACTGCTTCATGAAACTACATTTGGGTTAAATCCTTCCTTGTCTGGGCCATGCAGCTGAGTATTGCTGGAGAAAAACTTGCAACTATAATCATAGTGTCACTTTAAATGAAATATACAAACCATAATGCTACCAGGCAATTGTTCTGGCCCATTCAGTCTCTCATTTTCGTAGACAACTACTTCACATTTTTTTCAGAAGCAAAGGAACGCTTTATTCTTATTCTTTGATCAGAGAATGGAGAGGTGCAGGCTCCCGGTCTAGAGCACTCACTCCCCACCACAGGCCATGGGTGGGGCTGCTTTATAGGGATCTTGTGAGGGTGGGGCAGTGGGGGGTGTTCTCACAGGATTGGAGCAGAGTCTCTGCACACGATCTGCTGCTGCCATCTTGAATTGATGTGTCACGCTCAGCACTTCTGCACTCAGCCAGCAGATTTGGTATGTCACAGCAGCAGTTCTGCATTGGGAACTCTAATCCAATGTGTTAGGTGCAAGGCTTCTGCACACGGGCTCCCTATAGGCAAGTGAAACCAGACTAAGCACAAAAGGAGAGCTTAGACTTTATCTTATTTTTCCTAGATATTATCTTATTTTTCCTGGGGAGCCCTGTGGGCTTTGCTGGTGACCTATAAGGTCATGAAATGGACTTTGCATTTCATTCTAAGTGTTATGGGGAGCCATTTAAGGGTTTTAAGTAAACGAGTGAGATGATCTGATTCACATTTTCAAAAGCCTCCCCTGGTGGCTTTGTGGAGAAAAACATGAAAGGGGGATGAGGGGCAAGCCTGGAAGCAAGGACACATGGGCTTGGCAACTGTGCTCCACGCTCCTAATGTTTTCATGTTACCCGAAGCTCTCACTTGAGAATCTGAAAGGATTATGAATCAAGGGCAAAGGGAAAGGAGCTAACAGATGTGGTGAGGACCAGGAGAAGCAGGAAACGTTGAGGCAGAAACCACAGAAAATTTCAGAGGGTTCCAGCAGGATTAAGTTTAATGGCTGTTACCATCTTTTGTCTCTAATAAATGTAAATGTTCACCACAAATAAAGCTTTCACAAGTGGCAATTTCCCCTGAAATTCTGGGAATAGGGAGAAGGTCCAGAACCCTGGAGCTGAACAACAGAGTGTACAAAAATCTAGTCAGAGACTCCCAAATGAACAAAGAATGCTGAAAGGAAGGTGAAAAGGGTCAGCAACATAGGGTCTTGAGATGAGCACAATTTTGCCATCTGAATCTGCATTTGCTGCCCAACCTGCTAAGCTTTGCTACTGTCAGCCACTGAGCACAGGTGAGTATACTGGAAGATAGTAACCCCAATTTCATGTTTATTACTGATTCTCCTCCAACGTGGCAAGGATAAACGATGGAAATCAGTGTTCTCATCCTTGACTCCTCTCTATCAAGCTTCCCCATGTTCAGTTTTCTGTGAAAATGCAAAGAGCTCAGGTGTTTTTTGTGTCAATGAAAAGAGCTGATGGCATCTTTTCATATCTAAAGTTGTGAGAGCACTATTTCAATGCATATTTCATCTTGACGCTCTTCTGCCCCATGGCTGCACTTCATGGGAAAGGACTACTGCTTTAGTCATGATTAATCAGTAACTGACTTACTCTGTAACTGGAAATGCAGCACAAGCCTGAGAATGATAATGCAGCTTCAAAGTCCTTTGTTTATGAAGTGTTTTTATCATAATTTAAAAATTCTTCTTGTTTTCACGTAAAGCTATGAGGTAGGTTATCGTCACTGCCATTCTAAAGATAAGAATGTGGAGCTTGGATGACTCCTACAAGGTCATAAGAGAAGCTATTTGCTTAGTCAGGATGGAACTCACAGTCCTGTTTCACCAGATTATTGTCCTTTGAGTCACATAATTACAGTGACAAATGGAGTGACCAGAGATAAAATGTTAAGTGAGACAAGCATAGAAGTCCATTGATGCAAAAAGCTGGAAGGCAAAATGTGCCATTTTTCATGCAAGAAACATAGTCTGTGCCATGCTTTTAAGCCACTAAGGAGAAGTAAAATAAAGTTATATATTTGCTTTTTCTTCATTGTTGTTGCTATTTATGCTGTCTCTATTCCGTGAATACTGTCCTTGCTTTTAGGTTTGTCGAATGACTCTACTGTGGCTCTTGTCACTGGTAGAAACCATAGAAGAGAGCTTGATGTTTCCATGAAGTTCGATGTTTCCATGTTTCCTACTCAAAGGGCAAATGGTGAGTGCAATATAAAATAAGATCGAAATCCAGTAGAGGTTTTGACAATCTCATTCTGCCTTTCCTTTTTAGAATCTTATGAGATATATTGCTCTGCTGAGAGAGAAGGATGTTGAGGGTGAGAACAAAAGAGAACCGTCTATCGTTGCACTCAATTTCTTTTTTTTGGTACGCGGCCCTCTCACTGTTGTGGCCTCTCCCGTTGTGGAGCACAGGCTCCAGATGCGCAGGCTCAGCGGCCATGGCTCACGGGCCCAGCCGCTCCACGGCATGTGGGATCTTCCCGGACCGGGGCACGAACCTGTGTCTCCTGCATCGGCAGGCGGACTCTCAACCACTGCGCCACCAGGGAAGCCCTCAATTTCTTGATGTAGTGATTAACAAAAGGAAGTCTTTACATATTAAGTATGTTAATCATAGACGAAGCCTGAGGTGGGGTCAAAAGAAAAGGTCCAGCTTTATGAGCTGGAGAAGGGAATTATTTTATTCAGATCTGATGCTGAAGATTTAAAAGGAATGTCCTTATCATTCCATATCAATTGCCATCCCATCCAGGAGTGATAGGCATAAGCAAGGGCAAGTTGAGTGGTGACAGCTCTAAACAAAATAGACTTAAGGGTGGCTTCTAAGTGTGGAGAGTAACACAGCTTGTAGACAGACACGGGCAGGACCAACCTATAACAGAGTAACAGCATAGGGAACCATTTCTCACCTCTGCACATCAAGAGGAAAAATACTTATCAGTAGGAGAAAGAGTGAATGCAGTGAACATGTGGAAAAAGCCTTGGGAATCCCACGTCAAGCCAAGAGGTGCAAGGGAAAATTGTCCAGCCTGCTTTCCTTTCCTTGGGAGAAAAATCATCTATGAGATACTCATGTATATCAGTTGACTATTGTGGAATTTTTCCTGCACTTCAGGACAATTAGTAACTGAATATTTTGGAGGAGGGAGAGAAAACTGGCCAGGGTAAGCCCCTTCCATTGTTTCCCCAAGGTAACTGCGCTTACAATATTGTGATTGTCTATTTTCTCATTTCTATCTCTGCACAGCTGAAGGCTCTCCGAGGGCAGGGGTCTTGTCTGGCTTGTTCAGTGTGGTATCTCCAGTGCCTAGCACATTGTACTTGGCACTTAATACATTTGATGGTTGTTGGTTGTCCAAAGGAGTGAATGGTGGATCAAGTAAAGGCAGCGTACAGACAGGAGAAGAAGTAAACTTTTGTTTTCTGAATCTAATCCTACTGGTAATCTTTAAGGAGATATATAGCATATAATTAAGAACCAGGCTGCCTAGTTTCCAAATCCAGTTTTGTCGTCTCCAAGCTGTGTCATTACAGGATGTTTCTTAACCTTACCTGTGAATGGGGACTTATATCAGTGGTTATGTCAGGATATCAGAGTTTGGCTGCATGTACAGAAAACCCAAATAAGAGTAGTTCAAATAGGATAACGGTTTATCTTTTATTACCTAATAATGTCAGTTAGAAGAAAGGTAGTCCAGGGCTGCATGGCAGGTCTACTATGAAATCAGGACCCAAGCTCTTTCTACCTTTTCTTTTAGCCAGCCTTGGTGTGTGCCTTTTACAATGGTCATGTGGTGGTTGCTGGAGCTCCAGCTATTGCATCTGCTTTCTAGGCAGGAAAAAGGAGATGAACAAAAGCAAACTCCACATGACACTGAGTCTCCGCCCTTTAAAGAGATTCTGAGAAGACTCAACCAAAAACTTTCATTTATAACTCATTGGCCAGAACTGTGTCACACGTTTGCCCATCTGGGAAGGAGTTTGGGAAATGTATTTTTTGTCTTTTAGCTGGGCATATTGCTAGTCTTAAAATAAAAAGGGTCATGTTGGTAAGGAAAAAGTGGAGATTGGATATTGGATAGGCAACTAACCGTATTGGAACAGGTAAAGACTCACACAGTAGGCACTCAGGAAATGTGTTGTGCTCACGTTTAAATTAGACTTGTGATTGTAATTGAAAATGTATTAAAATATATAGAAATGATGGATATGTAGACTTGAACATTGAATTTATAGGACGTATCTTTTGGGTAGCTTCCCAGCTCATGGGTAATGATTAATGCTGACACGGTATTTACTGTGAACCTGGATCCTGATATATAATCACTCATTTAATCCTTAACCACAACTCTGAGAAGTAGCTACGGATATCATTTTCACTTTGTGGATGAGAAAAACTGAGAGTTAAGTAGGATGCTACCACAATCATCAAATGGTAGAACTAGGTAACATTTAAACTTAGACAATCTGCTTTCATGGTCTGTGCTCTTAATCACCAGTGTAAGTGAGAGAATGTCTTCCAATAAAAGTGTATTTAAAAGACCTCATTTCCGGGACTTCCCTGGTGGCGCAGTGGTTAAGAACCCGCCTGCCAATGCAGGGGGCACGGGTTTGAGCCCTGGTCCTGGATGATCCCACATGCCGCAGAGCAACTAAGCCCGTGTGCCACAAGTACTGAGACTGTGCTCTGAGAAGCCTACGCACCGCAACGAAGAGTAGCACCCGCTCTCCGCAACTAGAGAAAGCCCATATGCAGCACTGAAGACCCAACACAGCCAATAAGTAAATCAATAAATAATTTAAAAAATAAAACACTTGGAGTTTTTTAAAAAAATAAAATAAAACACCTCATTTCCTTCCTCTAAAAATTTTCCAGTTCCCTGGCTGGAATAAGCTAACTATGAAACCTTACAAATATATTTAAATTTATTGTGTCTCTTTGATGCCATGTTCGAAATAAGGAGAATAAATAGCAGATGGTGATATCTGTTAGAATATAAACCAAATAGGGAAAAGACTGCCATTTTTTTCTGGCTGCAGGAAGTGCCTAATTTAGTGTCTCAAATATTATGAAAGTACTTGGCAAATCACATTTTTTAGTGAAGCTCGCACTTTGACTTTCCCAGCTATTGAGGCTCACCACATAAAGATGCTGCAATTTAAGAGCTTCCTTTACAGATGGTCTCCCTGTGCTATGCGGCTGCTTTGCACTAGCTATCTATTTGTGACCACCTAGAGGGGTGGGATAGGGAGGGTGGGAGGGAGACGCAAGAGGGAGGGGATATGGGGATATATGTATATGTATAGCATAGCTGATTCACTTTGTTTTACAGCAGAAACTAACACAACAATGTAAAGCAATTTTACTCCAATAAAGATGTTTTTTAAAAAAAAAAGAGTGCTTCCTTTACAGATGGAGATAAAATTCTCATCTTTAGTCAACATGAAAATATGCTGTTTATAAAAACATTTAAAGCCGAATGATCAGCAACCAAACAGTTCATAAAGAAAGGCACAAGGGCTTCCCTGGTGGCGCAGTGGTTGAGAGTCCGCCTGCCGATGCAGGGTACACGGGTTCGTGCCCTGGTCCGGGAAGATCCCACATGCCGTGGAGCGGCTAGGCCCGTGAGCCGTGACCGCTGAGCCTGCGCGTCCGGAGCCTGTGCTCCGCAACGGGAGAGGCCACAACAGTGAGAGGCCCGCGTACCGCAAAAAAAAAAAAAAAAAAAAAAAAAAAAAGAAAGGCACATATAATCAATTTGCATGCATATATGTATACACACATACGCATATGTACATATTTTGCATGTATATATTATAAATGCTCATGCTTATAAAAGAAAACACTACCCTGATTATTTTTAGAACATCTGTTGGGAGAAAAGGATATTACCCAGGCACCCTTCAAGGATGACACGGATGGTAGGTAGTGACTGATTATGAAGAAGTGCATGTCATCTATACAAGGTCAGGCAAAACAAAGCTTTGAGCCATTTCGGTGTTACCATGAAGGCAATTGCAATGCAATTTGCTAGTGACCAAATGATTATCAGTATTAACCCTGTCTGCAAAGGCAGGAGAGGGGGTGGCACTTAGCTCCTGTTCACTTTCTATTGTCAACCTACAAGGCATCAGTGGTGGGATGGGTGGCACCTACAACTGCATCTGATTGGCTGCTTTCACATCCTATGAAAGGAGAAGGAAGGGGCATCAGCAGGTGGGTTTACAGGAACAGTTTCATAAGCTGGAGACTGGATGCTATTTCTACTGCAGTAAACCTCAGGGGGCTGCTTTTTCCCTTTCTTCCCTTCTTTGGATTTTGCTAGTTAATACCCAAAAGGTTGACCCTTCACTCTGCCCTCAAAGAAGCCCTTCTGCCAGGGCTGGTGGCTATAGCTTTCAGCCACATGCACTCAGAAGTCAGTAAGTATTTCTCAGACTAGTGTATTTCTTTTCCTGTGGGCTTCATTGTTTTGGTGGTTGTTCTTTCCTTCATGTTTCAACATCTACTGTCATAAAAGTGACTCTGAGGGCCAAAGGAAGGCTGACAATTCTACTCGAGCCCTCTGTGGTACTTGTTGCCTGTTTCAAAAAGTGCCATTGTTTTCGGGTGGTCGGGGGATCATTTGCTGCTCTTGGGGTAGGGGAACCCTATAATGAAACAAATCTCCATAAAGAATATCACCTCTTGTAACATAATATTAATGTTGTTACTTTTGAAATTATTAGAGCAACAATCTTAGCTAGAAAATATCATTGAAGTATAGGAAATCAACTGCCTTTTGATTTCAGTAAAGGAGAAAAGGTTTTTTATCTTGTTATCTTGTCATTGCTTTGTAGTTTTTGAAAATGTGTGTAATTTCCAAGAAAGTGCATATTTCCTTAAGGCTAGCAGGAGATGAATGAGTAACAAGAGGACAATGATACCTACTTCTTTTAATAGAAGTTTTACTTGGTATGCTTTTGTAAAACTTTGTAAAAGATATACACTGATGTTTGGAATTTTAAAAACATCTACTTTTTAAACTGTTTATAAAAATTAGTTACATGGATTAGGGTTTTTGTGCGAGACTATTCAAATGTATTTACATGGTAACAGGATAAAAAATGTGGAATAGATTAGTTAAATCTGATTATTAAAAGAAAACAGCTACTTATGTATTTTGTGGCACCCCAGTTCTTAGTATCTCTTTTCCCCTTAGAAACACTCATACCTCATTAATTTGGATGACATTCACTAGCAATTTGTCATAGTTTAGGCTGGATGAAATTTTTCTAGCCAGGTCTTAAATCAACGGTAGAGTAAATAAGTTGAGAAAAGAAGATCATAGAAGTCATGTTTCAACACTGTTTTTTATCTATTCACTCATTCTCTACCCAGAAATAATTTGGAAGCATATTTGCATTCAAACAACCCAGTGGTTATAGGCTTTCTACTTTACCTACAAATGAGTGATACTTCCATTCACCAACTACGTACTGAAAATCTATCTTGTCCCAGGAACTGTACTAAGCACTTGAGATATCAGAACGAATCAGAGAGGTCGCCACCTTTGGAGAGCTCAAAGACTAGTGACGTGGTAGACGGGAAGTAAATAAACCACAGTGAGAGTCGTCAGTGCTCTTGTATGTGTATGAACAAATTGTGTGTGGATACAACAAGGTGTTAATGTCAGTGGAGCAGCAAGAGACAAGGCTGGAAAGGTAGGTTGGGACCCTCTCTCTACCTCTGCCCTCTGAGGCACTGTGGAGGTTAAGAAACAGCAGGCCAATGGAAAAAGCACTGAACTTCATCATTGCTGAAGCTTTCTGAGCTAGTTTATGTAAAATGGTGTAATAATACCTGCCTCTCAGACTAATGGGAAAACAAAATTAGGAAAAACATGAAAAGTGCCTAAAAACCTACTCGGTTCATAGTTAGCTTGGGTACTTTCCTTTCCCTCTTAAAATGCTATTTCTAGGAATCCTCCAAGAACTGTTTTTGTAAGTGAACAAACCCCCTATCTGAATCTTTTTGTTTCTTTGTCTGTTTTGTAAATATGACCTATGGTTTGTATTGTCTGTAAATTTTAATAACCTTCCATATTTCTTTGATTATAGAAACATGAGTACAGAATCTGGAAATTAGAGGATTTGGATCTTTAGGCTGAGTTAGATCTATCATTCAGATGCCAACCGGATTTAAACTCACTTAAAGTTTTGGCAAAATTTCTTTCTCCTAGTCTTTTTGTCAAGAAGTAGAAATAATATATTTCTGAGCTAGTTCCTATGGAAATCTTTAAAGGATACATTTAATAATGTATGCAAAAGTGATTTGAAGAGATCCATACAAAGTAATAATAACAATACCTTACAAAATCTTTCATTAGGTAAATGTGGGTTATTTTAATTCTTTTATTTTATTTTATTTTTTTTTAGTATCTCTCCTGAATATTATTTCCTTTTCATTCGTTCTATAGTTTATCTGCATCTTCTCTTTTTTCAGATTAGTCTTACCAAAGATTTTTTTCTCATTATTTTTAATATTTTTTTACATCTTTATTGGCGTATAATTGCTTTACAATGGTATGTTAGTTTCTGCTTTTTATAACAAAGTGAATCAGTTATACATATACATATGTTCCCATATCTCTTCCCTCTTGCGTCTCCCTCCCTCCCACCCTCCCTATCCCACCCCTCCAGGCGGTCACAAAGCACCGAGCTGATCTCCCTGTGCTATGCGGCTGCTTCCCACTATCTATCTACCTTACTTTGGTAGTGTATATATGTCCATGCCTTTCTCTCGCTTTGTCACAGCTTACCCTTCCCCCTCCCCATATCCTCAAGCCCATTCTCTAGTAGGTCTGTGTCTTTATTCCTGTCTTACCCCTAGGTTCTTCATGACATTTTTTTCCCCTTAAATTCCATATATATGTGTTAGCATACGGTATTTGTCTTTCTCTTTCTGACTTACTTCATTCTGTATGACAGACTCTAGGTCTATCCACCTCATTACAAATAGCTCAATTTCGTTTGTTTTTATGGCTACTATTCCACTGTATATATGTGCCACATCTTCATCCATTCATCTGATGATGGACACTTAGGTTGTTTCCATCTCTGGGCTATTGTAAATAGAGCTGCAATGAACATTTTGGTACATGACTCTTTTTGAATTATGGTTTTCTCAGGGTATATACCAAGTAGTGGGATTGCTGGGTCATATGGTAGTTCTATTTGTAGTTTTTTAAGGAACCTCCATACTGTTCTCCACAGTGGTTGTATCAATTTACATTCCCACCAGCAGTGCAAGAGCGTTCTCTTTTCTCCACACCCTCTCCAGCATTATTGTTTCTAGATTTTTTGATGATGGCCATTCTGAGTGGTGTGAGATGATATCTCGTTGTAGTTTTGATTTGCATTTCTCTAATGATTAATGATGTTGAGCCTTCTTTCATGTGTTTATTGGTAGTCTGTATATCTTCTTTGGAGAAATGTCTATTTAGGTCTACTGCCCATTTTTGGATTGGGTTGTTTGGTTTTTTGTTATTGAGCTGCATGAGCTGCTTATAAATTTTGGAGATTAATCCTTTGTCAGTTGCTTCATTTGCAAATATTTTCTCCCATTCTGAGAGTTGTCTTTTGGTCTTGTTTATGGTTTCCTTTGCTGTGCAAAAGCTTTGAAATTTCATTAGGTCCCATTTGTTTATTTTTGTTTTTATTTCCATTTCTCTAGGAGGTGGGTCAAAAAGGATCTTGCTGTGATTTATGTCATAGAGTGTTCTGCCAATGTTTTCCTCTAAGAGTTTGATAGTTTCTGGCCTTACATTTATGTTTTTAATCCATTTTGAGCTTATTTTTGTGTATGGTGTTAGGGAGTGATCTAATCTCATACTTTTACCTGTACCTGTCCAGTTTTCCCAGCACCACTTACTGAAGAGGCTATCCTTTCTCCACTGTACATTCCTGCCTCCTTTATCAAAGATAAGGTGACCATATGTGTGTGGGTTTATCTCTGGGCTTTCTATCCTGTTACATCGATCTATCTTTCTGTTTTTGTGCCAGTACCATACTGTCTTGATTACTGTAGCTTTGTAGTATAGTCTGAAGTCAGGGAGCCTGATTCCTCCAGCTCCATTTTTCATTCTCAAGATTGCTTTGGCTATTCGGGGTCTTTTGTGTTTCCATACAAATTGTGAAAGTTTTTGTTCTAGTTCTGTGAAAAATGCCAGTGGCAGTTTGTTAGGGATTGCATTGAATCTGTAGATTGCTTTGGGTAGTAGAGTCATTTTCACAATGTTGATTCTTCCAATCCAAGAACATGGTATATCTCTCCATCTATTTGTATCATCTTTAATTTCTTTGATCAGTGTCTTATAATTTTCTGCATACAGGTCTTTGTCTCCTTAGGTAGGTTTATTCCTAGATATTTTATTCTTTTAGTTGCAATGGTAAATGGGAGTGTTTTCTTGATTTCACTTTCAGATTTTTCATCATTAGTGTACAGGAATGCCAGAGATTTCTGTGCATTAATTTTGTATCCTGATCCTTTACCAAATTCATTGATTAGCTCTAGTAGTTTTCTGGTAGCATCTTTAAGATTCTCTATGTATAGTATCATGTCATCTGCAAACAGTGACAGCTTAACTTTTTCTTTTCCGATTTGGATTCCTTTTATTTCCTTTTCTTCTCTGATTGCTGTGACTAAAACTTTGAAAACTATGTTGAATAATAGTGGTGAGAGTGGGCAACCTTGTCTTGTTCCTGATCTTAGTGGAAATGCTTTCAGTTTTTCACCATTGAGGATGATGTTGGCTGTGGGTTTGTCATATATGGCCTTTATTAAGTTGAGGAAAGTTCCCTCTGTGCCTACTTTCTGCAGGGTTTTTATCATAAATGGGTGTTGAATTTTATTGAAAGCTTTCTCTGCATCTATTGATATGATCATATGGTTTTTCTCCTTCATTTTGTTAATATGGTGTATCACGTTGATTCATTTGCGTATATTGAAGAATCCTTGCATTCCTGGAATAAACCCCACTTGATCATGGTGTATGACCCGTTTAATGTGCTATTGGATTCTGTTTGCTAGTATTTTGTTGAGGATTTTTGCATCTATGTTCGTCACTGATATTGGCCTGTAGTTTTCTTTCTTTGTGACATCCTTGTCTGGTTTTGGAATCAGGGTGATGGTGGCCTCATAGAATAAGTTTGGGAGTGTTCCTCCCTCTGCTATATTTTGGAAGAGTTTGAGAAGGATAGGTGTGAGCTCTTCTCTAAATGTTTGAGAGAATTCACCTGTGAAGCCATCTGGTCCTGGGGTTTTGTTTGTTGGAAGATTTTTAATCACAGTTTCAATTTCAGGGCTTGTGATTGGTCTGTTCACATTTTCTATTTCTTCCTGATTCAGTCTTGGAAGGTTGTGCATTTCTAAGAATTTGTCCATTTCTTCCAGGTTGTCCATCTTATTGGCATAGAGTTGCTTGTAGTAATCTCTCATGATCTTTTGTATTTCTGCAGTGTCAGTTGTTACTTCTCCCTTTTCATTACTAATTATATTGATTTGAGTCTTCTCCCTTTTTTTCTTGATGAGTCTGGCTAATGTTTTATCAATTTTGTTTATCTTCTCAAAGAACCAGCTTTTAGTTTTATTGATCTTTGCTATCGTTTCCTTCATTTCTTTTTCATTTATTTCTGATCTGATTTTTATGATTTCTTTCCTTCTGCTAACTTTGGGGGTTTTTTGTTCTTCTTCCTCTAATTGCTTTAGGTGCAAGGTTAGTTTGTTTATTCGAGATGTTTCCTGTTTCTTACGGTAGGATTGTATTGCTATAAACTTCCCTCTTAGAACTGCTTTTGCTGCATCCCATAGATTTTGGGTCATCGTGTCTCCATTGTCATTTGTTTCTAGGTATTTTTTGATTTCCTCTTTGATTTCTTCAGTGATCACTTCGTTAGTAAGTAGTGTATTGTTTAGCCTCCATGTGTTTGTATTTTTTACAAATCTTTTCCTGTAATTGATATTTAGTCTCATAGCATTGTGGTTGGAAAAGATACTTGATACAATTTCAATTTTCTTAAATTTACCAAGGCTTGATTTGTGACCCAAGATATGATCTATCCTGGAGAATGTTCCATGAGCACTTGAGAAAAATGTGTATTCTGTTGTTTTTGGATGGAATGTCCTATAAATATCAATTAAGTCCAACTTGTTTAATGTTTAATTTAAAGCTTGTGTTTCCTTATTTATTTTCATTTTGGATGATCTGTCCATTGGTGAAAGTGGGGTGTTAAAGTCCCCTACTATGAATGTGTTACTGTTGATTTCCCCTTTTATAGCTGTTAGTATTTGCCTTATGTATTGAGGTGCTCCTATGTTGGGTGCATAAATATTTACAATTGTTATATCTTCTTCTTGCATCGATCCATTGATCATTATATAGTGTCCTTCTTTGTCTCTTGTAATAGTCTTTATTTTAAAGTCTATTTTGTCTGATATGAGAATTGCTACTCCAGGTTTCTTTTGGTTTCCATTTGCATGGAATATCTTTTTCCATCCCCTCACTTTCAGTCTGTATGTGTCTCTAGGTCTGAAGTGGGTCTCTTGTAGACAGCAAATATATGGGTCTTGTTTTTGTAACCATTCAGCCAATCTGTGTCTTTTGGTGGGAGCATTTAGTCCATTTACATTTAAGGTAATTATTGATATGTATGTTCCTATTCCCATTTTCTTAATTGTTTTGGGTTCGTTATTGTAGTTCTTTTCCTTCTCTTGTGTTTCTTGCCTAGAGAAGTTCCATTAGCATTTGTTGTAAAGCTGGTTTGGTGGTGCTGAACTCTCTCAGCTTTTGCTTGTCTGTAAAGATTTTAATTTCTCCATCAAATCTGAATAAGATCCTTGCTGGGTAGAGTAATCTTGGTTGCAGGTTTTTCTCCTTCATCACTTTAAATACGTCCTGGCAGTCCCTTCTGGCTTGCAGAGCTTCTGCTGAAAGATCAGCTGTTAATCTTATGGGGATTCCCTTGTGTGTTATTTGTTGTTTTTCCCTTGCTGCTTTTAATATGTTTTCCTTGTATTTAATTTTTGACAGTTTGATTAATATGTGTCTTGGCATATTTCTCCTTGGATTTATCCTGTATGGGACTCTCTGTGCTTCCTGGACTTGATTGACTATTTCCTTGCCCATATTAGGGAAGTTTTCAACTATAATCTCTTCAAATATTTTCTCAGTCCCTTTCTTTTTCTCTTCTTCTTCTGGAACGCCTATAATTTGAATGTTGGTGCCTTTAATGTTGTCCCAGAGGTCTCTGAGACTGTCCTCAGTTCTTTTCATTCTTTTTTCTTTATTCTGCTCTGCAGTAGTTATTTCCACTCTTTTATCTTCCAGGTCACTTATCCGTTCTTCTGCCTCAGTTATTCTGCTATTTATCCCATGTAGGGTATTTTTAATTTCATTTATTGTGTTGTTCATTGTTGTTTGTTTCATCTTTAGTTCTTCTAGGTCCTTGTTAAATGTTTCTTGCATTTTGTCTATTCTATTTCCAAGATTTTGGATCATGTTTACTATCATTACTCTGAATTCTTTTTCAGGTAGGCTGCCTATTTCCTCTTCATTTATTAGGTCTGGTGGGTTTTTATCTTGCTCCTTCATCTGCTGTGTGTTTTTCTGTCTTCCCATTTTGCTTATCTTACTGTGTTTAGGGTCTCCTTTTTGCAGGCTGCAGGTTCGTAGTTCCCGTTGTTTTTGTTGTCTGTCCCCAGTGGCTAAGGTTGGTTCAGTGGGTTGTGTAGGCTTCCTGGTGGAGGGGACTAGTGCCTGTGTTCTGGTGGATGAGGCTGGATCTTGTCTTTCTGTTGGGCAGGTCCACATCTGGTGGTGTGTTTTGGGGTGTCTGTGGACTTATTATGATTTTAGGCAGCCTCTCTGCTAATGGGTGGGGTTGTGTTCCTGTCTTGCTAGTTGTTTGGCATAGGATGTCCAGCACTGTAGCTTGCTGGTCGTTGAGTGAAGCTGGGTGCTGGTGTTGAGATGGAGATCTCTGGGAGATTTTCACCATTTGATATTATGTGGAGCTGGGAGGTCTCTTGTGGACCAGTGTCCTGAAGTTGGCTCTCCCACCTCAGAGGCACAGCACTGACTCCTGGCTGCAGCACTAAGAGCCTTTCATCCACACAGCTCAGAATAAAAGGGAGAAAAAGTAGAAAGAAAGAATTAGTAGAAGTAGAAAGAGAGAAAGAAAGAAAGAAGGAAAGAGAGGAGGGAGGGAGGGAGGAAGGAAGGAAGGAGGGAAGGAAGGAAAAAAAGAAAGGAGATAAAGTAAAATAAAGTAAGATAAAATGTAATAAAGTTATTAAAATAAAAAAATAATTATTAAGAGATAAAAAAAGAAAAAAAATTAAAAAACCAAAAATAAAACTGACAGATAGAACCCTAGGACAAATGGTGGAAGCAAAGCTATACAGACAAAATCTCACACAGAAGCATACACATACACACTCACAAAAAGAGGAAAAGGGGAAAAAATAACAAATCTTGCTCTCAAAGTCCACCTCCTTGATTTGGGATGATTGGTTGTCTGTTCATATATTCCACAGATGCAGGGTACATCAAGTTGATTGTGGAGCTTTAATCCGCTGCTCCTGAGGCTGCTGCGAGAGATTTCCCTTTCTCTTCTTTGTTCTCACAGCTCCCAGGGGCTCAGCTTTGGATTTTGCCCCGCCTCTGCGTGTACGTCGCCGGAGGGCGTCTGTTCTTCGCTCAGACAGGACGGGGTTAAAGGAGCCGCTGATTCGGGGTCTCTGGCTCACTCAGGCCGGGGGGAGGGAGGAGCACTGCGTGCGGGGCGGGCCTGCGGCGACAGAGGCCACCGTGACGTTGCACCAGCCTGAGGCGCGCCTTGCGTTCTCCTGGAGGAGTTGACCCTGGATTCCGGGACCCTGGCAGTGGCGGGCTGCACAGGCTCCCCAGAAGGGGGGTTTGGATAGTGACCTGTGCTCGCACACAGGCTTCTTGGTGGCGGCAGCAGCAGCTTTAGCGTCTCATGTCCGTCTCTGGGGTCCGCGCTTTTAGCCGCGGCTCGCGCCCGTCTCTGGAGCTCCTTTAAGCAGCGCGCTTAATCCCCTCTCCTCACGCACCAGGAAACAAAGAGGTAAGAAAAAGTCTCTTGCCTCTTCGGCAGGTCCAGACTTTTCCCCGGACTCCCTCCCGGCTAGCCGTGGTGCACTAACCCCCTGCAGGCTGTGTTCACGCCACCAACCCCAGTCCTCTCTCTGCCCTCCGCCGAAGCCCGAGCCTCAGCTCCCAGCCCCGCCCGCTCTGGCGGGTGAGCAGACAAGCCTCTCGGGCTGGTGAGTGCCGGTCGGCCCCGACTCTCTGTGCGGGAATCTCGCCGCTTTGCCCCCCGCACCCCTGTTGCTGTGCTCTCCTTCGCGGCTCCGAAGCTTTCCCTCTCCGCCACCCGCAGTCTCCGCCCACGAAGGGACTTCCTAGTGTGTGGAAACATTTCCTCCTTCACAGCTCCCTCCCACTGGTGCAGGTCCCGTCCCTATTCTTTTGTCTCTGTTTATTCTTTTTTCTTTTGCCCTACCCAGGTACGTGGGAGGTTTCTTGCCTTTTGGGAGGTCTGAGGTCTTCTGCCAGCGTCCAGTAGGTGTTCTGTAGGAGTTGTTCCATGTGTAGACGTATTTCTGGTGTATCTGTGGGGAAGAAGGTGATCTCCGCGTCTTACTCTTCCGCCATCTTCCCGGAAGCCCTCCTATTTTAATTCTTAATAACTTAACACGTCAATAATCTCTTGGGATAGAAATTTCTGGATAAAAATGCAGGTGTCTAAAAGTTTTGAGTATTTCCTTAAAGATGATAAGTACTCAATTCCATACCTAGTTTAGAGATTATTCTTTTTCATTTGGTATAGTTATGCTATGTGGTAGAACTAGAACAGTGCTTTTCTTTCTTTCCTTTTTTTTTTTTTGCGGTACGCGGGCCTCTCACTGTCATTGCCTCTCCCGTTGCGGAGCACAGGCTCCAGACGCGCAGGCTCAGCGGCCATGGCTCACGGGCCCAGCCGCTCCTAGGCATACGGTATCCTCCCGGACCAGGGCACGAACCTGTGTCCCCTGCATCAGCAGGCGGACTCTCAACCACTGTGCCACCAGGGAAGCCCAAGAACAGTGCTTTTCATATTTATTTTATTGAATCTCAGGACTCTTAGTATGTTGGCCAAGATTCATTGGTCAGTTCTATAGTCGTTAGTATTGAATACATCTTGTAACAGCTATTTTCAAGATAGTCCTAAATTCTCAGAGAATTATGTTAATTGTTTATCATCATACATAAGGGTTAATTTCTGATTTGTAATCTTAACGTAATAATGAAAGTTGGTAAAGTCCACAGTTACTGAGATGGAGCTTTTCCTTATGTTACATGTTTACCTGGGTCCTCACCAGTTACTGTATCTCATTTGATTTCATGAGTAGCTGATGTTTTCTTTCTGGTTGTGATTTTAGTGGGTTTTTTTTTGTTTTTGTTTTATGTGCGTTTTTTTGGCCATGCTGTGCAGCATGTGGGATCTTAATTCCCCGACTAGGGATTGAACCCTCACCCCCTGCAGTGGAAGCATGGAGTTTTAACCACTGGACTGCCAGGAAAGTCCTGATTTTAGTGTTCTTGATTGCTGCCATACATATGTCTGTTAGCCTCATGCAATTGCTTGTGTTACTGTCAGGCTATAACCAGTGCATTTTAGGATGTAAACTGTACTTATGTCCAGTGATCAGTTTATAGAGGTAGTAATCACCCAGGTTTATACTTGACAGCCATATGAATGGCTCATGTGAACAATTCTTTTTTTACTTTATTATGTGATATGCAGAGTATTTTAGTTGTTAGGTTTAGATGTTGCAGAAGAAATGTTGCCATTTTTACACGGCCTCAGTACCTTTTAGAATTTGCTTGAAACTTTTAGAATGTAGTAAAATAGTAACATGGTTTATGTATTCCTTTAACTTCATTGCTTTAACTGAGAGGTTTTAATGTTATCTCCACAGGAAAACAAAATGTTTTTCAAGAAAATGATAATAATATTAGTAGCATTAGTATCAACAGTCATCATTGTTTTTGTAAAAGTTTAGTGGCCAACCCTAGCCATCTAATTTAGCACATTTTGTTGTAACATAAAAGAGAAACTATGAGGAAAAAAAATCTCAATAATTTATATGCAATAGATTTGTTTTACTATTCACCTCTGAGGTCTCTTGTAATTTGACCTCTGTGGTAACTATAAAATATTAGAGTAAAATAAGATCATACTAAGAATATTTACCTAAGGCAACACATAATTTTAGAATCAGTTTTAATGTATACATTATAATAATAAAATAAGAAAAATCTCCTTGTTATGGTGATGACTTCAAATGCTAATTACAAACATTAATTATTGTTAGCTGCCAATTAATTCTAGGATTTAACCTAAATTTTTCCACTTCATGTTCTTAAATGAAAACAACTGTCACTTTAAGGGATTCTATTCTGTCTCCATATGATTGTGATAGAATTTCCTAAAAGGAAAGCAAAAATTTTCTGAAAGGAAATTGATTGCTAAAATATACATTCAATAACATTGAATACTTATTTTCCCGGTCCTTGACAAATCATGAGGGAATGAATAATAATTGAATGTCTTCTCTGGGTCCAACCCTGCTCTAGGCATGGAGGCTGTAGTAGTAAACGAAGCAAAGTGGCTGCTTTTATGAGCTTCTGTTCTATAGCTAAATGGTTTACTGTCTAACACTTGCCAAAACTCCAACTGATGGAAGTGTTTAAACTACTCTAATGAGCAGCTGTTTTCCCAAGGGGAAACTCTGACCAATGGCTGATTTCAAATTGCTGCATTTTTAATGACATGAAAGTTGCATTTGGAATTAGATCGCAACCCTGTGGTCATGATGGAGAGTCTCCATGGATCCCTATGGAATGAGTTTCTCATCAGAGCTCTAGATGGTCTACATCAGTGGTTCTTAAACTTTAGAATACATATGAAACAACTTTGGAACTTGTCAAATTCAGACCTCACCTGGAGAAATTCAGTTTCTTTAGATTTAGAGAGGTGCTTAAGAATCTGCATTTTTAACAAGCAGCAGGTGGTTGTGATGATGGTGGTACCACGATATTTTGAGAAACACTTGTATTTAGATTTTATATATGTGGCATTTACTAATATTATAAACTTAATCTAATTTTACTAATTACTACTAACATTACAAACTTATAGACAACCTTAGCTGTTCATTGGTGTAGATGAGATATATGACCCATGTGAGAAATTAATTTTAGCATGAGATGTAGGAAATGTTTATTTTCCCTGGAGAATTATTTTATCATAGTGGAGAATTATTTTATCATAGTGGATAATGTTAAATGTGTAACTTACCATGCTTCCTTTTCCATTTTGACATTCAGGTAGCTTTGTATTAAATTGATAACTGAAAAATAGTCATAAATTTGATCATCATAGGTATTCTGATTTCTCCACATCACCCTCCCTTAATGCCACCAGTTTCTAATTGTCTCTTCCAACTCTTCTCAGTGGTTCTGATGATAAATGTTTATTCATATTTAGCAATTACACTCCATAAGGAGCTGCAAATACTCTGTGATAAATGAGATATATTATAAGCAAGACACTTTGTAATTCAGACTTTTATTAATACAGACAAGTATTTCTTCCAATTTAGTTTAATTTACGTATCACTCTGCTAAAGAGAAAAGCTTGTTTATTCATTTTGCAGTAATCATATTTTTGAAATTTGTATTCATTTAGGAAATACTGAGAATGTGGATAATAAATATTAGCAATTTTAATAACAATCATGCCTGGGAATACTTGATTATGCAAAAGTGATATGAAACAGGCAGTACGCTGAAGTGGAGTCCTGGACCAAGAGTCAGGAGCATGGGATTTAGTCCTAGCTCTATTTATTTTAATGACATGAAAGCTGCATTTGGAATTAGATCACAACCATGTGGCCATTCTGATTATATAGTCATAATAATCACCTTATGACTCTGGAGAAATTGCAACCTCTTTGAACCTCTGTTTTTCCCTCCATGAAATCACATGGCTTTGAGTAAATAATCTCTGGGCTCTTTTAAGGCTTATTTGCAGACTATTATAATTTCCTTAAGATTTATATGATATAAATTCTCTTTAAGTATGGCTTTAAAAGAACAGATAAATGCAAATATCTAAATGGGATATTTTTTAAAGTTGGAAAATCCATCCTCAAGAATTGATTCTGACATTAAGAAATGGGCCAGACTCAATTTTGTGTAAGATGTTTCTTACACATGAGACTGAAAGTGCAGATAAACTGTTGGTGATACCCCCTCCTCCTTTCTTTTTCACAGTAGCTATACAAAGGAGGATATAGGTATGTGTACATACGCTATCAAGAAAATTAAATTATATTCAGACAAATGTAAAGTTTTCATCTCCAGATTTGTCTCAGTACCTTTCTGCCCACTTCCCCTATATCCTGTCTACCTTTCAAGCACTTTATTCTCCTCACTCACTTGATTCTTCAGGATAGACCTGAGGTGGAGATGACAAACTACCGACATGGTGATTTTCTAATGCTAACTTCTGTAAAACTAAAATCAGGCTGGAGAATGTTTATCTCTCATAATTGCTCACTTAAAAGATTAGACTTTTAAAAACATTTTTGGATGACTAAAAAATACACTTCCATTTTGCAGTGTTATAGCCTTGATGAGAACCTCAAAGTATTGTAAAATTCAAGGCCTCCTGATAGAATTTGCTGAACACACGATGCAATCTTGTTGCCTAGAGAAGGAGAGAAAAGACATTTTCAGCACTTATAATGGCTGGAGCATCCTTTTGTTTGTTTCTTCTATGATAAACCTGCAGCAAGTTGAAGCTGTCAGAATATGTCCAGAAGCAGCACAGTTTTTAGACGTCTGGTGAGTAAGAATATCTCTAATCATGAACACACAAACCAGAACCAGCACTAATTAGTCTTTTTTTTCATTGCACTGGGACAACAGGAATTATCATCAACAAGAATGGCCATCAGATATTGTATTAACATGTGCATGTTCTTTGTCAAGCTTATAATTTTTAAGAAATGTTTGTCTTAATGTAGTCCTAGGGACCACATTAGAGGAGTACAAATAATAGTGGCTGAAATTTATGGCCCATTTTTTTCCATTTCATAAAAGATATTCATCAATGATTAGATAGCAGACTTTTCCTTAAAAACTGTCAGGAGTTGGCTTTTAGCGGACCAGCAGGGACAAACACAACTTTTATTCAAAAATTATTTTGAGCCTATGTATCCCCTATTGCACTGTGTACAAAGATTTGTAACACATGGTCTCAGCCCTTAGGGAACTGGGAAGACAAGGTATCAGTTCATAAAAGTGTGACTAGTTTGTTAAAAAGAAAACTACAAAGGATATCTTCAACAAAGATAGTGTAGGAAGTGCTAAAAGAATGGTTTAGACAATAAATCCTGAATGTACAGGATGGACAAATTACTGTGGGTAGGAGAAATCAGGAAGGCATTATTGAGGAAGGTGAACTTCAGCTGCTTGTGATTTTATGGCCATTGAGGAAGGAGTGCGACATTTCATACAAACAAATAGTTTGTGTAATATTAAAGTGAGGGCAAGTAGAACTCTAGGAAATAGATTAGACCCACTTATAGAATAGGGTTTGGTTACTGTAGACGGTTTCTGGCAGACAACATTGGAAAGATAGATTGATGTCAGAGAATGATATCTTCTTTAAAAGCTGGCTCAGTAGTTGGAACTCTGTAATATAGGTGATGGAGAACAATCAACAAGCAATCATTTAGGAAAACCTAATTGCAAGATACAGGAAGACTAAAGGAACAGTTTTCAAAGTATGGTCCACAGACCCCTGGACATCCCTCAGATTTTTTTAGGGATCTGTGAAGTGAAATCTAATGTTCATGATAATACTAAAATCTTGTTTACCTCTTTCACTATGTTGACATTTGCACTGATATTACAAAGCAGTGATGGGTAAGACAGTGGTGGGTGGCATCTTTGCATGAATCAAAGCAGTGACACCAAATAGTGCTAATAGTCAGTAGATTCTTTGTCACCACACACTTGCAGTGTGAATTTTGCTTAAGAATGTCCCTGACAAAGCTGTAAAAATGATTAATTTTATTGTCTCACTCTTGAGTACACATCTTTATGTTCTTTGTGACAAAATGGAAAGTATGCATAAAGCACTGCTGCATACTGAAATATGATGGTATTCTTAAGAAAAAGCACTTGCTTTGAGGTAAGCTGACCTAGCCACTTAAAAAAAAAATAAAACATCATTTTCATTTGAGATAAAGGCAACCTATGGTCATTCAGAGGAGGTACTTGGTAGACATGTTCTCAGAGACAAAATGGATGGGTAGGTTAGTTAGCTTGATTGGCAGAATCATTTCACAATGTACATGTACTTCAAAACATCATGTTACATATCACGTTTGTTTGTAAATCATACCTCAGTAAAGCTGGAAAAAATAAAGTAAAATTGGTTAATCAAAACAAACAGACAAACAGAGTAAGCCTGTCATCTCAAAGAAGACAACTGACAACATTTGTTGCCAATTACAGAATTTGACCTTTCAGGTGAAAATTAGACTTTGGAAAACTTTTGTCTGCCACACTGAGATCGACAGCTTCCCAATACTTGGACACATTTCTGTTGAGATCAGTATCGATATTAACTAGTGTGATTTATATTATGTAGAATGAAAATTGTCAATATTTGGAAGACCTTTATAACTCACTGAAGTAATACTTTCAGTGGCTAGTGCATGTTGTTACAAAATAATGCATGGGTAAAAAAAATCCATTTAAAGTTCAAGACAAACCAATGAAGTTTAGTGTATTCAAGTTAAAAAAATTGATATGATTTCAGATTCCACATTGCAACTAACCTTCAGGAAACTACCACTTTTTGAATTTTGCTGGTAGTATTAAGGTAGTATCCACAATTGCCTCCTTTTTTCAACTGCTTATCTGTGTGAGGATGGATTTTCTTCATATATTCAACCACAACAGCATATTGCAGCAGATTGAATGCAGAAGCAGACGGAAGTGTACAACTCTCTTTTGCTAAGTCATTCGCTATAGAGATTGGCAAAAATATAAAACAATAGCACTTAAGACATTTTTTTTGCTTGGAAAAAGTAACTATTTTCATAAAAGTATAATTTGTGTTTATATATAATAGATCTATTATTTTTTAAATGAATTAAATTTTTTTAAATGAAAATTTTATACAATTCTCAGTTTTAATTTCCTATATAATAAATATCAATAACTATCACCTAAATAGTAGGACGTACCCCAAAGAGTTATTGTAAGGGTTAAATGATTTAATATATGTAAAACCTTAAGAAAATGATGGTGCAGAGTAAAGACTTCATAAATGTTTTAAATTATTATTATGTCTCTTTTTACTACTTGATCAGCTCCTTAAGAAATGGGTAATTTGCAGACAAACTCTAAGGGATTCATGTCTTTCAATGGTCATGTATCTGCCCACATAAATAATAGAGTGAAACAGTTGCTTCTGTTTTTCTTTTGCCTTCTAAATCTCATGAGAGCATCTCTCCCTGGTGTATTATAACCCAGAACCATGCCAGCAAGGGATTCTGCGAAATATTGTTCCCTGGCCTTCAGACCCTGTTGTGTAGGAGAGTGGGGAATGGTGCTGAGTTGCTAACAGATAATATGAAGCACAAGGGTTAACAAAATTAAACACAATTAAAATAATTAATTTGGGATTTCTTAAAGTCTTAACTATGCTAATAGGCACTGTAAAACTCCAAAGGAGATTAGCTTAGGTTTTCCAAACATATTTGACACAGAGCTTTTTTCTCCAGATTACTTATTTTCCATGGAGCACCTGGGCCGGGAAGAGTCTGTTGTTTTCTCTGAACATACTGGGCTCAATAAAGCATTATGACACATCTTGGCATTGATGAACTAGTCATTAAGGGCCAAATGTCATAGAATCAGTGCTTTAATTCTTGTGATGCTATCAGTTTCCTAGGAACATAGGACATTTCAACACTCGGAACCACTGGGAAACTGCCAGAGTTTGTAAATAACCTCCCATCCCCTGAAGTTTCTCAACTCCAAACTACCCTGTTCATCTTTGGTATGTCATGTGCAAATTTTAGAACAGTCAATAATAATATAGAAATAAATGAGAGTCAACTGATATAACCTTCATAAAATATGTTACTACAATTGTGAATTTTGAATAGTCAGAGGTGCTTTATCTAATTAGTGAGTTATCAGTATGAATCAATTATCAGTGTCTTCATCCTTTCAATCCTCAATTGATGTAATGCATACATACATGTTTGTATGTATGTATGTGTGTATATAGAGAGATAGAGTCCAGGTATGGTGCTAGACATGGAAACATCACATTAGTAATGAAAACTTATCTTTCTCTCAAGGACTGTACAGTAAAGTTTAGTGGATTTCCTTTTCTTTTTCTTTTTTAATTAAAAATTTTTAAAATTTAAGTATAGTTAATTTACAATGTCATAATAGTTTCTGGTGTACAGCAAAGTGATTCAGTTATACATACACATATATATATTCTTTTTCATATTCTTTTACATTCTGGTTTATTACAGAATATTGAATATAGTTCCCTGTGCTATACAGTAGAACCTTGTTGTTTGTACCTGCTAATCCCAAACCCCTAATTTACCCCTCCCCCACCCCATTTCCCCTTTGGAAACCATAAGTTTGTTTTCTATATCTTTGTTTCTGTTTTGTAAAAAAGTTCATTTGTATTATATTTTAGATTCCACGTATAAGTGAGATCATGTGGTATTTGTCTTTTTCTTCCTGACTTACTTCACTTAGTATGATAATTTCTAGGTCCATCCATGTTGCTGCAAATGGCATTATTTTATCCTTTTTTATTGCTGAGTAATATTCCACTGTATATATATACCACATCTTCTTTATCCATTCATCGGTCAATGGACATTTAGGTTGCTTCCATGTCTTGGCTATTGTAAATTATGCTGCTATGAACATTGAGGTGCATGTATCTTTTCGAATTACAGTTTTCTCTGGATATATGTTCAGGAGTGGGATTGCTGGATCATATGGCAACTCTATTTTTAGGTTTTTAAGGAACCTCCGTACTGTTTTTCACAGTGGCTGCACCGATTTACATTCCTACCAACAATGCAGGAGGGTTCCCTTTTCTTCATACCCTCTCCAGCATTTATTATTTGTAGACTTTGTAATGATGGCCATTCTGACCAGTGTGAGGTGATACCTCATTGTAGTTTTGATTTGCATTTCTCTAATAATTAACGATTTTGAGCATCTTCTCGTGTGCCTGTTGGCCATCTGTATGTCTTTAGAGAAATGTCTATTTAGGTCTTCTGCCCATTTTTTGATTGGGTTGTTTGTTTGATATTAAGCTGTATGAGATGTTTGTGTATTTTGAAAATTAAGCCCTTGTCAGTCTTATCATTTGTAAATATTTTCTCCCACTCTCTAGGTTTTCTTTCCATTTTGTTTATGGTTTCCTTTGCTGTGCAAAAGCTTATACGTTTGATTAGGTTCCATTTGTTTATTTTTCCTTTTATTTCTATTGCCTTGGGAGACTGACCTAAGAAAACACTGCTATGATTTATGTTAGAGAATGTTTTGCCTATGTTCTAGGAGATTTATGGTGTCGTGTCTGTGTCATGTCATTTCTTTTTTCTTTAAACACTGTTGATTTTGTTGTTTATTGAAAGTTTAGTGGGTGGACCAGAGGACTCTCAAAGTGTGACTAAAGTAAGATTCCTTATAACTTTTTTTTTTTATACGTGGAAAGATTAGCCATTTTCATTAAAGCAATATAGAAATCCATAGGGGAGACAATACAAAATTATTGAATGAAATAATTTTTTTGCTCCTTTATTATGTTACTTATCTGTGCTTTTCTTGTTTCCTGTTGCAACTGATATGAACTTCATTTTTTTAAAGAGTCAAACAGGTGCATTTTCTACTTTTTATTACATTAAAATTACTGTCATGAGTTAGTGCGTCTATGATAGCATGATAAATTCTGTTGGTGTTTGTACCAGTAAACTTAAAACTCAAGCTGTATGAATTATATTCCTTCTACAACTATATATCTACAACTATATGGGTGCACATCTGTAAGAAAATTTTATCAATGGGGCTGCTATGGACTGACTCGTGTCCTCGCAAAGTTCTTATGTTGCAACCTTAATCTCCAGTGAGACTGTATTTGGAATAAGGAAGCAATTAAAGTTAAATGAGGTTATGGGGTGGGGACTGGATCCAACAGAATTAGTGTCTTTGTAAGAGGAGACACCAGAGAGCTTGCTTTTTCTCTCTCTGCCATTGCCATGTGAGGACACAGTGAGAAGATGGCTGTTTGTAAACCAGGAGGAGAGATCTCACCAGAAATTAAATCTGCTAACATCTTGATCTTGCACTTACTAACCTCTAGCACTGTGAGAATAAATTTCTGTTGTTTAAGCCATTCAGTCTATTGTATTATGTTACGGCAGCCCTAGCTGGCTAATACAGATTTTGATAGTGAGAAGTGGAGGTGCTGCTGTAACAAATACCAGGGATGTGGAAGCAGCTTTGGAACAGGGTAATGGGTAGAGTTTGGAGAAGTTTTGAGGTGCATGCTAGAAAAAAAACTGGATTGCTGTGAAGGGACTGCTGGTAGGAATATGGATGTGAAAGGCATTCTGGTGAGGGTGCAGAAAGAAGAGAACTTCAGAGAAAGCCTCCATCTTTTTAGAGAATATGTAAATAATCATGAACAGAATGTTGGTAGCAATATGCATGGTAAAGATCATTCTGGTGAAATATCAGATGGAAATGAGGAACATATTGGAAACTGGAGGAAAGGTGATTCTTATATAGTGGCAAAGAACTTGGCTGAACTCTGCTGTAGTGTTTTGTGGAAGGTAGAACCTGCAACTGATGAAAGTGGATATTTAGCTGAGTAGATTTCTAAGAAAAGTGTTGAAAGAGGGGCTTGATTCCTCCTGCCTGCTTGTAGTAAAATGTGAGAGGAGAGAGGTGAATTGAAGAAACATGTGCTAACAAAAGGGAGCAGAAGTTAACGATTTGGAAAATTCTCAGCCTGTCTGTATTACAAAAAATGAGAAAGTATGTTCTAAAGAACAAGGTTGTAGCTGGATTATCCTAATGAAGAGCTCATAGGATTATGCAAACAGAAACACTGCCAGTTTGAGAAGGAGACAGAGAGGGGTACAGTGAAGGAAGGCTGTCAAACTTCTTGAATTATACAGGACAAGATTATAGAGCTATTTGGGTGTGAATGTGCACTATTCTTCAAAAAAAGGGAAAAATGATTCTGAAGACAATTTGGAAGTCATCAGGGCTACCACTCCCATCACAGGCCCAGGGGAGGCTTTCCTCTTCAGTTTCAGAAGACAAGGCCCTGGCAAAGCTGTATAGGTGGGGGGGCCCTTCCGAGTCAAAGGGGTGGGGCCACCGCAGTAAGCTGTAGAGGTGATGCTGTCACCCGGCAGGACTGGAAGGCAGGGCTTTGAGCCAAATAGGATTATTCTCAAGCCTTAAGATTTAACTGAATGTGATGTTCTAGGTTTTGAACTTACTTGGGACCTGTCATCCCTTCTTTCTCTATTTTTCTCTTTTAGTTTGGAGATGTCTATCCTATGCCTGTCCCACCATGGTATTTGGAAGCACGTAACTTGTCTGATTTCACAAGTTCATAGCTGGAGATGAATTTTGCCTCAGGATGAATAGTATCTCAAGTCTCTTTCATACCTGATTTAGATGATATTTGATAAGACTTTGGACTTTAGACTTCACAGAGTTAATGCAGGAATGAGTTAAGCCCTTTAGGGTTGTTGGGATAAAATGAACGTATTTTGCATTTGACAGGGACATGGATTTTTGAGGGCCAGGGCTGAATGCTATGGACTGAATTTTGTCCTCCCAGATTCATATGTTGAAGTCCTAACCTCTAATGTGATTGTATTTGGAATTAAGAAGTAATTAAGGTGAAATGAGGTTTTAAAGGTGGGGCCCTGATTCAATTGGATTAGTGTCCTTATATGAGGAGACATGAGAGAGATCACTCTTTCTCTTTTGACACGTGAGGACACAGTAAGAAGGCGCTTTGCAAACCAGCACCAGGAAGAGAGCTCTCACTGGTAACCAAATCCCCAGCTACCTTGATCTCTGACTTCCTAGCCTCCAGAATTGTGAGAAATAAAATTTGCTGTTTAAGTCACCCAGTTTGTGGTGTTTGATTATAGCAGCCCTATCTGACTAATACAGGGGCCAAATAGATAAAATATTTACCTGTGAAGGTTGAAAACAAGGAAATCTATAATCTTGTTTATTCTAAGAGCCAATGCCAGTTTAAAAGGGATTATTATTATTTTTATTGTGGTAAAAAACACATAGTATTAAAATTACCAACTTAACCTTTTTTTTTTTGTGGTACGCGGGCCTCTCACTGTTGTGGCCTCTCCCATTGCGGAGCACAGGCTCCGGAGGCGCAGGCTCAGCGGCCATGGCTCACGGGCCCAGCCTCTCTGTAGCATGTGGGATCTTCCTGGACCGGGGCACGAACCCATGTCCCCTGCATCGGCAGGCGGACTCTCAACCACTGCACCACCAGGGAAGCCCAACTTAACCATTTTTAAGTGTACAGTTTAGCAGTGTTAAGTATGTTCACACTGCTGTGCAAAAAATCTCTATAATTTTTTCATATTGCAAAACTGAAACTCTATACCTATTAAACACTAATTTTTCCTCCCCCCAAGCCCTTGAAAACCATCTTTCTATTTTCTGTTCCTATGATTTTGACTACTTTAGGTATTTCATAAGTGTGGAATCATACAACATTTGTCCTTTTGTGACTGTCTTATTTTTTTTAACATAATGTCCTCAAGATTTATCCACATTGTAGTATGTGAAAGGATTTCTTTATCTTTAAAGGCTGCATAATATTCCATTACATGTGTACACCACATTTTCTTTATCCATTCATCTCTCAAAGGACATTTGGGTTGCTTCCACCTTTTGGCTATTGTGAATAATGCTGAATGCAAAGGGGATTATTTATCTCTTTATTCCATGAGATGATTTTGGAGAGTATACTATTTCTAAGGGCAGTAGATTATTTTACGTTTTCATGTCAGTGATAATGATGTATAATAAATGCCTGTCAATACTATGATGACTAAATAATTGGAGGTGTGAAAGAGGACTTTAAAAACAAATATAGAGGGCTTCCCTGGTGGTGCAGTGGTTGAGAGTCCGCCTGCCGATGCAGGGGACACGGGTTCGTGCCCCGGTCCGGGAGGATCCCACATGCTGCGGAGCGGCTGGGCCCGTGAGCCATGGCCGCTGAGCCTGCGCGTCCGGAGCCTGTGCTCCGCAACGGGAGAGGCCACAACAGTGAGAGGTCCGCGTACCGCAAAAAAAAAAAAAAAAAAAAAACAAATATAGAGAAGAAACTGCAAAGATTGTATTTATTGGCATAATTGACATAAATCAATTATACATCAGTTCTTGTCATATAATTCATTTGAACTTTTGTAACTGTTGTCATAGACAAGCTCCCAATGTTTTTCTGTCAATGATAATATGATTACTATAATGTATAAAGTCATTTATACATTATAGTAATCATAGTTCTTTTCTGCTAGTTTTCTTTGGAGACATTAATTGGAAATGAAAGACTCAGTTATTTGCATTCTTTTGCTTCTCTCTCTGTCTCTCTCTCATCTTTGTTTTATCCTGTATTATACTCAAGTACATTTTTCTTATAGGGGTCCTTTTGACATGATGGAATACTCCAGACCCAGTCTTTTTTTTTTTTCATCTTTATTGGAGTATAATTGCTTTACAATGTTGTGTTAGTTTCTGCTGCATAACAAAGTGAATCAGCTATATGTATACATATATCCCCATATCCCCTCCCTCTTGCGTCTCTCTCCCACCCTCCCTATCCCACCCCTCTAGCTGGTCACAAAGCACCGAGCAGATCTCTCTGTGCTATGTGGCTGCTTCCGACTAGCTATGTATACAGACCCAGTCTTTGCACCTCTTTTCCATCTTCACTTTCTCATCCAGTCCCATGGTTTTAAATATCATACATATGGTAATAACTTATATATCCTATTCCTGCCTCTCCCTTGAACTGATACCCCTGTATTAAATCTCTACCTCAGTTTCTGTAGCAACCTCCTAACTGGTGTCTTGCTCCAAACTGTTGCCAGTTCAATCCTTTTTTAGTTTTTTTTAAATAGACTTTATTTATTAAAGAAGTTTTAGGATCATAGCAAAATCGAGGGGAAGGTACAGAGATTTTCCATATATTTATTTTCCTGTTTGGAATCCCCCATATCATATATAGATTAAAAGCCACACTTCTCACCTACAAGGCTCTTCATGACCTGAACCCTGGCTACCTTTTCAACTTCCTTTTCTGTCATTTTTCCTTACTCTCGAGCTACTCCAGCCACATGACTAGCTATTTCTCAAACACACTAAGTCCATGCCTGTTCCTGGACTTTTTATTTGCTGTTTGTTTCGTGTGGACTGCTCATTTGCCAGAATTGTATGTGGCCCCCTGCCTCACTTATTCAGGTATCAGCTCATTTGTCACGTTGCTCATTTGTCATTCCTTGGCAATCTTCTCTAAAAGAGCAACCCCTGTCACTTTCTATCCTCTTCCCCTCACTATCTGACATTATATTATATGTTACTTTGTGTTTATCTGACTCCCCCAGTAGAATGTAAGCTACATGAGAGCAGAGACGTTTCCAGTTTGTTTTCAACTGAATCCTCAGTTGCCGAAAACAGTGCTTAGCACGTAGAAGGTTCTTTATACCAACTGGTTGAATGAATGAATATGGATAAATTTTGTGCTGTTGTTTGAATGTTGATTAGTTCCATGTTTTTATGCTCAACTGTTCTGTCTTCTGCTCTCCCTTTTTATTCTTATAACAAGTAGTTAGATTTTGCAGCAATGGGTTTTGGTTCATTGGAATATTTCTTTGTAATTTAATGGCATGCAATTTTGATATTCTTATAGTTATCTCTAATGACTTGCTATTTCATTCCCTCTTTCACTACCCATGATCAACACTTCCTACCTTTATATTTGTGGATTCCATAACCCATCCAACACACTTCTTAGAATATTTTCTCACGTATCCAATGAGAATATAGGTGCTCTTATGTATGAATTCCCTCATGTTCTTTGTTCTTTTAAACCTCAAATTGTATTTACTCCTTATTTAAACTTTCTTCTTTTCCTCTTACAGCAGAGAAAGAGGGCTCCAAGCCTTTTTCGAAGTTTAAGCTTTCTTAATCCTTCTTTTAACTCTCTTTCTTGCCATCTCATCTCCACTGCTCTTTCCCTTGAGCTCAAATATGTTTACCAAACTTCTTTGTATCAACTCTTGTCTGTTTTCTTTTAAGCCACTGCCGTAGCTTACCTTCCTCATACCCATATTATTTTATCATAGGATATTGAATATAATTCCCTGTGCTGTACAGTAGGACCTTTTCGTTTATCCATTCTATATATACCAGTTTGCATCCGCTAATCCAAACTCTCAATCCAATCCTCTCCCACCTGCCTCCCCCTTGGCAACCACCAGTCTGTTCTTATGTCCCCGATTTTGTTTCTGTTTCATAGATAGGTTCATTTGTGTCATAGTTTAGATTCCACATATAAGTGATATCATATGGTATTTGTCTTTCTCTTTCTGACTTACTTCACTTAGTGTGACATTTATACTGTTTTTTTATATCCACAACTTTTATCTCAAAATCAACTGTTATCTTCTAATTATCAACTTTAATCATTTCTTCTTCATCTTCATGTCATATGACCTTTCTTTGACATTTGACTTTTTTGATCCATCCTATATCTCACAATCCCATCTCATTTCATAACTTTCTTTAGCTTCATTGTTTCTCTTCACACATATTTGGCTATCATATGTAATTTATTTCACTGGTTCTTGTTTTTCATATTCAACAAAAAAATGGGTGCTACCTGAGGTTATATACTCAGATATTAGTGATAAAAACCCAACTCAGACCAGTCTAAGCAATAACAGATTGTGTAGATGTGGGCCTGACTACGGGCTCTAATATTGTCGTTAGAATCTCTCTATTCTGTATTCCTCCATTCTGTGGGCTCCACGTGGTGGCAAAGTTGACCACTGACAGCTCTAGCTTACAGTATTCTTATAGTTAACAATTATGGTGTAAAGAGAATGTCCCTTTTCTGATAACTTTTTATATATCTAAGATATGATACATACTGGCCCAGCATGGATTCTGGGATTATCCCTGAATCAATCGCTACAGTCAAGGAAAGGAAGGACTGGAATTACTAGGCCTAGATCACAAACGCCTGTAAATTGGGATTTTTGTCATATGCCTGCCTGAAGCACATGGCGTAAGAATGGGAGAGAGAAATACTGAACATCTTCTCTTCCTATTCTTTACATTGTGTCCCTGTGCTATCATGTCCGCTGTTACAAATTCTGCTATCTTTATGCTGATACCTTGCAAATCTCATAATACAAATAAGCCTTTCCTGTAAAGCCATTGGAAAATTAAATGAAGCTGGAGTTACTGCTCTAAATGCAATGGCTGGTCCTGATGAAGAAAACTAAAGGCACAGCGTCCAAAGTGAATGCCACGTTCATGCCTGGTTTGTAAAGTATTGCTACCCGGATCTGGCAAATGAATTAAATAACTGAGTAGGTAGGTATTACTCAAATCTAGGTAGACTTGGAGGACTTCTTTCCAATCTCATCAGGAAGCCCACCCAAGGCAGGTATGAAGCAGGATCTGACCCTGCAGCTGAGGGAAGACTGGCAGTAACCAGATGGGGCTTCAGGGCCCTACTCAAGCAGGTTGGTTTTCAGTATTACACCCTAGTGCTGAGGCAGACTAGCAAAGTATATAGATTCACTGGGAAGAGCATAGGATGGTGGCAAGCGGGAGTCTAATATGGATGGGACCCGTACAAGGCGGGGAGGGGAATTGGGAAAGCAGTGGCTTGGCATCTACACCCAGGTCTTATTCTTGTATAACAAGTACCAGGTGTGGTTGGAAATAAAACTTTGCTTTAAACCCAAAATATTGTGAATGCTCAAAGATAGGTTGTTTTTTTTTATTTGTTTGTTTGTTTGTTTTTGCGGTACGCGGGCCTCTCACTGCTGTGGCCTCTCCCGTTGCAGAGCACAGGCTCCGGACGCGCAGGCTCAGCGGCCATGGCCCTCGGGCCCAGCCACTCCGCGGTATGTGGGATCCTCCTGGACCAGGGCACGAACCCGCGTCCCCTGCATCGGCCGGCGGACTTCCAACCACTGCGCCACCAGGGAAGCCCAAAGATAGGTTTTTGAGTACTTCTGTTCCTACCATTTGCATTTGTATTTTCCTCTTTGTAAATAATGAATTACAAATGAAACAACTAGGTTGAATGAACTAATCTCTATCTTCCCAACTATACAAGTATTGATATCTTCCCAACTATACAAGTCTATTATTCTAGGAGTATTCAAGAATATAATTAATAATTTAAGTAAAGGCAGAGATTTTGTCTGTTTTTTTCCCCATTAATTCATTAACCTAGAACAGTACCTTGCAAAAAATGATAAATATTTATTGAATTTGAAAGAATGTTGTACATGGAAAAATAAAATGTAGTCTACTTCTTTCACTCTGTATCTTGGAATTGAAGAATATTAAAAAAATTTTTTTTTTGCAGTATGTGATGTGAAAGGGAGATGCTAACAATTTGACTGGAAACATGGAGAATTCATCACTATTATAAGAAAACTGTGGGGCTTCCCTGGTGGCGCAGTGGTTGAGAGTCCGCCTGCCGATGCAGGGGACTCTGCAGGGGACCGATGCAGGGGACTCTTCCCCGGTCTGGGAAGATCCCACATGCCGCGGAGCGGCTGGGCCGTGAGCCATGGCCGCTGAGCCTGCACGTCCGGAGCCTGTGCTCCGCAACAGAAGAGGCTACAATAATGAGAGGCCCAAGTACAGCTTAAAAAAAAAAAAAAAGAAAAAAAAAGAAAACTGTGATAGAGACAGGTCAATTCTTAATGTTGATTTTCAGACAGGTTTGCTTTCAATTTATTTGAATAGCTCTTGGACTTACCTTAAGGGAAGAAAGGAGGTAGTTAGATTCATAAAACAAAATGTTTTTGTTTTAATATTTATTTTCAATTAGCTTTAATTCTAAAAAATAAGACCTTTATCCAGTACCATTCTGTGGAAGACTTTTACCATATGATGGCATAAAGTGAGAAATTTCCTCAGAATCATTAATTTAGGTAGGAAACTAAGAATTTCAAGTTGTCTTTTTCAGAGCTGAAATCATTATTCTTGGTATTGTCAAGCTGTAAGACCAAATTATATCACTAGGTGGCATGAGTTGCAAATTGAAAAGCTGTAGTGTTACCAGATATGAAGTATAATAGCTGATATTTACCTGCACCCTAGCTTATCTTTGTGTGTAGGTATATTAATCTTGGAAACTCTCACCAGGGAGAATATACATTTTGTTTGGATCTTCACTTACGAGCTACATATAATAAAATAGAAAACAGGCATTAAGCTCTTAGTTTAAGAACAATTAAAGAATACAAGAGCTATAGTTTTTATTAATCAAAGTCATTCACTACTGAGTTAAAAAATGAGGGGGCACCATAGGGTAAGTAAAGTTATCCCCAGGCAAAACTGCAGAGTGGTGGATTAATCCCTCTCTCTGTATCCTGTAGGACCAAAATAGATAGTTCTCTTTTTTCCCCATTCGCTTTTGGAAAGTCCCTTCTCCCAGCTGCTGCTCTTCTTGCTGTCCCAGCTGCTCTATGTTCACCACTGTGGGCACTCAGCAAACTCATTTTACTCGTACATTTATCAAAACATGCCTATTCTATGTCTCATCCTCTTAGAGTCAGAACTTTGAGTTCTTTCCATATATTTGCTAATCAAGAAACAAACCCATGCCCATGTATGAACGGGAATTAGGTTTTAATGGGAGAACTGGCTCAGCTTTGTTTCATTCTCCTCTCTTAGATAAAGTGTATTTTCATAGAGGTTCTAGTGGTCAAGATTTGAACGGGAAACAGAAGGCATACTCAAATGGGGTAAGTGGAGAGAACATCAAGTAGTGGTAGGGACCCACTCTGGGACTACTGACAGTGATAAAACTATTACTATTCCCTTTGCCATGGACTAGGGGCTTCCCACAAGGAGCTGTGGACATAAATAAGACAGTCGCTATAAACTCGAGGCTCCAGGCTGCTGCTGCTTGTGTGTGTAGGGGGAGGGCCAGGATTAAATATTCGGGTTTTTCTTTCCTTTCATAGTTTAGTTTCCTGATGTTGCTTCCCACTGGGGAGATCTTAACCAGAAGCCAGAAGTCAAGGGAGCCTGTGAATGTGGTACATAGAGGTCAACATCTCAGGTCGCAGAATGGGGCAGAGAAATTGGAAAGTGATTGTGGAGTGGCAAATGAAAGCATCCAGCACAGGGGACTTCTGAAAACAGTACTTCTTTTTCTAGACAGGGTCTCCAGGTTGGGAATTTCAACTAATCAGCTTGTTGGCAAATGGGGCCTTAATGTATTACTCAAGTTCCACAAATATACCTTTTTTTAGTCGTGAACTATACTTGCTAAATGTCACATAGCTAATATCTATTTATTCATGATTGTCTTTGTACATCAACAAACAACTAGATAATTTATCAGGATATTTGATTCCCCAAAGAGATATTTTTGGAAGTGCTTTCTTCCACCTTCATTAGTGTTTCTTAGTATATCAAAGAACATAGTGCCATATACTCCCATCTTCTAAAAAATAGTCTTGAGAATACTAATACAAGCATGTATTTTGTACCACAAAGATTTTACAGTTCCAGTTTTTATACAATATGCCCCCAACTTTTTCTAAAGTAAGAAACCTTTAGGCCAGAATATGTTTTATTTATATATGTATATATATATCAATACAGGCAATTTCTACTGTGCTAACTCAAGCTTGCTCAGGTGGCTGAGTTGTAGTTTGAGCCCCCTAATAGGTTAATTCTTTTTTCTCCCCATGCAAAATAGTCCTGGCACTTTTACAGTGAGGAAATAACATGGCCATGAGAGGGACTGAAGCAGGGAGGAATTTGCCTGGGACATCACCCAGGATTGATTTGGAAGATTCCATAAAGGATTGAGCCCAAACACAGTTCAATATTCTGCATACAACAGGCAGTTCTGCTCTGCTGGGTCTTAAATAAAAATAATTAAAACACAAAGTGAATTTTCTTGTTCTTTTTTCCCTCGCCCAGATTGCTTTTCTATGAGAAAAGATTAGAATGCCCCCAGAGAATCTGGTAGCAAAGATTTAGAAATGCTGTACCACCTCAGACTGCTAGTTTACTGAGGAGAAATTGTACAAATGATTAGGATTTTGGTCACCCTCTGACTTAGATCCTTAGATTCTCCTGGTACTTCGCTCCAGGTTGCTAAGCATCTGAGGTAAAACTAGGTCATCCTTGGCACTCTTATTCTTTTACTTTAAACATTCTCCAGGCAAATTTATGTGAGCCCATTGCCCCAGCTACCAAATATACACAGATGATCCTTAGCTAAAACATTCTCCTCAGATTTAAACACAACTGCTTTATAACCTACTTTCTAATCTCCTTTTCAGATAATGCCACTACAATCTACCTGTGAGTAATCCTGCATGCCACCTCCTTCCTTGCTTCTCAGTAAGTCACTAATTTCCCTTGACTTCTTCAGTACTGCTGGAACAGTCTTTCCTCTCTCTACTCTTTGCCACTGCCCGTAGGTCAGATCATCATTTCCCCACATGGATCCTGTGCTCTGGTCATTCTGAATTACTTGCTGTTCTCCAGACTAGCCACTAATAGTCTCTCATGCCTTTGTGTTGGCCTCTCAATCTTATTTTATCTGCTTTCATTAATTAGCTCAATTCTTCTGTGATAAGTGTCAGTTCCTCTGTGATATGAGGCCATGACTGAATTAGTTTCTTTCTCTTGGTTCTTATAGTGCTCTGTACATATTTCCAATATGTTATAGCAACTACTATTGCACTATACTTGCTTATTTCTATATATGTCTTCTCAAAATCCTGACACTCTTTGAGAGTTAGGACTTTGTCTTAATATCTAAGTATCTCTAATCATAATCAGCATTCAATAAATGTGAATTACTAAATAAATGATTATATGTGGTATAGAACCATCCCCTTGTCATGGAAATGAAACACTATATTCTATTGGTGAGATCTAGTCAAATGGCCTCACTTAACATAGGGGAGGGCTAGAAAATATAGTCCGACTGTAGTCCAACATTTGGTGAATAGCTGGCCTGTCTGCCATAGGAACAGTGTTATTGGGAGGATACATATTTGGAAATATTGGATGCTCCTTTATAATAAAAAAACTTATTATGTAGTGAATCTTGATTGTTCTTGTTACCTTAAGATCTCTCTTTGTCTGATATTAATATAGCCTTACTAGATTTCCTTTGAGTGATTTTTATCTGTAACATGTTCTTTATTATTAAAAAAGCTATATCTTTATGTTGATCATATATATATGTCTTGTAAACAACATCTAGCTGAACAATTTTTGTAAACCTAACATGACAATCTTTGTTGGTAAACTTAAATATTTATATATGAATTTTATACTTAATGTAATTTATGACATATTTGGATTTAATTCTTCCATGTTATTTTATAGTTTTTTTTTTTTTTGCGGTATGCGGGCCTCTCACTGTTGTGGCATCTCCCGTCATGGAGCACAGGCTCCGGACGTGCAGGCCCAGCGGCCACGGCTCATGGGCCCAGCCGCTCCGCGGCATGTGGGATCTTCCTGGACCGGGGCATGAACCTGCGTCCCCTGCATCGGCAGGCGGACTCTCAACCACTGCACCACCCGGGAAGCCCTATTTTATAGTTTTTATTTGTCCCTTTTATATGATTCTTTTCTCTTTTCCTACCTTCTTTTGAATAGATCAAGATTTTAAAAATTCCACTTTCCTTTCAACCAGAGTATGTGCATCATTACTTTCCTAGCTGATGCCAAACTGTTTTCCAAAATGATTTTACCAATTATATTCCCACCAGCAGCACATGAGAATTTTCTTTGCTTCCATTCTCACCAGCACTTGATATTGTTCGGCTTCCTTTATTTTTGGTAATCTGGGAGGTATGCAATGGTATTTCAAGGTGCTTTAATTTGCATTTATCTGATGCTAGTGAGGCAGATTATCTTTTCATATATTTAGTGACCATTAAGATCCTTCTTTTCTAAAGTGCTTAATCTTTAGCCCATTTTTTCTATTAGGTAGTTTGTTTCTTTCACATAGATTAGTAGCAGTTCTTTATGTCTTCTTTATACTAGTCCTTTGTCAATTATATGTGTTGCAAATGTCGTTTTTCACTTTTTTGCTCATCTCCTCTTTCTGTGGTGTCTTTTAATGAAGAGTTTTTAGTGTTAATGTCATTAAATATATCATTCTTTTTTTTATAGTTAGTAATTTTTGTATCTTTAGATGTCTTTCCGTCTCCTGAAATCTTGAGGATATTTTCCTATATTATCTTCTGAAAGCTTTCTAGTTTGTTTTCCTCATAGGTCTCTAACTTACTGTGAGGTGACATTAGTCTGTGGCAGGAGGCAGAGCTTTTTTAAATGAAGGTACCCAGTTACCAGTACCCAGACCCTTTATTTATAATTTGTAAAACACCTCTGTCATATGACCCATTTCCCTCAATTGGTAATAACCTCTCCCTCAATTTGTAATAATGCCTCTGTCATTTATATATGTGTGTAATTTTTGGATACTCTTTTCTGTTCTATTGATAATCTATTTATCTATACCTGCAGCATTACTAAACAGTCATATTTATCTAGCTATATAATAAAAGTTGTTGTCTTGTGGCAAATTTCTTTCTAATCCATCCAATGTAGCCTTAACACGTAAGGCTCTAGGTTCCAGGGGTCAGCACGTATCCTCAGGACCGAAATCATTTGAGTACTAGTTTATCACACTGTATTTCTGCTTACTTTTTGGATTTTTAGCTATGTATTTAAAAGAATCTTTAGTGCAAGTCATCTCGCATTGATGTTTCGTCTGGAAGGATTTCTCAGGATATCTTGTTCTCCATATTGCCAGAGGCCAAAGCCTCCTTCATTTGGCAAGGAGAAACAAAACCTGCTTTAAAGAGCATTTCCAGATTTTGAGAGGAAATATTGCTCAAAAATTTTTGTGTGAATATGAACAGGGAGAGGAGGATGGAAAAGAGAAGTTTAATTTTATGACTTATCCCCATCATCATGCAATCAGTTATTTTTAGGTCTCTATAGGCTCTATAAATTAAAATATTACATCTAGCATTAAATATTTTCATAGAAATATTTAGTAGCCTTAGTAGCCTACCATGACTTTTTTTTTCTATAACAAATACTTAGTAAATTCTTCTTGGTTGACTGATGGTAGTATCTCAGAAAACAACTTAAAAAAAACATTTATATAATCCTTAGCATGTGCCAGACACTATTTTAAATGGTTTATAAATATTAGCTCATTTAATACTCATACAACTTGGTGAAGTAGGTAGTGTTATAACAAACGAATTAACTAAGATATGGAGTAATTAGTTAGGTTGCCTCACATCAACAGCTGGCAAGTGGTGGAGCAGGGATTTGAATCCAGACAGTCTGGCTCCAGAGTCAGCACTTTTAACCACAATACTATGCAAAATTCAGCTCATGTTTCTATGGAGTTTGTTGTCTCTCACAGGTGATAGAAGTTTTAATGATAAAACATGATAGTAAACTCTGAAGAGAGAAATAAAAAATCATCTAAAGTTATTTCACTACCTATATTTGACATGATTTACAATAATTTGGCAGTGAGATGTCAAATGCAAGCATGATTTGGAAGTGGACCATAGCATATTTTATTTTTTAAATAAATGTATTTATTTATTTATTTATTTATTGGCTGCGTTGGGTCTTTGTTGCTGTGCGCGGGCTTTCTCTAGTTGCGGCGAGCGGGGGCTACTCTTCGTTGTGATGAGCGGGCTTCTCATTCCCGTGGCTTCCCTTGTTGCAGAGCATGGACTCTAGGTGTGTGGGCTTCAGTAGCTGTGGCACATGGGCTCAGTAGTTATGGCTCACGGGCTCTAGAGCACAGGCTCAGTAGTTGTGGCACGGGCTTAGTTGCTCCGTGGCATGTGGGATCTTCCCGGACCAGGGCTTGAACCCGTGTCCCCTGCATTGGTAGGTGGATTCTTAACCACTGGCATCAGGGAAGCCCCACATTATATTTTACTCATCAACATTTTTGAGTACCAATTATGTGGCAAGCATTTTGCTACATCCTGGGGTTAAAAATATGAATAAGATATGCCCTTCCTCTTTCAATTCTCACTTCTAGAATCTAGCAGCAATTTCTCCAGAATGGCAGAAATGGGTTTCAGTGAACAGAAGTACATCTCTGTAGGAACTTTCTTAGATAAGTACAGTTTGGGGTGGGAAGTGTAAGAGAAAAAGGTAAATATATATAAAAGAAACAAATAAATAAAAAGAAGCAAGCAAGAAGATGGATTGATGACCACTGATGGACTTGTTCCTATTTTACCTATACTAGTGGCCTATTTCTAGGTTTCTGAGACAGTACCCAAAGATTTTTTTCCTCTGCTTTGAACATTACAGATAAGATATGGATGTGCTAGGTAATTTTGAGCATGTTAGTTTCCTTCCATCTTAGTGAGGAAGGAAAAAGATGACACATCTCAGAGTTCACTAATTGTCATTTTTCCTGGAATGTGAAACAGGGAAAGCAAAATTGCAAAGTGTTATAAGGTACTAAGGCAAAAGATTATCTGCAATGTGATTGTGGCTGCTAAGACTTCTCATTCCAGTTGAGTAATCAACTTGTATGTGACCTTGAACAATTTGTGCTTGGGGATTTTTCACTACCTAATTCTCAGAACTGTAAAATAAAAGCAACACCAAAATGGGATTCAATCAAAGTATCAAAAACCAAAGTTGATAATTAAGTACAGTTTCTCTGAGTTTTTAAGTTATTGTTTAGTTGCAAATTTTGTATTTTTATACTGCTTTGTGAACACTTTCAAGTCATGTAAATACTTGCAGAAAAATCCACACAATATATTCTTTATATAGAGCTAGCTCTACTAGTCCATGATTGGTAATATAGTTTCTTGGGTTCCTCTTCAAGCAGGGGATAGTTCTATATTACTCTTTCCATTGTTTCCTTTCTCCTGGCTCCCTTCCCCTTTGTGACAAATACCATGTAGAAGACCATTTACGTGGTATTCTGGTGAGATAAAGCATTTATGTAAATTGATTTAGTTAGAACATAATTACTTTATTGATTTTTGTACTAAAGAAAATGTTTTTATCATTGCGTTTGTTACATGTCATATTAGAAACCATGTAGAAAACTTCTAGAAAAATGAAGAATTAGGCCAAGGCTTTCAAAGAAATATATATTAAAATAGCAATTCTTTAGGGGATATTAGTAAGAAGATTTATAGGTGAGATGAAACAAAAAGAGATCAGTAGCATCTTAATAATCAGGACAGTGAATGGAACTCAGGTACACATCATTATAAAAGCCTTTTAAAGGGCTGGGAAGCTATCCCACTTGGAGCTTTGTGCTTGATTCTGAACCTTATATGATAGGTATAGTAACGAAACATCAATAAAGACCGCCATGATGATAAAGGATCTTTAGGTCATATGTCCTTGTGGAGACCAAAAAAATGAGATGAGTGTTCATTTTTGAGAAGGAAATGAAAGGTGAACATGACTAATGCAGATAAAGTTTCATGTGTAGGGCTTCCCTGGTGGCGCAGTGGTTGAGAGTCCACCTGCCGATGCAGGGGATACGGGTTTGTGCCCCGGTCTGGGAATATCCCACATGCCGCGGAGTGGCTAGGCCTGTGAGCCATGGCCACTGAGCCTGCGCATCCGGAGCCTGTGCTCCGCAACTGGAGAGGCCACAACAGTGAGAGGCCCGTGTACCGCAAAAAAAAAAGTTTCGTGTATAAAAAAGGTATATAAAAGGAAACTCTTCAAGGATATAATAGTTCAAAAGCAAGAGGGCATGAAATAGAGTACAAGGGACTGATGTTTGAAGAATGTTATTAAGACAGTGCAGTTCATATGTGGAAATAATGGCCAAAGGACCATGGAGTTTACCATTTAGGGAGAAGGAACTTATTAGATAGGTAATATCATGAAACAAATTGGAGGGTGTTGCAAGTATGACCTGGATGTTCTTTCATGAAGAATTTTTATTTTTTTAACCTCTTTACTGGAGTATAATTGTTTTACAATGGTGTATTGGTTTCTGCTTTATAACAAAGGGAATCAGCTATACATATACATATATCCCCATATCTCCTCCCTCTTGTGTCTCCCTCCCACACTCCCTATCCCACCCCTCTAAGTGGTCACAAAGCACCGAGCTGATCTCCCTGTACTATGCAGCTGTTTCCCACTAGCTATCTATTTTATATTTGTTAGTATATTTAAGTCCATGCCACTCTCTCACTTCGTCCCAGCTTACCCTTTCTTCTCCCCGTGTCCTCAAGTCCATTCTCTATGTCTGCATCTTTATTCCTGTTCTGCCCCTAGGTTCTTCAGAACCATTTTTTTTTTTTTTTAGATTCCATATATATGTGTTACCATATGGTATTTGTTTTTCTCTTTCTGACTTACTTCACTCCATATGACAGACTCTAGGTCCATCCACCTCACTACAAATAACTCAATTTCATTTCCTTTTATGGCTGAGTAATATTCCATTGTATACATGTGCCACATCTTCTTTATCCATTCACCTGTTGATGGACACTTAGGTTGCTTCCATGTCCTGGGTATTGTAAATAGAGCTTCAGTGAACATTGTGGTACATGACTCTTTTTGAATTATGGTTTTCTCAGGGTGTATGCCCAGTAGTGGGATTGTTGGGTCATATGGTAGTTCTATTTGTAGTTTTTTAATGAACCTCCATACTGTTCTCCATAGTGGCTGTATCAATTTACATTCCCACCAACAGTGCAAGAGGGTACGCTTTTCTCCACACCCTCTCCAGCATTTATTGTTTGTAGATGTTTTGATGATGGCCATTCTGACTGGTGTGAGGTGATACCTCGTAGTTTTGATTTGCATTTCTCTAATGATTAGTGATGTTGAGCATCCTTTCATGTGTTTGTTGGCAATCTGTATTTCTTCTTTGGAGCAATGTCTATTTAGGTCTTCTGCCCATTTTTGGATTGGGTTGTTTGATTTTTTGATATTGAGCTGCATGTAAATTTTGGAGATTAATCCTTTGTCGGTTGCTTCATTTGCAACTATTTTCTCCCATTCTGAGGCTTGTCTTTTCATTTTGCTTATGGCTTCCTTTGCTGTGCAAAAGCTTTTAAGTTTCATTAGGTCCCATTTGTTTATTTTTGTTTTTATTTCCATTTCTCTAGGAGGTGGGTCAAAAAGGATCTTGCTGTGATTTATGTCATAGAGTATTCTGCCTATGTTTTCCTCTAAGAGCTTGATAGTGTCTGGCCTTCCATTTAGGTCTTTAATCCATTTTGAGTTTATTTTTGTGTATGGTGTTAGGGAGTGTTCTAATTTCATTCTTTTCCATGTAGCTGTCCAGTTTTCCCAGCACCACTTATTGAAGAGGCTGTCTTTTGTCCATTGTATATTCTTGCCTCCTTTATCAAAACTAATGTGACCATATGTGCGTGGGTTTAACTCTGGGCTTTCTATCCTGTTCCATTGATCTATATTTCTCTTTATGTGACAGTGTCAGACTGTCTTGATTACTGTAGCTTTGTAGTATAGTCTGAAGTCTGGGAGCCTGATTCCTCCAGCTCTGTTTTTCTTTCTCAAGATTGCATTGGCTACTCGGGGTCTTTTGTGTTTCCATACAAATTGTGAAAGTTTTTGTTCTAGTTCTGTGAAAAATGCCATTGGTAGTATGATAGGGATTGCATTGAATCTGTATATTGCTTTCAGTAGTGTAGTCATTTTCACAGTGTTGATTCTGCCAATACAAGAACATGGTATATCTCTTCATCTGTTTGTATCATCTTTAATTTCTTTCATCAGTGTCATAGTTTTCTGCATACAGGTCTTTTGTCTCCTTAGGTAGGTTTATTCCTAGGTATTTTATTCTTTTTGTTGCAATGGTAAATGCGAGTGTTTCCTTAATTTCACTTTCAGATTTTTCATCATTAGTTTATAGGAATGTAAGAGATTTCTGTGCGTTCATTTTGTATCCTGCAACTTTACCAAATTCATTGATTAGCTCTAGTAGTTTTCTGGTGGCATCTTTAGGATTCTCTAAGTAGAGTATCATGTCATCTGCAAACAGTGACAGCTTTACTTCTTCTTTTCCGATTTGGATTCCTTTTATTTCTTTCTCTTCTATGATTGCTGTGGCTAAGACTTCCAAACTATGTTGAATAATAATGGTGAGAGTGGGCAATCTTGTCTTGTTCCTCATCTTAGTGGAAATGCTTTCAGTTTTTCACCCTTGAGAACGATGTTGGCTGTGGGTTTGTCATAAATGGACTTTATTATGTTGAGGTAAGTTCCCTCTATGCCTACTTTCTGGAGGGTTTTTATCATAAATGGGTGTTGAATTTTGTCGAAAGCTTTTTCTGCATCTATTGAGATGATCATATGGTTTTTATCCTTCAATTTTTTAATATGGTGTATCACATTGATTGATTTACATATATTGAAAAATCCTTGCATTCCTGGGATAAACCCCACTTGATCATGTGTATGATCCTTTTTTTTGGTTTTTTTTTTGCGGTACGCGGGCCTTTGACTGTTGTGGCCTCTCCCGTTGCGGAGCACAGGCTCTGGACGCGCAGGCTCAGCGGCCATGGCTCACGGGTCCAGCCGCTCCGCGGCATGTGGGATCTTCCCGGACCGGGGCACGAACCTGCGTCCCCCCTGCATCGGAGGCGGACTCTCAACCACTGCACCACCAGGGAAGCCGTATGATCCTTTTAATGTGCTGTTGGATTCTGTTTGCTAGTATCTTGTTGAGGATTTTTGCATCTATGTTCATCAGTGATATTGCCCTGTAGTTTTCTTTCTTTGTGACATCTTTGTCTGGTTTTGATATCAGGGTGATGGTGGCCTTGTAGAATGAGTTTGGGAGTGTTCCTCCCTCTGCTGTATTTTGGAAGAGTTTGAGAAGGATAGGTGGTAGCTCTTCTCTAAATGTTTGGTAGAATTCACCTGTGAAGCCAACTGGTCCTGGGGTTTTGTTTGTTGGAAGATTTTTAATCACAGTCTCAATTTCAGTGCTTGTGATTGGTCTGTTTATGTTTTCTATTTCTTCCTGCTTCAGTCTCGGAAGGTTGTGCTTGTCTAAGAATTTGTCCATTTCTTCCAGGTTGTCCATTTTATTGGCATATAGTTGTTTGTAGTAATCTGTCTTGATACTTTGTATTTCTGCAGTGTCAGTTGTTACTTCTCCCTTTTCATTACTAATTATATTGATTTGAGTCTTCTCCGTTTTTTTCGTGATGAGTCTGGCTAATGGTTTATCAATTTTGTTTATCTTCTCAAAGAACCAGCTTTTAGTTTTATTGATCTTTGCTATTGTTTCCTTCATTTCTTTTTCATTTATTTCTGAACTGATTTTTACGGTTTCTTTCCTTCTGGCTAACTTTAGGGGTTTTTTTTGTTCTTCTTTCTCTAATTGCTTTAGGTGTAAGGTTAGGTTGTTTATTTGAGATATTTCTTGTTTCTTGAGGTAGGATTGTATTGCTATAAACTTCCCTCTTAGAACTGCTTTTGCTGAATCCCATAGGTTTTGGGTCGTCGTGTTTTCATTGTCATTTCTTTGTAGGTATTTTTTGATTTTCTCTTTGATTTCTTCAGTGATCTTTTGGTTATTAAGTAGTTTATTGTTTACCCTCCATGTGTTTGTATCTTTTACAGATTTTTTCCTGTAGTTGATATCCAGTCTCATAGCATTGTGGTCGGAAAAGATACATGATACGATTTCAGTTTTCTTAAATTTACCAAGACTTGATTTGTGACCCAAGATATGATCTGTCCTGGAGAATGTTCCATGAGCACTTGAGAAGAAAGTGTATTCTGTTGTTTTCACGTAGAATGTCCTGTAAATATCAATTAAGTACATCTTGTTTAATGTATCTTTTAAAGGTTGTGTTTCCTTATTTACTTTCATTTTGGATGATATGTTCATTGATGAAAGTGGGGTGTTAACGTCCCCTACTGTGATTGTGTTACTGTTGATTTCCCCTTTTATGGCTGTTAGCATTTGCCTTATGTTTTGAGGTGCTCCTATGTTGGTTGCATAAATATTTACAATTGTTATATCTTCTTCTGGATTGATCCTTTGATCATTATATAGTGTCCTCCTTTGTCTCTTGTAGTAGTCTTTATTTTAAAGTCTATTTTGTCTGATATGAGAATTGCTACTCCAGCTTTCTTTTGATTTCCATTTGCATGGAATATCTTTTTCCATCCCCTCACTTTCAGTCTGTATGTGTTCCTAGGTCTGAAGCTCGTCTCTTGTAGATAGCATATACAGGTCTTGTTTTTATATCCATTCAGCCAGTCTATGTCTTTTGGTGGGAGCATTTAATCCATTTACACTTAAGGTAATTATCAATATGTATGTTCCTATTACCATTTTCTTAATTGTTTTGGGTTTGTTATTGTAGGTCTTTTCCTCCTCTTGTGTTTCCTGCATAGAGAAGTTCCTTTAGCATTTGTTGTAAAGCTGGTGTGGTGGTGCTGAATTCTCTTAGCTTTTGCTTGTCTGTAAAGATTTTAATTTCTCCATCGAATCTGAATGAGATCCTTGCGTGTAGAGTAATCTTCATTGTAGGTTTTTCCCTTTCATCACTTTAAATATGTCCTGCTACTCCCTTCTGGCTCTCAGAGTTTCTCCTGAAAGATCAGCTGTTAACCTTATGGAGATTCCCTTGTATGTTATTTGTTGTTTTTCCCTTGCTGCTTTTAATATTTTTTCTTTGAATTTAATTTTTGCTAGTTTGATTAATATGTGTCTTGATGTGTTTCTCCTTGGATTTATCCTGTATGGAATCTCTGTGCTTCCTGGACTTGATTGACTATTTCCTTTCCCATATTAGGGAAGTTTTCAACTATAATCTCTTCAAATATTTTTTCAGTCCCTTTCTTTTTCTCTTCTTCTTCTGGGACCCCTATAATTTGAATGTTGGTGCCTTTAATGTTGTCCCAGAGATCTCTAAGACAGTACTCAATTCTTTTCATTCTTTTTTCTTTATTCTGCTCTGCAGTAGTTATTTCCACTATTTTATCTTCCAGGTCACTTATCTGTTCTTCTGCCTTAGTTATTCTGCTATTGATTCTTTCTAGAGAATTTTTAATTTCATTTATTGTGTTTTTCATCATTGTTTGTTTGCTCTTTAGTTCTTCTAGGTCCTTGTTAAATGTTTCTTATAGTTTCTCCATTCTATTTCCATGATTTTGGATCATCTTTACTATCATTACTCTGAATTCTTTTTCAGGTAGATTGCCTATTTCCTCTTCATTTGTTTGGTCTGGTGGGTTTTTACCTTGCTCCTTCATCTTCTGTGTGTTTCTCTGTCTTCTCATTTTGCTTAACTTACTGTGCTTGAGGTCTCCTTTTCGTAGGATGCAGGTTCGTAGCTCCCGTTGGTTTTGGTGTTTGCCCCCAGTGGCTAAGGTTGATTCAGTGTGTTGTGTAGGCTTCCTGGTGGAGGGGACTAGTGCCTTTGTTCTGGTGGATGAGGCTGGATCTTGCCTTTGTGGTGGGCTGGACCATGTCCAGTGGTGTGTTTTGTGGTGTCTGTGACCTTATTATGATTTTAGGCAGCCTCTCTGCTAATGGGTGGGGTTGTGTTCCAGTGTTGCTAGTTGTTTGGCATAGGGTGTCCAGCACTGTAGCTTCCTGGTTGTTGAGTAGAGCTGGGTCTCAGCGTTGAGATGGAGATCTCTGGGAGAGCTTTCGCCATTTGATATTACTTGGTGCCGCGAGGTCTCTGGTGGACCAATGTCCTGAACTTGACTCTCTCACCTCAGAGGCACAGGCCTGACACCCCACTGGAGCACCAAGACCCTGTCCAGGTACTGGGGAGTTTCTTGCCTTTTGGGAAATCTGAGGTCTTTGGCCAGCATTCAGTAGGTGTTTTGTAGGAGTTGTTCCACATGTAGATGTATTTCTGATGTATTTGTGGGGAGGAAGGTGATCTCCACGTCTTACTCCTCCGCCATCTTGAAGGTCTCTCAGAATTTTTATTTTATATTTTGGAGTATAGCTTATAGTTTGCTCAGAGGTAAAAGATCATGTCTATTGGGCAGCAGGTAGTATGTTACGTGCTGCATTTAATTCAATGCAATCAATTATTGTAATGTGAAATTACATTTTAAAGTTTTTATTTACAAGCACATTTATATGCTGGTATAAAAAGAAACCTGTCAGTGGAGAAAGCTTTAGCTTACTAACAATATAATTATAGGAAGACATACATAAGGGCTACTCAGGTAGATATGGGAGGAGACCGAGGTCAGTTTTTCCAATTCAGTAATACTGGATGTACATGAATCTTATCTTTTCCTGAGTTAATCCAGCTTAAGGGTATAAATGTACTTATGTTCATTACAGTAAATTGTGCTTTTTTTCTGGATATTTTACTATTTAGTATTCCATTGTTTACATAACCCCTCATATCTCTTCTATACATATCGAGGGTATATAGGTACATCAACAGGGGGTGTCTCCTGTGACCTCACAATTATTTCAATTATTTGTTTTAAGCAGTGCTACTTATGTAAGGTATTTAGCTAGTTGTTTCTGGTGCCCATGGCCTCCTACTCGGCACTGCCACTGGGCACCACCACCAGGTGCCACTGCTGCCCTGGGATGTCCTAAGGCAGCACCGTGCTATGTGAGACCTCAGTGAAATATAGGGCCCTCATCCACACTCAGCTTCCCCCTGCCAAAGTAAGAGGGTGTCTCTTTTCCATGTTGGGTTTGTTTCGTCATGTGGATGTCAAACTGGTGCTGCCTTGGTCTAGGTGCCTTACAAGTTTTAGTGAAAAGATTACACATTAATGTAAACATAACTGGGACTGAGTCAATGGGTCAGGGCAGATGACTTATGGTATACACTTTGCTTTCTCTTTGTTGGTGACTAAGGTTTTCTTATTGGACCAAATCATTTATGTTTTTTGAACATATTCCTACCCCAGGTGCTTGCTTCTCAGTCCTGAATGTAAATGGATTTCTATATTTCTCTCCTTCACCCATTTCCCCGTCTGTCAGAACCTTTAGTAATGCCTGCAGCCTAGAAATGAACCATTTAGGTAAGAGCTGGGAGATGGGGTTGAATGAGGAAACTTCAAAACAAAAAACAAACACACAAGAAACAATAAGGAGGAGAAGAGGTAGAGAAGTAGATGGAGAAGGAGAAAAGGGTAAAAAAGAAAAAAAATAAGAAGGTGAAGATACTCCATTTTTCCATACTTGGTCTTTCATTAATACTCTGACTCTGATGTTCCTTAGTTTAATATTCAACATTTCCCTTCTATTGATATTAAAATCTGATATTTCTTGTCAGATAGGATAAGTTAGATCCCACCAAAATCTTTACATTTTACACTTTAGAGAGTAGATGCAATTTCATGGTTCAAACGAAATTCAGTTTTAAGCATTGGCTACCTTACCAGCATCTAGCTTGATTCTCTTTTTATTTCTGAGAGAATGCCAGAAGTGTACCCCTTTGGTTACTGAAGAGAAATTCTCTTTACAGCTCTTTCCAATTCTCATTACCCCCTGCTTTATGCCAGAATATTTTCGTTGGTGGCTGGCTGCATCTTTTTAATTTTCCATGGCATAAAATATTTTTTCCTTGGAATGTAAGTCACCGTTTCAACCCAGTCAGACAGATCCTTTTCACAGATGTTTCAGTGACATCAATAAAGCTGTGAGCCATGGAACACTGGCAGGGCATGCCATGTGGACTTTGATTCTTTTGATCTCTGGAAGGTAGGGCTGCACAACCTTGCAGGCAAGGTGACGCAAGCCTCCAATACTGGGACACAGGCAATTTCTAAGGCCAGAATAGCTTTCTGTTCTCAAAGAGTAGAAGCATGTCCCGTTCATTTGCTGATGACTTTAGCTGCAGAGTCAACATTGACTGTAAACAGCAAAATTAAGAGGGTGATGGCAGGTTTCTATGGCGTTAGTAAAACCTGTTGGAGAATTTAAGGTAGTCCGGTTTTAAAATTGAGATGATTATAATTCACATGCAGTTGTAGTAAATAATACAGAGTGATCTCTTGCACATTTTGCCTGTTTTCCCCCAGTGGAAAACTATAGTGGAATAACAACCAGGACATTGACATGGATACAATTTGACAATCTTAGATTTCCCCAGTTTTACTTATACTTGCACACAGCATGCTCTTGAATGAATGCGTGCATATTAAGTCCTATGTAGTTTTATCATCTGGTATCCACCACCACAGTCAAGACACTGAACAGTTCCAGCACCATAAACATCCCTCGTGTTGTCCTTTTATTACCACATCCACCTCCCTCCTGCCCCCATGTCCCCTTTAACCACTAATCTCTTCCTTATTTCTATATTTTGTCATTTAAATAATGTTATACAAATGGAATCATACACTAGGTAGCCTTTAAAAGAAATAGACTTTATTTTTTAGAACAGTTTTAGGTTCACAGCAAAATGGAGCAGAAAACACAGAGAGCTTCCATATACCCCCTGCTCTCCCACATGCACAGCCTCCCGCATTACCAACATCCCTCACCAGAGTGACACATATATTACAGTGGATGAACCTACACTGACATATTATCACCCAAAGTCCGTGGTTTATATATAAGTCCATAGTTTTTATATTTTACATAGCATTCACTTTTGGTAGTGTATATTCTATGGATTTGGACAAATGTATACTGACATATGTCTATTATTATAGTGTCACACAAAATAGTTTCACTGTCCTAAAAATCCTGTGCTCTGCCTATTCATCCCTTCCTTTCCCCAGTTCCTGCAACCATGGATCTTTTTATTGTCTCTATAGTTCTGCCTTTTCCAGAATGTTATATAGTTGGAATCATAATATCATAGTTGGATTTTGTAGTTGGCTTTTTTTTCACACAGTGAAAGAGAGTCATCCAGGTTGTTGCATGTATGCATAGTTTCTGTTTTTTTTTTTTTTTTTTTTTTCGGTATGCGGGCCTCTTACTGATGTGGCCTCTCCCGTTGTGGAGCACAGACTCCGGACGCGCAGGCTCAGCGACCATGGCTCACGGGCCTAGCCGCTCCGCGGCATGTGGGATCTTCCTGGACTGGGGCACGAACCCGTGTCCCCTGCATCGGCAGGCGGACTCTCAACCACTGATCCACCAGGGAAGCCCTCTTTTTTTTTTAATTGCTGGTAGTATCCCACAATTTATTTGACCATTCATCCGCTGAAGGACATCTGGGCTGATGCCGTTTTTTGGCTGTTATGAATAAGGCAGCTAGGTATGTTCGTGTACAGGTTTTTATGCGACTGTGTTTTCCTTTCTCTGGGATAAAAGCCTAGGAGCACAATTATTGGATTGTATGATAGTTTAGTGTTTAGTTTTACAAGAAACTGCCAAATTGTTTTCCAAAATGTATGATTATAATACCACCAGCTATGTATGAATGATCCAGTTTCTGAAAACAGCTTTGCTAGCCTTTGGTGTTGTCACTTTTTTATTTTAGCCATTGTGTCAGATGTGTAGTGAAATTACATTGTAGTTTTGTTTTGTTTTGTGTTTTTGGATGCTTCTGTTTTTTAAATTGAAGAATAGTTGATTTACAATGTTGTGTTAGTTTCAGGTGTACAGCAAAAGTGATTGCAAAAAGAATCTGAAAAAGAACATATATATTCTTTAACCATTATAGGTCATTGGTTATTACAAGATATTGAATATAGTTCCTTGTGCTATATAGTAGGTCCTTGTTATTTATCTATTTTATATATAGTAGTGTGTATCTGTTAACCCCAAACTCCTAATTTAAATTTGTATTTTCCTAATAGCTGATGATGTTGAACAACTTTTCATGTGCCTATTGCTGTCTGCTTATTCTCTTCTCATGGGCTTTCATAGAGAAAAATTTTAAATTTTGATGAGGTCCTATTTATCAGTTTTTCTTTTTAGGGATTGTGCTTTTGGCACCAATTCTAAGCCTACCTCTAGATTCCAAAGGATTTCTGTATATTTTTTCGTAAATGTTTTACAGTTTCAGGTATTATATTTAAGTCTATGATCTACTTTGAGTTAATTTTTGTATACTGTGATCTCCTTTGAGTTAATTTTTGTATAAGGTATAAATTTAAATCAAGGTTTATTTTTCTTTGCCTGTGGATGTCCAATTGCTGCATAATCATTTGTTGAAAAGGCAATCGACTGAATTGCTTTTGTAGCTTTGTCAAAAATCAGTTAAGCTTATTTATGTGGGAGCATTTTTGGGTCCTCCATTTTGTTTCATTGATCTATGTGTTTATTACCAAAGTAGTCTATTTTTGTCATCTAATTTAGAGATGAGTGCATGCACTTTAAATGAATTCACTCAGGTCATTCCAGGTTTTTCATGTTTTTAAAAACTAAACTGGTGAATCCAAAAGCTGAGAAAATGAAAATGACTAAAATTTACTGGGAGTGTATTATTTGCCAGGAACTACTCTAAGTAATTTTTTTCTTTTTTGTATTATTTAAGTTGCACAACAATGCTAAGCTGTAGGTACTATCTTTATTTTATAGATGAAGAAACTGAAGCAGAGAGGAGATAAAGGTTATACTGCTCTTAAGTCAGAATATGCCCTATGATTCTGGAGATAAGACGGTTATTCACAGTGTTTGACAAGTTCTTACAGAGGGTACGTATTTATACCTTGTAGGATCGCAGATGATATTTCTCATGAAAACTAGCTTTTAATGCCATTATGAAAATTTGCACCTATATTTTGCTAACAAGCTGACCTACCATAAGAATGAGGATGTAGTTTAAAAACAAAATGTGACTACCTGAATAATTTTCTGAAAGCCACCTTTGAATGACGTTTTAAAAACTTTGTTTACTTTCCCTTGCTATTTGATGACCTTTACTTTGATAATATCCACCCATAGTTATACTAATTATAATCAAAAGACATGAAGAAAAAGGTTATCATCTCTGGGACTCTAGGCAGTGTATTGCCCTACTGTGATTACTCCATGGCTTTATTTAAATTACGCCTTGTATACGTAGAAATTGTTACATTAATCTTTTTGTAAGTGAGGTTAGATTTTTTTTTTTTCTGTGGTACGCAGGCCTCTCACTGTTGTGGCTTCTCCCGTTGCGGAGCACAGGCTCCGGACGCGCAGGCTCAGCGGCCATGGCTCACGGGCCTAGCCGCTCCGCGGCATGTGGGATCTTCCTGGACCGGGGCACGAACCCGTGTCCCCTGCATCGGCAGGCGGACTCTCAACCACTGCGCCACCAGGGAAGCCCAGATTTTTTTTTTAATAGTGAAAAGAAAAGTGACTTTTCTTGGAGCCCTTCCCACTTGGGTGTTTAAAGAAAAATTTATGAAACTCTTTAAATGTAGTCAAAGAATTGTATTGTCAATATTATGAAAATATTGTTATTTTCTTAAAAAATAACTCTTTTAATGACTGTTTTTGTTACCTTTTTATTGTGACTATAGTAGTTTCTTTCACTTTCATGGTGGTATTGACATATGGCATTTTTCTGTTATTATATACTAGGGGCTGTGGTAGGCCAAATAATTCCCGACCAAAGATATCCATGTCCTAATCCCTGGACCCTGTGACTGTCACCCTATATGGCAAAAGGGCCTCTGTAGATGTGATTAAGTCAAGGATCTCCAGATGCGAAGATTATTCTGGGTTATGTGGGTAGGCCCTAAATGTAATCACAAGAGACCTCATAAAAAGAAGGTGGAGAGGGTTTTGTGAAGAAGTAAATGCAATGATGGAAGCAAGAGATTGAAGTGATTCAAGGGACAAGTCATGAGCCAAGGAATGTAGATGGCCTCTAGGAGCTAGGAAAAAACAAGAAAATGAATTCTCCCCAGGGCCTCCAGAAGGAATCAGCCCTGCCAACACCTTGACTTTAGCCATGTGAAACTGATTTCAGACTTCTGGTCTCCAACACTGTCAGAGAATAAATTTATGTTGTTTTAAGTTATCAAGTTTATGGTTACAGTAACCATAGAAAACTATAATCATCTTACACACAGGTAGAGTGATGGAATATTGCAAGCATAGTCTGATTTGAAACACGTCGAAGCCAGAAATTCCTGAAATTTAGCTTAAGGTGGTTGGTTGATTGCACTCTTATTTCCCTTTTGATACAGATATCTTTAAAAAGGTGGTCTGCTCCACCTTTGAGTCCAGGAAAACCAGTGAGAGGAGAGCCTATGGGATGCTATCCAAGGGAAAAGTTGGCATGGCAGGGATCAGGACAAGCCAAGAAGGAACTTTCAAGATGCAGTTCAGGTGAAGAGTTCTTTATGACAAGTCAAAGTCTTAAGGAGGAAGAAACCTAAAGGGCAAGGTGAAGATGGAAGAGAAACACAAAAAAAGACTAACAGGATCAGTGGAGGGAAAAGCTGAGCTAGGCAAGGTTATGAAAGTTGGTGTTAGTTAAAGACCCACCAGAACCATGAAGGAAATGGCTCAAGGTTACTTTCACTTTGATTGCCTAGATGAACTATGTAAATTATGTCCACCAGAAAAGTACACAAATGAATGTATGCAATCACCTGATGCCTCCCTTGTTACTTAAGGATCTGCCACCTAGATCCTGTAATCAGTGCTGCCTATGGGGAATTTAAAAGCCACCAGTTTAGAGGAGATGAGAAACCTCAGGCCTTTCTCTGACTTTTAAACACTTAGTCTGGGTGTGGGGACACGAAACATAAGTGGTCCACTTACTGCTGCTAAAGACATTCCTACCTGTACCTCAGTCACATATGTCTGTGTTTTATTTTTTGTTGTGTTTTGGGCCTCTAGCAGACCTGGACATGACCTGCCACATAAGATTTCCAAGTGTTAAAGAATAATATTTAATAAAATTTCCATTTCACAGTCTCATTTATTTTTTAGTAATTGAGTCTATGTTGTAACTTTCCTCCTTTATTTACCGATAAGGGAAAGAGGATCTGTTCACTTTTGAACTTGTCTGCAGTTCCTGTCAGATAAAAAAGGAAAGTTGAAAACCCTCTGTTATGGGTTGAGAGGGTGAGGAAGAGAGAGCAAGGGGTAAAACAAGAGTGTCTTGTTTCTTCCTTTTCAGGGTGTATATTAGGAAACTCTCAAGCCCCTTCTCGCATTCTGCGTGGTACCAAAATGACATGGCACTGTCATAGTGGGAGATTAGAGCTGGTTGAGGACAGTGTTGGGGGCTAAGGATGGAACATACTCAGAGAGAAGTCTGATGTTATCAGGCTTCATATGGGGGATAAGGAAGTCAGCTGTAGCCTAGAAGAGCCCTGTGGTTGAGGCAAAGAGGATGCAGTGTGGAGCCTAGAGATGCTATAGAAAAAGTCATATTTTATCAGATACCAGTGCAGCAGATGTAGCATATCATGTGAAATGAAGGACATTTTTCGAGGAGGTGAGGAAGATCTGAAAAGCAGAGACAAGAGTATATCAGACATCCCTGTACTGGTGCCACAATAATAAGTAAGGTCCCAAGATTTAGATCAAGCAGAAAAGGGAGGACCTAAACAAGTGATCCCTGAGATGACACCCCTGAAGACTAATCTGAAAGAGGCTGAATTATTCTAAAGACTGAGATAACTTAAGTGGTCAAATGAAAGTTTTTGTTTTGTTTTGTTTGGCTACTGTATAGGAATGGGGGATCAAAACAGAATAAAGTTAGTTATAAAAATAAATTTACATTAAATTTTTTCGTGCAATTGAGTGGGAGGGTGCAAATTTTGACCCTTATCACCCAAGGTTAATCCTTTAATTTGTATTCTTAAATCCACTTTCTCTATCTGCTCCAGGACTGTATGCTTTACCTCTCTGCCTTCTTCCCCACAAACTCTAAGTACTTCTTAGTTATCTCAAGATTAGTCATCATTGACTTCATACTTGCCAAACCTAATGTTCTCTCTATAGTCCTTTTCTATATAATTCCTGTGCTGGTCCAGGGACTATCTGTCCTCAGATTCCTTCTCGTTCATACCTGGTCTGTGTTGTAAGCTGGGGTCTGAACCCTATAGGCTGTTTTCTAGTCTCCCATAGGACTCATTTATGGCTGGGTTGAGACAAGGGGAGGTGATGGCTGAAGACTATAAGGGAACATTTCTGCTAATTCCAGTATCTGAATCATCCCTGGATCTGCTCTGATTGTGTTTTTTATTCTCTTGGTTTTCAGACACATTTTATTTTTTTTCCAAAGATCTATAAATTTTTATTGTTGCATTATGTTACAATGGACTATTCACTGTCTTCTCTATCCCCAACCTAAAAAGTATGTTTCTTAATGATTGCACAGCACTTCACTTATAGAGAACAGACTTTAAATGTTGATTGGCTGAGACATGGAAGCAACCTAAATGTCCATTGATAGATGAATAGGTAAAGCAGATGTGGTACATATATACAATGGAATACTACTCAGCCATAAAAAGGAATGAAATAATGCTATTTGCAACAACATGGTTGGACCTAGAGATTATCATACTAAGTGAAGTAAATCAGGAAGAGAAAGACAAATACCACATGATTTCACTTATATGTGGAATCTAAAATATGACACAAATGAACTTACTTACGAAACAGAAACAGACTCACAGACATAGAAAACAAACTATGGTTACCAAAAGAGAAAGGGGGTGGCGGAGGGATAAATCAGGAGTTTGGAATTAGCAGAACACACTACTATATATAAAATAGATAAACAACAAGGTCCTACTGTACAGCACAAAAAACTATATTCAATATCCTATAGTAAACCATAATGGAAAAGAATATGTATATATATGTATAAGTGAATCACTTTGCTATACACCAGAAATTAATACATTGTAAATCAATTATACTTCAATTAAAAAATACATGTTGATTGGCTAAATGAATAGGTAGAAGAATGGAATGAGATAATAGAGACACTCCCTCCCCCCTCCTGAGGGAATGATCAGTCAGCTATTTGCCAAGATTCTGACATCCTGCTGAGAATCACTCTCTATAAGTGTTACTTATGGAAGAGTGTCTTATCCCCAGGTGTATTCATGCAGAAAAAAGGTAAGAACCATTGCCCTATGGAAATGAGAGCTTCCTATATAGATCTGTTTCTTGACTCATTGGAAAGTAGTAGGACTGGACTGAAAATTAAATTCATCCCCAAATAGTACAAGTATGGAGATAGTACTTCTCAAAGTTTTCCTCCTAAGCATCCATCAGGGTAGAGGAAGGTAAATATATACATCTGGCACTTCCCTGGTGGCGCAGTGGTTGAGAGTCCGCCTGCCGATGCAGGGGACGCGGGTTTGTGCCCCGGTCCGGGAAGATCCCACATGCCGCGGAGTGGCTGGGCCCTTGAGCCATGGCCGCTGAGCCTGCGCGTCCGGAGCCTGCGCTCCGCAACGGGAGAGGCCACAACAGTGAGAGGCCCGCGTACCACACACACACACACACACACAAAAAAAAAATATATATATATATATATATATGCATCTGGACCTGACCTGGAGGTGGTATGGATCAGGAAGCCAATCTGCCCTGAACTGAGAGTTTATCTCTAGAATTAATTTTAAAGTAGATACTCTGCTTTTGTGTTTATTTTAATAGCAAAGTCTTCTACTTTGAATCAAGTTGACTTTCTCAATGCATGGCATGAGTTTTACTCTGAGAGTTTCTCTACCCATAGCTACATTGTTCCCCAGCAGCTGCTCCATGTTCTTTGTTGAAAAGTACAGATAGACAACTTGCTGGTAGCAGATCTCTTTCTAAGAGAACATTTTGATAGAGAAAGAGAGCTGGAGGCCATTAGGTGCTTGTAATGAGGGGCAGGAGAGAAGAGTTTGTCATGGGGGTGGGAGAGGTCATTGAAAGGTTAGGGTGGATTCCCTTTGGGTTTTTTCTTAACCTAGTCCCGATGTCTTAGAATTGGGATATTGATTTTGATTAATACTAGTCACAACTTTTCCCTTCAGTAGTTCTAAATGCTCCATCATCCTGTTGAAGATACTGCCAGTAAGAGAAAATCTTGCTAGATAACCTGTGTGTCCTGCCCCAAACAGCAACTGTGAATCTAACTGCAGCTTCACCATCTGCTTAAACACTGCTACTGTGATCCCAGAGGATGACAGAAAGTCACATATATGTTCCTTTTATTAAGGCTGACATTCCTTGCTGTGCACTTTACCTTTGCTCTTACCAGATATGTACAATCTCATTTAGGAGAGAAGTGCTGAGATGGGGGAAATAGAAGCTTTGAATACACTGTAAAATCTGATATGAAAATTTTATCACAGTTGCACTATTTACTAAAGTTCATTTTGAGGCACTCTGAGATGTGCCTGAAATTTTAAGGGGAAAACAGGATGTTGTCTACTGAATTTAGAGGCCCTGCAGAATAAATGAACCTGCTTGTTTTCTTATTACCAAGGGAATTTTAAATATAAAATGGAAGCATAACAGTTAGAGAAGAACATTGTAGTATATTATTTGTACTGGGGCATAAACTATACTTGGAGATGAGCTACAGGGTAAATGGGTCTATTGCAGCATAGGTCAAGCTAATAAAATAAAAAGATGTTAAGTTCTGTCTATTTGTACTCTTCTGTACAAGAGTGCCTTGTACTTCTTGGAGAAAAGATTATCTTATTTCTTTCTATCTACCTACCTATGTATCTATCATCTATCTATCTATCTATCTATCTATCTATCTATCTATCTTTTCAAACTCTTTGAGATTTCCCCAGCCATAATTTACTACTTCCTTATCAAAACTCATATTCCATAAATCTGCAACAATTATTTGGCAATTGGTCTTATGTTATTTTAAAATTGATATTTAGATTATGTATTGATATTGTTGCACAGCTAGTATATTTTCCTTCTAACTGGATCATAAGCCTTCAGAGAGCAGGGACTATGATTTCCTTTTTGTATTACCCAAAGGTGCTAATGTAGTGCTCAGTGAATATTTTATTGAGTTTCAGTTATAGGCATACCTCATTTTATTGTGCTTTGCTTTATTGTACTTCACAGATACTGCGTGCTTTACAAATAGAAGGTTTGTGCCAACAAACCTTGCATTGAGCAAGTCTGTCGGTGCCATTTTTCCAACAGCATTTGCTCACTTCATGTCTCTGTGTCACATATTGGTAATTCTTGCAATATTTCAAACCCTCCACCAGGAAAACGATTATGACTTGCTGAAGGCTCAGATGATGATTAACATTTGTTAGCAATAAAGTATGTTTAAATTAAGGTACCTATATATATTTTTTAGACATGATACTATTTGCACACTTAATAAACTACATTATAGTGTAACATATATGCACTCGGAAACCGAAGCATTTATGTGACTCATTTTATCGCGACATTTGTTTTATTACAGTAATCTAGAACTGAACCTGCAATAGCTAAGAGGTATGTATTGATATATGGCACATTTTTTAAACCAATAAAACAAAACAGAGTTTCTAAATATTTTGCAATTACTTAGTAGCCATGTGTATGAAGTCAGATTATTTTCCTGTTCATGGATAACTACCCATGCCAATTCATTTCATGAATATTGCTGAGAATTTAGCTTTTAAGCACAGTTATGCATAGTGGCAGGTAGCATGGGTAATTTTTTTTTTTAGTTCATGAAATTATTTTATATTTACACTGGGCATACAGGAAGACATATTTCCCTTTATTTTCTTGACTCTAGGGACTGTGTCACCGAGCTCTTCCAATGGAGGGTGAGTGGAAATGATGTGCCACTTCCAGGCCTGGACATAAAAAGTCCCTATGCGATCTGCCTTGATCTTCCCCCCAACCATATAGTAGGAAAAGGAGACTTTTGAGATGGTGGAACACACAATAGAAATATCCTGAATCCTGAGTTGACTGCTTAAAGAAGCCGCCCAGGAGATCTCCTGGCCAGGAACTTCAGCTCTGGATTTTATAAGAGCAAGAATATTGTATTGTTGTATAAAGCTGCTGAGACACTGGGGTTAATGTTGAATAATACAGTAGAAAAATCAGTGATAGAGATTGAAAGGTTAAGGGCTGAAATTAAGGACTTCCCTGGCAATCCAGTGCTTAAGACTCCATGCTTCCAATGCAGGGTGCCAGGGTTTGATCCCTGGTCAGGGAACTAAGATCCCACATGCCGTGCAGTGTGGCCAAAAGATTAAAACAAAAAAAGAGCTGGAATTAGAGGAAAGCAAATGAGAGGAGAGAGGGAGGGAGAATGGAACCAAATAAGGTGGTCTTCAGTTGGGCTCCATGGAAGGGATGATCAGAAATAAGACATTGCAGGGACTTCCCTGGTGGTCCAGTGGTTGAGACTCTGCACTCCCAATGCAGGGGGCCCAGGTTCGATCCCTGATCAAGGAGCTAGATCCGGCATGCATGCTGCAACTAAAAGATCCTGCAATCGGCAACGTAGATCCCATGTGCTGCAACTAAGACCTGGCACAGCCAAATAAATAAATTAATTAAAAAAAAAAAGAAATAATATATTGTTGGAGGTGTTAATGTCTGTAGGAACTTTAAGAATGGAGGTGCCAAATATTTAGTTAAAACGTTTTTAGAAAGTAATACTTGATACATATAAAAGAATATACATACAGTGATATATAGTTTAATTTTTGAAGGATAATAATAAAAGGAACACTTGTGGACCTATCACCCCCTGCCTAAGAATCAGAACATTATCATTATTGTTGAAGCGGCAACTGTATGGATACATTTTAGAAACATGAACTAAAAAAGCAAGTCTCAGAAGATTATATACTAGATAGTAACATTTTTTATAAAGCTCAAAAAGTATAACAAAATAATGAGATATTCAGGGATACATACATGTTTAGTTTTTAAGTTGCTATGCTGTGGTATTTTGCCCTAAACCTTCAGCAAAACCTTTTTTGAATTTTGTTGGTACATTGGGAGGATAAATTGTGAAATTTAATGAGGGAAGAGAGATACATAAACAACTGATTATGGTTTTATTTCTCAAAGTATGTTCTGTGGACCTGCAGCCTTGGCATAACTTTGGATCCATTAGAAATGGAGAATCTCAGCACCAATGAGACCTACTGAAACAATCTGCATTTTAACCAGGTCCTAGGTGATTTGTGTGCACATTATATTTGAGAAGCTCTGGACTATAGCACACTCTCCAGAGTCGTCATTGTTTCCCTTCTTCTGAATTGGCTCCATATATGATGTTCATCAGATAGTTCCACAGGACACAAAAGAATGGGGCAGGAGGAACTAATGTCTATTGAGTACTGATCTAGAAATACAGATATATCTAGGGTTATCCTTCTTTTCTCTTCCCCCACAGGCTGATTCTCTATTATAATCAGGCTTATGGTAGCAGGAGTCACTGACTCAAGTAAACCCCAAATCACTATAATTGCTGTTTAGCCATATGTCTGTGGCATGCCTACTTCCAGGGAAATAGCAGTTGGAGTACCTGTTATTGGTTATACTCCCACCGAATGACATACTCCTGAAGAGGATCATGTGTTACAACTTGGGTTAGGGTGCAGGAGTGATTGGGATGAAGCAGTAGTGTGTTCCCTTCTCAAGTGGCACCTCTGTCTATTTGAAATGCTTCGTGTATTTCAAACACTAGTGAATGACATTGCTGGCTGCTAATGAATGCCAGAAAGCATGAATTTGATCCAGTTTTTACCACGTGCTGATGGATCCTGTCAGGAATAGGGCTAAAAGATGAGATTAGACATTTCTTTAACTAGATTTTAAAAAAGGACACTCTCTTTAATTCTGTAAAATGAGTTGACATGTGACATTAAATTCATGGCTGTTATCTGTCATTGGGTTTTCTGAGAAGAATAATGAATGCTAAACTTTATTAGAAATATAGCTCAATCTTAATATCACAAATGTGTTGGTAGACCAGAAGGAATGTAATTGTTTTATCAGAGTAACTTTGGTTTGTGGAAGTATAATTAATGGAAGGGATAGTTTATACCATCAGAATTTCCCATTTAGGTTTTAAAAATCTAACAAAAACCTAACAATGAAATATGCCAAAAATAAATCATACTTCAGAATATAAAAGAGATTGAAGAATAAATGAGGTAACTTATCATTAAGCATGTTAGATAGCATATATGCATTCACTACCACCTCCACTGAAAACTTTGTAGAGATTAAAAAAAAAAAAGTTGTAATCCTAAGGACAAAAAGACTAAGAGAAGGGACAAGTACAACATAGTTTGGAAGCGAGAAGCAGATGGTTCTGGTTATCTATGTCTGCAAAATTAACTGTCTCAAAAGTTAATGGATTAAAACAAAAACTATCTTGTACTTCACAATTTTCTATGGTCAAAAACTTGGGCAGAGTTAAGTTGGGTGATTCTTCCATTTCATACAGCTTGACTATGAGACCTCAGGGCTATTTATCTGGCAGCAGGGCTGATCTGGACTATCCAAGATACTTTACTCATGCACCTTAGCAGAGGCAGCTGGGAGGCTGGGCTCAGCTGGATCTCTTTCCCTCTCCGTGAAGTCTCAGTCAGGGCCTTGCACATTGCCCCTCCTGCAGGGTGGTTGGATTGTTCAGCTGGCAGCTCAGGGCACCTACAATAAGTTTCCAAGAGATAGGATATGGAGGTGTCACACTGTTAAGGCCTGTGTTTGACAAGTGGCACAGCTCCACTTCTGCCATATTTTGTTAGTCGAAGTAGTAGTCTCAATAGAACAATGAGGCAAAACTTCATGACCATCTTTAATCTATTACCTAGATATATGAATAATAACAGACTTAGGAGACAAGAGGAATCTGAAACCCAAGGTAGCAGTGATGGAAACACAGGGTCAGCTGAGTCTGCCACAGAGCCCTAGAAAGGTTTAGGTATTTCAGGTACTTCTGAAAAGAGGAAAGGGGTACAAATACGGTTGAAAATATAAGGATTGGTTGAAAGTCCATATAAAAACAGTTGGATCCCCTGATCCCCTCTCACAGTTTGCTGAGCCCCTTCTCCATGCTGATAGAAGACTAGAGGTTTAATTTCCAGAGAGGTTGGACCAGACTCTTGACTTGGGCACAACTTAAAGCAGAGGAAGCATACAGAAAACAAATACATTGAATTAAAATCTACATATTGTGCCATGACATTCCCTTCCTCTCATTTCCTAAATCAGCTCTGATAATACTGCCAGACTCTTAGGTGAACTGGAAGTTCCTCTCTGCTGAAATTTACCAGTCCAAGAGAAAATGTCTACAGATGTTGACGGTTGGAGGCCCAGTGAAATGGCACCATGAGATCCACATCAATGAAGCAGTCAACAAGTCCCATCTACACACAGAGTGTCTATCAGCTTTTAGTGCCTCACTCTTAAAATGAGCAGGCAATCAAGGATTGATAGACATTTGAGGCAGCTCTTAACATGCAGAGCCCAAACCAAATAAGCAGAAATAAAGAACATAGGGTAAATAAAAAATGTAAAGAAGAAAGATAAGAAAACTGTAATTAATATCCCAAAATAGGGGTCTTCCCTGGTGGTCCAGTGGCTGAGACTCTGTGCTCCCAATGCAGGGAGCCCGGGTTTGATCCCTGGCCAGGGAACTAGATCCCACATGCCTCAACTAAGACCCAACACTGCCAAATAAATAAAAAAATTCTTTAAATACATGACAAAATATATTCTATACATGAAACAAAAAGGGACATTGAGTAGACAAACTAGAATTCTTAGAAATAAAAACTATGGAATTAGAAATTAAAAATTCAATAGAGGGCTTCCCTGGTGGCACAGTGGTTGGGGGTTCGCCTGCTGATGCAGGGTACACGGGTTCGTACCCCGGTCTGGGAGGATCCCACATGCCGCAGAGCAGCTGGGCCCGTGAGCCATGGCCGCTGAGCCTGCGCGTCCGGAGCCTGTGCTCCGCAACGGGAGAGGCCGCAACAGTGAGAGGCACGCGTACCGGAAAAAAAAAAAAAAATTCAATAGAATGATTGAAAGGTATATTTGAGGAAATTTTATGAGTAAAACAAAGAGGTGAGAAATAGTTGAGAAAGTATAAAAAAATTAAATAGTAAGTCCAAGGGGTTCCCTATCTAGATAATAGAAAAAACAGAACAGAGAAGACAGAGGGGAATAAACAATTGGGGAAATATATCAGGAAAATATATCTGAAGGATATGAATTGCCAGACTGAGAGGGACCACCAAGAGACCACAGAACAAAGGTTGAGGCAAAGATCCACATTATGGTACATCATCATGAAATTTCAGAAAACCAGGAATAAAGAGAAACTCCCAAAAGCTTACATGGAGGAAAAAAAATTGACCAGGATTCAAAATTGCACACTTCTCATGAGCAACACTTAGATGCTAAGAGGTAATGGAGTGGCATTCAAAATTCTGACTGAAATGATTTCCAATTTGGAATTCTATGTTCAGCTAAGCTATGAATCAAGTGGATAGAAAAAAGGCATAGTGCTTTTAGCTGGTTAAAATGTGATAGAATGTGTTCAGGATCCCTGAAAGTTGAGAGTAATCATTTCTCTTTAGTATGCATTCCCAGCCTCAATTAGACTCTACGGTTCCCAAGGCATAGAATTTTAATTTTTAATTTGCCCTGCATAACGTCTGTGTAAGGTAGGCATTTATGAATGGTGTTTATGAATACATGGACTCTGCTCTACTTTAAGTCATATTTTTTTGAAGTGCTGAATAAACAGCATTGCTTTGAAATGTATGAAAGTAACTTATTTCCTTAGTTGCCATTTTTGATATCATATCTATTATTTATTCTCAGATTTTTTTATCTCTGTTTAGGAAAAAAAAGATCTTTTGTTTTTTTATTCTCTCATTTGGTCCAATAGCTTAAAGGATTTTTTTGCTTGACTCTTCAGGAGGAGGAGTAGAATATGATGCTCATATTTGTTATAATGAAATACTTTCAGAGCCTTTTATTATGATCTTGACCTGAGAACAGCTAGTACCAATAAACTAAGGACAAAATATGAATTTTTCCCATTGTAATTACTATCCAGACCAGGAAAATCAGGTGTTTAATTACTCCCAGCATTATTGTTGTTATATATTGGTATATATACCAATAGGAATATATATAACCAATAAGAATAGGAGCTGGTAATGAATAAGGGAATAAACTGATTGGTTTATATAGTAGAGACAGATGGTTCTGGACCCTGAGAAATGGCTCAGAGAGAACGTGGGAATCTGTATGAGGACCTGGAAATCAAAAAAAAACATTAGCTAGAGTTGTCCAAGAGGGATAAGGAAAGGGAAAGTCAACCTGGATCAGATGTAGAAATATTTTGGGTTTTGAGAGACTGTGGACTTCAGAATGATAGGGAGTGAAACTGACCTCAGGTGGCTGAGCAGAATCAAAGAATATAGGAAATCACTCATTAACCAACACACACCAATTTGTTTTTATTCTGCATACAGGTAACTGTGTATGATTCTTTCTTTTTGTAGTAAAGTTATTTATTTTCCCTTGTGTGCTTTTAGGAAGCCTGACTTATGAATGTGGGATATTTGCTTCCCATTGAGATAATTATAGAGGATGTGGCAAGAATTTTACCAAGAGTCCAAAAGAGTGTCTTCTGTGACCTCACTTATTACTTACAATTCCAAGGCCATGCCAAGGCTGATTGTTAGCACTGTGTGTTCACCCCTGAGTTAATCATTGGCACATGCTTGGTGTGCTGAGACCTGTCCAAGTGCAAAGACTGGAACATGTGGGACGTGAAGAATGAATGCCTTTATGGTGGAGATGCCAATCATCCTTTCCCTACACACACCCCTTCCTTAGGGAATCTGGCTTCCTTTAATCCCTGGAAAGGGTAGCCTTCTGTACCACATGAGTTAATTCTCTATGCTGTGGCTGATTGGACCGTAGATGGACCTCTGACCCAGACTGAGCCTGGAATTTGGAGTTGAGCAACAGAGCTTGATTCAAATAGACAGTGGTAGGCACTGGACCCAGGAGATCATGTAAACTTGGGACTTGTTGCCTTGTTGGCCACATGTAGTCATGGAGAGGGAGGGAGCAGAAGAAAGAAGGAAAGACTAAGCTAATGCTTGTGTGACTGCTGCCTGATGGAGTGTGTGATAGTGACTGGCTTTTCAAGTCCAGTTCTTATTCATAGGAATCCTGACCTACTTAGATACTTTGAGGATGTAAACTTAAAATACCCTCCAATCCCCATAGCTTGAGTGGGATCTGTCCTTTCAACAGTCAATTCACATTCATTATTCCATTCAATTTTTCTATCCCAGAAATAAGGCTGACTCACCTGCAGACCAGTTAATATATGTTTAGAGAATGCCCAGTTAATTGCAATCACACAATTTCATAATTACTTGGGTTTTATGTCTCATTTGGATGATTGTGAAGTTCTTGAATTGCTTCATATAATAGGGGGTAATTGCTTTTTGAAACTGGGCATTGATGAACTGTAGTAAACTTAGCTTATGAGAACATGCTTTCTCATAAGGGAACAATATTCCTAGCACTAACTATTGGCATGTTTTCAATAAATCCCCTTTAAAGTTTTATTTATAGGAAAAACTAAGGGTGTGTGTGTGTGTTGTGTGTGTTACAATGTGAACATCCTCTGACCCAAACTATTGACTGTATTAAGGATATCAGGTCCTTTGTGACTCAAGGAGGAATCAGTTCTGAGGTCATCAGCCTGCCTTTCAACAGCAGGAGTGAGGAGGTGAGCCTGGCAGTGTATAGCCAGAAGCCTTTGGTCATTATGGTTCCCAAAGAGCCGTTCTGATTCCAGATGGTGTGTATGGCAGATGGTGGGCTTCTCCAGCTTAAAGAACATTTGGGTAAGTATGTATCACTGTAGATATAATTATTTGGCAATTGTTGAGTAAAATCATATTTAGAAAATAAACTGTCTTTAGAGCTAGTTTTCGCATTTCCAAATTAAAAAAAATAGCCTAGACAGTAACACAAGTGTAATATCATTTAATTAGGCTGCCTATTGACTTTCCCAGGAGACTTTTTTCTGGCTTTTCCTGTAATACGTTATAACATTATCATAATGGGACTTTATTATTTATTTTCCACATACATTGCTCTTATAAGTGGAAAAAGTCAGAAAATTCAGCTATTGAAATAAGTGACCTTTACATTTGGAAAAGTAATTTGTTCGACATAAATATAGGAACTCTCATCATGCCACTTAAAATACATAGAATTAATGGTCAGTTTAATTTTTTTTTTGGTTTGTAATTACTAAATTTTAATCAATCAATTCCCCTGAGTATTCTGAGACTACTGTTAAAATACTTTTTGAATTTTATTTTATTATTTTATACAACAGGCTATTATTAGTTATCCATTTTATACACATCAGTGTATACATGTCAATCCCAATCTCCCAACTCATCACACCACCCCCCCGCCACCGCCTTCCCCCGTTGATGTCCATACGTTTGTTCTCTACATCTATGCCTCAATTTCTGCCCTGCAGACTGGTTCATCTGTACCATTTTTCTAGGTTCCACATATATGCGTTAATATACGATATTTGTTTTTCTCTTTCTGACTTACTTCACCTTGTATGACAGTCTCTAGTCTCTTATAAAAGGAAATTGTTTACTTAGTCAAAATATGCATAACATATCTTTCTCTGTTTTCTTTCAGTCACTCATTCTATTTTTTTGTCTCCTCCTTCCCAAGTTTAATATGTTTTCGATATTTATTTTTGCATTTGAGATTTTAAAGATTCCAGATATAAGCAGTAATAATGTCCAGGAAATTAGCAGCAAATGGGTTATAATGGGTATAGGTTGGAGAGAGAACATGATTTATTCACCTTCTAACCCAAGTTCCTCCCAGACTTACTATCAAGAAGCACAGTCTTGGGCTTTAGGAGGTCTTGTTCTTTTCTTCTTCTTTTTTCTTTAAATTGCAAATTACATCAATTTGTACATTTAGAAAGCAATAGTGTCCTAGAACTGGTTCCTTAGTATTTCCTTACTTCTATTTTAGCCTCTCAGGCCCTAGGTTATTGCCTTGTTTAGTTTTCAGCCTAGTCCTTGGCTATTTTGATGAGGGGAAGATAGCATTTATCTATAAAAGGACAGCCAGACCTGAAGGCATTCCTTCGACCTCTCCAGCTGTGGGCGGGAACCACTGAGAGCTCCTGGAAGCCAACGTCTCTTCCCATGGGCCTGAGCTGAAGGCTCCAGGAGTGCCAGGACTAGTTCCAACAAGCATTCCTGCTTACCTTCAGCTTTACCATTAAAAGATGAGGCCTCCCAGATTATCCATCATTTCAAAACAATTCTCCTCTTCTTCCTCAGGACATACCCTGGTTTGACGCCATCTCCTGCCTTTCCCTGTCCATCCAAACACTCCCACTCTTCCCTCAGGAACCCAGGGTCTATCATCTGGAAACTGCTCAACATCCTCCAGCCCTTGTCTGATTGTTCCTATCACATTCTTGTTCAAGTGACAACAGCTTGTACTTCCTCTGCAATCACTTCAGGGGCAACTGTGTTTTCCCTCATACTCAGTGTGAACTTTAGGGTCTGACGGTGAGTAGATGGCCTCTTATTCTTCATCACTGCCTGCAAACCTTCCTCTCTTTCTCATTTCCTTTTTAGCTCATGGCTTCAGATTTTACCATAGCCCTCCTTGCAGCTGCTTCCTCTCACTCCTGGATGAACATAACCACGGCTTACTCCTTTATGTCTTCCACTTCCCTTGTGGCTATGCTCAGTTGCTTTTGACTTTCTTAGCTCCAGGAATCTCTCCTTCCTCTCCAACTTCCTGACTCATGCATACAGTTATATGCACACCGGGTATCACTACTGACTTTATCACCTCCAACATCCCATTTTCCCCTCCGACTTTGCCTCCCAGCCTACTAACTCCCAACTCCTGTACTTCCACTTTGGTAATTCTACCCCTTAAAGATTTCTTATCAACTGACCCTCCACATTTTTGTTATTCATAACCCCTTAATGTCCTCCTTCCCCTTTTTACCCAACTTAGATTCCATATTTTGACACCATAACGATTCTGCTAAAATCTTTAATTCTCCTGACTTCCCTAATCCTTCCATTGTATGCACCTGACCAAACTTCAGCCCTCCTTAAGCCTGGTTATCTGTGCATCCTGGCCCTATACTGGAGCAGCTGAACAGTGCTGGCTAACAATCACACTACAATGCTGGTTGGCCTCGCTGCAAATTTATGACCCCAGATCTCAAAACACTGAACACTGTCAGAAAATCCTGTTTTCCTTTTCTAGTAAATTCACCTTCATCCTCCTTAGGTGACTATTTGACACCTTCTCTTCTCCCCTCCAACCTCAAAATGTTGCTTATTCTTTCTTACTCTCAATTGATGACTTGGTCTTATCTTTCCTAGAGAAAATAGATGCGATCAACAAGAATTACCTATTTTTTCTACTACCTGCCTGTCTTTATATCCACATACTCTGCCTTCCTCCTCTATTACTCTTGGCTTGTATTCTTGATCAGTTTGCTTTCTCAAATTGTTCTTAGGTTTGTCATCTCCATTTCTTTAGCACATCTCTAAATGTTAGGGTGCCCCAGAGTTTATTATTTTTTTTTATTTTTTGCGGTACACGGGCCTCTCACTGCTGTGGCCTCATCCATTGTGGAGCACAGGCTCCGGACGTGCAGGCTCAGCGGCCATGGCTCACGGGCCCAGCCGCTCCGCGGCATGTGGGATCTTCCCGGACCAGGGCACGAACCCGTGTACCCTGCATTGGCAGGCGGACTCTCAACCACTGTGCCACCAGGGAAGCCCCCATGCACAACTTTGATGATACTTGACACCCACTGTTTCCAGTTATTATATCTCTTAGCCCAATGCTGTATGAACATACGTGTAATTTGGAATCTTATCTATCTGTATTTGTATAATTTTCTTTCAAGTTTTTTTTTTCTTTTAGTTTGTGGTACTTTTTTCTCAGGCTGACCCTCATTTTGTATCACTTGATTGTACTCAATCATTGATTCTAGTAATCTCTTTAGCTCTCTTGAAATAAAGATCTTATCACTGTTGCTGCAGTGACTACAGTCCTAGATTTAACTAATTCTAGCCATGCTTATTCTCTGGTAACTGTGAAATTTAAGTGACAGTATCCTGCTGAAGTCTGACAATGTCTGTGATAACATCACCAGGATTGGGGAACACAGACAAAGATCCTGATCATCAATGTTCTGGTCTGACTTTTGCAATATAGTTGACACAAGAAGATTTCTCATGTTTGGGATTTCAGTTCACGTTTTCTCCTTGACTTCCAGTAAAAACTTTTGAGGAGGTGAGAGTGGCTTAGCAATTATATTTTTAGTTATTATCCAAGAGTTAGCAACTGTGCCACCTGACCCATATAAAAAGAGTACATTTCCCCCAGTTTTGCTCCAAGTACCAGTAAGGTCAATGCATTTTAATGCATGTATGCTATTTATTACATGGATCACTCATATGTCAGAAATAAGCTGATATTTTTCAGAGGCAGTACCATACAGTAGAAAAGGCCCAGGCATTCAACTCACTTATTGTTAGTACGGTTTTTAACAATTACCTTGTACTTCAGTTTTTACATATTTAAGATGGGAAAATGTTCTCCTCACAAGCTTTTTGTGTTAAACGGGATACTAAATGTAAAGTTCCTAGTGTAGTGCTTGGGACAGAGTAATATTTTTACTAAATTGTATTACTACTGGCTTGATGATGTCTACTATCATCATCATGCATCCTTATCACCACCACCACAACCACTACCCCTGCCTGGGAAAGCACTATTCATCTTTACCATTCTTCCCCAAGGAAGAACCTAACACCATAGCAAAACCCCAAGTGGTTTATAACAGATCCCCAAAAAAGCTTTAGGCTCAGCTTTTGGGTACTCTTGTAACATGGACTGAGAAGGTTAATAGAAGTAGATATCTTTACTAGAATTGTCTCTCCTTATTTTATTTATCTCAAGGACCTTCCTATCTAAAAGCTAGTAGAAGGTATTCACCACACACACACACACACACACACACACACACACACACACACACCCCTACAATCTTTTTGTTCTGTCATTTCAAGTTGAACTTGTGCCCCTGAGAAGCTCTCCTGCTACAGACAATGTTTAGAAACTGTCCTGAATAATTGGCTCCAATCCTGGAGAAAAAAACCTTATAGTTCAGAAAAGATGGTCTAAATCATACATCTGTGTGTCCTAAATTATAAACTGATCTGTTTCTTGAATGTTCATGCAAACCTTTGAGCAGATTTATCATTATTGAGCTAATTTTGTTCTCTTTGAAAATTGAAACTTTTCCAAACTACTTTACACAGGAAGATTAGATTGGGGTGATGGGTATTTTGGAGGAAGACCACAGAGGTGATGTGCGATTTTCATCACATAATATCAGGAGTACCTACTATCAGCACGACTTATTACTGTTGACATCGGCCTTGACTACATGTCTAAGGTAGTATTTGTCAGGTTTCTACCCTGTAAAGTTGCTCTTTCTTCATCCCCCTTTCCATATGGTACTCTTTGAAGAAAGTCATTATGTCCATCCCACACTTGAGGAATGGACAGTTCGCCTCCATTGCCTCGAGGGCAGAGTATCTATGTACATTATTTGGAGTTTTTCTGCGTGGGAGATGTATCTAATTTCCCCCATTCATTTATTTATTCAATCGTTTCAGTTGTATTCATACTGGTACTCATGCATATTATATTGAATTTTTACATTATTGTGAAATAGAAGACCCAGGGTAAAGCAGGAAAGATGAAATTAAGAAATACCTAGTAGTCTCACTGCAAGTTTATTCTCACTTTAAGTACTAATGAGCAAAAGTTCAGAAATATTCTCTTTTTTCTCTACCAGTCAGGCAGATGTGTGTAGGTAATTTTCACTTTACAAAACTTAAAGTATATGTAGGGAGCTAGGATTTGTGTTTTAAAATAAAATACTTCTGAGGACTCATCTCCTTAGACATTCACTGTCAGAAAATATTGGGAGCATAAGACAACAGAATATAACAACTGTAATTTGTATCAGAATCTTTGATGTTATCTTAACAAAGACAGTAAGAAGTTTTGTATATCACCAGGTACAGTAGACATTTCCAAGCAAGGGCAATTTGCTTCACTACTCCTGAAACAAAAATCTAGTAATTGCTTCATAATTTCCCTTTCAAGTTAATTCTCAAAGGGGAGACTTATAGTTCTGATTTCATATTTTTTTCACACATGCACACTGTATTTTATTTTTACAAGAGATAAATAAACTGACACCAAGCATTGTAAATGGATGGCCACAACAAAAGCAACGATTGCAATTACCAAACACGAAACACACTCATACTATATCATAATATTGACATTCAGTCCAGTAATCCTCCACTGTAACAGCTCCTTTACTTTGCAGTGAAAATTGATTTGTATATTTTTTGCCTCTGAGTCCTTGTGGGAGTTTTTTTTATTCAAACAGAAAGTCACAAAAATTATAATCATCCTCATCAGTTCACTCAGTCCCATGTAATTAATTTTTTTTATCTTGATCTTTTGGTAGCACTTTTGTGAATTCATCAGTTTCCCATTAGAGTTCTGAAAATGCTTATTCATTCAGTTCAGCAGTATAGTCAGTTACCAGAAACCTGTACTTGTCAGAGTCTTTTCCATGAATTCCTTGAAGCTGAAACCCTTTTATAGGAACATTTTTACAAAAGCATCAGAGTACACCCAGAACTGTCTGTAAATGACAAAAGACTTAAAAATGACCACGGTTAAAGATTTGATGAAAGTTCATAATAATGCAATTGACAAGGAAATTTAGTTATTTCTGAGATATACATTTTAAAGTAATAACTAGAATTATGACTTATAACATTATACCAGAACATATAAGAGTTTTAGAAATTTCATGTAATGTCTGAAACATTTATATTAACATATTTCCATACAAATAACCCAAAGAAAGTTTAGTATTAGTTGCTTTTTTGTTTGTTTGTTTATATTGCAGGTTCTTATTAGTCATCAGTTTTATACACATCAGTGGATACATGTCAATCCCAATCGCCCAATTCAGCACACTACCATCCCCACCCCACCGCGGTTTTCCTCCCTTGGTGTCCATACATTTGTTCTCTACATCTGTGTCTTAATTTCTGCCCTGCAAACCGGTTCATCTGTACCATTTTTCTAGGTTCCACATACATGCGTTAATATACGATATTTGTTTTTCTCTTTCTGACTTACTTCACTCATATGATAATCTCTAGATCCATCCACATCTCAACAAATGACTCATTTTCGTTCCTTTTTATGGCTGAGTAATATTCCATTGTATATATGTACCAAATCTTCTTTATCCATTCGTCTGTTGATGGGCATTTAGGTTGCTTCCATGACCTGGCTATTGTAAATAGTGCTGCAATGAACATTGGGGTGCATGTGTCTTTTTGAATTATGGTATTCTCTGGGTATATGCCCAGTAGTGGGATTGCTGGACCATATGGTAATTCTAGTTTTAGTTTCTTAAGGAACCTGCATACTGTTCTCCATAGTGGCTGTATCAATTTACCTTCCCACCAACAGTGCAAGAGGGTTCCCTTTCCTCCACACCCTCTCCAGCATTTGTTGTTTGGAGATTTTCTGATGATGCCCATTCTAACTGGTGTGAGGTGATACCTCATTGTAGTTTTGACTTGCATTACTCTAATAATTAGTGATGTTGAGCAGCTTTTCATGTGCTTCCTGGCCATCAGTATGTCTTCTTTGGAGAAATGTCTATTTAGGTCTTCTGCCCATTTTTGGATTGGGTTGTTTGTTTGTTTAATATTGAGCTGAATGAACTGTTTATATATTTTGGAGATTAATCCTTTGTCCATTGATTCGTTTGTAAATATTTTCTCCCATTCTGAGGGTTGTCTTTTTGTCTTTTTTATGGTTTCCTTTGCTGTGCAAAAGCATTGAAGTTTCATTAGGACCCATTTGTTTATTTTTGTTTTTATTTCCATTACTCTAGGAGGTGGATCAAAAAAGATCTTGCTGTGATTTATGTCAAAGAGTGATCTTCCTATGTTTTCCTCTAAGAGTTTTATACTGTCCGGTCTTACATTTAGATCTTGAATACATTTTGAGTTTATTTTTGTGTATGGTGTTAGGGAGTGTTTTAATTTCATTCTTTTCCATGGAGCTGTCCAGTTTTCCCAGCACCACTTATTGAAGAGACTTTTCTCCATTGTATATCTTTGCCTCCTTTGTCATAGATTAGTTGATCATAAGTGCATGGGTTTATCTCTGGGATTTCTATCTTGTTCCTTTGATCTATGTTTCTGTTCTTGTGCCAGTACCATATTGTCTTGATTACTGTAGCTTTGTAGTATAGTCTGAAGTCAGGGAGTCTGATTCCTCCAGCTCCGTTTTTTCCCCTCAAGATTGCATTGGCTATTCGGGGTCTTTTGTATCTTCATACAAATTTTAAGATGATTTGTTCTAGTTCCATAAAATATGCCATTGGTAATTTGAGAGCAATTGCATTGAATCTGTAGATTGCTTTGGGTAGTATAGTCATTTTCACAATGTTGATTCTTCCAATACAAGAACATGATATCTCTCCATCTGTTGGTATCATCTTTAATTTCTTTCATCAGTGTCTTATAGTTTTCTGCATACAGGTCTTTTGTCTCCCTAGGTAGGTTTATTCCTAGGTATTTTATTCTATTTGTCGCAATGGTAAATGCGAGTGTTTCCATAATTTCTCTTTCAGATTTTTCATCATTAGTGTATAGGAATGCAAGAGATTTCTGTGCATTAATTTTGTATCCTGCTACTTTACCAAATTCATTGATTAGCTCTAGTAGTTTTCTGGTGGCATTTTTAGGATTCTCTATGTATAGTATCATGTCATCTGCAAACAGTGACAGTTTTACTTCTTTTCCAATTTATATTCCTTTTATTTCTTTTTCTTTTCTGATTGCTGTGGCTAGGACTTCCAAAACTATGTTGAATAATAGTGGTGAGAGTGGACATCGTTGTCTCATTCCTGATCTTAGAGGAAATGCTTTCAGTTTTTCACCATTGAGAATGATGTTTGCTGTGGGTTTGTCGTATATGGCCTTTATTATGTAGAGGTAGGTTCCCTCTATGCCCACTTTCTGGAGAGTTTTTATCATAAATGGGTGTTGAATTTTGTCAGAAGCTTTTTCTGCATCTATTGAGATGATCGTATGGTTTTTATTCTTTAATTTGTTAATATGGTGTATCACATTGATTGATTTGCATATATTGAAGAATCCTTGCCTCTGTGGGACAAATCCCACTTGATCGTCGTGTATGATCCTTTTAATGTGTTGTTGGATTCTGTTTGCTAGTATTTTGTTGAGGATTTTTGCATTTATATTCATCAGTGATATTGGTCTATAATTTTCTTTTTTTTTAGTATCTTTGTCTGGTTTTGGTATCAGGGTGATGGTGGCCTCATAGAATGAGTTTGGGAGTGTTCCTTCCTCTGCAATTTTTTGGAAGAGTTTGAAAAGGATGGGTGTTAGCGCTTCTCTAAATGTTTGATAGAATTCACCTGTGAAGCCATCTGGTCCTGGGCTTTTGTTTGTTGGAAGATTTTTAATCACAGTGTCAATTTCATTACTTGTGATAGGTCTGTTCATATTTTCTGTTTCTTTCTGGTTCAATCTTGGAAGCTTATACCTTTCTAAGAATTTGTCCATTTCCTCCAGGTTGTCCATTTTATTGCCATAGAGTTGCTTGTAGCAGTCTCTTAAGATGCTTTGTATTTCTGCAGTGTCTGTTGTAACTTCTCCTTTTTCATTTCTAATTTTATTGACTTGAGTCCTGTCCCTCCTTTTCTTGATGAGTCTGGCTAAAGGTTTATCCATTTTGTTTATCTTCTCAAAGAACCAGCTTTTAGTTTTATTGATCTTTGCTCTTGTTTTCTTTGTTTCTATTTCATTTATTTCTGGTCTGATCTTTATGCTTTCTTTCCTTTTGGTAACTTTGGGTTTTGTTTGTTCTTCTTTCTCTAGTTCCTTTAGGTGTAAGGTTAGATTGTTTACTTGAGATTTTTCTTGTTTGTTGAGGTAGGCTTGTATTGCTATAAACTTCCCTCTTAGAACTGCTTTTGCTGCATCCCATAGGTTTTGGATCGTTGTGTTTTCATTGTCATTTGTCTCTAGGTATTTTTTGATTTCCTCTTTTATTTCTTCAGTGATCACTTGGTTATTTAGTAATGTATTGTTTAGCCTCCAGGTGTTTGTGTTTTTTATGTTTTTTCCCCTGTAATTCATTTCTAATCTCATAACATTGTGGTCAGAAAAGATGCTTGATATGATTTCAATTTTCTTAAATTTACTGAGGCTTGATTTGTGACCCAAGGTGTGATCTATCTTGGAGAATGTTCCATGTGCACTTGAGAAGAAAGTGTAATCTGCTGTTTTTGGATTAAGTGTCCTGTAAATATCAATTAAATCTATCTGGTCTATTTTGTCATTTAAAGCTACTGTTTCCTTATTTATTTTCATTTCAGATGATCTGTCCATTGGTGTAAGTGAGGTGTTAAAGTCCCCCACTATTATTGTGTTACTGTCGATTTCCTCTTTTATAGCTGTTAGCAGTTGCCTTATGTATTGAGGTGCCCCTATGTTGGGTGCATATATATTTATAATGGTTATATCTTCTTCTTGGATTGATCCCTTGATCTTTATGTAGTGTCCTTCCATGTCTCTTGTAACATTATTTTAAAGTCTGTTTTATCTGATATTTGTATAGCTACTCCAGCTTTCTTTTGATTTCCATTTGCATGGAATATCTTTTTCTATCCCCTCAGTTTCAGTCTGTCTGTGTCCCTAGGTCTGAAGTGGGTCTCTTGTAGACAGCATATAGTTGGGTCTTGTTTTTGTATCCATTCAGCCAGCCTGTGTCTTTTGGTTGGAGCATTTAATCCATTCACGTTTAAGGTAATTATCGATATGTATGTTCCTATGACCATTTTCTTAATTTTTTTGGGTTTGTTTTTGTAGGTCCTTTTCTTCTCTTGTTTTTCCCACTTAGAGAAGTTCCTTTAGCATTTGTTGTAGAGCTGGTTTGGTGGTGCTGAGTTCTCTTAGCTTTTGGTTTTCTGTAAAGCTTTTGATTTCTCCATCGAATCTGAATGAGATCCTTGCCAGGTAGAGTAATCTTGGTTGTAGGTTCTTCCCTTTCGTCACTTTAAGTATATCATGCCACTTCCTTCTGGCTTGTATAGCTTCTGCTGAGAAATCAGCTGTTAACCTTATGGGAGTTCCTTTGTATGTTATTTGTCTTTTTTCCCTTGCTGCTTTCAATAATTTTTCTTTGTCTTTAATTTTTGCCAATTTGATTACTATGTTTCTCGGTGTGTTTCTCCTTGGATTTATCCTGTATGGGACTTGCTGCACTTCCTGGACTTGGGTGGCTCTTTCCTTTCCCATGTTAGGGAAGTTTTCGACTATAATCTCTTCAAATATTTTCTCTGGTCCTGTCTCTCTCTCTTCTCCTTCTGGGACCCCTATAATGTGAATGTTGTTGTGTTTAGTGTTGTCCCAGAGGTCTCTTAGACTGTCTTCATTTCTTTTCATTCTTTTTTCTTTATTCTGTTCCACAGCAGTGAATTCCATCATTCTGTCTTCCAGGTCACTTATCCGTTCTTCTGCCTCAGTTATTCTGCATTGATTCCTTCTAGTGTAGTTTCCATTTCAGTTATTGTATTATTCATCTCTGTTTGTTTGTTTTTTAATTCTTCTAGGTCTTAAACATTTCTTGCATATTCTCGATCATTGCCTCCATTCTTTTTCTGAGGTCCTGGATCATCTTCACTATCATTATTCTGAATTCTTTTTCTGGAAGGTTGCCTATCTCCACTTCATTTAGTTGTTTTTCTGGGGTTTTATCTTGTTCCTTCATCTGGTACATAGCCCTCGGCCTTTTCATCTTGTCTATCTTTCTGTGAATGTGGTTTTTGTTCCACAGGCTGCAGGATTGTAGTTCTTGCTTCTGCTCTCTACCCTCTGGTGGATGAGGCTATCTAAGGGGCTTGATGGGAGGGACTGGTGGTGGGTAGAGCTGACTGTTGCTCTGGTGGGCAGAGCTCAGTGAAACTTTAATCCACTTGACTGTTGATGGGTGGGGCTGGGTTCCCTCCCTGTTGGTTGTTTGGCCTGAGGCAACCCAACACTGGAGCCTACCTGGGCTCTTTGGTGGGGCTAATGACAGACTCTGAGAGGGCTCACACCAAGGAGTACTTCCCAGAACTTCTGCTGCCAGTGTCCTTGTCCCCCCGGTGAAACAGAGCCACCCCCCTTCTCTGTAGGAGACCTTCCAACACTAGCAAGTAGGTCTGGTTCAGTCTCCCCTGGGGTCACCGCTCCTTCCCCTGGGTCCCAATGCACACACTACTTTGTGTGTGCCCTCCAAGAGTGGAGTCTCTTTTTCCCCCAGTCCTGTCAAAGTCCTGCAATCAATTCCCACTAGGCCTCAAAATCTGATTCTCTAGGAATTCCTCCTCCCGTTGCTGGACCACCAGGTTGGGAAGCCTGACGTGGGGCTCAGAAACTTCACTCCAGTGGGTGGACTTCTGTGATATAAGTGTTCTCCAGTCTGTGAGTCACCTACCCAGCAGTTATGGGATTTGATTTTTACTGTGATTGCACCCCTCCCACCATCTCATTGTGGCTTCTCCTTTGTCTTTGGCTGTGGGGTATCTTTTTTGGTGAGTTCCAGTGTCTTCCTGTCGATGATTGTCCAGCAGCTAGTTGTGATTCTGGTGTTCTCGCAAGAGTGAGTGAGAGCACATCCTTCTTCTCTGCCATCTTGGTTCCTCTCCTGATTTCATATTTTCTATCTCAATTAGGTGGCTTATGCTACTGTGATTCCATGATGATGACCAAGAGTAATTGTATCTGTTCCCAAATCTGTTTATGCTGGTTAAACTTGTGCTTTTAAATTCTATACTTTAATTAAATATTATAAAAATCTATCTGAGTGTATTGAAACAGTAGTTGTTCTTATGAAAACTAAACTTAATACCGTGGAAAGACTTGTTAAATGTAATTTGCTGAATTAGGTAAAAGATTAAGCTGCATAAAAGACTGAGAAGAAAACTGTCAAATGAATTTATAATTCATGAATTGTGAAAAAATTATGAATTCAGATTACTTAGCAAGTATTTAACTTTTTACTCTGTTTAAAAAACCCTCAAATTGAAAATCACAGACATCATATTATAGATAGGATGACTACACATCCTGTCTTGTCTGGAACCGTTTGTTTTATGGTTGGTGATCCAGCATCCTATTTAATTCAGCATTTTTACTGAAACTAAGTATTATCATTAATATTTGCATTGAAGTAAGCCAGGGTGGGTCAGACTTCTGTTTTGTATTGGAAGCTTCTGCCATGGCCTTTTTACTGGTGTGTGAGATGCATGTGCAGTAAACAGAGATGACTTGTTTAACAAGTTTTGTCTTATATAAATACTTACTGAAGAAAGGCACCCTGAACGTAGGAAAAAAGCAATATTCTGAAAATATTGTGTTGAAATATTTACAGATTTCTAAGTGAAAAATTACTGTGTGTAGGGAGTAAATATTTTTTAATTTAAAAAACATTATGCCTTCACAGAAAAGTTCATTGAAAGTGTCAATATTTTAAAGTTTATTGGCTATAAAATGCAATCTTGAAGATGATTGTAGGCAATTTTGTGGGGAAAAAAACAAGAAAACAAATCATTAAAAGCATATTAGAAAAATTACATCAGAAAAATACCAGTGACCTAGTATTAGACAGATATGGCTAAGAAACTGATTAAAGCATGTGAATGCATATCAAGACTACTTAATTATTCTGCTTATTGTATTTTAAAATATTCAGATAATTAATATGAAGATTTTTAAACATTTGTTTTAATACTTGTATACATACATTATTTTTTAGCAAGAAATAAAATTTTTTAAAAAGCTGTTTGTCAATAAGTAAATATTTCAAAAAATTATACAACTTTAATTACTTTAGTGACTTCTTTCACTCTCAAGAGTCCTAATTTGGATGATAAATAATATGGTCACACACAATATTGATTTGAACTCCAGTAAGTGATTTCATAATCAAGGAAAAGTCCTTTGATCCTCATTTCACAGATTGGTGAAAAATTGTACAATTCTATTTCTAAACAAGTATACAATGTTTAATATATCTCTGCATCCTTTTTTTTTGCTTGTAATTATCTGTTTCATTGATTAATGGACTCAGTTGGGATTAGTTTTAATTGCATAGAACAAAACCAGTTAGAAGAAACTAGCTAGAAGTTTATTTGAATCTCAGTATAAAAAGTAGTACATGGTAAAGATAGGATTTGATTCAAAATCTGTGCTCTTGTCCATTGCATGGTGTATAGCAGTTACAATGTGTTCAACTGTAAGTAAGCCATGTTACCACACATGCAAAATGAGTCTTCTATGGGAATATATACAGTTGTGTTTGAGCTTCTTTTCAAAATAGTCTCAATTCTCTTGTATAAGTTAGATACATGCTCTACTTCCATAGTGTTAATTTAAGTAAGTATTAATGCATACCTAATATATGAAAAGTAATCCATGAATTATAGTGGGATATAGAATGAATAAAGTATGATTTCTGTCTTTAAGTATCTTAGATTATAATAAGCTTAAAGATAATTATCATCATTTAAGCCTGTGACATAATTTTATTTTGTAAGTAGAATAAGTTTCAAGAAGCACCTAGATCTATCAGCCAGTAATTCTCCTAGGGAGAGAAACACCAATTACATGAAAATTTAAAAATTTCCAATAGTGTATGTCCTTTTTTACAGTTAAAATAAAATCCCAGTCCAAGTTTATTTAATAAAGATGCTGTCCTAATTGGCAATCTGTGTGGAAGAAAACAAAGTTAGATCCCTTCCTCACAACGTGTATCAAATTCCAGATGGACCAAAATTTTTTAAAAAGGAAATATTAAAGAAAACAGGAAAGAAACATGGCAGAAAACAAGATAGGAAACTTAAGCGCATAAAGGGAAAGGCAAATGTAATTCATCATAGAAAAATAAATATAAGTTAATATGACAAAAGACAACAGAAATGAAGTCAAAAACACAAACGGTAGTGTGAAAAAACAATAATGGAAATCACAGATCAAGGGTTATATCCCCAATATAAAAAGATTCCTATAAATTGTTACATGTGCAAGTGCTCTTATGCACTATACAACCAACATGTACGGATGCTTAGAAAGTTTTCAAGTCCTTGTTTAATTAGCTCAGTTTGGGGAGGAGGTGTCTATCTCTGTACATACAGAGCAGGTTAGCTTCCTGTCTAGGCAAAACACCAGGCATGCTGGTACATTTTTCACAACATAACGAATAGTTTACCAACTTTATCTCTGATATCTAAAGCACATATTTTGAACCTCAGCTGACATTACAGTCTAGATACAATACAAATGCAGTTAGAGAAAGCAACTTATACTGACCAGAAAGCTGCTTTGCATAAAGTTCCCTTAAGACATCTGATGTTTGAGAAAGAGTTCATTCCATTCTTTGGTGAAATCATCAAGCAGCAGCATTTCTAGGCCAAAGTATCTCATCCTAGTATCCTTTTAAGTTTTGCTATGTCTTTATTGAGAGGGTTTATAATTGAAACCTGCATGTGAGTGTCATTTCTATGCCATTTATAAAGCTGTAATTGATTAAATGACACATTTTTACAATGTTAGCCAGACTATTATAGTACAGAGATGAATTAGTTCCTATTTATTTCCAGGAATAAGTTTGTTTTTGCTGATGAATTCTTTTTTCTTTCAAAATAAACATTCTCACCATGAAACTTTTTATCAAATACAGTATCCCAATCTAGCAATTAGTTTCTTTCAGAAATCCTGTAACAGCTAATCCCATTGTTTTTAGATGGTCAACCTTTGACTTTGAATTTTTTTAAACTAGAATTCTCAAGTTTTACAATATTTTAAATTTATAAAGTCATGCAAATCATTTCAGAAGCAGAAAGCACAAATCCCTCATCTTATAGCAACAAAACTGAGGTTCAGAAATGCTAATTGGCTGGTCTATTCTACTGTTAATTTACAATTGAACAAGGGCTAGAGACCCAGTCCCTTGACTATCAGTATAGAACTCATCTCAGGTTGCTTTCTAATTTTCTGGCCAAGCTTTCATGAGATATTATTCTTCCAGAATCAAGCCAATTGGAGATTCTAAGGTTTAACAGCAAATCTCAATTTCTAAGTGGGTCTTAGAAGACATTTTTAATTTTTAAAAAGCAGTTCCTAATGTGGTTTAATATCTTTTTAAAGGTATATAATAAGAGCAAGTAGAAATATATTTAGATTTCTAATTGTATTTTTATGATTTTGACTTTGAAAAACCTAAATGTAATATGTGCTTATAATTGTAATATATAGAATGTCACATAACATTTCTCCTAAAATAACTCGTGAATCCTATTTTGTAAGTGTTCCTACCCAGAAAAAACACCACTCGATATATAACCATTGGAATATGTTTTAGGTTTTTTCTTTGTAACCTCTTCAGCTTCATCTCCATTTGATTCTCAGACTAAGAATTCTTAAAACTGGCAGATGTTCTCCAGATTTTCATAATGCTCTATTCAAAACAACCAATTTTCTATAATTTCCTTTTTAATGGTACTGCATACCATATGACCTAACCTCTGATATCTGGGTTACTAGTCTCCCAAAGGCTGTTGGAGCTACATACAGCATCCAAGTATTTGCCAAGTAAAAAAAGTGTTTCCGTCTGAGGATTGCACAAAAGGAAGCCCTGCTTAGCCATAGCTGCCAAACTGTCTGACCATTTCTCCCTGATACTTTCTACTGCAGATGAAGAATGTGCACGGTTGCCTTTCCCCAAAGGAAAAAAAAAAGACTTTTCAACTAAAGTACATCGCTGGTTACACTAAAATAAACATTCTTGAAAAAACAAAAGCCAAATTATCAGGGAGTATCTTTTTCTTTGTATTGAGCCCCTCGAAGTCACTGGAAACTATGTGCAGAAGAATTGAACGAGGGTGGGCAGTGGTGAAACGCTGCCAAGTTTGTAGTGAGTTATCATAACCACCACCAACACATGTTTCCTAGAGCTTTCCACAAGTCTGGATGGCACCAGGGTGGTTGCTATGGGAATTATGTTTTAGTTTCATACTGTTATGCAGGGTTATGGATGATAGCAGGTCACGGGTTTGTGGCAGGAAGAGTGGCTGCCTCTCCACTCCCAACCTCAGCACAAGTACCAGATTTTCAGCTGTGAGGCAAGCGAGAAAGGTGATCATAAAGTCTTGCCTTTTTATTTGCTTTTTGTTCTAAAAGGTAGAAGCTGTCTGTGGTTATACTCAATATTTCAAAAAGGTCATTTAAGTGAGAGAATGTGTAGTTAATAGACCTGAGAAAAAAGGTGACCACTAAAAATCATTAGGGATAAAGATTAGCAGGCAAGATTACAGAGTTAGGCAAATAACAGGAGGAAGAAAAAAAAAACTGTAAGCAATCCTGATTCTAGGTAGGCAGGTTAAATTTGGAGGGTCTCCATGATAAGCAATATTTAGGCAGGTTAGGTAGGTCTAGACAATGATTATCCAAATGTGGCAATGTGACCTGAGGCACAGATTCTGTGACATAGATATTCCAAATATTCTTGCCAAAAGGGAGACCAGTATGATAGCCAAGATATAGAAGTATATGAAAGGTGGAGGACAAAGTGAGACTTAACAAATTAAAGTGAAGAAGATTTTCATGTGAACAGAATCAGCCAGTGTATCAGAGACAAGAGGAACTTTAATAGTGTTATAAAACATTACCCCAGAAAGAACTCTGTTTTGCTCTTCCAGCCATATCATGCATGAGCCTATCTAGATTTCTAGAGATGGGGACGCAACTGGTTACTGCAATGCTACTCCTCACTCCTCACAAGGCCTAGAAAATTCATTTTATGTTACAGAGATATCATTTTCTATAAACTTTATTAGGTAATCTGCTTTATCATTCATTGTGGAAAATTTACAATAAAAGCAGAAGAGAGAATATAAAGAACTATCAACCAGCTTCAACAATTGCCAACATATGGCTAACTTTATTTCAACTATAATCTTTATATTCTCCAACTTGCTGCCCTCTCCCCATGGATTATGTTGAAGCAAACCTCAGCTAGCCTATTATTTTACCTGCTAAAATTCAGTGCGTATTGTAAAAAACTAAGGACTATTTATAACATCATCACACCCATCATAATTAACAGGCATTTCTTTTTTTAAAAAATAAATTTATTTATTTATTTTTGGCTACATTGGTCTTTGTTGCTGTGTGCGGGCTTGCTGCACGTGGGCTTTCTCTATTTGCAGCGAGTGGGGGCTACTCTTCATTGTGGTGCACGGGCTTCTCATTCTGTGGCTTCTCTTGTGGAGCACAGGCTCTAGGCACGTGGCATTCAGTAGTTGCAGCACACTGGCTCAGTAGTTGCAGCTTGTGGGCTCTAGAGCGCAGGCTCAGTAGTTGTGGCACATGGGCTTAGCTGCTCCGCGGCATCTTCCCGGACCAGGGCTTGAACCTGTGTCCCCTGCATTGGCAGGCAGATTCTTAACTACTGAGCCACCAGGGAAGCCCAACATTTCTTAATGTCACTAAATATTTCTTAATGTCACTAAATATTCATTCAGTATCCAAATTTCCCTGATTATCTCATAAATTTCTGTTTATGGTTGGTATTATTTGAATTGAGTCCCAAACAAGGTCCACATTAAGAGCACATATAAAGCATATAAAGTGCAAATTAAGACTCTTTAATAACAGTTCTTCCTGTTTATTTTGCCATTTACTTGTTGAATAAAACAGGTCACTCGTGTTTAGAATTTCCTACATCCTGGTTTTAGTTGATTGAATTCCAGTATGTGTCATTTACCATGTTCCTCTCATTCCCTGGACTTTACGTGAAAGAGTGGGTAGGTCTAGAATCTTGATCAGATTCACATTTGCTTTTGTAGCAAGAACACTTCATTACTGGTACTATGTATTTTTTATTGAATCATATCAGAAAACTCATAATGTCTTGGTTATATCTTGTGATAAGATCGATTGGTGGGTTCAGATGTTGTCAGCTGATCTACCATTATAATTTCCAAAATAGCCCTTCATCTAATTGTTTCAGTAGCCACTGATGATTATTGCTTAGATTATTTCATTAGAGTTCCAAAAGGGTTATACTCTAATCCTATCATCCTATCTGTATTTATTACCTAGAATTTATCCATAAAAACATTCTAAAGTCTAGAAAAGTTTGTATAGCAAAGGCAAGGCAACTATTTGATTTTTTATCTTCTGTTTTCATTTTATTTATTTACCTCATTATAACTTTGAGGAAATTATTAAGCCCTCATCCTAATACATTATAAGAAGGTACACACAAACCAGAGAAGCGGCATAATACAATGGGAAAACCAGGGGTATAGACACATGAGAACTAAGGACCCTTATCTTGCTATCGTATGGTGTGTTGAGGTTGGTTTGTACGTGTGACATTTCTGATATATGCAGTTCCTCTGTAGGCTAAAGAAATATCTTTAATTATGAAGTTCATGTTTCTACAAAGAAATTTAATTCTTTCATTCTCATAATTTCCAGCATTATCAGGACCTCTGTCTGCTGCCTTTATTGATACATGCATTCTTAGTTCTGATAAATATATTTGTAATCCCTCTTGTTGCTCATTCTGTTTCCTGTCATCTTCTGTTGTTTATTATAGAAGCATCCACTGAATATCTGGCTCCATTTTATAGAAATAAATTTCCTATTTTGTGTTTTTTATCTCACTTTTCAACTTAATCCATCCAGTCATACTACTTTTATTGAGTTATCAAGCACTTATTTCTGACAGAATACTTATGTATTTACCTACTATGTTTTTCACTTTGATTCTGCTTCTTATTAGTTATGAGAAATTGGGCAACTCACTCCTCTAGACTAAGTTTCCTCATTAGTAAAATTGAGATCAAGAAATCGAACTCCAGGGGTGTTCTGAAGATTAACAAAGATAATTTATAAGAAATTATCAATCAAAGGACCATTCTTACATTCTGATCTGATGAGTACTTGGTGAGCTCTTTTTGTAGTAGCCACTGTGCTAAGTTCCAAGGATTTGCCAACTAAAGCAGATATGGGTCTTGCTCTCATAGAACTCCAACTAATGGTTCTATGACGTTGGAATACCAACATCAAGATATAATTGCATTTATTCCATAGATGTTCTGCAAATGTTGCTGAATTTGACTATTTTGTCTATTCTATTGGTGATTTATTTCTATGTATTCCCAATTATTAGAAGTTGATGTTTAGTTCTGGTTCACTGCTATTTTCACTGTGCAGATGTCATCTTGGTTTTCTTTACTGGGTTCCAAAGATTAATATACTACTAAGTCTTACTGTAGAACTTCCTAAGTATTAAATATGTAAATATTATGTAGGGAATTTCCATTTCATTCATGCATTCATCCATTTATCAAATATTCAATTAGACTAAAATATGCAGAATGATTTCAGAGAAGATAGAGATACTCAGACCAAATTGTTTTATAAGGCAACAGAAATGAGTTAATCAGAATTAGACAATATCTCTTCTGTGTTTGACTGGCCATTACTGCCTGCAAATTGAATCAAATATTTGAGATGAAAGATTTGGATCAATATGTCTGATTTAATACACTAGTAAGGCACTAATAACTTGACATAGATTGACCATACTTTAAAAAATAATTTCCTTTAAAATATAGGTAGGACTATGAGATAAGGAAATGAATAGGGAATGTCACCTGCCAGAACTGAACCATGGCTTCCTGTCTGTCCCTTTATAAGCAAAGTTGTTCAGTCTTTTTCTCATTGTCCCCACCCTCACCCCTATTTCCGTTTAAAAAATTTTTATTAATTGACAAACATATCTTTGGCTAGCTTGTTCTGTGCCCTCAGTAATATATTCTCTGTGTTGATATGAGTTATTCTACAACCTGTAGTTTAAAATATCTAAATGTGTGTGTGCATGTGTGTATGTGTGTTTAAGATATTCATTGAGATGATTCAGAAATCTAATTTCTATTCATGTGTGCTAATGGGATTCAGGTCATATCTTTTCATTGAATTCTTAGCTTTATTACATTTTTTGGTGGTGATCAAGGAGAGTATATAATCTCATCGATACTTTGGTTCTTTTACTCTTTTCCATGATTTGGCTACAATTTATTTCCTTTTAAATTTGTCATAACTTTCTCATAATATTCTCTTAACATTTAGTTTCCAAGAGTGAGGTATTCAAATATATTATTTTTCTCAATTATTTTTTCCCCTTTTCTGTTTGAACATTATACTTTCTGACCCCACTGATATCAGATTTGTTCAGTTGACTTGCTGGGCCAATGGGATGCAAGTGGAAGTAACATTTAAGGGCCATCATTTAGTTCTACCATTATAGGCATATCTCAGTTTATTGTGCTTCACGTTATTGCGCTTCTTACAAATTGAAGATTGTGGCAACCCTGTGTTGAGCAAGGCTATCAGCACCATTTTTCTAACAGCATTTGCTCATTTTGTATCTCTGTGTCACATTTTGGTAATTCTTGCAATATTTCAAACTTTTTCATTATTATTACATTTGTTTTGGTGATCTGTGATCAGTAATGTTTGATGTTTACTATTATGACTCACTGAAGTCTCAGATGATGGTTAGCATTTTTTAGCAATAAAGCATTTTAAAATTAAAGTATGTACATTGTTTTTTAGACATAATGCTATTTCACACTTAATAGGCTACAGGATGGTATAAACATAACTTTTATATGCACTGGGAAACGAGAAAATTTGTGTGAGTCACTTTATTGAGATATTTGCTTTATCATGGTGGTCTGGAACTGAATCCACAATATCTCTGAGGTATACCTGTATTCTTTTCCTTCTGCTATGACATCAAAATAAGGGCTGCTCCTTCAGCTTGGGCCCCAGGATGAAGAAGTCATTCAGCAGGAACTGAGGCTGACACAGACATAAATGATGTTATTATTAAAAAGCTCAGATTTTCAGGGTCATTTGTTACTGCAGTATATAACTAAGCTGATTAACACAAAGGAACATGGTAGTTTTATTACTATTAAGAAGTAGGGGGATGAACTGTTAGTGTAACACAGAGGACTGAACATATGTTTTGGAGTTTGAGAGTTATGGGTTTGACCCAGGTTTGAATGTAATTAGTTGTGACTACTTGGAGTAGTTATTAAACTATTTGAACTTCAGTATTTTCACTTCTAAAATGGGATCAACCCACATAAACTTACAACTTTGCTGTGAAGATTAAATAACTGCATTTAAGGTAATGCTTACTGCTGTAACTAACAATCGAATGCAAAACTGCATAATGACTCAGAATGTATAGAAGTTTGTTTCTAACTCACTTAAACTGCAAAATTCGTGATCCTGATTATCCAATGTTTTCTCTCCAAGCAATGATTCAGGGACTTGGCTCCTTCCCTCCATTTTGTGGCTCTGCTATCTGCAAAACACGGTGACCAAGGTTGCTTGGGAACTATCTCCATTCCTGTCATCCAGAAATGGCAAAGGAACATGGAGGATCTCAAGAGGGAGGTTTTCATAGACTAGGTGTGGAAGTGCTAACACATTGCTTCTGCTCATTTTCCAATGGTTAGAACCCAGTTACATGGTCACACCCAAGTACAATGTAAGCTGGAAATGTAGTCAGCTATGTGCTTAAGAAGAAAAGGAAATAGATTTGATGAACAGTTAGCAGTCTCTGCCACAGTGATATATGTTAAGGGCAAGATTACCTACAAGAACCTAGTAGATGCTTAATAAACATTCTTTCCTGTTTGCTTTCTCTAGGTTTCTTCAAGCCTTATGTAACTATCAAAAAATTTTTATCTACTGGGCATCAAACACACGGCTTTAAGATGGAATATATAAATCTTGCAGCCATGAAAAAATGATTAGTTCAGGAGTTTTTCTTGCCTGATAATTCTTTTTTTTTAAACATCTTTATTGGAGTATAATTGCTTTACAATGGTGTGTTATTTTCTGTTTTATAACAAAGTGAATCAGCTATACTTATACATATATCCCCATATCTCCTCCCTCTTGCGTCTCTCTCCCACCCTCCCTATCTCACCTCTCCAGATGGTCACAAAGCACGGAGCTGATCTCCCTGTGCTATGCGGCCTGCTTCCCACTAGCTATTTTACATTTGTAGTATATATAAGTCCATGCCACTCTCTTACTTCACCCCAGCTTACCCTTCCCCCTCCCCGTGTCCTCAAGTCCATTCTCTACATCTGCATCTTTACTCCTGTCCTACCCCTAGGTTCTTCAGAACCTTCATTCTTTTTTTTTTAGATTCCATATATATGTGTTACCATATGGTATTTGTTTTTCTCTTTCTGACTTACTTCACTCTGTATGACAGACTCTAGGTCCATCCACCTCACTACAAATAACTCAATTTTGTTTCTTTTTATTTGCCTGATAATTCTTGATATTCATAAAGCAACATGCTTAGTGAAAGTATCTTGGTTCATTGCCTGTCAGAACTAGAGGTAAAGCTAGAAGCATTCAATAAATGTTTGTTGAATGCCTAACTGAGTAAATATGCCTCTTTTGATTTAATAAAATATCATGACTGAACAAGTGTTATACCCTTCTGTAAGGCATATGGTAAAATATGAGAACTAAACTGGCTCTCCAGGGACTTTGCCAACGGAGAATTGGTATTGACTTTTATTTACTATGGAAAATACTTGTATTTCTAACATAAAATTAAAAGACTTTACACAAATTTTCAGTTTTTTATTATGTTATTGAATAATTCCTTTGGGTTTACACTTTCATGATTCTGGATACATGTGAAAGCTACTGGTAATTTCTGCTAGTCGAAATCAGTTTTGTAAGTCTTTGCAGACATATGAAGATGGGCTTGCCCCTCAATTTTTCTTTACCTCTTCCTAGGTACTTGACTTTGGGCAACTTACATTACCTATATGGGCCTCAATATTTTCATCCAAAGCAACAGGATGAAGATAAATCTAGGTTATATATTTATAGTGAGTTTTAAAAGAGGTGTAAGACATATAAAACAATGAATACATTTTCTGTAATATAGTAAATACTCAGTAAATGGCAACTTTTCTATTAATATTAATAGCAGTGATGATATTAGTAATATCATAAATAATAATAATAGAATAATAACAAACTATTACCATGGAAAGGTATATCTTTCTCAGAAGTACACTATATATGTGAAATAAGAATGATGTTTAAAAATATTTTCCTTTAAAAGCCATCATCCCTAGAGAAAACATGGAATGAGGTTGGAATATACATCCTATAATGCCCAGATCAGGCTTTTGTTCTCACCTGAGTATTTTGACATTGCGTAATTGCATAGTAAACAATATGTCACGTGCTTGGCATGTACTTCTTAATAATTTTGAAAAGCCACTAGAGGGTGCTACTTTGTTAGGAAAATAAAAGCACTTCCCAACAGTAGTGTTCAGTCTGCAGCAGGGACGTCTGATGTTAGGGGCCAGAACTGAGCTCTCTGCTGTGAGTATCCGGATACAATTTATTCATTTATCGTTTATGTCGGAAGTAAATAGCAATAGTTTAGGCAAGCTACAAAAGTTGATACAGATAAAATCCTAGTCTTTTCTTTCAGTAAATATTTATACCAGTTCTGTTATGCAAAAGCTGTGAATATTTCTTACCAAACAAAATTCTGAGGCTATATGACTTTCTTATGGGAGATAAGCTGGCTTTAATTATGTGTGTTGGGTTTTGACTAGATATCTGTTGCTCTAAGTTTGGTGTAATGATTTTCTTCTGTCTTTGGTAGTTTTTATCATAAAGATTGGTGAAAATGACGATCCTGTATTATTTTTGCCCTCTGAAAAATAACATTTCAGTGATCCAAAGGTCACAGATATGTTCAGGTGGGTGAGCTGCAGATAAACTAAGTATATGACCTTCGTTTTCGTAACTCTGAGTTTAAAGTGAATGTTATGCTGATGAGAGATTGTATGAAGTGTCAGCCTCAATAATGAATAAAGCCTTTAGTCTGTAGTTCTTATTCAGTGGCAAAAGCATCTTTGTGAAGCCAATTACCTAAGGATGAAACACAGTCAACATGGGTTTAGTAAAAAGATTTCTGCAGATTAACTTTTGTCTTTTCAGCCAACCATGAAGTAATGATAGAGATGGAGAAAGATTGTCAGTAGTTGGAGGAGAGGAAGAAATAAATGGGGAAACCTAAAAAAACCCTAATTCTCCAGTAGAAGTGAACTGCACAAAAACTGGGTGTTCTCAGTGTGCACATTTTTGATCCCTGATAGAGGAGTTAACTTCCTGAGGGATTTTTTCCTACTACATATTACTTCTGAAATATGAGTGGGGGGAAAGGGTTTTGGTTTGACTTGCATTAATAAAAGGAACAACTAAAAAATCTCAGAGAAAATTATCTGGAAGAGTCTAGCTCCTCAAGTCTTCCGAGATTCCCCAGAGCCAAAGTAACTGCTCATTAGTCCGGATTGGACTTGATGATTACACAGAATATATTCAGGTTACTGGCTCATGGTGTGTGTGTGTGTGTGTGTGTGTGTGTGTGTGTGTGTGTACGCACTCCATACACACACATACACTTTATCACAACTCTAAGAGGTCATGTCAGTCAAGAGCTCACTCTTACCCTACTCTAATTTTTAATGTTAATTCAGCTTCTATAGCTTGTTTCTCTTTTGGAACAGCTGACCCCTCCCCGTGGTGGGAGCTGGGAGGGGTCAGGAGGCTCTGATTATTATTCACTGTTGAGATGTTTTAAATCCACCTTCAAATCTTTTCCAGAGAATTTGAGACTGGGAACACATGGGCGGCACTAGAATATGAAAAAACTATTTTTCATCTCTCTTTTTCATTAGTGTCGATCATGTGTTTCTTTTTATAAGTGCACTGGAGAATAGTGATGAAATGGAATGGGGTTATCCCATTGTCCATGTTAGGGGTGTAAGGAAACTCTAATTCACCCTTCTCTGATCAGAAAGGGCTGAATTTTTACTGAGAAGTATACCTCTGCTTTAATTTGCCAGCTGTGTGAAAGCATGGATTACAGAAAATAATATGGAACTAGAAGGGAGATGTCTGTTTTAAGCCCTCTGCTTCTGATCTGCTATTCTTAGTTGTGGCAAGTGGGTTTATCTTAAACCATGAACATGACTAAGCTTTAGTTTAGTTTTTAAATTAAAATCTTTTTTTTTTGTTAAGAAAGAATATTGTCTATTTGGTTTGCGACAGAAAAGTGCCCTCAAACTATAGAGGCCAATAGAAGTGTTGTCATGGTCTGTGACAATATGGTAAAAATTCGGCTTTACTAGATTAATTGAACACTATTAAGAAAATACCCTGTTTGCTTTCCCATTCCTTGATTTTCTTTAGCGTTCCAATTTCTCATTCTGTATACTGCTATCTTGCAAATGACTATATTGAATGGTTCAGCCTGAGAGCAGATGTTAAAGGTGTAATGATGAGGGAAGTAGAAAAGGTAGTTTATCTTCTCATGTAATACACAGTGTCACTGCCAACAGCTGTGCTTTTGCTTTTGTTATAACTTTTCTATGACCCAGTTCCTGCTTTAAGGCATATTGTACTCTTGTCCTTTTAAGTGTAGATGTTCAAATAATTCCATGGAATCCCCTTTACTGACTTAAAACCTGAGTGGATGTGAAATTTGAAATACTGTACTTGAAAGTTTTTTTTTTTTTGCTCAATTTTCTCATTTGGAAACTTGAGGGGAGCAAGTTTTTTCAGTAGCTTTCTTTGGTATAGCTCCATGATTCTCAAACCCTAGATTGAGGCTTCCCTTCAGTCCCTCACTGGACTGAATTTTATGAGGGAGTTCTCTTCTTTTGCTTTGTACATCCCTAAACAAACCTTGTTTAAGTAAAAAATAAGTGAAAGTCTTGGTTTCCCTGCTTAAGTTAATAACACACATACCTATATGTATATATGTCAGTCTTACCCATAAGGATTGGGTAAGACAGATGGAGATCAAAGAGATCAAAATATCACCTTTATCCTTTATGATTGATAAAACTAATATTGGAGACTGTGATTTGGAGAAGTGGCAATAATGACATCTTAATACCAAACTCCAAGCTCAGCCAGAGGCAGGCAGCTGGGAAGATACTGGGTGGAAGTCTGCCTTTGTTCCACCTAAAGGCAGGTAGAGTGTGTATACTCTCTCAGGGCAGCTAGCTCCCTCCAGGATGTAGGGAACAGAGACTGAGCTGGGTCTACCTAGTTCTTCTCCCAAAAACTCATCAATCAGCTCCCTGACTTTCTGAGGTGAGAAACCTTGGAAATGCCTCATTACAGAAACCTGAGGGGAGGAAAGAATGTCCCAACCCCACTACCCCTCAAAATATTCTCCAGGGCTTTGTTTTCTTACTTTATGGAGCTTAACCATTAAGCTGATGAAAAGCAAGATTACTGCTGTTGTCTTAGTGGAGAAACTCTGCGGTCTGTCAAGACAGCCTGCCCCTACCACCGTGAGGCTGTTGTCCAACCACTGATCTCTGACTTGTTGTAGATCTGCCTGGGAAACCGGTGAGAGAGACACCTTATTCCCCTAGAAGTGTCCAAAAGGGTCAGTCTGTACTACAGCTGAAAACTCCTCTTTCTGTTCCCAACCCAAATTACTATCTAGCTACATTGTCCAAGTTTATTAGAGCTTTTGCAATAATATCCAGTGACCACATGGAGCTATTCCAATAATAATATGTCAAAAAGCTAGATGTCCCAAATATAAATATAAATCTCTGTCCACTATTAAATTCCTCAACAAAAATTAAAGCGCAAATTTAAACTCCCTTGAATTTTACAGTTCAAATGAATTAGAGCCCAGAATCAAATTATCTTACCTTTGTGATTTCAAAGAAATTAGTGAAAAAAAAATCATCCTTGCCAATTTCTTAGTCTAATCAGCCTCAACAGAGACTTCTTAGTGGCTGGAGAGGATGAGTTTCCCTCAGCAGCTGCAGCATAGCTTTTTTCTCATGGAAATAGATGTAATTCCTTCACAACTTTCAGAAATAGTATTAATTCATTGCCAAGTTTCTGATGTACCTAATTTTTTAGAAAAGTGTTCACAAGATTATTATAGCACTGGCCCCATTCTCACCAAATTTAGAAAAAAAATTAATAATTAATACTTAGTTCCTAGAGTAGTTTTTATGTTCCCCAAACTCAGTTTTCAGTGATGTTAAAGATTCTAGAAGAGACTTATTGAGATCTGAGAACAGGGTGGGCAGTCTAGATTTTAGTCTGACTGAGATGCCAGACTTAGAGAATCAATGATTTGGGAACTTGAATTCAACTGGGAGAAATCACCTGTAAATACATTACTTTTGGCCCTGGGGAATTACCAGATCTTGAGAGAAAATGAATTTATGAACACAATCTCTTCTCCAAGAAAGGAACATTTGAGATGTGCTGGGCAAGCTTAGGACTTTGTCCAGGTTTCTACATTCTTATTTGGCATGCTTTTGGGCCTTTTTGGGAGGCATCCTGATGGTGATTTAGTGTGGATTCTGTCTAGTGACAAGTCCCCCACTCTTTTTCCGTGGTGGTTGGTTCCATTACTCTGGCTATAAAATTGCTAGAAATGAAATGAAATATCCTACAGAAACTTCCTTTCTCCTCTTCATCCTTCCTCCAGCTGGGGAAATATCTTCAGCAGATTCCTGAACTCACAATGTCATTGATATTTCTTAAAGCTTGTAGCCTTAGAAGGGTTTAGAGAGAACAGGTATCTCCCTGTGTCCTTCAAGAAAATGTTACCTGGCACAAAAATTTTAAACTAGGACCTCACCCATGTGTGCTCTGAAAGCACTCATAGAACTTAGGCATGCAATTAAAGACAATGCCTACATACATGGTTGAGAAACAGTCAAATAAAAATTGATTCACCTATTGTCCACACACAATAGATAGTTTAAGGTCATGTTGTAGCAGCCTACTTCTGAAGGTCTCTGTGCCCCATATGACATTATTTAAGGTGTGGGAAGCCCTGCTTGTGTAAAAACAGCCTCTCGCTCTATAAAAATAGACACACATCTGCGGACAAGCCACTGTAAGCTGCAGTCCTCCACCAAATGCAAAATCCCATAGTGACCTATTCCTTTAAAGTACAAGATCTAAAGATGCTACTTAGGCTGCAGTGATTGTAAGCACACCACAAAACTGTGAAAGCCAGTTGCAAGATACAATATAAGCCCCTGCAAACCACCAAAGTCAACCACAGGCAGAGCCTGACTTCATCCAGTGCCTCATGATTCAATATTATTTTTGCTCTCCAACTTCTACTCCATGTCTATTTCTCAATATTCCTGGCTCAAGTCGCCATATCCTAACAATCCCTTGAATTGAACTTCCAGATCTTGGGCAGAGGCAGAATCTGCCCTGTAAAACATGGGATTTGGAATAACAGAACTGAATGCCTACACTCCATAGTTACCTGGATCACAAGGGAGGGGAAGGCAGAAGGAGCTGGGCTACTCATGTCCAGTTCTTTTCTAAAATCCACCAGTCAGGTAACTCACTGTTCTTTGTGCACGAGTAGCTGGTGGTATTTAGAACATTTAGGGCATTTCGCCTCATAGAAAGCAGAGGACTAGAAAAGTTCTTTCCCCCTTAACAGAATTTGATTGGATGTTCCCCCTGTGGCCTCCTTTGATAGCTTGTTCTTAAAACCACTTCCACTCTCCAGAATAAAAAACCCAAACCGAACAAATAAGTACAAAAGACTTAAGTCTTCTAAGTAATTGAGCAGCTCAACAGCTAAATGGCTCAACTGATGCATCATCAATTTCAATTCTGCTGCAGGTTTTCCCATGTGTTTTACATATGTTAGCTGTAACTGATCTCTTCAAACACTCAATGTAACACATTTCTGGAAATGCTTGGTTAAGTCTGGTTTTCCAAAAGTAGGTTGGAAAGATTTCAAATAACACAAATGGGAAAAAAAATGGAATGAATAGGAAAATGATTCACAGTGCCCATTGATACAGGGAGATGTAATTACATTAAGTTAAATGAGGTAATAGTTGTGAAAGCACTTGGCAAACTTGTAAAATACCATATGAAGGTAAAATCTTAGCTGTTACATTCTGTGCAAATGGATTGCAATTTGAAGTCCACAGTTCCTATGGTAAGAATTTTGGTAGGAACTTTAAAATCAAGTTCCGCTCTCTCTTAAAGAAACAGAGGCCTTGAAGTGGTCAATTTCTCTAAGCCTTAGAGTCTATGGTCATGGTCACCCATTTAATGAATGGCCCAATGGGACCAGAAGACCATTTGGTTCTCTTAATGATTGGCGCCAGAGCTGGTGTTTGCCTAGATTAGTGTGAAATGCAAGCTGCCAGGGCGTGAGATGCCAACAAAGATAAAAACTTGACCATAAATAATGTTGGTAACATCAACTCTAGATATGAAGGAAAAGAGATATGTATATTTTGGAACCTAACAGGAATTAATTCCCTTTGTTTTCCTTTTTTTATAATGTCAGGAAATTATGTGATCAGTAGTAGTTTCTTTAAAATGTAGTAAAACAGTATTACAAAGACCCCAATCTATGTCCTACTTCTATATAAGTTTAGTGTACATAAAGATTTTATCCAGAGGACTTGTTATTTTGCATTTTATTTAAATGATTAGTTCAATGATGTATTCTTTTATGTCTTAATGAAATATTCCCTTTCAATTAACAAAAAATCCTTATGGATCTTACAACGTACAGTAAATTCTGCTATAATGCATGTTTTGAAAACGTGAAATTGTTCCAACACAACTGATATTTTAGGGAACTTTGAGCATGACACAAATTTTGTCTTTGCCTCTGCACAGTTTTGTTTATAAGAAACTCTAGGTGAATGCAGTGACCTGCAGCCGGCTGAACCCAGCTGCAGAGGAATTTGCATAACACACATGCATGCATCTCAAATTCTACCAGGTATCTCCTTTCACCCCATGTATTATAAGCTCGCCCACCCACATCTGGTGTTAGAACTTTCAGACCCATTTCAGGTAACCCTCCTTTCATCATTTTACAATGACTTACAAGGTGCAACCCTTCTGTAAACTTCAGGTCTTTTTCAAGGTAAAGTGCCACTCTTATTGTAATATTTATATATTTTGTAACTATTTCACATGTGTAAAACTGTGCTACCATTTTTATTAGGTTCCTACCTTTAAAAAAAAAGTCACTGATGAGATTTCTAAGTGTTGTGTCCCCAAACCCATTTTCTCTTAAGCCCTGTGGTTTTTATTGTGTGATTTTGCAAAGCATGGTAATTTTGAGGAATGCAGATGTCGTGTTCTAGCAGAACTGACTGGATTTTAAATTCAGTTTTTCACTTTTATTTATATTTTGGAACAACAAGTAATACAATTATATATTTCTCTTCTTCCCTCCCCCCAACTTTTTTGGTAGTGCTGTTAGTTTATTGCAAGATCCCTGCAAAGTGTCTGCAGGCTAGTTTCTGTGGGAAGCAAGCATGTCTTCATTTGCATGGACTGTGAACAATTTTGTGCAAATATACACCTTTGAAACTTTAGGCTCAGAGATATTGACAACATGCATTCTTGTTTTTTCATGCTCTGAAATTGAGACAAACTTTGGCTGTCAAAAACTTCCATATATGATATTTAATAAATATGTGTATGAAATATACATAAGGAAAAAACACTTTTGCAGCATTTTATTTTTATTTTGTGCATCTGTCTCATGCCACATGAGTACTATCACATATATGGTGTATGCATCTACTCTACTCTGATATTTATTGTTGTATTTGTCTTTAGAAGCCCCTTTTTCTTTTCTTTTTTAAACTTTACAAGGTATAATTGACAAGTAAAATTGTAACATATTTAAAGTGTACATCGCGATAATTTGATATATGTATACATTATAAAAGGCTTCTTCCCATCTAGTTAATTAACACATCAATCACATCACATATTTATCTTTTTTTTTTTTAGAAACTCCTTTGCTTTTCTATACTCCCTTTCCCGTTCATCATGTGATGTACCCTATGCACAGCCACAGTGCATAAAACATAAGTTTTAGACTAGAAGTTCAATGATGTGAAAGAAATGTACTTGTTCATAAAAGCTGAAAAGAGATATTAATATTTATTAACTTCCTTCTATGTTCCAGGAAGTTGGCTACCTTGTTCACTGATGATATAGCTCATTCAATCTTCACAATATCCCATACAGTTTTTACTCTCCATTTTAACAGATGAAGAAACTAAAGATCATGCAAGGTCATTAGTTATCCTAATATCAAGTGGTGTTAGAGTCATGTGTCCTTTTGGGTCCCCTGATAAGTGAACACAAAGATGGGATTAGATTTGTAAGAGATTTATTGAGGGAACTGCCTGTGAAAGATAAAGGAGGGAGCAGGAGAGTCTTCAGACAATGATGCAGGTCTGAAACCCAGAAAAGGAGAGAAAAGAAAGGAAAAGCCACAAATTGAATGGAGTTCTGAGAAAGTCTCAGCCAGGCCAGTGCCTCAGGGAATCCCTGAACAAAAGATGTCCATTAGAGGAGTCCTGCACTGGGGAGAAGTGGCCCATTTCTAGTACTCCTTGTACTAGTTGGTTGGGAGCAGCCCAAGGGAAGCATGGACTCTCTAAGCTCTATGTTGGGTCCAAAGGTGTGGACAGCAAGAGGCTGCCAGTCAGCTGTGATCCCATGCACAGATTCTCCTGAAAGATCTGAGCAGTGCACCTCTATGGCCACCCACAGTCATAACTCAAGAAGAGACATGCCTGAGTACAAAGTTCTTCTCTACATGGGTAGCACACAGGGTTAGTGGCAGGGGTCGTTTCCCGCCAAGCAAAATAACACCCTCACTCACCTCTAAATAATATAACCTAAGTAAAATTTGTCGGTTTGATAAGCAGACACAGCTTCAGGATATGTTTCTCAGTGCCCTAGCTTTTAACGGCTTGTTTCATCCAAGTCCCTCCTAAAATTTTGTAGCTGCCACTGAAGAGCCAAGAACAGAGAAGCAGTTTTCTAGAGCAAAGGTTCTAATGTTGGCAGCACATTAGAATCAGGGTGAGGGGATGATTAACCTTTCCTATGGCCAATCTGCACCTCCAGCCAATTAAATTGAATCTCTCAGGGTAGAGTCTAGTGATCAGTATTTTTTAAAGGTTTGCAGGTGATTTCAGTGTGTATTCAAGGTTGAGAGTTACTGTTGTAAAGAATATCTGCCTGAGGTAGAAGAATAGCTGTATCTTTGAACATTCTTCTAAATACTCAGTCTCTCTACCAGTTCCACTCATATCCACCCCAGGGATTTACCTAATTAGTTCAAGAATGTTCCTAGAGGCCATTAAGTTCAAAATTTTTTTTAGTCTTTGTGACAGTTATCCTATACAAAATTTTCCTATCCTTAAGTTATACTTGCATTCTCATTTCTGTTTTCACCATACTATAACTTGAGCACATCTGTATATTTTTATACAAAAGTATGATACAAATCATAACAAGAAGGAATCCTGGTTCTCTGGCTACACTTAGCAGTGTAGCTTTCAAAAGTGCTCAGAACTCTAAGGAATTCTGGAGGTAGAGGTAGAGAGAAGCCTTTTTGTCTTAACACGGGAAAGACATTGCCACATTTTCTCAAAATTTGAAAGGAAAACAGGAAGAGAGTTAAGAGTGTGGACTGAACCAAATGGAGAGTTCAGATTGGGTGTGTTTTATTTATACTCTTATTTTTATGTTAAATGAGTATCAGTGAAAGTAATATGTTCATTGTAAAACTTTGGAAAAAGACAATGTAGACAGATGAAAGTAGTATGTTTAATACTAATATTAGTTATTTGTTCAGAAATCCAAGTTGGTCAATATATTTGCCTCCAGTGAGCTCTACTTGTTAGATTAGGATGAATTGATCAAGGTGTAGCTGTTGGTACCTGACCTCCACTGTGGGATTAATTTTTCTGTTATCAAGAAAAAACAAAAAGCAAACAAACAAACCACCCCACCGTATGTCTATTCATCTGCAGTGGCAGATCAAGAGTAGAGTTGGAGCAGTGGAAATTACCAGAAACAGGCAATAAGGGGAGGCATGGTCTGTAGAAAAGTTAAAAACAGTAATAAAACTAACTTAAAATTGATTTTTAAAATTATCATCATGCATTGGCAACTCTAAAATGATGTCAGTGATAAAAGTACTCCTCTCTAAAAAAATATATTTTCTTGGTCTAAGTTCTAAATTTCAAATCAACACTTTTTAAAAACTTATTTTAAAATAAACATTGTATTCTTCATTGTATTCTCCATGGAATATTCCCATTTATATTATTGACCTCTGACATGTGAAATCATTTCATACCTTGCTTCCAGAGCTTATTTGTAAAGGTTTGGCCTCCTTCTGGCTTGCTTAAGGCATAGCTTGTCTCCAACCTTTTGACAACATATAGTCCGGCATTTAAACAATAGATTAAAAATAACAATAGTGACACAGAATGTGTAAAGATGATGAACTAGAACTTGAGTTACTTCAATTTTGTCTTTCTTTGTGACTAGTTGGAGTTTTCATATGCATTTAAAGTTTAAACAGTGAAATAATGCAGACTGAGAGATGTAATATTTTTGTTTGGTAAGTGCAAATTTTAGTGCTTACATGAACTATTTTACTGAATTCTTCTTTTTATATATGTTAATTGCTTTAAAACTAAAGAACTACAAGGGAGTAAAACATTGCATCAATATGATTTAGTAGGTTTAGCCATTTTGGTTTTATTAAAATTCACTTAAAAAACTGGCATGATTATATATACACAGAATTTAATAAAAGGAAAAAGTCACTATCTTCATATCTCTTCTGGTTATTACTCATTCTATTTCATATTATTACTGAAAATAATTTTGCTGTATAGAGTAGGATAGCACTGAGAAATGCTCCGCTCTTAGTGCCAAATAATCCAGGTATGGCACTGCTCAACTGCTTTTTCAAAGAGCTTGAAAGTCACTTAATGGGCCTTGTATTTTTTCCTTCATAGTGTCAGTTTTCCCCTTTTCTCCATTCCTATGTCCTTTGCTTGCTCTTAACATCCAATCTCCTAGGGCAGGAAATATCTCCTAGAAAAGTAGAAAGAAGTCATTAATTATATTTACAGTTCTGGCTTTCCTGTATTGTCAAAGAGGGTTAAAGTAATCCTGTCACAGACCTGGTCAAAGATTAGCTGAGAAAGCCTGAAGAAATCAATGAGATTGGTTGTCCAACCCTAAGGGAAGTGTGATGAGTATTCTATTGAGAAAAGTAATCTAATTTGGGTGGTCCAAAGGAGACTGCTCAGATTAAATGGTCACTATATACTACAAGTTCTGTTCAGCAGAAATGTTCAAACATTTAATTGCTCTTTAGTGGGTAAGCAAAGCTGACAACCTCTTCTTGAGGTGCCTTTTGAGGGTGAAAGGAAAAAAAGGGTCTCCATAGATTTAGGCTATTAAAGTATGGAAGTAAAAGAAGTATAAGATTGGCAGAGTTATTTCCCCTGTACTCCTGGTTCCAAACAGAACGAGGTGCAGGAGTGTGTGTGGCTAAAATGAGTGGCCAAAGCCCCCAAAGGCAAGTTATGCCAAGAGGATCTGAATTGTCTGAAATGCCTAACAGGTGTCTGATGTAATTTCTATGGACTTGAGATACAAAGCAGGGAGCAGAGCTAAAGCCGCTGTCTACTAGGCTTAGATTTGGAAGCAGACAGTGACCTCCATCACATATGACAATGATAATTGCAAAATCCAGGCTGGTGTTTACTCCTAGGGAAAAAGGGAGAGGAAACAGGATCAGGAAGAAGTAAACCGGGATTCAACAGTAGCCATCATTCTTTATCTCTTCAAAAGAGCTCTGAGGGGAAAATGGCAAAATATTACACTTGTGTAAAATTGAGCATTGGGTACATGAGTATTTGCTATATTATTCTCTTTTTGTATATTTGAAGAATAGCTTAATAAATAAAATTCAATAAATTAAAATAGATATTATCAAAGTGATACTGATAATGATACAGTAATGTGTTATAGATATTTGAGTCCTAAAGTCATATGTTTTAGTTGAAGATATTCCCCTCTAGTTTATTTTTGTAAAAATTCAGTGTGATTTCAAGAATTATTTCTTGTTGACAAACATTAAAGGAAAGAGTATACTTTTTTGTAGTACTTTTATAGCTCAAGTCAATCTTTAAGACACCATTAAAAGTAATCCAATCCATCTCTATTTTGACTCCCAAGAATGCATAGCCTTGGGCAAAGGCTAACTATTAGGTAGTAAAATCCCATGGAAAAAAATTAAGGGAAAGAGGAATGAGACATAGAAGAAGGAAAAACCAGTTCAAGGTATTTAGCATGACTGATAGACCATCTCATAAAACTGTCTTCTGAGAGGCTATATAAACAACTTCCCAATCCATGGAAAAAAAAGGAAGAATTTATCTGTAGGCTTCCATCTCCCGTTGGTTAAAGCTTTACTACACAGGTGTTTAACTCTTTCCCATCCACCACTCTCACACACATAATTCTCTGTTGTACATGCTTGGGACCATAGCATCACCTGCCTGTTATGAATGAGGATTAGCGGAGGAGGAGATAAGAGTGTGCACAGTGAGTGCTTTTTACTTGCATATGTTTGAAGGTTTTTGGCTTCTCCAAAGAAGACTAATTGATTATTTAAGTGTGGGTTTTTTTTCTGGGCTCTGTATTCTGTTTTGTGGATATATGTGTTTTGGGGCCAGTACAATACTGTTTTGATTACTATTGCTTTGTAATGTAGTTTGAAATCAGGTAGTGTGACACCACCAGCTTTGTTCTTCTTTCTTAAGTTTGCTTTGACTATTTGGAGTCTTTGGTGGTTCCATACAAATTTTAGGATTGTTTGTTCTAGTTTTGTGTAGAATGTCATGGGTATTTTGATAGAGATTATATTGAATCTGTAGGTTGCCTTGGGTAGTATGATCACTTTAACAATATTAATCCTTCCAATCCATGAATATGGAATATCTTTCCATTTATTTGTGTTGTCTTCTATTTATTTATTTAAGTTGAAGTACAGTTGATTTACTATGTTGTACCAATCTCTGCCGTATGTGTTGTCTTCAGTTGCTTTCCTCAACATCTTATAGTTTTCTGAGTACAGGTCTTTTACCTCCATGGTTAGGTTTATTCCTAGATATTTTATTCTTTTTGATTTAATTGTAAACTGGATTGTTTTCTTAATTTATCTTCCTGCTAGTTCATTATTAGTGTATAGAAATGTAATAGACTTCTGTATATTAGTTTTGTATCCTGAAACTACTGAGTTCATTTATTCTAACAGTGTTTTGGTGGTATCTCTAGGATTTTCTATATATAGTATCACATTATCTGAAAACAGTGACATTTTAATTTTTCCTTTCCAACTTTGAATCTTTTTCTTTCTCCTTCTGGTTTGATTACTGTGTCTAGGCCTTCCAATACTATATTGAATAAAAGTGGCAAGATCAGGCATCCTTGTCTTGTTCCTGATCTTAAAACAATTTTTTTAGCTTTTCACCATTGAGTATAATGTTGGCTGTAGGTTTGTCATAGATGACCTTTATTATGTTGAGGTATGTTCCCTCTATACCCACTTTGTTGAGAGTTTTTATCACAAATCAATGTTGAATTTTGTCAAATGCTTTTTCTACATCTATTGAGACAATCATATGATTTTTATTCTTCAATTTATTAATGTGGGGACTTCCCTGGAAGTCCAGTGGTTGGGACTTGGCGCTTTCACTATTGGTGGCCTGGGTTCAAGCCTTGGTTGGGGAACTAAGATCCTGCAAGCCATGAGGAGTGGCCAAAAAATAAATGATCAGTGTGGTGTATCACACTGATTGATTTGTGGATGTTGAACTATTCATGCATCCTCAGAATAAATCCCATGGTGTATATGTATTGTTGAATTTGTTTTACTAATATGTTGTTGAGGATTTTTGCATCTATGTTTATCAGTGATATTGGCTTGTAATTTTCTTTTTTTGTAGTGTCTTTGTCTGGTTTTGATATCAGGGTGAGGCTGGCCTCACAGAGTGAATTCAGAAGCATTCCTTCTTCTGTAATTTTTGGAATAGTTTGAGAAGATAAGTGTTAATTTTTCTTTAAATGTTTTGTAGAATTCACCTGTGAGGTTCTGGACTTTTGTTTGCTGGGAGCTTTTCGATTACCAGTTCAATTTCATTACTGGTAATCTGCTTGATCATATTTTCCATTTCATCCTGATTAAGTCTTGGGAGATTGCATGTTTCTAGTAATTTATTGATTTCTTCAATGTTGTCCATTTTATTTGAGTTTTATTTGTTCATAGTAATATCTTAGGATCCTTTGTATTTCTGTGATGTTGGTTGTAACTTCTCTTTCATTTCCAACTTTATTGATTTGGGCCCTCTGTTTGTTTTTCTTGATGAGTCTGGCTAAAGGTTTATAAATTTTGTTTGTCTTTGCAGAAAAGTAGCTCTCAGTTTCATTGATCTTTTCTATTTTTTCAAGCCTCTACTTCATTTATTTCTTCTCTAAATTTTATGATTTCTTTCCTTCTACTGATTTTGGGCTTTGTTCATTTTTTTCTAGTTCCTTTAGGTGTAAGATTAGGTTGTTTGTTTGATATTTTTCTTGTTTTCTGTGGTAGGCTTGTAGCACTATAATCTTCCTTCTTATAGCTGCTTTTGTTGCATCCCATAGATTTTGGATCATTGTTTTTTGCTTATTTTTCCATGGGTATTTTTTTACTTCCTCTTTTTTTTCACTAGTGATCGATTGGTTGTTTAGTAGCATATTATTTAGCCTCTACATGTTTGTGTGCTTTTGCAGTTTTTTAAAGTGCAGTTGATTTCTAGTCTCATAGCACTGTGGTTGGAAAAGATGCTTGATATGATTTCAATTTTCTTAAATTTACTGACTTGTTTTGTGGCCTAGCATGTGATCCAGCCTGGAGAATGTTACATGTGCACTTGAAAAGAATGTGTATTCTGGTGTTTTTGGATGGAATTTTCTAAATACACCTATTAAGTCCATCTGTTCTAATGTATCATTTAAGGCCAGTGTCTCCTTATTGATTTTCTATCTGGATGATTTCTCCATTGATGTAAATGGGGTGTTAAAGTCCCCTACTATTATTATATTGTATTATTGTCAGTTTTTTCCTTTATGTCTGCTAAAATTTTCTTTAAATATTTAAGTGTTCCTATGTTGGGTGCATATATATTTATGATTGTTATATCTTCTTCTTGGATTGATCCCTGGAACATTATGTAATGTCCTTCTTTGTCTCTTGTTACAGTCTTTGTTAAAGTCTATTTTGTCTGATATAAGTATTGCTACCCTGGCTTTCTTTTGATTTCCATTTTCATGGAATACCTTTTTCACTTTCAGTCTCTGTATGCCTTTAGAGGTGAAGTGAGTCTTGTAGGCAGCATATAGATGGGTCTTTAAAAAAAAAATCTATTGAGCCACTCTATGTCTTTTGATTGGAACATTTACATTTAAAATAATAATAATTATTATTTTTAACATGTTTATTGGAGTATAATTGCTTTACAATGGTGTGTTAGTTTCTGCTGTATAACAAAGTGAATCAGCTATACATAAACATATATCCCCATATTCCCTCCCTCTTGCATCTCCTTCCCCCCTCCCTATCCCTCCTCTCTAGGTGGTCACAAAGCACGGAGTTGATGTCCCTGTGCTATGCGGCTACTTCCCACTAACTATCTATTTTACATTTGGTAGTGTATATGTGTCCATGCCACTCTCTCACTTCATCCCATCTTACCCTTCCCCCTCCACATGTCCTCAAGTCCATTCTCTACATCTGTGTCTTTATTCCTGTCCTGCCCTAGGTTCTTCAGAACCATTTTTTTCTTTTTATATTCCATATGTACATGTTAGCATACGGTATTTGTTTTTCTCTTTCTGACTTACTTCACTCTGTATGACAGACTCTAGCTCCATCCACCTCATTACAAATACCTCAATTTCATTTCTTTTTATGGGTGAGTAATATTCTAAAGTAATTATTGATAGGTATGTACTTATTGCCATTTTGTTAATTGTTTTGGAGTTCTTTTTGTAGATATTTTTGGTTCCTTATTTTTTGCTCTCTTCTCTTGTGATTTGATGACTGTCATTAGTGTTATGTTTAGATTTCTTTCTCTTTTTCTGTGTGTATCTGTTATAGATTTTTGGTTAGTGGTTACCATGAGGTTCATATATAACAACATATATATGATATATATGATTATTTTAAGTTGATGATTTCTTAAATTTGAATGCATTCTAACAACTTTGCTTTTTTACTGCACCCCCTGTATTTACTGTTTTTGACATCATATTTTGCATCTTTTTATTTTGTATATTCCTTAACTACTTATTTTGGATATTTACCACCTATATAAACCACCTACTAGCTTTATAAGTGGTTGATCTGATTGATCATGCTTTTACTATGTATTTGCCTTTACCAATGAGATTTTCCTTTTGTAATTTACATATGTCTAGTTGTGGCCTTTTCTTTTCCACTTAGAGAAGCCCCTTTAACATCTCTTGTAGAGCTGGTTTAGTGGTGCTGAACTCTTTTAGCTTTTGCTTGTCTGTAAAACTCTTGATCTCTTCTTCAAATCTGAATGATAGCCTTTCCAGGTAGAGCATTCTTGGTTGTAGGTTTTTTCCTTTTATCATTTTGAATACATTGTGTCACTCCATTCTGACCTGCAAAGTTTCTGCTGAAGCTGATTGTCTTATGCAAGTTTCCTTGTATGTAACTGGTTGCTTTTCTCTTGGTGTTTTTCATATTCTTTCTTTATCTTTAATTTTTGCCATTTTAATTATAATGTGTCTTGGAGTGGACCTCTTTGGGTTGATCTTGTTTAAGACTCTCTGTGTTTCCTGGAACTAGATGTCTGTTTCCTTCCCCAGGTTAGGGAAGTTTTTAGCTATTATTTCTTTAAATAAGTTTTCTGTCCCTTTCTCTCTCTGTCCTCCTTCTGGGATCCCTATAATGCAAATATTACCATGTTTGATGTTGTCCCAGAGGTCTCTTAAACTGTCTTCATTTTTAAAAATTCTTTTTTCTTTTTTCTGTTCATCTTGGGTAATTTTCACTACTGTGTCTTCCAGTTTGCTTATCTGTTCCTCTGTGTCATGTAATCTACTCTTGTTTCCTTCTAGTGTATTTTTAAAATTTCAGTTCTTGTATTCTTCAGCTGTATTTGGTTCTTCTTTATATTTTCTAACTCTCTGTTAAACTCCTCAGTGTGTTCCTCCATTCTTCTCCCAAGTTCATTAAGCATATTTGTGATCATTACCTGAATTCCTTATCTGGTAGACTGCTTATCTTCACTTTGCTTAGTTTTTCTTCTGGGGTTTTGTACTGTTTCTATGTTTTGGACATATTCTTCTGCCTCCTCATTTTGCCTAATTCTCTGTGTTTATTTCTATGTAGTAGGTAGATCAGTTATGTTTCTTGATCTTGAAGAAGTGGCCTAATGAGGAGATATCTATGGGATCCAGCATCAGACTCCCCTCTGGTCATGAGAGCTGTATGCTCTCGTGGTGCCCCCTATTGGGATGCATGCACCCTTCTATTTTGGCAGGCCAACTACTGTGGGCATGCTGGTCCCTGGCCTGATTGGATCCCAGACCCTGCACTGTGTTGTGGTGGTCACTAGCCTGGCCCAGCTGGTTATGGGGGTCTGGGCAGGTGCTGCCTGATGGTGGGTGGCGCCTGGTCCTGGGGTAGCTAGTTCTGGTGACTGGGGCATCCTGGGACTGGTGCTGGCCTGAAGTTGTGTGGATAAGCCTGTTGTACTAATAGGCTAAGGGGAGGACTCCAAAATGGAGCTTGCCAGCAACAGTGTTCTCATGGTAGAATGAGCTGCCACAAATGGCTGCTGCCAGTGTCTGTGTCTCCAGGGGGAGTCCCATTTGCCTCTTACTTCCCCAGAAGATGCTCCAAGGTCAGCAAGTGGGTCTGACTCAGGCTCCTTTCAGATTACTGCCTCTGTTCTGGGTCTTGGAGCATGTGAGATTTTGCATGTGTCCTTTAAGAGTGAAGTCTCTGTTTCCTACAGTCTTCTGGCTTTCCAGTACATAAGACCTGGTGGACTTCAATGCCAGATATTCTGAAGATTCATCTTCTCAGGGCAGGACCCCCAGGCTGGGGATCCTGATGTGGAGCTCAGACTCCTTGCTCCCTGAGGAGAACTTCTGCAATTGGGATCATCCTCTTTTTTTTTGGGTTGCCTCCTGTGGGGTGTGAGTCTTGATTACACTGTGTTCCTCCCCTCCTACCTTTCTTGTTGTGGTTCCTTTTTTGTATCTTTAGTTGTGGAAAATCTTTTCTGTTAGTCTTCAGGTTATTCTCATCAATAGTTGCTCTGTAAATAGGTGTAATTTTGGTGTGCCTGTAGGAGTAGATGAGCTCAGGTCTTATTACTCTGCCATCTTTGCCACACTTCTCTTTGCAGTTTTTCTTACTGAAAGACATCAACATTACTTTTATAGTTACCAAGAAATCTTCAGCATCAGTTATTCATACTTTTCCTGTTACATATAAAGCAATATGAACAAACTTTTAGCAGAGAGCCTAACATAGACAAGGAACAGGATGAATATTAATTCCATTCCTGTACCTTTTTCTAAAATGTTATTCCCAAAGGTCCCAGAACTTGGATAACATTTCCTATGCTTTGTAATTGTTTGCACTACAATAGATACCTCATGTTGGATTTTTTTAAAAAAAATATGTCTTTCTCTCAAGACTATGAACTTGAAGGCAGGAATTATATCTCATTCGTCTTTGTGAACAGCACAGTGGTTGGCCCAGTTGACTCTCAGTTAATGGTAGTCAAACAGACCTGACATTTGGTGTGTACATACGTAAGCAGGCATAAACATTTTGGGTATTTAATTGCTTCTCTCTTGATTTCTTCTCTGAACATAGAAAACTATCAGTAGATTGTTGGGAGTTCACTGTGGGGATGGCATGTGTGATTCCTGCTGCTATGTGCAGCTGTTGGAACAAATGTACTCACTGATATGATAGTTTACCTGGAAAAGGGAATACTCTACAAACAGCATACTCCCAGACAAAACTTATAATGAGGATTCTATAATATCATAAGTGTCTCATTAGCAATAAAAACTATTAAAGCCACTGTTCTTAATGAAGAATTAAAATAGCATCCTTCATTAGAAAGGGTAAGAGTAATGCAATCAACGTCATGGATGGAGAGTTGGTGAATGTTTGGATGTTGAGGGAGAAAAATAGCTACAATAGAAAATGATCCCAAGGTTTAGAATATTGAGAGTATGAAAGAATGACTATGTTATTTTATGAGTCAGAGAAATAGGAATAAAGAAAGATGTTTAAGGAAAGTAGATGAGCTTGATTTTTAACTGGCTTTAATATTAAGGAATGTCCATTATTTCAGGAATTAATACATTCCATTTATATTGAATACCTATTATTACCACACATTGTTGTAAGCTCTGAGCACAGAAATAATATTGTCTGTCAGGAATCTCATTAAAGAACTGTTTGTCAACAGATTTTCAAGTGACTCAAATACAGGTGGAATAACAATTCTGCTAGAAGAAATAATATGAATTTAAAATTCATATTATGAATTGGCAATGATGGTACAAAATTAAAGAGATGAAACTTAATAAAAGTAATTTTGTGTGAAAAAAACTTGGTGTCTGTTAGTAGTATGAAATGGCTACCCTCCAAAATCAAATATATTCTTAAGCTGTATTAATACAAATGTACAATAAAACAAGGGGTATAGTACATGCTTGTAAAATAAAAGATGTATAAGTGATAATCCATTGTGAACTTCTCAGATCACATCTAGGGTACTGCGTTCAACTCCAGGTGCTACATTTTAAGGACTACTCAGCGAGATGAGCTTATTTCTGTTATGTGAAGGGGCATTAAAGAACCTAATCAGAACTAAGAGAAAAATTGCTTTGCAGTGTTTGGCTTGTCTACCCAATGTCAATGTCAAAACTGAGGCCATTTAGGTAGAAATGCTAGGCAGGAAGATTTGACACATTATCAGATGTAACAGTCTAATACCTGGAGTTATCTGGTGTGAATGAGAGCTGTTCACACCACAGATGGATGAAGGAGAAGTAGTAGAAGGCACTGCTGCTAACAGGCAGTAGACTTTATTTATTGTTGCATGAAGTTTAAAGCTATGCATTAACAGCTTAGCAGCCCACTGTCTACTCTAAGTCTAAAGAAAAAGAAACAAAAGTGTTCAATATTTTAAAAAATCAACCTAAAGACTAAAACAGGAGGAAGTAGATCTATAAAATGACTTTGTGATCCAATTCTCTGGGCATTTTTTTGTCAGTTGTTCTGTGAGGTGACATTATCATAGAAGAGGAAAATAAAAAGTATCTTAATTTACAAGATTGGTTGGAGAAGATGCTGTTATGGTTGCATACAGATAAAAAGGTCACATTTAAAGATTCTTCTGTCCCAGGATGTTAAAAAAACATGGAATTCCTTTAAGAAGAGTCTATTAGGGGAACAAAATGGTATATACATTTTAAGTCTTTGTATTCCAGTTGAATTTGCAAATCTAAATAAATAATTGTTTGTGGTTGGGTACTGCTGATGTTGCAATTGTTCATAATTATTCATTCATCTGTTCATCCATTCATTTATCAAACATCTACTCAGGTGCTACCAGAAAATAAGGAATAAATTCAAAAAGTAATGTCTGCAAAATAACTGAGACTGTAGTGAGGCAGACAGGAAGTAATCAAATGATTGAATGCAATGTGATGGGTCATATATTAGGGGCAGTGGTATCCCTAAGTAAGCATGATCAACTTTGCATGTGTATTGAAGAATGTAATTCAGATGGAGGGAAGAACATTTGCACATAAGAAAGCAATATATGTTAGTATACCAAGATACAATACACTACTATCTGTTTTTCAGGGTTCTGTAAGCAATTCAACATAACAACAACAATAATGATACCTAACAATTATTTTGTGTGTATTATGTCCAAAGTACCAGTCTAAACATGTTATATGTATTAACTAATCTAATCTTCATAGCAATTTAGAATAGTCTGGCTCCAAAATCTTCACCTTTAACTTCCATGTTATATATACTTTCTTGAAGAGATGGTTTTGACAATATGGGAGATTAGATACCTTAAAACTAAGTGGAAATAGGAATCTGGGGGCATAGCTGGATTATGTGTATGCTGCTTCTGGGAGGGTAAATTGTTGTAAACACTTTGGAAAAGAATTTGCTATTGTTTTGTAAAATTGCTTTGGTTCAATCCTAGTTTAAACACAAAAATTTCACTCCTGGATATATTCCTTAGAGAAGCTCTTGAATATGTGCTGCAGGAGACAAGTAGAAAGAGTGTTCATGTCAGCATGTTTGTAATGGCACACACACAAAAAGCAAGCACCCAAAGGTTCATCATCAGCACATCATAAGTAACAGCAGAGTAGATAGAAACATTGTGGTAAATGTACATAATGGAACACTACTGGCAGTAAAAATCAATGAGTTATAGTGCCAAAATGGATGAACATCAGGAAGATTATACTAAGTAACAATAGCACATTTCAGAATACATAAAGCACACATTTGTATAAAGTTCAAAATATGCTAAAATAACATACTGGTTAGAGATAAAAGATATGTAGTAAAATATATAAAAGCAAGGGATGATTCTTTAAAAAAGTCAAAATAGTGTTTCTTCTAAAGGGAGAACAGAGGAATAAAATATGATAAAAGTGTAAACGTAGATGTCACAGTAAAGTTCAATTCACCATGTTGTTATTCTTCATATCTTATACATATTTTATAAATATTGTTTTGTATCTACTCAATGATCACCATATTTCATAAATTTTTTTAAAGGAATTTTGCCTTTTTTAAAAAAAATTAATTTATTTATGGCTGTGTTGGTTCTTTGTTTCTGTGTGAGGGCTTTCTCTAGTTGCGGCAGGTGGGGGCCACTCCTCATCGCGGTGCGTGGGCCTCTCACTATCGCGGCCTCTCTTGTTGTGGAGCACAGGCTCCAGGTGCGGAGGCTCAGTAATTGTGGCTCACAGGGCTAGTTGCTCTGCGGCATGTGGGATCTTCCCAGAACAGGGCTCGAACTCGTGTCCCCTGCATTGGCAGGCAGATTCTCAACCACTGCGCCGCCAGGGAAGCGCCATAAATTTTTAAGCCAATATTTTTTCATGTTTTAATATTTCTTAAACTGAGATGCATCTTAAAATTGAAGCATTTTTCTTTCTTAGTTGTTTGCAGAAAATAATGCAGTACCTTATAATTGAGGACATCTGAGATCTAGTGAAAAACAAAACTGTGGGAATAATTCTGATAAATGCCCTTAAGACTGTGTGGAGAATATGCAGAAATATGGTAGGGTATGAGACCATAGTGGTAGGTGGGGGCCAGATCATTGGAGTGGCTGCATGTCATTGCTGAAGTTGTAAATTCCATAAGAGATTGGAAGCTATTAAAGGGTTTCATGAAGGAAAATAACATGACAAATTTATACAAATTTGGGGGACTTAATTATGATATTGGTTTAAACTGATTCTTTGCATTCTTGCTTCAACTTTTAAACAGTAAAGATTATCCTAAAAAACAATGAACTTGAGTAACAATGAATGCAACAATGATTTTTAAAAATAATATCCCATGTGACAGCAAAGAGGTGCCACTCCCTCCTTTCTGGGGTGGTATCAGAGAAGGCCTAGTGAAGAGTCAAGACTTTCACCATTGCCCAGTGGTAATGAGGCCACTTCCATTGCAGTGTCAGTGTAGACCATATGGGGTGTTGTAACTCCCATCCTGCCTAGCAATAATGAAGAGCTGTCCTCCTCTCCTTTAATGTCAATGAAGGCTAAGTGATAACCTGGACTTCTGCATCTACCTAGCAATAACAAGGCAGTGCCTCCCCTCTCCTCCCAATAGAGTGGCGTTATAGGAAGCTAACTAAAACAGAAGGTTTAAATAAGATCTAGAGTTTCACAACATATTATGAAAATATGCAGCTTTCAAGTAAGAAAAATACTCATAATATTAAGAACCAAGAAGATCTCAAACTAAATGAAAGGAGGCAATCAAAAGCTATAATATCAATATGGCAGTGATGTTAGAATTATCTGAAAAAGCCACTCTAATAAGAATGCTTCAGCAAGCAATTATAAATACACTTGAAACAAATGAAAAAACAGAAGACATCAGCAAAGAAAGAGAAGGTATAATAAAGAATCAGGTGGAAACTTTACAACTTAAAAGCACAGTATCTGAAAAGAAAACTCACTGGTTGGGCTCAATATCAGAATGGAAGGAAAAGGGAAAAGAATCAGTGAACTACAAGATATTAATAGAAGAATAGAAACAAACCTAATCTGAATGACAGAGAGAAAATAGACTGGGAAAAACCAAATAAACAACCAACTAACAAAGCCTAGGTATCTGTGAGACTCTAACAAGAGTTCTGACATTCATATCTTTAGAATCCCCAAAGGAGAGAAGGAAGAGGATGGGGTTGAAAAAGTACTCTAAGAAATAATAGTTAAAACTTTCCAAATTTGGCAAGAGACATAAACCTATGGATTCAAGAAGTTGAGTGAATCCCCAAAAGGATAAAACAAACAAACAAACAAAAAGCTAGACACATCATAGTTAAAATTCTGAAAACCAAGGCAATAAAAAGTCCTGAAAGTAGCCAAAGTAAAATGATTTCTATCTTTAGGAAAACAAGCAAACAAAAATGATAGTAGATTTTTTATCACAAACCATGGAGGCCCAATGGACAAGGCATAATATTTTTCAAGTTGTGAAAGAAAAGAAATTTCAACCCAGCATTTTATACCCAGCCAAAAAACAACAACAACAACAAAAAACCCTGAATAAAGAGAATTCATCACCAGCAGACCTACCTTGGCTTAAGGAAGTTCTCTAAAGAGAAAGGAAACAATAAAAGGAGATAACAATAAAAGGAGATATGGAAGATCATAAAGGAATAATGAACATGATAATCAAGAATATTGCTAAGTAAAGTAGCCTTTCCTTCTCCTCTTGAGTTTTCTAAATTTTATGATTGAAGCAAAAACTCTAATATGTATGTCTGATGTGATTTTAAATGTATGTAGAGGAAATATTTAAAATAATTGTAGTATAAGAAGGGGGAAGAAATGAATGTAAAGGTACATAAGGTCTCTGTACTTGGAATTATAAAATGACAACACCAACAGACTGTGAAAAGTTATGCATAAGTAACATAATATCTAGAGCAACCAGTACAAAAGCTATATAAAAAGATACACTTAAAAACACTATGGAAAATCAGAATAGAATTCTAAAAAAATGTTGAAATAACCAACAGAAATCTATGAAAAAGGATACAAATGAAAAACAGGGAGAACAGTCAACAAAAAATAAAACAGTAGAGCTAATCCTTAAGATATCAATAATTATATTAAATGCAAATATGCTAAATAAACCAATTAAAAGACAGAGATTGGTAGAATGGGTTAAAAAATGACAAAACTATATGCTATCAATAAGAAACTCACTCCAAATATATGATATAGGAAAGTTGAAAGTAAAAGGATGGAAAAAGATACATCTTGGAAACATTAGGCAAAGTAAAGTTGGAGTGACTACATTAATATAAGTTCAAATAGACTTGAGAGAAAGAAAACTATTAGAAACAGAGGGTCAATCCACTAAAAGACCCAGAAATGCTAAATGTGAATGTACCAAACAGTAGAGCTGCATATTAGGTGGGAAAAAAACTCATAGAACTGAGAGATAGACAACATCACTATTATAGCTGGTGACTTCAAGACACCTCTCATTAATTGATAGATAAGACAAGACAAAATCAGCAAAGGTATAGAAGAACTCAACAACACCATCACCTAACAGGATCTATAGAACATTCCATTCAACAACAGCAGAATACACATTCTTTTCAAGTGCTTATGGAACATATACTAAGATAGACCATATCTTGGACCATAAAATAAACTTCAACAAATTTAAAACAATTGAAATCATGGAGATTGTGTTCTCTAACTACGATGAAGCCAAACTAGAAATCAGTAACAGAAAGATGGCAGGAAAATCTCCAAACACTCAGAAACTAAATAATACACTTCTAAATAATCCATGGGTCAAAGAGGAAGTCTCAAGGGAGATAAAAAATACATTGAAGTGAATGACATTGAAAATATAGTATATCAAAAATTGTGGGACACAGCTAAAGCAGTGCTAAAAGGGAAATTTATAGCAATAAATGCATGCATTAGACAAGGGGAAAATTCTTAAGTCAATAATTTTAAGATCTCCTCTCGAGAACCTAGAAAAAGAAGAGCAAAATAACCCCAAAACAAGCAGAAAAAAATAAGAGCAGAAATCATTGAAGGAACAAGGAACTGTTTATAAACATCTAAATGCAGTAGTATCATTTATTAAAATGGCAGTATGTTCTCCATTGAGTTTCATTCTCACCTTTGTCAAAAATCAATTGGGTATATTTACATGTGTCTATTTTTGGGTCTCTGTTCTTTGACCCTCAGTTCTCTTCTGATTGTTCCTTAATACTCATTATGCGGGAATTAAATTAACCTCTACAGATAGTAATGGTTATAAAGATAAATACAAAAGATTGTAAAGGATAATATATAGCTTTGGTAAAAATAGGTGATTTATTTTCTAGGCATTGTTTTCTGACCCCCTTCTACGTCTTATGTAAAATGCCTGTAGATACAGGGGACCCTTTTCTCCTTTTTTAATACAGAATGCCTGTTCTATAATAAGCTTTGAATGTTGGTCATATGGTTGTTAGACATCAACCAGCCCATCACTCTTTCTAGAGGGGCCTCTGATGGGTTAGAATAGTTAATCCTCATGAACCATAAATCAGGTGACCTCCAGAGAGAAGGAGAGGCACTAAAGATATTTCACCCTCTATCTGAAGCCAGAGGCCTGAAGTTCTCCTGGTACGTTCAACTCTCATCTTCTTCTGTGGGATCACTATCTGAACTATGCTCAATGAATGTACAAGGATAATATTCTATGTGTGAAAGCATTCTGGAGCCCTGCCTTCAATTCAGATCTTCTTCATCTCTTTGCTAAAGAATGACTCTTTTCTTTTCCAGGAACTTAGTCAATTTTTTTTTTCTTTTTTTTGTGGTACATGGGTCTCTCACTGTTGTGGCCTCTCCCATTGTGGAACACAGGCTCTGGACGCTCAGGCTCAGTGGCCATGGCTCACGGGCCCAGCTGCCCCGCGGCATGTGGGATCTTCCCGGACCGGGGCATGACTCTCAACCACTGCGCCACCAGGGAAGCCCAGTCAATATTTTTTGAAACCAGTTTTTTTTAAGAACTATTTTCTAATGTTTTTCTTTAAAAGGCTTAAGCCATTTTGTAAGTAGGCAAGATGGAAAACTTGTTTGGATTGGATTGATAGATGACATAAAAATTTACGGGGGATTCATTTTTACCTTTGGTATCTACAAATTAAATTACCTTTCAGCCAAGGAATTTCACACCCTGCCTTCTAATGTTTGCTAGTGTGATATTGTTTTCCCTTGTGGTAAATGCCCACACAAGGAACAGGAGTCATGTGGATTACTCTCTCTCACTCTCTCTTTCTAGACAGACAGACAGACAGACAGACAGATGACACTCATTTGTACCTAGGTCCATTTTACATGTCTACCTGACAAGGAGATATATACGACAGCTACTGTATTTAAAAAGAAACAAATCTAGGGCTTCCCTGGTGGCGCAGTGGTTGAGAGTCCGCCTGCTGATGAAGGGGACGCGGGTTCGTGCCCCAGTCTGGGAAGATCCCACATACCGCGGAGCGGCTGGGCCCGTGAGCCATGGCCACTGAGCCTGCGCGTCCGGAGTCTGTGTTCCGCAACGGGAGAGGCCACAACAGAGGCCCGCGTACCGCAAAAAAAAAAAAAAAAAAAAAAATCTAATAATACAATCTGCTTTATGTCCTTTAATAAAAACCAATCCATTTGGAAAGAAGAGAAAGTCTTAAAAAGTAGCATAACATCCCCTTTCAGTTTATCATTAATTCATCCTCTCAATCTTTCTTAGTAAGTTTAGAAGCCTTCATTTCTTAGTCTTGTCCATCTCTGATAGATATCAGTATTTTTTGTCTCAACTATTGCAGTTAGAAAAGACCACACAAATAGCCACAGCTTCTCTGAGTGCTGACAGACACTAGTAAATAAATCAAATGGTATTAATTTTATTTCCCAGGGTGCATAATCACAGACTGCTTCTCTTATTTTAAATTACTTGGCTGGCATAGATATAAACTATTGGCTAAAAGAGAGTCCAGCTGAGAGTGTACAGATAACTGTACACAAATTTGTTAACACTGTCAGAAAAAGAACTGAAAATGAATATGTAATAGTCATATGGGGCAGTAGTGTCACATCTCATAAAACAAATAATTATCTTCTATGTTCCCAAAATCAATGCTTAGTTTTATTTCCCCTAAAGTTGCATAGTAGGGAGAGAGAAATGTGTCTTTGGATACCCTGTAATTTATACTACTAAATTAACAATTTATAGTATAAAGTAATTTTTAACAAGTGGAAAAATCAAATTCTTAAAGGTGAAGTTAATATTAACCATAAAAACAAATGAAATAATGCCATTTGCAGCAACATGGATGGACCTAGAGATTTTCATACTAAGTGAAGTAAGTCAGACAAAGACAGATATCATATGATATCACTTATATGTGAAATCTAAAAAAATGATACAGATGAACTTATTTACAAAATAGAAACAGACTCATAGACATAGAAAATAAACTTATGGTTACCAAAGGGGAAGGGGGGAGGGGTAAATTGGGAGTATGGGATTAACAGATGCACATTACCACATTACATTACCCTATATAAAATAGTTAAACAACAAGGATTTACTGTATAGCACAGGTAACTATATTCAATATCTTATAGTATACTATAATGGAAACGAATAAAAAAAGAATTTAGATATATACATATATATGAATAACGGAATCACTGCTGTATGTTTAAAACTAACACAACATTGTAAATCAACTATACTTCAGTTTAGAAAAAAGGTAAAGTTAATTTGGCTTTAAATTTCTTATATTAACATAGTGACTTTTCTGGTCAGCTTAGATTTGACTGAAGGGTGTTTGGGTTTTTAAAAATGCAAAGTGAGTGAGTCAATATAGTGATTCATTTTGTACTTTACATATTAAGCCTTTAGTAAGAACACCCACACATTTTTATTGAGTGCCTGTCTTGAGTTAAAAACGGTGCTTATTGGTGGTGGAGAGAGGGGGCTGTGTGTTACAGCTGCCCTCTCCTGATAGCTATGTGCAGGAGAAGAAAAGTTGTGATGTGTTAAAGCTTTGTCTATGGTCCTGTCTTACTGTGTTATCTCTTGGTTACCTGGACGCTTGGTCTCCTGGTGTGCCCAAGCTCTGGGTGGTTTCAGTTCTTATACCCACACTCTCATCATCAAAAACTACCTGTCCCATACCCTATCTCAACTGGTCGCTTTCCTCATTATCCAAAATGGCAGCCAACTATGTGATCAAAGGGTATGTATACACAAGCCTTCCTATGATTCTTATGTATTATATGTATTTTACAAGTCATCTTTGGGAAGCAAAACTTAAACCCAGGGAGTAATGGTAACATAGGAATTTCAAGTGTTGTGGAAGATACACAGGTTGGTGATTCCATGTGGCTTTCCTGACATCATACTCTGTGAATAGCTGCCTACATTTTCATAGGATTCAGTCTATACATGATAGACGAACATGTTTGTTATACTAGATTTTTATTGCAACAATTAAGTGCACAATCCTGAGATTAAAACATAATGAAAAGTGTTAAATTGATGACATGTTCATTTTTTTTTTGCAGTTCTAATATAAGTGTGGTAAATATATTACAACTAGAAATGCATGTAAGATAGGTTATGCTTTACAATTAGACCCTCAGTTTTGTGTAATATCCATTAGTACACTGGCAATTTTTAAATAATCTGAATCATTTAAATATTTGGAATAGACAGTTATTATTTGTACATGTTCCTAGGTTTTTAAACATTCATTTATTTATAAATTCAGGCACATTCCTTGAATTCGTATTGTGTTGCAAACTCTGAGTTAGTCTAGGGAACATGAACATTTTCATGAAGAGAAAAAGCACACTGATCATTTGGGATTTATGAGTGGTAACTAGGCATTATACAAATCTTATGCAACTTACGTGTTATTGAAATGAAAAAATAGAAAAAAACAAGCACCCACACACAAACAACAAAAACAAAACAAGCATCAGGAAAAATTTAACTCAGAGTGTATAGTCATCAGCTTTCCAAACTCCAAATCCCAAGCCAATCCTCTTACAGATGCCTACCTCTGCTGCACTGCTTCCTCATTTACAAGATCACCTTATGTACCTTTTAAAACAAGGTTTTCTCAACGTGTTCAACCTATTGCTCACCAACTCTGCAAGGCAGATGGCAAATTTGCATTTAACTACACTCTGGAAAGCAGTTTTTTTTTTTGGTATCAAGTCAATGGTTTCATTTTATTAGTGAAACAGCATGGAGAACCTCTTAACTACAATGAAGTATTAACCCACTTTTAATTATTTTCCCTTTAGAAGTAGATTTCGTAATTTTTACCTGGAACATTGTGAAGGATTTCAACTTAGTGGTTGCTTGCAACTACAATATATAAATTTCTTATTTTCCATGTAATGTTGTATAAAACGTAAATCTCCAAGGAATTCTAGCCCTTAAATGAGCCAAATTTGTTTTCTTCTCTAAAGTCAAAGACCATGAGAAAATACATGTCTAGACAAATATGTTATCTAATTTAGAATAAAGTTAGGCTAAGAAATATAAAAATATTGCTGAGTCTACAAAATCTTCACCACCTTCCTGCAGTTACCAACTATATATATATATATATATATATATATATATTTTTTTTTTTTTTTGCGGTACCTGGGCCTCTCACTGTTGTGCCCTCTCCCGTTGCGGAGCACAGGCTCTGGACGCGCAGGCTCAGCGGCCATGGCTCACGGGCCCAGCCGCTCCGCGGCATGTGGGATCTTCCTGGACTGGGGCATGAACCCTTGTCCCCTGCATTGGCAGGTGGACTCTCAACCACTGCGCCACCGGGGAAGCCCAAACAATATAGTTTTAAAATTTGTTTTCCTTGTGGTATTAATGCTATTCCAATGATCCTTTACTTATAGTCAGTTTAGAACTTTCACAGATATGTACAGAGCTGTTTTCCAGAGCAAATTATTTTAGTTCTGCTCTCCATCAACACACAGTATTTAATAGCGTTCTATAGTCTTTTTAGTGTTGGCTGTGTGTTGTTGGTTACTGTAAGGCGTTAGTCATAAATTGGTGTCCCTTGGACAGCAAACCATTTTATTTTGCCAACTCAGTGCTTTTATTTTTATTTTTTGTTCAGTTTGTGTTCTTTTAGGTGAACAGGCACTTTTCAATTTTGCTGTAAACCCCAGTAAACCCTTTTATATGTAGCCTATTTATTTTAAATGCCTGTACTTAGCTGGCATTTAAGTTTGTCATATTGGCTGTGTATGTGCTCATAAGACGAGGGATAAATGGTAAAATTGAAAGTGGCAAAAATAAAAGGTAAACATTGCATATAAATATAGCATATAGGATGAATTATTTCACAGCAGAAACAGAAAGAATAAGAATTGGTCATCTATTTTTGAGAAAAGTGTTGGGTGGGCCTGTGCAATGATAATAGGAAAACTGATTGACAAAATTGAAAATCTTTGATTGAGAAGCTAGAGGATCAAAGTTGAATGTTTACTAGCATAATGTGCATTCAGAAGATGTCTAGGAGTTTGTTGGAAGAACTAAAATCCAAGCATGGTGAAAATGAGGTTAATGAGATTATTGCTGAAAGCTATGGCTAGTTCTATAGGTTCCAGGCCCATTTGAATCTGCACAACATCAAAGTGAAGCGAGAGGCTGCAACTGCTGATAAGGTAATTTTTTAGAAGAAGGAGAATTCTTTATCCAATAGAGATGAGATTGTTCAATTTTGGGAAAAAGAGACCAATAGAATATATATGTAATGAGGTGGTGAATAGTATGCAGGATTTTAAAACTTTGAAGGACCAATGCAAACCTCCATTGGGAGAATGCATCCTGGGATTGCAAATTTAAGCCTCCCTTATTTCAAACAGCTTTTCAGATTAGGACTATTTCATAATTCACAGAGTTTAAGTCCGGGGGAATGGAGGAATAGATTTGTCCATTGCTATAGCCCTAGTATTATCACATATGAAAGCAAAAATGAACATCTATAACTTAATGTTATGAATGATACAGTTATGTTTTTGGTATAGGTTAAAATTTATTTTTTATTTTTAAAATTGTGACTCAATTATATGTAACATGAAATTTACCATTTTAACCATGTTTAAGTGTACAATTCTGTGGCATTAAGTACATTCACATAGTTGTGCAACAATTGCCACCATCCATTTTCCGAACTTTTTCATCTTTCCCAACTGAAACTCTGTACCCGTTATACACTAACTCCCTATTTCTGCCTCCCCTCAGCTCCTGACAACCACCATTTTACTTTCTGTCTTTATGGATTTGACTATTTTAGGTACCTCATATAAGTGGAATCACATAATATTTGTTCTTTTATGAGTGGCTTATTTAATTTAGCGTTAACGTCCTCAAGGTCCATCCATATTATAGCATGTGTCAGAATTTCCTTCCTTCTTAAGGCTGAATAGTATTCTATTGTATGTATATACCACATTTTGTTTATCCATTTATCTTTCCATGAACACTAGGATTGCTTCCATCTTTTGGCTATTCTGAATAATTGTGCTATGAACACGGGTGTACAAATATCTATTTGAGTCTCTGCTTTCAGTTCTTTTCGTATATACCCAGAAGTGAATTGCTGGATCATATCATAATTCTATTTTCAACTTTTTGAGGAATAACCATATCATTTGCCACAGCAGCTGCACCATTTTACATTCCTACCAGAAATGCAAAAGTTTCCAATTTCTGTACATCCTTGCCAACACTTGCTTTAATTTCTTTTTCTTCCCCCCACTTTTCTTTTTTTTTTGGATAATGGCTATCCAAATGGGTATGATACCTCATTTTGGTTTTGATTTGCATTTCCCTAAAAATTAGTGATGTTAAACATTTTTTTCATGTGCTTATTGTCCATTTGCATATCTTCTTTGGAAAAATATTTAAGTCCTTTGCCTATTTTTGAATCCTTTGTCTTTTGTTGTTAAGTTGTAGGAATTCTTCATATATTTTGGATACTGATCTCTTATCATCTATCTGATTTGCAAATATTTTCTCCAATTCTGTTGGCTGCCTGTTGACTCTGTTGATAGTGTCTTTTGGTGCACAAAAGTTTATAATTATTTTTTTAATGGTAACTTTTTAATATATATATATTTAAAATTAACTTATTTATTTTTGGCTGCATTGGGTCTTTGTTGCTGCACACAGCCTTCTCATTGCGGTGGCTTCTCTTGTGGTGGAGCAGGGTTCTAGGCGCACGGGCTTCAGTAGCTGTGGCATGCGGGCTCAGTAGTTGTGGCTTGTGAGCTCTAGAGTGCAGGCTCAGTAGTTGTGGTGCATGGGCTGAGTTGCTCTGCAGCATGTGGGATGTTCCTGGACCAGGGATTGAACCAGTGTCCCCTGCATTGGCAGGCGGATCCTTAACCACTGCATCACCAGGAAAGTCCCAAGTTTATAATTTTGATGTAGTCCATTTATCTATTTTTTCTTTTGTTACCTGTGCCTTTGATATTATCTGCAAGAAAGCACTGTTATATGTAATGCTATGAAGGTTTTCCCCTTGATTTTCCTCTTAGAGTTTTATAATTTTATTTATTACTTTTGGGTCTTTGATTCATTTTGAGTTAATTTTTGTATAGGGTGTGAGGTCAGCATTCAACTTTATTTTTTTTTTGCATGTGGATATCTAGTTTTTCCAACAATATCTACTGAATAATTTTTATTTTTAATGGAAAATTCTGAGTTTTATCATGCTGTTTGGTCTATAATTAACCTTTGCTTATGTTCATCACTTTTTTCTATTAGTTTAATGTGAAAAGAGCTTAGTACATCTACTGCAGGAATGTCTGGATAGACACACACCACAGATACACACACAGACACATGCACATCAGTAAATTATAAACTATATGAGCTGTGTTTGCATGAGACCCCACTAGGCTGCTTGGGAAAATTATAGCAAATAAGACATTGTGGGACATATAGACACCACTGAATTTTAAAGAAAGGCTTTTGCAACATTTTGAAGAAAACTAAAGATAAGTTCCTTGCCTTATGGTTTAATCTCTACTGTATATTTTTGTGATTATCAGAGAAAATGATTAGTTAATCACAATATTCTTCAGATATTTAAGTAACAATGGTGGTGGGACATGTATAATGTAACAGCATAAGTCTAACCACCGCCAACTCTGATGTACACAATTTATGATTAATATATTATTTATTTGAAATAAATTCATGATAATTATACCTTTGACAGTTTTTCTTTAATAATTTCATGTATACTTTTTTAAATTAATAAATTAATTTATTTTTGGCTGTGTTGGGTCTTCGTTTCTGTGCAAGGGCTTTATCTAGTTGCGGCGAGTGGGGGGCCACTCTTCATCGCGGTTCGCGGGCCTCTCACTGTCGTAGCCTTCTCTTGTTGCGGAGCACAGGCTCCAGACGCGCAGGCTCAGTAGCTGTGGCGCACGGGCTTAGTTGTTCCGCGGCATGTGGGATCTTCCCAGACCAGGGCTCGAACCCGTGTCCCCTGCATTGGCAGGCAGATTCTCAACCACTGCGCCACCAGGGAAGCCCTCATGTATACTTTTGATTAAAATTTTTATCAATAGAATATAATTTAGTTATGAATAAGTATTTTGATAGATTAGGTATTCTGTAAATATTTTATGAATGTAAACTTCTAGTGAGAAACTTCAGGGCTTCCCTGGTGGCACAGTGGTTGAGAGTCCGCCTGCCGATTCAGGGGATACGGGTTCATGCCCTGGTCTGGGAAGATCCCACATGCCGCGGAGTGGCTAGGCCCGTGAGCCGTGGCCGCTGAGCCTGCGCGTCCGGAGCCTGTGCTCCGCAACGGGAGAGGCCACAACAGTGAGAGGCCTGCGTACTGCAAAAAAAAAAAAAAAAAAAAAAAGAGAAAAAAGAAACTTCAGATGAAATATAATCAGGTTTGCTATTATTTTGGTTTCCTATGGAGGATGAAATTTCTAGACTTAATCATTTATTAAGAAATTTTTTTATTTGCTAGGATTTTTATCATTATATATACTTAAAACATTTAAATAATTTAATAGAAAAATACCAGAGTCATAGAATAGGAGGTTTCTCTTTTGACTTTATAGAATTATAAGTAATTTATTCCTATTTCAAGAGAGATGGACTATGAACTTTGAATGTGAAGGGCTGAAAAAAGTTATAAATGAAGGATGTGATATGTATTGACCTTTATTTGGAGTCAAATTTTGGAAAAAATAGAACAAGCCTATATAATTTCATAGTTCGGATTTCAGATTTTCTGTCATATCCTTCCACTTACGTGTTGTATAAAATTTGTGAATAATAAAATATCAGGAAAAGTATCAATCAATCTAGAGAATTAAACCATTTAAGTATAATATTTACCTTGAATATTTCTGTTGAAAAGTCAAACCAACTTCTGAGTTCAGGAAAAAAAAGTGAATGAAAATATTTTGAAGATTTTTTTCACTGGCTAGGAGCCTTTGGGTTCCCTTTATTTTCAACAGATACTTGCTGTGATACTTCATTTAAATATTGAACGGTTGACCATTTCTAGCAGAATGAAATATTCAGTTGCTTTTAATAGGAATAGCACTTCATATTTGCCAAGTTTCAGCCACATTTCTTTATTATTTCTCAACACATTAAAACATGTCTACTTAATGTTTGGTTATTTTTGTTGTTCCTACAAAGTCTTGTTGAATTATAACAGTTTCTAAACAAAATTTTAAGCTCATAAATAAATGCAAAAAGAAAACTCCTCACTAAGTTATAAGCTACCACTAGACTATGTCTAGCACAAGCAATTAATTTGTTAAACATCTATATGCCAAACACTGTAAGTCTTTGGTATATAATGGTGAGAAACTTGGAACTTAAGAGATGAAGACAAGAAAGTAGGCAATTAAAATATGTTGTAATATGTTATTAAGGTTTTTAAAAACATTTTAAAGGATGTCTCATAGTTTCTTAATGTTTGACCCAAATCATATCCATACCCATGCATGTATTGGATGGCAAAGAACAATTTTTGACTCTAAAAAATTAAAGTCAAAGTTTGTAAGGTAAACATTTCATTTTTAATAGGATTACATGTCTGTCTTTGATTAAATGAGTTCTGCTCAAGAGCTGTATTTGGCTATTTGTGAAGAGGTCAGAATAAGGACATTTGTTTTGTAATGTTTTTGTATTTTTTTAGGATATTGGTTTTAGCTAGTTTTAATAGTTTTCCTTTTGTACTTTTCAGGAGTATAAAGAAAATTAAAATGTAGTGTTGAAAATTCCTTATACTTTCTAGTAATTACATAGCCAATCTAGGTTCACAATTTAAAGAAAGAAAAGAATAGACAAATAAGTCAAGGACCAGCTTGTTTTGTTTTCTTTAAAATAAGTAAAGTTATTTTTACGTTAACTCCAGGACTCCAAGTAAAAAGATAAGCCAGATACCTAACAGCAAAAACAAGCATATAACGAAAAAATTTTGTAATCCTAGACAGTAATCAAATTACTTGAAATAGAAGAAATATTTGAATTTTTAAAATTCAGAGCAATGAAAGAATAAACCAGTGTTTTAGGATCTCATAACTGAGGGAACAAGATAGAAATCTGGATTATAAATTTAAAGATTATGAAATCTGATTTAAAGGTTATGAAATTTCTGGTTGTGCTATAGGAAAACAGTGTGATCTTGTTTTCCCCCAGTTGAGTCATTTATAAAGTAAAGATAATACCTAGCGTGGCTGCTAAGAAATGAAAATAAAAAGTCCAGTCAATTCTTGGTCTAAGTAAGGCATTACCTTAAGGACTGGGGAATTTTCCTGTTCTTTTGTTTCATTTTCACTTAATCTAAACTACCCATCTTCTGACTATATTGCCATTTGTTATTGATTATATTAATGTGGTCATTAATGAAAAGAAATAGAATGTAAAAGCATTTTTTCTCATTTTATCTTTACCTGTTTTTGTGTAGGTTATCAAAAAGCATTGATTAAAATAAGATTTGAGGTTGTTGGTTGAATGCAACAGTCTAGGGCTGTTTCTTGGGGCTGTACAATGGGCAATATCAGAGGGAACTGGCCTAAGTTAGTTGTAGAACCCAGGTTAGAGGCTACTTACATCTTCTACAGATGAAACCTTTTTCCTGACTTAACTGGTTTGGAAATTTATACATTCAATTTATTTTATTTTAGTGATTATTACTTTATAACATTTACATGTAACAAATTAAAATTGAGTCAAGAGCTCTACCCTTCTTCCAAACAATATAAAGAAATTAATTGCTTTAACTCTGAACTTCCATCTTTCAGCTTCAGTGCTATTGTTGTTGTGTATTTTAGTTGCATCTTGTTCTCTGACCCACCATAATCAGTGATAATTATTATTATTTTAACAATTAATATTTAAATTTCCATCAATTAAGTAATATCTTTATTTAGTCTTGGTTCTTGCATCCAAAGCCTGCCTTCTTGATTCAATTTTCTTATTGCTGAGTTACTTACTTGGTAGTTATTTCAGCAAAGGTCTGTGAGTGACAAATATTTAAGACATTGTGCAGGAAAATGTTTTAATTTCACTGTTACCTGTGAATGATCGTTTAGCTGAATATAGGTTGACAGTAATTTTTCCTCAGCACTTTGAAATTGTTTTCTGGCAAGTATTAGTGCTTATGGTTTGCTATCAATATAGTTGTGCTTTTGTAGATAATTTGTATTTTCTCTCAGATATTTTGTAAAATGTTCTCTTTGTTTTGATAGCTTGCATTCCATTAGATGGAGATCTATATTTGTTTATCCTGTTTGGAACTTGTTGTGCTTCTTCAATCTGAGACTAACTCATGTCTTTATTTAATTCAGGACAATTTTCAGTTTTTTAAAATAAAATTTTTTGCCATTCTTTATCCTCTATTTTTTATTTTCATTTTTATTGAAGTGTAGTTGATGTACAATGTTTCAGGTATACAGCAAAGTGATTCTGTTATACATATATTCTTTATCCTCATTTTATTGGAAATTTCTGTCATACATATCTTGGAGCTACTCATTCTATCATCCATGCCACTTAAATAGTCTGTCATATTTCCCATCTGTTTTACCTCTGTTTTGTATTTTGGGTAATTACTTTCAATCCATTCCAATTCATTAATTTTTTTCCAGCTATTTCTAGTCAACTCTTCAACCTATCCATTGAATTTTTTAGTTCGATGACTCTAATTTTTGCTTCTAGCATAAAAAGTATTTTTCAAATCTGTTTTTTTCCCTACCTTTCTGTTGTTACCTCATGGCTTCTACTTTTCTCTTTTATAGATTACTATATTCAGTTTTGAAGTGCACATTCCACCATTGCTTTAGGTGACTACTTCAAAGAGACTTATTTTCTTGTGTGGTTTGTAATCTTGTGAGCTAGTCTTCACACGAAGCTGTTTTTCATGAGAATCAAGAGTATTCTGCACAATGGAAGTATGTCATCAGTTGTTTCAATTTTGTCTCTGTAGAGGTGCCAATAGCACTGTAGACAAGTTCACCCTGATGTCTCACAGATTCTTAAAATTCAGTTTCTCCACAAAGACTACATCATTTCCTCTACCCCAAACTTGCTTCTCCTGTTGTGTATTCCCTTTCTCAATGAAGGGGACTGTATTAGTTTGCTAGGGCTGCTCATAACAAAGCATCACAGACAGGGTGTATTAAGCCACAAAAATTTATTTTCTTACAGTTGTGGAGACTAGAAGTTGGAGATCAAGGTGTCAGCAGGGTTGATTCGTCTGAGGCCTCACATTGGCTTGTAGGTGGCCACCTTCTCCCTTTGTCTTCACATAGTCTTCCTTCTGTGTGACTGTGTCCTAATCTCTTCTTCTTATGAGGACACCTGTCATACTGGATTAGGGCTTACACTAATGACCTCATTTTGACTTAATTACCTCTTTGAAGGCCTTATCTCTAAATACAGCACTTTCTGAGGTACTAGGGGTTAGAACTTCAACATATAAATTTTTGGGGAGGGGAACAGAATTCCGGACACAACAGGTATCAACCAGTTACTCAAGCTAGAAATCTGGACATTGTGCTTTACTACTCCCTATTTACCCTCTTGCTTCAAGCAGTCACCATTGATTCTATTTCCTAAATATCTTACAAATTTATCCAATTCTAAGAATTTCACTGCCACTTGCCAACTTTTGGCCATAATTATTTTTTCCCCGGGATAATAGCAATAATTTCTTTGCTGATTTCTTTCCCCCCAATATTGCATTCTTGTACTCTTTCTTCCACATGATTATAGAATAATTTTTTTAAAAAAGGAAATACTTATGATTATAGCTTTGTCTATCCCTGCTGAAAATTCTTTAGAAGTCCAAAATCTTTTCTGTGGTTAAGGAATCTTTGATGAATGGAGTCTACATTTCTTTCTATGTGTTTAGAAACATTTTTTGTCTTATGCTTTTTTGGTTGTTGTTGTGGCCTCTCCCGTTGCGGAGCACAGGCTCCGATGCGTGGGCTCAGTGGCCATGGCTCACTGGCCCAGCCGCTCCATGGCCTGTGGGATCTTCCCGGACCGGGGCATGAAACCGCGTCCCCTGTATCTGCAGGTGGACTCTCAACCACTGCACCACCAGGGAAGCCCCTGTCTTATGCTTTTTACTAAACCGTTTTAAATTCCCTGCACAAGATATATACTCTCCAGCCTCTGGCCATTTGCATCTTGTTCTTCATACTTGGAGCAGTCTCCTCCCTCCCCTTCACCTCACTTTTGAACTCCTACTTATCTTTTAGATTTTGGCATAAAAGTTTTTTTTTTTTTTATGAGGAAGAATTTCACCACCCTCTAAGTCAGGTAAGGGGCTCCTTAAATTGTCCCCCCATCATAGTGCACACCATGTTGCAATTGCTTATTTCCTGGCTGTATTATCCTCTATTCTGGAAGCTCCATTAGAGCAGGGATTATTTGTATGTAGTTCACAACTGTGTCAGTACTGCCTAACCCATAGTAGGCGCTTAGTAAATACTGACACTTGGCATACTCCATATTATTTTTTTGAAATAGTGGATTGAATGGTACCTCATTTTCCCGACCATCCTATTTAAAAGTTCAACCCTATTGTCCTTTCATGCTTTATTTTATAGAGAAGTATCCATATCTGATTTTCTATCTATCTATATCTATCTATCTATTGTCTTTCTCCTCCCTGTCTTTACAAGTGTAAAGCTTGTACTACAGACTAAACATACATGAGAACTGAAAAGTTTACTTATGCTTTTATATGTCTGATGATTGAAGAAATTTTATACAAACTAATTTCCTGCTTCTTACATTTCAAACCTTGATGCCTTCCATAAGACATGTTCACATCACTATACTACCTCTGGCCCTACACCTTTGTGTCACGATGCTAGGTGAGTTGGCACAGTGAATGATGGGAGGATCCTGGAAGCCATCCCTGCACTGGGGTAGCTAGCAATAACTCAGCCATACACAGGCATGACTGTGACGCTCATAATATATCCCGTGCCACCCCCAACAAAATCTGTCTTCAAATTTCTCTTTAACTTCATCCCCCAAAATGCCTGTGACCACTCCAGTGCCATATAATATCAAGGGAAATTAGAATGAAAAGAGATAGTGGCCTTAACTAATTGTGTCTGTTTGTTTTTTACTTTTGCAAGTTTTACAAAACATTCAACCATGTGAACACATCACTAGGGGACTTGGAAAGGTCTGTGCAAGTGAGGGTCCTTGAAGCTTAACTTCATTCTGTTCAAGATAAACGTGCTACTGAAGGCAATGCTGCTCTGGTTAGAGTGAGGACATAGGTGGGATTGGGGGCTGGAGCCAGACCCTGTGAAATCAACTAATTCCTCCCTTCCCACTGCTAGGAAGACTCTAAGAGCCCCCCTAAATTATTTCTGATCACAGATGAAAACAACTGCCCTGTACCATCTTACTTTCCAGTGTCAATTCCTTGAACTTGCTTAAGAACCAGACTTGGAGTAAGAAACATTAATTTTTCAAACATGGAGATAAAGGACAATTTCTTTCAGCCGAAAAGCTCTTTCATATTGTTAAGACTGGTTCTGTCATTTACTATCAAAAGGATAATTCAAATCTCTACTCCTGATCTCTTAGAAAATAGCCAGACTTTCGAGATCATATCAAAACAAGTGGCAAATACCCTCTTTTGAAGGGGAAATGAAGAATCAGTGCAGAGAGCTGCTGTGAAGGCAGTGAGGGGTAGTTCAATCAGACTTTGATTATAGGTATATTACCTCTGTCAGCTGAGCCATCAAACCAGCCGTAGTGATTAAGGTGCACAATATAAATGCCTGCCCATATGAACACAATTTTGTAGGTAGCACATGAAAGTTTCCAGCCATAACCAAGTAATATTATTCAAGAAGAGATGACTTCAAGACTCTCCATGCATGCTATTGGCCCCTTACATGGAAACCGTTTTTAGATTCAGTGATATTCAGCCTCCTGCTGTGAACTCGCAGGCACACAGAGAAAAAATTTAGAATGCAGCTATCATCCAAGAAATGAAGGTGGTATGTAGTTTTGTAACCAAACTGTGGTAAGTGGTATGTAGTTTAATCCCTGAAAAGACAATCCCTGCTCTTTTGTTTTTAATAAAATGGAAACTGAAGTCTAATGTTTGTGAACATTGATAGAGATGATGACAAAGCACAAGTATATGGTTAATTTATATAGTGTAGAAAACTGAACTTTATTCCTGGTGTCAGGATAGGGGAACCCAATGAAGTATCTTCCAAGGACTCAAAAATTTCGATTGTCTACTAAGAGTTAAATTAATCAAGTCCAAATATAATAGATGTTATTATCTGTAAGAGTAAATATGTGGCCAACGAGTAAGGGAACAACTAAAACACCAACAAAGGTGAACTGGACGGAGTCATTTATAGGAGAAAGTAGGGGAATGAGATTACATTTGGGGAGAGGAAACATCACCAATTATTTCATGGTCAGTTTGGAGAATGTGTGACAGTGATGGGCCTTGGAGGCACTGATGGGGAATACTCAGAAGAGCCAATGTTGACAGTGTCCATCTAAATACTATCCAGTGGTGAGAATGACTTGGCCAAGTAGATATGTGTCTCTCAAGATAAACTCCATGAGAGCAGGAACACTGCATTTCTTGTTTACTGGCACACAGTAGTCACCCAATAAATACATGTTAAATGAAGTTGTGAAGAAATAATGGTGGCAAGCCTTTCCTTTCATTGAGTGCTGTATCTTATCAACTAACTCGCCTTGTTCTGAATTTATGCAAATTTATGATAATTTGTATTCTTATGTAGCTTGTTTATAGGGAAAAATCTTCTGATTTGGTCAAATTGTCATTCTAGTATCTGAGAGTTTAGTTAATGTTGTCTACTCCTGAGAACTTTATTATTCTCATTTGTGTTCACAAATTTAGGTATCTCTCCTGCACAGTTTATGCCTACAATGAACTTACAGTGGATAACAACCACCTTGGGAGTCTTTTCTGGGAGTTGCTGGTCTTCTTAGGTGACATTCCATTTCACTGACATCTGAGAATGTGCGTTACTTTTATTAATATTAGCTTTTGGGAGACCTTTTGTTATTTTAAAGACATAGGCTTTATGATTACAAGGAATATTTTCATTTTGTGTTCATCAGATATAAAGCATTTCCTAAGTAGAATCAATTATGCTCTTGCAACAGGACCATGAAGAGGTGGCTCGAGGCTACTTTCTACAACATAAATAGCTTAAGGATTTAAAAAGTTGTAATAGAGCCTATTTGTTATTCCTCTGCTTATTAAAAGAAAAGACATCTTTCATCACTACTTTATGTTAAAGATGTGGTAGAAATATCAACAAGCCAGGACAAATAAATGTGCTAGCAAGATGTCCAGGCTAGGAAAGTATCACTATTAGCAGGAAACCACTGCTCCTGATCATGATTGCACTATCAAAGTAGAAAGATTATGTTACTGTTCTTACTAATCACATTTGCCAAGATGCTCACAACATAATCCCAGAGCCCTGGTGGTGCTGGGAGAATTGGCAGCAGTGGCAGAGGAGACCATTAATGCCTCTTGCCTTATACAGGGTTTTGTAATTAGAGAATATGCAAGGTGACACATTATCTTAGTGGACATCAAAGGTTATTATTTAATTATTGCTCAAGTGTAAAAACATTGTTAAGATTGCTGTCATGATTTTATTTTTTCACATTGCAAATTAAATAAACAATGACGTAAGAGACACTTTATTTCCTCATAGGAATTCAGGATTGAGTATTATTTTTATTTGCAATGAATTGTGAAGGCCACTTCTCTAGTTTAATATTCAGTTCATGTTCAGTTATATAGATTCTCATGCTGTAGTTTTTTGGTGTAGTTACAAATTGACTTGAGAGTTTTGACTACGTTTGAATTCATTCATATAATTCAGAACAGAGATACCACTTAGTGATTTGGATCAGAGAAAGTAAATGTAGTTGGACTCTGGGATACACAAAGAATCTCCATATCAAAAAATGATGTAATTATAGCATTTAATAAATATTTGTTCTGGAGTTTAGCATGACTCACTTCTAAGTGGGAGGAATAAATGTACTGAACTTCTAAAGTTATTGTTCTTTTTATCGGTTAATATTTTTATTTTTAAAATAAAATACGAGTTTACTTTCATTGAAATGCACATTATAAATTCAATGAATTTGATAAATGCATACTCCACTGTAACAACACTTTTATCAAGATAAAGACCATTTTAGGTTTGTACAATAAAATAAAACTGCTGAATTATAAATAAAACTGCTGAAAGCAGTCGTGTACAAGTCTTTTTGTGGACATACATTTTTATTCTATTGGTAAATACTTAGAAATGGAATTACTGGGTCATAGCTTGGGAATATATTTAACTTTACAAGAAACTGCTAAACTGTTTTCCAAAATTATTGTCCATTTTATATTTATATATCCACAAGCAATGTATGAGAGTTCTGGGTGCTCCACATCCTGATCAACATTTGACACTGTCATTTTTTAATTTTTCTCCCCATTCTAGTGGGTGTGTGGTTATGTCTCACTGTGCTTTTAATTTGCATTTCCCTATAATTAATACTGCTGAACATATACTCATGTCTCTATTGTCTATTAATATAACTTCTTTTGTGAGGTGACTGTACAAATCTTTTGCTCATATTTAACTGGGGTAAATGGAAATTTATCATTGAAATTTTCTTTCATTTCACAGGAAGAGATACAAGGTTGTGATAAGTTAAAAATTAATATTGTAATCTCTAAAGCAATCAAATAACAAAAAAGTAAAGCTAAAAAAACCAAGAGAGGAGATAAAATGGAATAGTAAACTATACTTTCTTCATCCAAAAGAAAACAGGAAAGGGAGGAAAAAGAAACAAAACAGAAAGAACAAATGGAAAAGGAATATCAAGATAATGGACTTAAACCCAACCATATCAATCAATTGCATCATCATTTATTTATTTTGACCTATTTTCTCTTTCTGAAAGTAAAATTACATGTATATTAATCTGCTTGATATTTTTCCACATATGTTTAATTTTTTAACTTTTTTTCCTTGGTTTTCTAATACCTTCCACTTCTGTGTGTCCTCCAGATTATCAATTGAGCTTGAAACACCTCACTAGCACTTCTCTTCTGAGCCTCTGCTAAACCTGCCTATCCATAGCTTAAAATACAGCTAAATCTCAAGATGACTATGCTCTTGCCTGTATCTCCTTTTCTGGATACAACATAGTCTTAAATGATTTCTTTTTAATATCCTTTAAAATATTATTTTAAGGGTAAGCAAGAGATAGAATAAGGAGTATCAGAATAATTTTACATAAATAGGGAGAAGCAGAGGAGTCACAAAATGATTGGAATTGCTGCAGGAAATACTGCAGTGAAAAAAAACAATTTTAATCCATTGTTTGTGATTGTTATAATTTTTTTGTTATCTGAACTCAATTCCTTCAAAAGTGGAATTTACTAATACTAGTTACTGAAATTCAGCAGCATATGCTGGTACGGCTGTGGTAGTTGTTAAAACACTGATAGCTTCTGTATATGACAGAATATAGCTGCTGCCTCCAAGCCCTCTGAATGCCTCTGCTGCCCCAGCTGCCCCAGTCACCACAGCCCCTCATCTCAGGAGTCTCTATAACTACCCATAATCCATGAATTTAAGGGTTAAGATTTAGACATTTTTCACAGAATGAAAAAAAAATCCTAAAATTTGTGTGTAATCACAAAAGACTCTGAATATTCAAAGCAATCTTGAGAAAAAATAACAAAGCTGGAGGTGTCATGCTCCTTGATTTCAGACTATAGCACAAAGTTACAGTAATAAAAACAGCATGGTACTGGCACAAAAACAGACACACACAGATCAGTGGAACAGAATGGACAGTCCAGAAATAAACCCACATGCTTATGGTCAATTAATCTACAACAAAGAAAGCAAGGATATACAATGGGGAAATGACAGTCTCTTCAATAAATGGTGTTGGGAAATTGGAATGCTACTTGTAAAAGAATAAAACTAGAACATTTTCTCACACCATATACAAAAATAAACTCAAAATGGATTAAAGACTTAAATGTAAGACCTGAAATCACAAAACTCCTAGAAGAAAACATAGGTAGTACACTTTTGACATTGGTCTTAGTAATATTTTTTTGAATCTGTCTCCTTAGGCAAGGGAAACAAAAGCAAAGATAAAGAAATGGGACTACATCAAACTAAAAAGCTTTTGCACAGTGAAGGAAACCATCAACAAGATGAAAAGGCAACCTACTGAATGAGAGAAAATGTTTGTAAATTATAGGTCTGATAAGGGTTGATATCGAAACTATATAAAGATCTCATACTTAATATCAAAAAAACAAGCAACACAATTTAAAAATGGGCAGAATAGGCATTTCTCCAAAGAAGACATACAGATGGCCAATAAGCATGTGAAAAGATTCTGAACATCACTAATCATCAAGTAAATGAAAATCAAAACCACAATGAGGTACCACCTCATACCAGTCAGAATGGCTATTAACAACAACAACAAAGAAACAACAGGTGTTGTCAAGGATGTAGAGAAAAGGGAACACTTGTGCACTGTTGGTGGGAATATAAATTGGTACAGCCACTATAGAAAACACTGTGGAGGTTCTTCAAAAAGTGAAAAACAGAACTACCATTCGTTCCAGCCATTCCACTCCTGGGTATTTATCAGAAGAATATAAAAATGCTATCTTAAAAAGATATATACACCCAATGTTCATAGCAACATTATTTGAAATAGCCAAGATATGAAAACAACCTATGTGTACACCAAGAGATGACTAAAGAAAATATGGTATATATATGCAATGGAATATTACTCAACCATAAAAAGAATGAAAATTTGCCATTTGCTACAACATGGATGGACTTGGAAACTATTATGCTCAGTGAAATAAGTCAGGCAGAGAAAGATAAATACTGTATGCTTTCACTTATATGCAAGATCTAAAAAATAAAACATGAATAAATACTAAAAAAACAGAAATAGACACAGATACAGAGAACAAACTAGTGGTTACCAAAGGGGAGAGGGATTGAGGGAGGATCAAAATAGGTGAAGGGGATTAAGAGGTACAAATTACCAGGTATAAAATAAATAAGTTACAAAGATGTAATGTGCAGCACAGGGAATAAACTTTGTATGGTGTATAATCTATAAGAATATCAATTGGTATGCTGGACACCTGAAACTAATAAGTCAATTATACTTCAATTAAAAAAAAGATTTGGCTTAGTAGGGGGACTACTGTGACATATTCCAAACTATTGGTGTCTTATGCTATACTATTAGTGGTTAAATATTTCTAAGATCACCCTTACTTATATATACATTGTGATTAAACTTCGCCATATTCATGGAATTGTATTAAGCTTTCAGCTGGGTGAGCTGATTGGAAAAATATAATAGCTGCAGTCCAAGTATTTGTCAGAGAATATTATCTTTATTTTAATGCCATGCAGTGCTTTTTGGAAGTTGATATTAGCCATCTTCTTAGCCTAAGGATTACATGAGTGATATGCAATCCATCCATTCCCCATTTTAGACATGAAAATTTATCCCTAGAAATTATCATACTAAGTGAAGTAAACCAGACAAAGACAAATACATGGTATTGTTTTTATGTGGAAACTAAAAAAAATGATACAAATGAACTTATATACAAAACAGAAATAGACCCATGGACATAGAAAACAAATGTATGGTTACCAAAGGGGAAAGGTGAGGAGGAGGAATAAATTGGGAGTTTGGGATTAACATACACACACTACTATATATGAAATAGATAACCAACGAGGACCTACTTTATAGCACAGTGAACTATACTCAGTATTTTGTAATAATCTATAAAGGAAAAGAATCTGAAAAGAAATATATATGTTTGTATAACTGAATCACTTCGCTGTACACCTCAGACTAACACAACATTGTAAGTCAACTATACTTCAGTAAAAAAATTAAAAATATAAAAGTTTATCCTTGAATTAGATTTCAGCAAGATCTGTATTTTAGAGTGAATTGTTTTATCCCTTTCTTGAATTGCTTTAACTAAATTGCACTTGGTAATATACCATTAGTCTGCACTGAAAGATGTTTTGAGAAATAACATTCAGAATTTTCTTTCTATTGAAATGTATTCTTTATAAGAATTCAGGGGAGAAACTCTTCCCAGGGCCTAGTAGGGGAGAAATAATTTTGCTTCTTCACAGTTACTGTTTGTTTTCATGTAAGGAAAACTGTCTTTTGAGTAACAAATTGTGTTTCCCTTACTGGATCAAGCATTAACAATCTCAGATCCAAATTTGTTTTCTACCTTTAACAATTCTTCATTCTATCAAAAAATCTTATATGGCAGATACTTTTATAAATTTACATCAGTTTTAAGCAAGGGTGAGTACAATTAAGTAAGCAAAACATGCAAATGAAACACAATAAGCTTTCCACTAAAATATTTCTTTGTGTCCATGAAGCTGGAACCCAACAGCTAGATTGCAAGGGCAGGAGGCTCCAATATTTCTGTGACGTTTCATTGTCATCTGAGGCCTTCATGTTGTGTGTGTGTCATTGATGCAAAGATGCACATCTTTTCCACATTTTATAGTGAAAAATCTAGATGCACTTTACAATTGATAGTGCCTGAATTAGAGGGAATATGATATTTGTATGTATTTGTGGATGGTAAGGAAAAAGAGAGAAGTTGTCTTCATTTTCCCTTTAATAAACTAGCTGAAGCCTTGCCTTTTCTATTATGTATCACAACCTGCATCCCTCTTTCCCCATCCTCTGTCTGGCAAACCTGACGCACTTTTCAAAGCTAAGCACAAATATCCTGTTCCCTAGGAGACCTTCCTTGATGCTTCTGTTAAGGTTAGGGTACTTTTTTCATGCTTTTAGTATCCAGTTCCTCTTTGCACTTACTATACTCTTATAATTCTCTGTTCAGGTGTTTGTGAAGCAACATAGCAGAATAGTTAAGCACTTGGCCTCTGGAAGTAGACAACTTTGGATTTAATTTTACTATATTAACTTTTGGGTGAGTTGCTTAAACTCTGCTGATCAGTTTGTTCATCTGTAAAATGGAATTATCGTGGTAACCTATCTCATGGGATTATTTCAAAGGTTAAATGAATTAACACATTGAGAGCACTGTTTGGAACAGTAAATGTTTCTCTTCTTCCTCCTCCTCCATCTTGTCTTTCTTCTCCTTTTTTTTCTTCTTGTTATTACTATTTTTGTTGTCCTCACTGTAATGTGAGCTTGGGAAGCAGGAACTGCCTAAACTCCCTCTAAGTTTTTTATTTCTAATTTCATTTTCATTTCTAATTTCCCAGAACCTACAAGAATGCTTGGTACAAGGAAGTCCTTACTAGATGTTACCAGTAAATAAAATCCTGTATTAGAGATGAATTTTGAGTGATATGTCATATTTTAGTGAAAACTGAACTGTGTTTATGAAAATGCTTTATGAAATTGAGCTAGTGTAACTATCAGAATATCTTTCTAGATGGTATAAAATCATTCCCTTTATTGGGAAGGATTCAATTACCTATTTAATAAACAGTAAGTGAGTGCCACCTGTGTAAGAAACTGTCCTAGCTACATGGGAATGCAGAGGCGAAAAGAACCTCTGCCTTCAAGGAACTAATTTTCTAATGTAAAGAAGTGAGAGCATATGTTTTTTTTAACTGGACATTTTGTTTGTTATGAAAATGCCCTTAAATCTAGCAGTTTGTGATAGTATATACAAAAATAAGAAAATTTATTATTCCATAAATTAATTTTGTCCCTCAGGATAATATTGAGAATAATAATTTCTTCCCCAAAGTTTAAAAAAATTACTATTTCCTTATCTATTCTCTGATACATTAAAAAACCAGAATTGAGAGGCTAGCTGTTGATTTCTGTGATGTATTCTTTAGATTGAGGACCATGTATGGCATTAGATATTGTCCTTGAAAAACCTTTTGCATTTCTTGGCTTCTTTTAGTAAGTTATGTTTGATCTTACTTAGAACCACTACAAGTTGTTATATTGAAATTTGGGCCCTTAGTTTCAAGTTTTTCCACTGGTATCCATTTAACTCAATTGCCCAGTACATAAAAGTAGCTCATTAAAATAAACCCAGCTCTCTTATGTTTATGTTGTGCTTCTAAAACAGCAGTAGCTTATGAATCCTTTTTTTTTCAGTTGCTTGTTTCTTTTTAAAGAAAGTGCTTGGGCACCATTGACTTGTACAGTGAAAAATATTTTCTTGAGAGATATTCTTACACAGTCTCTCTTTCGTGAGAATTTTCTTTTTAACCTTTAGTTATTCCATGTGTTTTAGTGCCTACTCCCAAATTCTAGCTGATGTAATTTCTCCTATGGTACATATCTCGACAGATGATTCCTCCAAAATTTATGAGTACTATATAGCAATTCTTAATTCTGGGGCAGGATTCCATCTCCTGAATGTGGTTATCACTTATAGTCTTGCCAGTTTTGCTTCTTTTTACTTATTTTGTCCATCTGGCAGTATACTCCCAAGCCTTTACAATTTATGAATCACTGGCAATATTCACACCCAATTGTCTATGACTCACTAGGAATCTTTGCCAGATTTCTCAGCATTTAAAGGATATATTCCTATTTTATGTTCTCTTGTTTTAACAGGAACGGTTGGCACATATGCTTCTTTATACTGTAATTTCAAAAATGGATGCTAGGTTGAAAATCGTTCCCATATTTAAATCATTTACACATGTAGCCTCTTGTTCTAAAAACTCACAAATTAAGACCTCTTTAGGGGCTGCTTTTAACAAGTGTGGATGTCAGACTTAATGTGAACTTCTCTAGGTGAGACATTAGAGTGAATAAATTATTTCAGTTCTGTAGGAAAATTGGGAATGTTAACTCTCTTTAGATGAATTATAATTTCCAAGGATTTCGTCCTTGTTTCCAATAATGATAAAAGCATAGACTCTGTTACTCACTAGCTGTGTGATTTTAAAGATATTAATAGCTTTTCACGTTTCCTCATTTGTAAATATTTGTGTCAATATCTATGAGGTTACCTTTTCAGCACTTCAAGAAATTCTTTACATGGAATTTGTTCCTTGGAAAATATTTTTATTAATTAGAAGTAGTTTAGAAGATACTTACATAAAAGATGAATATATGGAAAGAACTTAATATATTTTTTTTCAGACATGGGTATACCCACATATAATCATCTCACCTTGTTTTTTTTTTTTGTGGGGGGCAGAGGTGAATAACTCATTATTATCTTAAGTATATGAAGATAGCATATAACTTAACAGAGAACAATACCATATCACTATAAAAATCCTAAAGATATGAACTAATAATTCATGTATGTACAAACACAAAAAAATTACAATTTGATTAAAAACATGGGTAAAATATTCAGTCTCTATAGTGATCAAAGAAACACCAAGTAAACAGTAAAATTTCATTTTGAATCCATGAATTGATAAAGATTTAAAATCATAATAGGTAAGGGTGCATGGTTTTAGAAAATGGATGTTCTTTTTTAAAAAATTTCATTGAAGAAAGAATATCTCAATACCTGTGATTTATTCCAGGAGTTCTGATACAAGGAAATGGACATTCTTATACATTTTTGGTAGAACTGTAATTATATTATTTCTAGAAGTCAACTTGGCATCATGTCTCAAAAGCCTTAATATATTTCTAATGCACTGTGTACCTACAATTTATTTATAGAAATGTATTCTATATAACCAGAAAAGCCCCCACACACATATGTATAATATATGCACATATGCATATTAATTGAATATTGTCATTAACAGTGGGAAATCAAAATAATCTAAATCTCCATCAATAGATTTCTCATGTCACCAACAAAACTGTTCCTCCCTTGGTTTTCCCCATTTCAGTCAGGGGACTTGCTTAGATAAAAAACTTGTTTCTTCTCCTTCTCTCACTTTCCATATAGGGTGAGTCCCAAGTCCACTTTTTGACATCCCAGAAAATAACAAGGGTTATAATGTATAAACTCATTTAAAACAATACATGGCTTTATGTTAACAGCATCAGAAAAGTAAAAAGAAGGACCATATACATCTGTACATTTACATTAGCTCAGAGAGAAGAAATACAGAGCAGAGAGGCTGGATATAACTTCTTTTTGGATGCTCGACTGTGTAAATAATTCTCTTCTCAACTACAAGTGTTTTTATATACCAACTTTAGACTTTGGGTGATAGCCTATTCCTTGAAAGTACCTTAGCTTAGGAGAGACCTTTCTATAAGGAACAAAAACAAGGAAGATGAAGCTCTATCTAATATACTTATTTACCTTCTGAAATAGTTAGAATAATCACTTCCCATTGTTTTTATTACTTTATTGTTGTTTTTATTATATTTGGATTTGAGTACATTTTGAACCGTCATATAAGACCTGTTCTTTAACAGCAATTGTCTTTAACAGCAATTGGAAGACATGTGACTTTCTTTCTTTCTACTGATATATGCTCTCTTGATAAAAGTTCCTTCTAGATGTTTTGGAATATTTTAAACAGAATTTTAAATTCTTGTGAAATATCACATACTAGCATTAATTACCTATATTTTTCCAATTGGAAAGATGTGGTGAAGTGAGTGCATTGGCTAAGTTTATTTAGCAAGAAAATCAATATATAAAAAAATGAAAGCAGATATACTGAATATATTGTGGTATTTGTCCAACTGGTCTTCCCCTAACTTTATATTTTCACTCAGCTTACATAAAATGGAGGCTGCAAGCAAAACACAGTGCTGTCTAAACGTAGTTGTCATTGTGGCCTAACAAGTTTGATTAGCTCCATTAGCAAGAATACCCTGCAGGGAACTTTAGGTAAAAAACATTAAAAACTTGTATTATCAACAAATTCTTAATCCTAGCTGAGTCTGGTAGCCAATTTAGAAATTGGTTGTCTCAAGCAGTTGGATTTACCGGGGTTACTGTATCAGTATCATATCTGATACTTCTTTTTTGTTAAGATACAAGTAATAGACTTCTGCTGCCTTCCTCATTATTCCATTTCCATGGGATAATCTGGATTGCCATTGAAAGCATTGTTCGGCAATGTGAAAAAGCATTCATTATAAGGCACTGGATATAGCCAACAGGAGTCCTTTTAATTTTTATTATTAGTTGAATTTATGAAAACTTCACAGGGAAAAGGGAATAAAATATCTCTGCTCATAGTTAGTGCCATATTCTCATTTTTATATTGGTTATATTTTTTAAAAGTTAATGCTTTATAGGTTAATGTGCTTTATATAGAAGTCAAAAAGAATCAGACTGGTTTTGGAGAAGAAGTAATATTGCCTTCTTTGTACCATTGCCTTCTTTGTACCATTCTCTGGTAAAAACATTTCAGAGATTTTATAGGTCATAATTTCAGATTCACATATTTAGGGAAAAATATTATTTTTCCCTAAAAGTTCTATTTGATTTATAAAGTCAATATGATCCTACCCAGATTCAGCCAGAGGTTTTCTCTTGGTCTTCAACATTCAGATTTCTCATCACACTAGTGGCAGATAACAACTTATCTTCCATAGAGTTCTTGAATGGACTAAATTAAATGAATATATGTTAATCACCTGGAACAGAAAAGGTGCTCAATTCTAAAAAGAAAAGAAAAAAGAGAGAGAGAGATGCCCATTTATCACCAACCCTTTCCCCCGACATTGAACCAGTTCTCCTTTCCTCTGAACTACTATGGCACTGGGGACTGTGCCATTTCTTTGCTATGTCATTTACTACCTCGTATTGCTAATGTTCTTAGCATTAATAGTTTGAATTCATCATGTTTCACACCAAATCTGTTCCTCATCCGGGATTTCTATCATGGTGAGTGGTAGAACACCATCCAAAGAGGTGTTTAAGCACAAACTGGACACCATGTGTGACTCTCCCATCTGATTCCTCAACAGTAAATGTGAAGTTCTGTGCCATCTCAATATCTCTGTTCTCTGCCACTTTTTGACGTCTTTCCTTAGCTCAAGGTTTGATCACCTCTTGCCTGGATTACTGCTACAACTTTTCACAGCTGGTTGGATTCCAGCATTGTTCACATTTAATCCATTCTCCCTCATGCAGCCAAAAATATATTTGCTAAAATGCAAATATGACCTTATCACTTTCCTGCTTAAAATTTTTCATTGGTTCTGAAATACTTTTAAAGTCCAAATTTCCTACCATGGCATACGAAATATTTTATAATCTAACACCTACTTAGTTATCTAGCTTTATATCTGGGAACTCTTTCCACTGTCCACTCTAATTTCCTCCCATACTGAGGTGAACACAGATATTAACTATGTTGATGAATGTGGAATGGGACTTTTCCTTTTGTCTTAGAATTTCTGCTAAAGCCTCAAAGTTAAGGGCAGTAGGCAATAGGTATTTACGACTTCTAAAGAGAGCTGCTAGACATTTCTATAGAACAGCCTAAAACATAATAATGTAAGTTTGTGACTTATCATTTTCTATCACCCACATCCAACCTATACAAAAGAAAATTAGAAATGCAAAAGACAGTTTATTGGAAAGTAGGAGAATTACTAGTGGCGATGGTGCTATGGTATTTCCCTTCCTCTCACCATGGAAATCCGATGGACTTCATCCACTTCCCCCAAACGCATGAGGAGTCATCAGAAGTATCACTTACAGAGGTTGGAGTTGTCTGAAAGAGGGGAATTCATATCTCTTGTTGTATGTGTACTGTACTGTGTATTGCTAGCTTGGACTCTGGTATGTACTGGAGCAGAGAGTTGAGAGAATTCTTGGAAGAATTCTCCCCTAGGGATTTGAAACATATGAACACAGAGCCTTGTGATTGCCTTCCCCTGGTGAATTTGAAGTCAGGAAGCTGACTGGAGTACCAATGTGAAGAAGACAAGGCAACAACTGGTAGAAGAAGCATTTGTCAGAGCAAGAATATGGGAGTTTCCCATAGGCCAAGTGGATGTTATAGAGGGAGCACTGAACTGCAGGGGTGAAGAGAAGCCTGCTATATGTTCTGCATGAAAGTGTACCTCCAGCAGCAGGAGTTTGGAGGGTTTGCCAAAGATCTGTGGAGTATGTGTCTGTTTGGAACAAATGCAGTGCACAGGACCCTGCAGAGGCCAGGGATGGTCTCTAGAGAACATCCAAGCATCTCATGAAGCAACCAGCATTTGAACGCTCTCCATAGTGCAGGGCCTGATATCCAGCTGGGGTCAGCCAAGAGAGAACTACAAGCATACCTGCCAAATATGAAAACCTCTGCCATCTGTCTTCTAATCCTTTCTCCCCTTATTCCCTATGTTGGGGAAGCTTGGAGGGATGGAGAGGAGATAGAGCAGGAAGAGTGAAGAAATGGACCAAGCTCCCTACCCACCACAGGTCTGGGGGATTAAGCTGGGGAGAGGAGAGAAAGTATGCTTAACTCATTCCTTCAATAAATATTTATTGAGAATTTATTGTGTACCTGCCACTTTTCTAGGCACACGGAATACAACAGTGAACAAAAAAAGAATGATCTTTGTCTTTATGGACCTTATAACCTAATAGAGGAAGAGAAATGATCAAATTAAAATGATAAAAATAAGTTAAATATATAGAAGGTAATATGCGCTACAGAAAAAGGACATATTGGGAGGGGGAGAGGGTTAAGAGTGGAAGAGATGAGAAATGTTTGCCAACCAACCAAGACAACCACATTTGCTGAGGATTAGATGTGGGGTATGAGAGGCAGGGCAGACTAGCGTGATTTTTGGCATGAGCAACTAAAGGATGAAACTCTCATTAACTGGGAAGTGTTCTGCTATAGGAGGAACAGGTTGGGAGCAGACTGCTTTGAGACATCCAAGTGCAGATGTCATGGCAGGCAGTTGCAAGGGAGAAGTTAGTGTTAGAGAGAGAAATGTTGACACAGTCAGTGTGTGGATATCATTTAAATGAGACTGAAGTTTTGATTTATATGGCTCTGGAATTTTTATTACCTGAAATTAAAACTATTTTTAGAGCTGAAAGTGACTGGAAAGCTATCAGGTTGGCCCAGGGTGGTATTAAGGGGCTGGCATTTGAGAAAAAATCCAAAGAAGTGCATTAAACTCAGTGATAGAAGAACGATAAAAGTTTCCTGTTTGTGTTCCGTCAAAAGCAGCACATTCAACAAACCCGTTACATCCTCAATGTACCTTGCTCTCTCAAATCTTCCCACATTTACACATGACTTTCTCTGCCTGGGTATTCTCCACAGTACCTTTACTTATCTTTGCCCGGAGAGCTAAAGTACATTTTTCTAAAGTGCACTTTTCTAATGCTTTATGGGAAGTGTTTTCCTATTCTTCTGGTTGAATCCATTTCCTTCCTGTGAAAGCTAAGACCCTTCCCTTTATGACACTGTTTCCTTGTTCTTTGTCCCATTCTAAACTGTAAGTTCCTTGAGGGCAGGGCACCTGTCTTATTACCCTTTCTGTCTCTTGTGTCTAATATAGGATCCTGAATAGTATACGCCCAATATATCATTACGAAACGTAAGCAAGCAGGTTAAGGGAAGAGATCATGCCTTATATGTTGTATTGTTTCCTATGGCACTTGAGTAACTTGTATCACACTTAGGAATAAGTCTGTCAGCATCAGTGTAGTGTAAGGAAGGCTGCTGGTCTGTTTTTCTTGTAATGGGTACTACATACTTGATAGTGTTAGACAGGCAGTGTCCCAGTTCCTTTAAATACTGGGGAGTTTCTCTCTAAACTTTATGAAGATGACAAAAAGATTTGTTGAGAATGACTGAACCAATGTTCTGAAATAAAACTGTATACATTTATCTTATGTGTAAATTACGATGCCTGTGAATTCTATATTTAGGTATTTCTCACCGACAACAATATATACCCAAGTTAACATCTTTTTTCTGGTCTGTGCTCTTCTTTTCCTCAACCATTTCCAATGGTGTTCACTTCTGGCATTAATGTCATACAGGTTCTCTGCTGGGATTGTTGTGATATAGTTCAGGATTAGGTGTAGTTGAATAGTACAGAACACCTAAACTAACAGTTACTTAAATAACATAATTGTTTATTATTATTTTTTTTAATGAAAATGAATCCAGAGGTAGATAGTACAGGGTGGATTTGATGTTCCCATAGTCACTAGGGACTCAGGTTTTTTTCTTAATTTCTGCTTCTCCGTGTGTCTAGCATGTGCCTCCAACTTCGAGGCCACCTCATAGTCTAAGAAGGTTTTTGATGCTCTAGTCATTGTGTCCCAGTTACAGACCACAGGAAGAAGGTGGGAGAAAAAATGATAACAGGGAATTTCCTTCCAAAGGAGGCAGCTACCCTTAGGCTTTCCTGGAGTCCCACTCAACATTTCTGTTTACATCTTATTTTTCAGAAGTAGTCACATGGCAACTGCTTGCTCTAACAGAGGCTAGGAAATGCTGTCTTTTAGCTAGAACTGGGGTTCTATTCTATACAAAAATGGAGATTGGTGGCAACTGGAAAGTACAGTCTCTACCATGGCTGTATGCTTGTATCAGGTTTACTGTTTACTACTTTGTCCCTTATTTTACTCCATGTCTTCTTAAATACAAAATCTTTACTTATTGATTTCCACAAAATGCCACATTTCTCTCTAATCTGCTCTGAAAATCCTGGCTGATTGCTTGTTCTCAGAGGAGTAGCTTTGGTTGGCCTACCTGGCCCTGCTGCTCTCTTTCTAACCTCAATGCTCTGTCTTATATCTGTGTTCTCAGAGCCAGCTGTGTTCTCCCTGGAGGGCAGGGACAAACAGCAGGACTTTATTCTGCTCTCTTTCTATTCAAATAATCTCTTTCTTGTCAGAATCTGAGCTGAAAATTGCACCTTGGCTTTGCAGTATTTTAATACTTCCTGTGGCCAAAGGATGAGTAAGTGGAGGGTCTCATTGTGACCTGAAGTGGCAGCAGACTGTTGCTCATTTGTGTCAGGTGCCCTTCCATGCTGCTTTTGATTCCTAGGTCGGCCACCTCTTCCTTCCCTACTCGTCCCATTCTGGCACATCTAGGCACAGTCCCTTCAGTAGTTGCTGCTGCCTCAGTGAAGGGTCCCTTAGAAAGACAAGCTCTTGATACTCCACATCAGCATCACATAAAGCTCTATGAGCTTATAAGATTTTAATCAAAGATTTGGGAAACTATTTTGAATTCCAGTGTAGATGGTGGGCAACGGAAACTATTTTATAGACAGGACTTTTCCATAGTCAAGAGAGGACCATCACAGCCATTCAGTCTTTCAGAGGATGCCCTTCTCTATTGCTCCTGTGTATTAAGTTCTTTCTAAGTGAGAGTGCCTTTTCTCTGAACACCTTTGAAATAACCTCCTCTCCTAACCATAGGGACTGATTTCACACCAGAACCTAGTCCTACCCTGATTCCCCCAGCAGTTTATTTCTCCTTGTCTCAGTTACTTGGAAAAGGATAACACCCAGGAGAGTTCATAGTCACCCATTACATTCCAAGTCCCACAAAATAATCCAGAGTAGATACTTCAAGTTTCCCCACTAGTGTGAATTTATTTTGATTATGTAGTAGGTACTTGTACCCTTTCTTCCAGACACACACTCACACACATACAGACACATATGCATATATACACATCTCTCTACCAAAGAGGAACAGTATGAATCTACCCATAAGATGGTAAGCAAATTACCTGATATTTTCATGCCACAACAGGATTCACTGAGAAAGGCTTTGGGGAACTTTACCACTGTGGACCATGTGTCCATTTTTCATTCTGATATAGAGTTGCCATATGTTTTAAATAGTGAGCAGCACTGGAAGAAATCTATGTATGTGCCGGCTCTGTGGCCCAGCCATTTGTTTGTTTTGTTGATTTTGTGGCATGCTTGTTTGGAAATGAAGGTGTACTGATCTATAAATGGGAAATATTCTCAGAAAAGGCAGTTTTGGAAGGTTTTGTAGCTTAAAGTAGAATGTAAGCATCTGAAGACCTCAAATGGGAGAGATAGGATTGAATTATTATAAATAGTTTAACCATCCTATGGATTTGTTTGCATTGTTGAATAACATTTTATTCACACCACAAAATAACATCTTGATAAAATAAAACTTGATAGTTAACTTTTCTTAAATAGGCTTTATATTTTAGACCAGTTTTAAGTTCAAAGCAAAACTGAGCAGAAGGTACAGACCTCCTATATACCCCTGTATGGTTAACATTGAATGTGAAGTATTGATTCCTGTTCCTGCCACCTAATTATAGTGAAATTCACTTCTCTGTTGGATTTTAGTACTATTGAACTTAACTTACTAGTGATCACTGGGGATAATCATTAACTTCTAGGACATAGAATGACTTCAGCATAACAGTATTCTCTTCTGTTCAATGTTTATTATTTGATAACTTAAAATGCTGTTTTTGTATCATCTTTAATTTCTTTCATCAGTTTCTTATAATTTTCTGCATACAGGTCTTTTGTCTCCTTAGGTAGGTTTGTGCCTAGATATTTTATTCTTTTTGTTGCAGAATGTTCATTGCAGCTCTATTTATAATAGCCAGGAGATGGAAACAACCTAAGTGTCCATCAACGGATGAATGGATAAAGAAGATGTGGCACATATATACAATGGAATATTACTCAGCCATAAAAAGAAATGAAATTGAACTATTTGTAATGAGGTGGATAGACCTAGAGTCTGTCATACAGAGTGAAGTAAGTCAGAAAGAGAAAGACAAATACCGTATGCTAGCACATATATGGAATTTAAGAAAAAAAAATGTCATGAAGAACCTAGGGGTAAGACAGGAATAAAGACACAGACCTACTAGAGAATGGACTTGAGGATATGGGGAGGGGGAAGGGTGGGCTGTGACAAAGCGAGGGAGAGGCATGGACATATATACACTACCAAACGTAAGGTAGATAGCTAGTGGGAAGCAGCCGCATAGCACAGGGAGATCAGCTCGGTGCTTCATGACCTTGCTTCGTGACTGCCTGGGGAGGTGGGATAGAGAGGGTGGGAGGGAGGGAGATGCAAGAGGGAAGAGACATGGGAACATATGTATATGTATAACTGATTCACTTTGTTATGAAGCAGAAACTAACACACCATTGTAAAGCAATTATACTCCAATAAAGATGTAAAAAAAAATGCTGTTTTTGGATTGAAATGATGCACTTATAATTTACATAGAAATGGCTTCATTCATATGCAATCCCTTTATCCATTTGGTGAGTGAATATTTTAAAGTGAAAGTAATTTAGTTGTCTTTACATTGTTACACATCAATTAAAATAATCAGGTATTTAATGAAAGGGAATACTATGACTTTGCTATTGTGGAAGGTACCTGTTACCTGAACCACTCTTGAAGTAGTGACTATAATCTTGATACTGCTTTATCTACCTAAATAAAGGTAGATAGAGAACTAGCTCTGCTACTGTAAAATGTACTTGGGCTGATGATTTTTCTGAAGATGTCCTAGAGGTTCCACTTATCACTAGGAAGTAAATGTTATGGCCAGTGCTCCTTGGTGAGTTCTAAAGCTTGCTCTGAGAGCTCAGAAACTTCCACTCCACCATTTTTTCATGCATGGGATGATGAGTTTGCTCTAGGGAACAGTTTTTTTAATCTAATAAAGTAGTGATTTGCATTTTTCATACTTTTCTCCTTGAAGCTTCTAATTCTCTTGAGTGTTATATTGTGTTTCTGTGACGGAGGGGAGGAATGTACATAAAGATTATTTTTTAAAATATTCTGCCTTATTATCTTTTTGTGCTCATTTTCCCCTTTTGAGCTGTTATATTAAAATTTCTGGACTTCATATGTATAAATTAAAATTTTCTTTCTTTCTCTACCCTTTCTAAAATCTTCATAAAGATTCTTCTCATATCCCTTAAATGTTATCTTCTTAGGAGGAAGAAACTTGGCCTAAACTGTCACATACATTTTTCATGAATGTTTGCCTGGTGTGGAGAATGCCTTGCAAAGTCTAAGAATTTTGCCAAAGGTGACACATGCATTATATCCCTTCTTTCAACAATTCATTCACCAGCTCTGTATTGAAGAATACATTTTCCAGGCACTGTTCTAGACACTGGTAAGATAAGTGAGACAGATATGGTTGAGGCCTGAAGGAATTTACAGTCTAATAGGGGAGATACATTTGTGAGTCAGCTACAGGCATATGTTGGAGATATTGTGAGTTTGGTTCCAGACCACTGCAATTAGGTGGATATTACAATAAAGCAAGTCACACAAATATTTTGGTTTCCTAGTGCCTATAAAAGTTATGTTCACACTATACTGTAGTCTATTAAGTGTGAAATAGTATTTTGTCTAAAAAACAAAATACATACCTTAATTAAAAAATACTGTATTACTAAAACATGCTAACCATCATCTGAGCCTTCAACAAATCATAATCTTTTTGCTGGTGAAAGTTCTTGCCTCAGTGTTGATGCTGCTGACTGATCAGGGTGGTGGTTGCTGAAGTTAGGTGGCTGAGGCAGTCTCTTGAATAAGACAGCAAGGAGGTCTGCCACATTGATGGTCCCTTCTTTCATGAAGGATTTCTCTGTAGCATGCAAGGCTGTTTGATAGCACTTTACGCTGCTCAGTAGAAGTTCTTTCAAAATCGGAGTCAATTCTCTCAAACCCTGCTGCTGCTGTGTCAACTAAGTTTATGTAATATTATACATCCTTTGTTGTTATTTTAACAATCTTCACAGCATCTTCACCAGGAGTAGATTCCATCTCAAGAAACCACTTTCTTTGTTCCTCCATAAAAGCCAACTTCTCATCCATGAAAGTTTTATCATGAGATGGCAACAGTAAATTCCTGTCTTCAGGCTCCACTTCTAATTCTAGTTCTCTTCCTATTTCCACCATATCTAGTTACTTCCCCCACTGAAGTTTTGAACCCCTCAGAGTCATCCATGAAGTTTGTAGTAATCAACTTCTTCCAAACTCCTGTTAATGTTGATATTTTGACCTCTTTCCATGAATCATGAATGTTCTTAATGGCATCTAGAATTTTAAACCCTTTCTAGAGGTTTTTAGTTCAGTTTGCCCAGATCCATCAGAGGAATCACTATTTATGGCAGCTATAACCTTATGAAATGTGTTTCTTTATTTCAATAAGAAAATCTATTGAAGACAAGAATAATCTATTTTTATACTTTGGTGATTTCCATATAAAAACAGTAAATATTTATTTTGTTATAATGATTGACTAAATTATAATTCTCCTCTCTGTCATTGTCATTTAGAAGTGTCCAATATGCAACATATAATTCCTTGAAATTCTGCTTTTATTTTTTGTTGTGACTTCAAATGTAGTACTTAGAAGGATTTAAGAGTAGATAATCTGGTTGTATCTAGGTCTTGCAGCTCAAAGGTCTTGCCGATAAAGAATAGCAGCAGCATCTGCTGCTGGTAGAAATGCAAAATCTCATGCCCCATCCCAGATCTACTGATTCAGAATGTGCATTTTAACAAGATTCCTAAGGGAATCACATTTATGAAATGTGTTTCTTAAATAATAAAACTTGAAAGTGGAAATTATTCCTTGATCCATGGGGTGCAGAATGGATGTTGTGTTAGCAGGCATGAAAACATGAATCTCATTGTACATCTTCATTGGAGCTCTTGTTTGACTAGGTGCATTGTCAATGAGTAGTAATATTTTGAAAGGAATCTCTTTTTTTTTTTTTTCTGAGCAGTAGGTCTCAACAGAAGGCATAAAATATTCAGAAAACCATGTTGTAAACAAATGTGCTGTCATCCAGGCTTTGTTGTTCCATTTGTAAAGCACAGGTAGATTTAGCATAATTCTTAAGGGCCATAGGGTTTTCAGAATGGTAAATGAGCATTGGCTTCAATTGAAAGTCACCAGTTGCATTAGCCCCTACCAAGAGAGTCAGCCTGTCCTTTGAAGCTTTTGTCAGTCATTAACTTCTCCTCCATAGCTATGAAAGTCCTAAATGGCATCTTTCTCCAATAGGAAACTGTGTTGTCTGCATTGAAAATCTATTGTTTAGTGTAACCACCTTTATTCATTATTTTAGTTGTATCTTCTGGATAACTTGCTGCAGCTTCTACATCAAGCACTTGTTGCTTCATCTTGCACTTTTATGTTATGGAGGCACCTTCTTTCCTTAAACCTCATAAGCCAACCTCTGCTACCTTCAAAATTTTCTTCTGCAGTTTCCTCACGTCTCTCAGCCTTCATAGAATTGAAGAGAGTTAGGGCCTTGTTCTGGATTAGGCTTTGGCTCACAGGCACGTTGAGGCTGGTTTGATCTTCTATCTAGACCACTAAAACTTTCTTTGTATTAGCAATAAGGCTGTTTCACTCTCTTATCATCCGTGTGTTCATTGAAGTAGCATTTTAAATTTCTTTCAAGAACATGTCCTTTGCATTCAGATTTGGCTAACTGTTTGGTGCAAGAGATCTAGCATTTGGCCTAACTTGGCTTTGGACGTGCTTTCCTCACTAAGGTTAATAATTTTTAGCTCTTGATTTAAAGTGAGAGACATGTGACTCTGCCTTTCATTTGAACACTTAGAAGCCATTGTAGGGTTGTCAATTGGCCTAATTTCAATATTGTTGTGTCTCAGGAAATAGAGAGGCCTGAGGAGAGGGAGAGACTTAAGGAAACATCTAGTCAGTGGAGTAATCAGGACAAGTACAGTATTTATTGATTAAGCTCTCCGTCTTATATGGGCAGGGTTCATGGTGTTCCAAAGCAATGACAATAGTGACATCAAAGATCACTGATCACAAATCACCATAACAAATATAACAAAAATGAAAAAGTTTGAAATATTGTGAGAATTACCAAAATATGACCCAGAGACGCGAAGTGAGCACGTATTGTTGGAAAAATGGTACTGATAAACTTGCTAGATGCAGGGTTGCCAGAAACCTTCAATTTATAAAAAAAAATTGTGTGTGCTTGTATTATAGTCCTGTGGGATAAATGCTATGATTTCAGAAATAGGCTGCCTTTGAGTTGAGTTTTGAAAGGGTAAGTAAGAATTAGCTTGAAAACAGAAAGAAAAAAAGGCATTTGAATGGAGGAGGGTCTGAAACAGTATATATGTTTAAAGCATTTTAAATCCATAGATGTGGACTAAGAGGAAGAAGCATGGGAAGGAGTGATAGAAGAAGTTACAGTAGGTAGGTGCCTGGTCATGAAGAGTTTGTGTGCAAGCGAAGAAATTTACCTCTAATGTGAAAATTATGGGGATATACAAAAGGATTTTTTTTTACATCTTTATTGCAGTATACTTGCAATAAAATGGTGTGTTAGTTTCTGCTTCATAACAAAGTGAATCAGTTATACATATACATATGTTCCCATATCCCTTCCCTCTTGTGTCTCCCTCCCTCCCACCCTCCCTATCCAACCCCTCCAGGTGGTCACAAAGCACCGAGCTGATCTCCCTGTGCTATGTGGCTGCTTCCCACTAGCTATTACGTTTGGTAGTGTATATATGTCCATGCCTCTCTCTCGCTTTGTCACAGCTTACCCTTCCCGCTCCCCATATCCTCAAGTCCATTCTCTAGTAGGTCTGTGTCTTTATTCCTGTCTTACCCCTAGGTTCTTCATGACATTTTTTTCCCTTAAATTCCATATATATGTGTTAGCATATGATATTTGTTTTTCTCTTTCTGACTTCCTTCACTCTGTATGACAGACTCTAGGTCCATCCACCTCACTACAAATAACTAAATTTCGTTTCATTTTATGGCTGAGTAATAGTCCATTGTATATATGTGCCACATCTTCTTTATCCATTCATCCATTGATGGACACTTAGGTTGTTTCCATCTCCGGGCTATTGTAAATAGAGCTGCAATGAACATTTTGGTACATGACTCTTTTTGAATTATGGTTTTCCCAGGGAATATGCCCAGTAGTGGTATTGCTGGGTCATATGGTAGTTCTATTTGTAGTTTTTTAAGGAACCTCCATACTGTTCTCCATAGAGGCTTTACCAATTCACATTCCCACCAGCAGTGCAAGAGTGTTCCCTTTTCTCCACACCCTCCCCAACGTTTATTGTTTCTAAATTTTTGATGATGGACGTTCTGACTGGTGTGAGATGATATCTCATTGTAGTTTTGATGCACATTTCTCTAATGATTAATGATGTTGAGCATTCTTTCATGTGTTGTTGGCAGTCTGTGTATCTTCTTTGGAGAAATGTCTGTTTAGGTCTTCTGCCCATTTTTGGATTGGGTTGTTTGGTTTTTTGTTATTGAGCTGCATGAGCTGCTTATAAATTTTGGAGATTAATCCTTTGTCAGTTGCTTCATTTGCAAATATTTTCTCCCATTCTGAGGATTGTCTTTTGGTCTTGTTTATGGTTTCCTTTGCTGTGCCAAAGCTTTGAAGTTTCATTAGGTCCCATTTGTTTATTTTTGTTTTTATTTCCATTTCTCTAGGAGGTGGGTCAAAAAGGATCTTGCTGTGATTTATGTCATAGAGTGTTCTGCCTATGTTTCCCTCTAAGAGTTTGATAATTTCTGGCCTTCCATTTAGGTCTTTAATCCATTTTGAGCTTATTTTTGTGTATGGTGTTAGGGAGTGATCTAATCTCATACTTTTACATGTACCTGTCCAGTTTTCCCAGCACCACTTATTGAAGAGGCTGTCCTTTTTCCACTGTACATTCCTGCCTCCTTTATCAAAGATAAGATGACCATATGTGCGTGGTTTTATCTCTGGGTTTTTATCCTGTTCCATTGATCTATCTTTCTGTTCTTGTGCCAGTACCATACTGTCTTGATTACTGTAGCTTTGTAGTATAGTCTGAAGTCAGGGGGCCTGATTCCTCCAGCTCCATTTTTTTTTCTGAAGATTGCTTTGGCTGTTCGGAGTCTTTTGTGTTTCCATACAAATTGTAAAATTTTTTGTTCTAGTTCTGTGAAAAATGCCAGTGGTGGTTTGATAGGGATTGCATTGAAACTGTAGATTGCTTTGGGCAGTAGAGTCATTTTCACAATGTTGATTCTTCCAATCCAAGAACATGGTATATCTCTCCATCTATTTGTATCATCTTTAATTTCTTTCATCGGTGTCTTATAATTTTCTGCATACAGGTCTTCTGTCTCCTTAGGTAGGTTTATTCCTAGATATTTTATTCTTTTTGTTGCAATGGTAAATGGGAGTGTTTTCTTGATTTCAGTTTCAGATTTTTCATCATTAGTGTACAGGAATGCCAGAGATTTTTGTGCATTAATTTTGTATCCTGCTACTTTACCAAATTCATTGATTAGTTCTAGTAGTTTTCTGGTAGCATCTTTAGAATTCTCTATTTGTAGTATCATGTCATCTGCAAACAGTGACAGCTTTACTTCTTCTTTTCCGATTTGGATTCCTTTTATTTCCTTTTCTTCTGATTGCTGTGGCTAAAACTTCCAAAACTACGTTGAATAAGAGTGGTGAGAGTGCGCAACCTTATCTTGTTCCTGATCTTAGTGGAAATGCTTTCAGTTTTTCACCATTGAGAATGATGTTGGCTGTGGGTTTGTCATATATGGCCTTTATTATGTTGAGGAAAGTTCCCTCTGTGCCTACTTTCTGCAGGGTTTTTATCATAAATGGGTGTTGAATTTTGTTGAAAGCTTTCTCTGCATCTATTGAGTTGATCATGTGGTTTTTCTCCTTCAGTTTGTTAATATGGTGTATCACGTTGATTGATTTGCGTATATTGAAGAATCCTTGCATTCCTGGAATAAACCCCACTTGATCATGGTGTATGATCCTTTTAATGTGCTGTTGGATTCTGTTTGCTAGTATTTTGTTGAGGATTTTTGCGTCTATGTTCGTCAGTGATATTGGCCTGTAGTTTTCTTTCTTTGTGACATCCTTGTCTGGTTTTGGTATCAAGGTGATGGTGGCCTCGCAGAATGAGTTTGGGAGTGTTCCTCCCTCTGCTATATTTTGGAAGAGTTTGAGAAGGATAGGTGTGAGCTCTTCTCTAAATGTTTGATAGAATTCGCCTGTGAAGCCATCTGGTCCTGGGCTTTCTTTGTTGGAAGATTTTTAATCACAGTTTCAATTTCAGTGCTTGTGATTGGCCTGTTCATATTTTCTATTTCTTCCTGATTCAGTCTCGGCAGGTTGTGCATTTCTAAGAATTTGTCCATTTCTTCCAGGTTGTCCATTTTATGGGCATAGAGTTGCTTGTAGTAATCTCTCATGATCTTTTGTATTTCTGCAGTGTCAGTTGTTACTTCTCCTTTTTCACTTCTAATTCTATTGGTTTGAGTCTTTCCCTTTTTTTCTTGATGAGTGTGGCTAATGGTTTATGAATTTTGTTTATCTTTTCAAAGAACCAGGTTTTAGTTTTATTGATCTTTGCTATTGTTTCCTTCATTTCTTTTTCATTTATTTCGGATCTTATTTTTATGATTTGTTTCCTTCTGCTAACTTTGGGGTTTTTTTGTTCTTCTTTCTCTAATTGCTTTAGGTGCAAGGTTAGGTTGTTTATTCAAGATGTTTCCTGTTTCTTATTGTAGGATTGTATTGCTATAAACTTCCCTCTTAGAACTGCTTTTGTTGCATCCCATAGGTTTTGGGTCGTCGTTTCTCCATTGTCATTTGTTTCTAGGTAGTTTTTGATTTCCTCTTTGATTTCTACAGTGATCACCTCATTATTAAGTAGTGTATTGTTTAGCCTCCATGTGTTTGTAATTTTTACAGATCTTTTCCTGTAATTGATATCTAGTCTCATAGTATTATGGTGGGAAAAGATACTTGATACAATTTCAATTTTCTTAAATTTACCAAGGCTTGATTTGTGACCCAAGATATGATCTATCCTGGAGAGTGTTCCATGAGCACTTGAGAAAAATGTGTATTCTGTTGTTTTTGGATGGAATGGCCTATAAATATCAATTAAGTCCATCTTGTTTAATGTATCATTTAAAGCTTGTGTTTCCGTATTTATTTTCATTTTGGATGATATGTCCTTTGGTGAAAGTGGGGTGTTAAAGTCTCCAACTATGAATGTGTTACTGTTGATTTCCCCTTTTATGGCTGTTAGTATTTGCCTTATGTATTGAGGTGCTCCTATGTTGGGTGCATAAATATTTACAATTGTTATATCTTCTTCTTGGATTGATCACTTGATCATTATGTAGTGTCCTTCTTTGTCTCTTCTAATAGTCTTTATTTTAAAATCTATTTTTTCTGATATGAGTATTGCTAGTCCAGCTTTCTTTTGATTTCCATTTGCATGGAATATCTTTTTCCATCCCCTTACTTTCAGTGTGTATGTGTCTCTATGTCTGAAGTGGGTCTCTTGTAGAAAGCATATATATGGGTCTTGTTTTTGTATCCATTCAGCCAATCTGTGTCTGTTGGTGGGATCATTTAATCCATTTACATTTAAGGTAATTATTGATATGTATGTTCCTATTCCCATTTTCTTAATAGTTTTGGGTTCGTTATTGTAGGTCTTTTCCTCCTCTTGTTTTTCTTGCCTAGAGAAGTTCCTTTAGCATTTGTTGTAAAGCTGGTTTGGTGGTGCTGAACTCTCTCAGCTTTTGCTTGTCTGTAAAGGTTTTAATTTCTCCATCAAATCTGAATGAGATCCTTGCTGGGTAGAGTAATCTTGGTTGTAGGTTTTTCTCCTTCATCACTTTAAATATGTCCTGGCAGTCCCTTCTGGCTTGCAGAGTTTCTGCTGAAAGATCAGCTGTTAACCTTATGGGGATTCCCTTGTGTGTTATTTGTTGTTTTTCCCTTGCTGCTTTTAATATGTTTTCCTTGTATTTAATGTTTGACAGTTTGATTAATATGTGTCTTGGCATATTTCTCCTTGGATTTATCCTGTATGGGACTCTCTGTGCTTCCTGGACTTGATTAACTATTTCCTTGCCCATATTAGGGAAGTTTTCATCTATAATCTCTTCAAATATTTTCTCAGTCCCTTTCTTTTTCTCTTCTTCTTCTGGAACGCCTATAATTTGAATGTTGGTGCCTTTAATGTTGTCCCAGAGGTCTCTGAGACTGTCCTCAGTTCTTTTCATTCTTTTTTCTTTATTCTGCTCTGCAGTAGTTATTTCCACTATTTTATCTTCCAGGTCACTTATCCATTCTTCTGCCTCAGTTATTCTGCTATTGTTTCCATCTAGAGTATTTTAAATGTCATTTATTGTGTTGTTCATCGTTGCTTGTTTCATCTTTAGTTCTTCTAGGTCCTTGTTAAATGTTTCTTGCATTTTGTCTATTCTATTTCCAAGATTTTGGATCATCTTTACTATCATTATTCTGAATTCTTTTTCAGGTAGACTGCCTATTTCCTCTTCATTTGTTAGGTGTGGTGGGTTTTTATCTTGCTCCTTCATCTGCTGTGTGTTTTTCTGTCTTTTCATTTTGCTTATCTTACTGTATGGGGTTTCCTTTTTGCAGGCTGCAGGTTCGTAGTTGCCGTTGTTTTTGGTGTCTGTCCCCAGTGGCTAAAGTTCGTTCAGTGGGTTGTGTAGGCTTCCTGGTGGAGGGGACTAGTGCCTGTGTTCTGGTGGATGAGGCTGGATCTTGTCTTTCTAGTGGGCAGGTCCACGTCTGGTGGTGTGTTTCGGGGTATCTGTGGACTTGTTATGATTTTAGGCAGCCTCTCTGCTAATGGGTGGGGTTGTGTTCCTGTCTTGCTAATTGTTTGACATAGTGTGTCCAGCACTGTAGCTTGCTGTTCGTTGAGTGAAGCTGGGTGCTGGTGTTGAGATGGAGATCTCTGGGAGATTTTCAGCATTTGATATTATGAGGAACTGGGAGGTCTCTTGTGGACCAGTGTCTTGAAGTTGGCTCTCCCACCTCAGAGGCACAGCACTGACTCCTTGCTGCAGCACCAAGAGCCTTTCATCCACATGGCTCAGAGTAAAAGGGAGAAAAAGTAGAAAGAAGAGAAGAAAGGAAGGAAGAAAGAAAGAAAAAAGGAAAGAAAGAAAGAAGGGAGGGAGGGAGGAAGGAAGGAGGGAAGGAAAGAAAGAATGAAGGTAAAATAAAATAAAGTAATATAAAATAGTTATTAAAATAAAAAATAATTATTAAGAAATAAATTTTTTTTTAAAAAAAAGGACAGATAGAACCCTAGGACGAATGGTGAAAGCAAAGCTATAGAGACAAAATCTCACACAGAAGCATACACACTCAGAAAAAGAGGAAAAGGGGGAAAAAATCATAAATCTTGCTCTCAAAGTCCACCTCCTCAATTTGGGATGATTCGTTGTCTATTCATGTATTCCAGAGATGCAGAGTACATCAAGTTGATTGTGGAGCTTTAATCCGGTGCTTCTGAGGCTGCTGGGAGAGATTTCCCTTTCTCTTCTTTGTTCGCACAGCTCCCGGGGCTCAGCTTTGGATTTGGCCCCGCCTCTGAGTGTGTTCTTCACTCAGACAGGACGGGCTTAAAGGAGCAGCTGCTTTGGGGACTGTGGCTCTCTCAGGCCGGGGCGGGGGAGGGAGGGGCACGGAGTGCGGGGCGGGCCTGTGGCGGCAGAGGCCACTGTGACGTTGTACCAGCCTGAGGCGCGCCGTGCGTTGTCCTGGGGAATTTGTCCCTGGATTGTGGGACCCTGTCAGTGGCGGGCTGCACAGGCTCCCTGGAAGGGGGTTTTGGGTAGTTACCTGTGCTCGCGCACGGGCTTCTTGGTGGCGGCAGCAGCAGCCTCAGCGTCTCATGCCTGTGTCTGGGGTCCGCGCTTTTAGCCGCGGCTCGCGCCCGTCTGGAGCTCCTTTAAGCAGAGCGCGTAATCCCCTCTCCTCGCACACCAGGAAACAAATAGGGAAGAGAAAAGTCTCTTGCCTCTTCGGCAGGTCCAGACTTTTCCCCGGACTCCCTCCAGGCTAGCCGTGGTGCACTATCCCCCTGCAGGCTGTGTTCACGCCGTCAACCCCAGTCCTCTCCCTGCGCTCTGACCGAAGCCCGAGCCTCAGCTCCCAGCCCTGCCCGCCCCGGCAGGTCAGCAGACAAGACTCTCGAGCTGGTGAGTGCTGGTCGGCACCGATCCTTTGTGCGGGAATCTCTCCGCTTTGCCCTGCGCATCCCGGTGGCTGCGCTGTCCTCCATGGCTCTGAAGCTTCCCCCCTCCGCCACCCACAGTCTCCGGCTGCGAAGGGGCTTCTAGCGTGTGGAAACCTTTCCTCCTTCACAGCTCCCTCCCACTGGTGCAGGTCCCGTCCCTATCCTTTTGTCTCTGTTTATTCTTTTTTCTTTTGCCCTACCCAGGTACGTGGGAACTTTCTTGCCTTTTGGGAGGTCTGAGTTCTTCTGCCAGCATTCAGTGGGTATTCTGTAGGAGTTGTTTCACGTGTAGATGTATTTTTGGTGTATCTGTGGGGAGGAAGGTGATCTTCGCGTCTTACTCTTCCGCCATCTTCCCCTCGTCCCTACAAAAGGATTTTTAAGCAGAGGAGAGAAATGATATTTACATTTTATAAACATCATTCTGGCAGCAGTTAGGAGGAGCAGAGGAAGCAGGGCAGACTGAAGGAAGCCCATCTAATATCTGACTCTACTGTAATATCCAGCGGAAAAGAGATGAGGATCTTAAGGAGTAGAAAAGAAAGGACCGATTAAAGAGACATTAAATTGATGTCTCTAGTCTGTATTCTACATCTCTGGATGAGTGAGTGGGTTGGTGATTCTAGTCCACAAGATAGGAAATGCAAAAAAAACCCAGGTTTTTGGGGAAAGATGATGTTTTATTTTGCACGTGTTCAGGTAAAAGTGACAAATGGCATAGCCACAGTGGAGACATTCACTCTAAAATTAAATATATGTGTCTGAAGCCAGTAGAGGGTTCTGAGCTAAAGATATGGATTTGGGAGTCATCAGTGTATATGTGGATACTGAAGCTTTGGTGTCAATGAGGAAACAAGACTTTTGGGAAATCTTGACATTTATGAGGCTTGTGGTAGATGATCTCATGCAAGATATTGAAAACAAATAACCCTTAGCATGTTATTTTGTACATCCACATTACCTTTGTGCACTTATTTCATAAGTGGTAAGTTCTCAATAGAGTTTTGAGAGAATGAGTTGGGGGGAGGAGGAGGGAGGGTGGAAGGAAGAAAGGTTGGATGAAGACTGGTGTCTTTAGAATACTTTGTGAAGCTATGGCACCAAAGAGAACATAAGATAACACACTAGATTCTTTTCCTGTAAGCCTTGGGATCAAATCCGGTTTACTTTAGGAACATCTAAAAGTATTTCAAATTATCTCCATTGTATATTTTAAAGATTATTTTCTAGGGTTTTCATAAAGATCCATTTCAGGTTAGTCTTTCAACCTATGCTGGGGTAGACCTTCCTTGGGCTACTCCTGAATTGGTCCTGGTGCTCAGAGGACTTTGGAAATCACATTGAATTTTCAGAATTATCTGCACATATTAGGTCTATTTGGTATAAACTTGTAAGCCTATTATTGACCAGGGACTGAATATGACCCTAAAGAAGCAAAACGACAGGGTGACAATAGTGCTATAATACTCACATTGGCCCTACCAGCCCTCCACAGTGATTTATCCAGGGCTCTGGGTATTAAGAATACATGGAAGAATCCAAATTCAAGACATCTGAGAGTGTTTATTTAAGAACCTTATACTTCCAGCCTAAGTGTATAACACTTGACACCATGTGGACAAGAGAAGCTATTTTCTTGGTACAACAGAAGTATGAATTTATGAGTTTTGCTTAAATAGCCCATTATTTCTGCCTCTCCCCAGCCCCTTTTAATTTGCATAGATGCCCTCAGGTCTTAGTCAATGCTATCTTACTTTTCTTGTATATCCCTCTAACAACTCTTTATGTTCATAAAGATGTGCAATGTGTTTCCAATTATTACTTTCTTATGGGTGGGAAATTTTTGTCATGTCCATAAATTGGGTATAATCTAGAACCCTTACAAATACTGTGTAGAAGTAGCTATTGCCTTTATTTGGCAGGGTTTTTTTGTTGTTGTTGTTTTTGTTAACATTTATAAATAAACTTGTAAAACTTTCCAGCTCTTCCTCTTAGCAACATTATGAGAAGGAAAGATTAGCCTTGCACTGCTAATATAGGAAATCTTAATAAGAAGAAATAGGAAATATTATTAAAAAGGAGCTAATTAAAGTAATGCTCACGTCTTTGGACAAGACAATTGAAAGAAAACATGCAGGAGGTGGAAATGGTTCAGTGAAAACAAAAGCTCAAGGCTAGTAATAGGAAAGTGACATTTACTTTTACTTCTGAATTTAATCCCATCAGACAGTCTCCTAGGCAAAACTGTGCAGTAAGCTGTCAGCAGCCAACTTCATACTTTCTCTCTCATTGGGTTAGGCTTGCCTTCTTTTTATGAGCATCGGATGGAATGCTCAGTTAACAGTAGAGATAATATCATAGGGAAAAAAATGTTGTCCAAAGACTAAAGAAGTCCCTTGAGCTCTAATAAAAAAGCAACGATGAATGTCCAGGTAGCGCACACATCTCAAATTGTATGGAACAGGATTTATTGATAAAAGCTCATAGAGATAGGAATAGTAGCAGGAGTGGGTACCCCTGTTCCCCTTGCACTTTGGGGCAACCGATTGATCTGGCAGTGCCAGACATCAGATTCCAGGAGAGGGAAACTGGTTGTGAGTTTATCAACTGTCAGCTTGGCGAAAACCAGCTCCTGCCCTGGTAAACTCAAGGGTACAAGTAAGGACCACGTGGTAGAAATTTGGTGCCTGGCCCCATTTTTTTATCTCAACAACAGGTTGGGAGAACATCAATCTTTCCCTAGGCCTCATCAGGGGTTGGGACCCTAGCCTAGTGGTGGCAGCTCTATGCTTTGGTGGCCCATGGGCCTGATCCACCGACTCAGCCTTCTGTGGGGATGCCTTTAGCACCTGGCTCAGATGTTTCTTGGTGCTCTAAAACTTCCTCTCTGAGCAGCCAGCCTGTCCCAATCAGTCTTGGACAAATTAACCTTTCCCTCTTATGTATCCTCCTGTAATCTCTATAAATACTACCAAGCAGCTAGGCAGCAGGGGTCAAGAGGAAGAAATCTTTGGAACATCACAGTCCCTTCCATGTGGTATTGAGAGTCACAATGGGACTGCCTTACAGCACAAGAGAGACTTGATTTTCAAAGAAATTTCGTGTTGGTTTTAAAAATGATTCTTTAAATGAAGTGTTGTATTTTTCACTTTGTAGCACTAGCTCCTCAAGAGCCCTAGTTCTTGGCAAATCCATTTGCTAAGCAATTTAAAGTTTATAAAACTAACAGTTAATGGGTGCTTATTACGTGACAGGCATATAATGGGGGTGCTGTCATTGTGTTTATGCTACAGATAAGAAAATGGAGCTAGGAATTAACTAACTAACTCAAGGTAACAGCCAATAAGTGGTCAAGTTGGGATTCAAGACCAAGTATGTATACCTGGATTCAAAGCTTGCTAAAATCATGGCTTGTGAAAATACAAAACCCCACGCCTAGATTTATGTGAATTTTCTTCTATTTCAATGGCTTTTTATTTCCTCCTGATTCTTTTTTTTTTTTTTAAAGAAGATGTTGGGGGTAGGAGTTTATTAATTAATTACTTTATTTTTGCTGTGTTGAGTCTTTGTTTCTGTGTGAGGGCTTTCTCTAGTTGTGGCAAGCGGGGGCCACTCTTCATTGTGGTGTGCGGGCCTCACACTATCGCAGCGTCTCTTGCTGGGGAGCACAGGCTCCAGACGGGCAGGCTCAGTAGTTGTGACTCATGGGCCTAGTTGCTCCATGGCATGTGGGATCCTTCCAGACCAGGGCTCGAACCTGTGTCCCCTGCATTAGCAGGCAGATTCTCAACCACTGCACCACCAGGGAAGCCCCCTCCTGATTCTTATAACATGTTATCTCATATTGACCCACACATGAAATTTGCATCTCTTTGACTTTTACCCAAAATCACCCACACAAAACTGATTAGTAAATAGAATTTACGGAGGATTTCATGGAGGAGTCAGGAAAGGGTTTATATTACTGTGACACAGATGACTTTGTCAGCATAGGTATTACTATTAAAAAATATTCACCCTTGGCCTTGCTGCTGTGAAGAAGTTCTGTCTATCCCAGCCTCGCTTGCCCTATTGCCCTCTTCTTTCTTCTCTTAGCTTCTCTCCTTTCTGCAACTCCCTTTCAGGAGTAAGCAAGCAAGCAAGCAAGAAAAACAACTTACCAAAAAGCCAATTTCTTTCTTTTTTGTTTCTTTTAAACAAAACAACTCTCCTTTTCCTCTGATACTTTGGTGTCAGCCAAAGTCAAGGCCCTCCATATCTTATCTTCCAACCTAAGTGATTATGGATCATCTGCCTCCCTTCTCCCCTCCCCCTAAAAGCATTCACAGGCTAAGATGACTACAGACTTTCTAATGAACACTCAATTCACTTTAGAGCTTGAGCTCTGGCAGCCTACATCCAGCTCTTCCTCAGCGTGGCTACCTGCATTGCTCTGCCCAACCTCAAAGCCTTTCAGACTGAAAAGTTCAGGAAGGGGAAGAGGAAGATGGAGGGAAGTGGAGGGAAGGGGGAGGGAGGAAAGGAGGCTTCATATTTTGTGGGGCTTACTTTGCCTGTAGACTTCTGAAATGCAAGTTAAAATTTTTTCTTAAAGATGTCTGTCCCCATTCACTACCTTTAAACTGTCTATCTCCACAAATTTTTCTTTTGCTTTAACTCAGATAATGGCCTGGAAAGATCAAAGAGCAAAGGTATGTGGCAGGGGAGGAGACTTTGGGGTACAGGAGCAGTGTTAAATGCTTTCCTTTAAACATCTTATATGGTACAACCTATAGAGTTAGAAAATAGTTTTCTGAAATCCTTTTTGAGAGTAGAGGAGAAAGACATAGTTGAAACATCTAACACTCATATGTTGCTAGGTTTTGTTTTTTTAAGTGATTTTTTAAGTCCTAGAAAATAAAAGCTCAGATTATTAATTTATAAAGAGGACATTGTTTTGTATGGTTTTAGGGTTGTAGGGTCCCTTCTTATTCATTACTAATATGGACCGTGATCCAAGGCTGTTACTGTCTACAGATAAATTGGGTAGTAATTGTAAAATTAGCCATGTTCCTCCTATAGATTCAATTTATTTGTCACTTTATAAATGGATTAATTTCAGTTTGATCGGGTCTTTTTTTTTTAGAGTAAATTATTAGTGAACATGCTAAACATCTTTCTGAATGCTATATACCAAACTCTGTTACTCACCATAATTAGTTATAAGTAATTTGTAGTTCATCAAATGTTTTAGGTAATTGTTAACATATAAAAAACATTGATTACTGATTTTCCAAGAAATATAGTAAATTATTTGAAGACTATGTTACACTTAATGTAACTTCTATAATAATAAATTGAGTGCTTACTATGCTGTCTATTGTAGATTCTTAAATGAATATAAAATATAATAGATACAACCCTTGTCTGCAGGCCACTCCTGGCCTGAGGGAAGCACACAGTTCATCTCATCTATGTGTACACTGGTGCACAAAGATGCTCTAAGAGCACAAAGGACTGAGGGATTCATTTGGCTTGAATGGTTTTGAGGGAATGATGACTGTAACCTGGGAAGATGAGTAGGGTTTGGTTGGCAGAGAGAAAAAACAGGCATAGTAGGTAGAATGGAGATGAGAACTGTTTAGGAGAGTATGTTTAGAAATGAGCTAGTAGCCTAGTGTGGCTGGAGTGTAGTTATACTGGGGCTGGTGGTGGGAGTTAAGGCAGGAAAGGTAGACTAAGTCCTATTTGCAAGGTAAGGAGGCTTTTAAAGACAGTGCTAAATAGTTGGCATTTTATTGTGAAAACCAGTGTTTCACTGAATACAGTTGTTTGGTAGACTTTAAAACTTTTCCCCAAGATACTATAAACAAACAGTTTGGAAAATCCTGCATACATCCTTCTCTCAGGAGTTCACAGTACATAGTGGCACATTAAAGTTTCAGGAAAATCCTGCAGTAAAGACTTATTTTATCTTGTTTAATATAATCTTTCCAAAACGTACTTAACCATGAAAACTTTGCTTCTGGAATCTTTATTAATACATTGAAGGATACCTGTGTTTCATGGAACACAGTTTGGGAAAACCTTCAGCCTTTGCTGTAAGCAATGGATTAGAATAAAAAGTGTTTAAGTTGGACCATGGCATGATCAAATCTAACCTATATATTTTAGGAAGGAATAAAATACAACCTTCCTTTGATTCAGATTATTCATGTATTTCAAGATATTATAGCACATCGAGGCAGCTATGCTATAGTTATGGAGAAGAAATTATAGGGAACTATATTATGATAATAAAAATGGAGAAAGTAGAGTGGGATGACAAATGAAATAGATACAGTTGACTCTTGAGCAACATAGGTTTGAACTGTGTGAGTCCACTTGTATTTGGGTTTTTTTCAATAGTAAATGCTACAATACTACATGATCCACACGGTTGAATTAGTGGATGTGGAACTGCAGATATGAAGGAACTGAGGACAGGGAGGACCTACTGTAAGTTTTATCCAGATTTTCAACTGCATGGAGGATTGGTTCCCCTAACACCCATGGTGTTTAAGGGTCAACTGTACAAGTAATTTCACTGAGATAAGTTGATAGGATGGATATGGGTGTTAGTGGGAGAAAATGGAAGACAAAAGAGATTATTTTCTAATATTATTTCTGGTGTTATTTCTATTTCTGATGTTATTTCTAGACTTTGATGAGTAACTGGATTGTAGTGTAATCATTCAGAGTGAGAAATGCAGGAGAGTTACTGAATTTTAGGGGAAGGGTTTTCAATCAAGATAGGTACCATTTGAGTTTAGGGTGCTGTGAAAAATTGAGATAGATTAGTGATTTTCAAAACATGGTCTGTTGATGCCTGGAGTCTCTAAGACCCTTTCATAGGGCCCATGAGGTAAAAATCATTAGTATTTCATAATAATACTAAGATATTATTGTCTTTTAAAATATGTTGACATTTGCACTGCTAGTGAAAAGCAATTGTGGTTTAAATTGCTGGTGCTATAGCATGAATAATGGGTGCTTACTAAAGTAGTGGTGCCAAATCGTAAGACTTGTCATTATAGTTTTTATTGCCATGTGCTTGCAGCTTAAAAAATGCCCAGTTTCATTTAAGAATGTTACCCTCTGGTGCACATCTTTTAATATTCTACTTAGCAAAATGAGGAAATACGCATATTGAATTACAAAGTTTGTCTGGGGAAGAATCACTTGTGTTTGAATTGCCATTTTTTTTAAAAGAAATATTTTTACTTAAAAATAAAACTGACAGAAAAATATTAACTATTCAAAATTGACTCTTTGTTAGTTATATTCTTGAAAATGAATGAAGTGAGCTGTCATTTCAAGAAAAATAACTGGTAGTATATGTTGCTAATGATAAAATTTGAGCTTTCAAACAAAAATAAGAGTTTGGGAAAACTGGTATTCATCACCATGGTGGCTTTTCTAATGAGATTGGTAGTAATATTAAAACCGTAGTTTAAAACAATATTGTGTGATAAAATGTGCCAACATTTGGAAGATCTGTATAACTAAGTGAACCAATATTTTAAAAAGACCAATCTATAGCGTTACAAAATTATACAAGAAAGACTGATAGATTTTCAGTTTCAGATTTTCAGTTCATTAGCTCTGTCAAGTCTACTGATGAGCCTTTCAATGGAATTCTTTATTTCTAATATTGTGTTTTTTAATAAATTCAAGTATTTCCATTTGATTCTTATAGTTTTCATCTCTCTGCTGAAGTTCATGTATTCATGCATGCTGGTTACTTTTTCACTAGATATTTTAACATGTTTACCACAGTTATTTTAAAGTCTGATAGTTCCACTATCTGGGTCATCAGATTCTGTTTCTGTTAATTATTTTAAGTTTTGAAAATGAATGATTTTTCTTTTATCTTTTGAAAACAATTCTTTGTTTTCTCTTTTTGTGTGTCTGATGATTTTGTTTTTTGCATTAAATGCTGGACATTATGTATAGAACAGTAGAGACTGAGATAAACAGTATTTTTGCCAGAAAATAAGCATGTCATTTTTTTCCCCAGGACCCTGGGGACTTGACTCAATTTAGTAAGGAGTTGATCTGGATTTGGCGTTTGCCGTTGCTGTTATTATCGTCAGTGCACCACAGTCATCAAATTTCTCTGGTATTGGGCTGCTTTTGCCTTCAGCTTAGTGTGGGGTCTGGGGTGCCAGCAGATTTTTCTGTGTTTGTGCTCTACCTTCAGCTTTCAGATGTCTCTGCATGCACCACAGAAGGGATCTCTCCACGCTCTTTCTGGTTACTCAATGCTAGGCTTATAGTGGTGGTGATGAGTTATTTGTTGTTCTAGTCCAGCCTCTCCATCTTATGAAGGGATTGTATACCTAGATCTCAGAGATCGGGCATTCTTAGCATTCCTGCCTCTCCTCCCTGAAACAGCTAAATTTGATCTTGTATCTGTGGCTTGTCTTGCGTAGGAGTTTCTCTCCTAACCCCAGCAATATCAAATCTACAGTACCTGGTTCCTGGAACCAGAGTGGTTTCTTTCCCTTCTCCAGGGGAGAGAGCTTTTTCTTTTACCCATCCCCTAGATGCAATGGATCATTGCCTGTGCTCTGGGAGCTACAGTGATTGCTGCCCCACCTCCAGAAGCTTAAGGCTTTCACTTCTTATGAAAGAAGAGTCTGCTGAAACAAGCAAGAATTCATGTTTTTCCCCCCAGCAGCAGCTGACACTCCCAGCAGTCCGGCACCATTGAGGTTTGTTCTTTTTGGTTTCCTGCCTTGCCCCATTATTTCATGTGAGCACTTAAAGGGAGTCTGAGAAAAAGAGCTTGCAGGTGAGTGCAAACTCCCCTTGTGTCTGAGGCCTCCAGCTATTTCAGACTGATATGCCAGTCCACACTTGACCCTTAATAATTAATTAAAATTATAGTTGATTTCTTTTTATCCATTTATTTAGTGGCCACTTCTTGCTATGCTCTGCCACAGATAAGACACTTTGTGTATTCTGTCTTAGAGAAACTAGTTTCTACTTAGAATTCAGGTTACTTTGTTGCCTGTGAACTTAGCTATTTAATGGGATCAAAAAAAGTTCTGATTTTGTACTTATCTTAGTGTCTCATTGTTAAGATGAGAGTGGCTTTCTCTCCAGCTTTCTACATTCTCAGGCCAATAGATTTTAATGAAAATTCAAATTATGAAAATTTATTAGCATGATTTCAGATTTCAGATTGCAATTTATCTTTAAGAACTTACTACTTGTTGAGTTTTGGTATAGTATTGGAGAAGAATATTCACAATTATCTGAGATAACAGTTTAAATATTCTTCCCTTTTCCAACTAATCTGTGTGAGGCTGAATTTCTTCACGTACTTTGACCAAAACAACCAAATATATTGCAGCAAATTGAATGAAGCAGATATGAGAATACAGCTGTCTTCTATTAAGCCAGACATTAAAGAATGTACAAAAAAATAAAACTTTTTTGTGCCACTCTTCTCACTATTTTTATTCTGAAAAATATAGTTTAAAAAAATGAAAACACTATTTATGCTAGCATACAATAGATTTATTATTACTATTTTCAAATGAATTGATATTTTATTTAATATTTAGTAAAATAAATTGATATTTAAAAATAATATATTTCATAAAATTTTCTCACTTTTTAATCTTTAATATGGTAAATGTCTATAGCTACAACACACGTAAACAATAGCTCTTTGGGATTCTTAATAATTTTTGAGAGTGTAAAGGGTTCATTTCCTGGGATGAAAATATTTGAGAACCACTGAGCTAGATAAATTTAACAGCAAAAGTATATATGGGTCTGGAACCAGGAGAGAGATATGAGGCAGAGACATTGTTTGGGAATCAATAGTGCATGGTTTGTAGAGGACACTGTAGGTATAGAATAAGAAAAAAAAAGAGAACCAAAATAGACCCTGGGGAACACCATTATTATGACCCAGGGGAGGAAGAGGAATAAGCATGGAATACTGTGAAGGAATTACCAGGAGAATATAGTGTCATAGTGGTCAAAAGAGTAGAGTTTGAGAAGAAAGGGATGGCTTAACTGGATCAATCAACACCTTAGTGAAGGAAATATCTCTTAGATCCTCACTGTGACATATATAGAGGGTGGTAAGGTCATAGGTAATAAATTCCCTGCAAGATCCCCTAAGCCATTGGATTTCTTCCTCTATATTATACAAAGAAGTTTTAGTACCTTAATTTCATTTAATGTAGGCCAAATGAGTCTATATTCTAGTAAACTAAGTGAACTGGTAGAAACACTTCTAGCCACTCAAGCTAAAACATTGACTCCAGAATTATTTATTTAGGAGCTCATATCAATATATTTGTTTTCCCAAAATGCTGACATTTTAAAGCACTTGATTCCATGCAATGAGACTTGATATGTGCAGTGACTTTTGCCACTGCATGACATGAACTGTCATTATTCCATTTTTTACTGGCAGTGAGGTTATTACTTCCTTCAAATCTAATCAGCCTATAGATCTGATTCCACATTCCTATCTTTTGAAGTTCTGTTTTCTGGTATCAAATATAAAAGCCACTCTCTATGGCCCAGATTTGAAAGGTTTTAGGATAAGGAACCTGAGGATCCTACAGCTGTTGGAAGAGCAGGGGAGCAAAGTCAGGGAAGCTGCCACTGACAATCTTGGCACGAAGCATGAATGTGAATACATCTCAAGAGCTCACCAGGAACCCGCATGTGAATCACAACATCTGGCCAAATCTGCCTTTGCAGAATAATGGCCTCTCTTTTCTCCAAGTTTCAGTGAGTGACAAGGTCTAACCGGGAAACGTAGAAGGAAGAGGATTCTGGGAAACATATCCCGCTGCAATCAAAAAAAATTTTAAAAGGGGGAGATGCTGATACTGAGTTGACCTTAAGTAAGTCAGCACAGGCATGAGGTGTTGGCTCATACTGGAAGATCTGGTAAGATTCAGAGGTTGAGAAGATGTATTGGAGTCAACTGTAAGAGTCTGAAAGCAAGCAAAAAGACTTGGGGAAATGTTATGGCCTAAAGACATGGCTGTGTGTTGAAGTTCAAGCCAGGCAAAAGGCAAAATGAGTAATAATTGGCCATGTAGGCCCTCCATGATATGTTCCAGAGTTATTTTCCCATTCTTGGCTCCATGACCTACTCTAAACACTCTGTGTTCAAGGCCTATTTTTGTTCCCCCAAATGTTAAGCCTGATGTTCCTTTTGCCTAAGATGCTTTCCCCTCATCCTGTTGTATGGCAGCCACCATCTTAATTTTTAGATCTTGGATCAGAAGCTTTCCTTTCAGAGAGAAAGTCGCATGCTATCAATATTACAACTAAAGTGTTTCTACACCCTATCACAGTGCCTTGATTATTTCCTTCAGGACTTCTAGCACAATAACAATCACTTTATTTAAATTGTTTCTTTAAATGAGTTTGTCATTAACTAGGATACAAATAAACAAAACAGCACTTAAGGAAGAAATTTATTCGTGGTTAGCAGGCCAGTAGAGGAGCTGTTTGAATCACTTGACTTTCCAGGATCCAGCAAATCATAACATTTTAATAGTTGCTGCTCTGCTTATAAAACACAGATAACTATATGGATAAACATCATCTTTGCTTCATACGTATGTGTGTATTGTTACTGTGTTCTTAGTTTGGAGTTTCAGATAACTGCCATAAAACCTGGTACATTTGGATATGTCAGTGACCATTTGGTCAAAGTTCTTCAGTTGCTAATTTGTTTGTTAGTTCATTTCACAAATATTTTATGTGTATCTCATAGCTCTCCAAAATTTCAAGCTCACAAACCTCTTTGGTATTGAATTAACATGGCAAATAGATGGTGGTTGTCATCCTCCTTTTATGCCCCTGTCCAGTCCACCAGACTACATTGACTAAAATCATAGCTATAATAGTTCATTTCATTTACTCTCCATTTTATGGAAGCAAGCACAAATAAAACCACAGAAGAAAACTGTTAGTCTGTAGATTTCTTTAAGAAACAATTTCTTATTTGTCAGTATATATTATACTGCTTAGGTTGGTGGGAATTTGGTTAACAATATTGTTAGTGGTGGGAGCAGAACTTCCATATATGTTACAGAGTAAGACTTTCAATATATGTATTTATTTCCAGAGACAATACATGGTAAAGCTGTATCCTTAGACTAAATAGTCTTTCTATAAAGACTAGGTTCCATTTTTTCCTTATTAATTGGCACTCTATAGGTTATGTTTATTTGCAGAATCATTTGTTGTGTGTGTGTATAAACACACACACAGTACAGTATTATTTGATAATGCTGGTCTTGTTTAGTTATTATTTTTCCTTTATCTTTCTTTGCTTCCCTTCTTAATTCCTTCATTTAATAAGTCATCAAGACCTATCCATTTTACCTCTGCCAAGTCTCCCAGACAGACCTTTCATATTTGCATCTCTGCAGTATTAATTCAAGCCCTCCTTGATGATCTCTTTCTTGGATGGTTGCAAAAATTTCAAACTCTTTTCCTTGATTAGTTTCTTTCCTTGATTTTGTTTTTGAGCTGAGTCCTTACTAGATCGATAACCTGGGGCAAGTTACCAAGTCTTTCTGAGATTCAGTTTGCACTTTTGCAAAATGGGCACAATCATACAAAGCTCCCAAATATAGTCTCTGCAGAAGTCAAACGAGACTCCTCATTATTCCCTAAATATGCCCTATGTTTACCTGCTGCCAGTTTTCTCCCTGTCTGCTGAAATCCAGCTCAGGATTTGAAGCCCAGCTCATATGCCCCCTGAATCCACAGCCTTCACTGATCCTAACAATTGGAAGTAAATTTTCCTTTCTCTGTACTCTCACAGTCAGGCCTTATCTTCTCCCCAGCCTATCCCCATCCTAGCTATTCTGAATGTCCCCTAAGTTGTCTGCAGACTTTTTTCTCTTCTTCCAACAAATTAGAGGGTGACAGAGGAATACTTTTAGAGCCTTTATCCTGAAGTAGAAATAAAAATAGACCACCCTTTGCTTAAGGGTGGAGAGGCCATGTACTTCCAAGACATTATTCTGTGATGACTGCCAGTGTATTGTCTAGAGCTTTCTCTGTCCACGTCTAATTTCATCTGTTGCTCCCTTGCTGCCCTATCAACTATTCTTTCAACAACTCCCTAGGTTTCTTTCTGGTCTCACCTTAAGTGAGACTATGTTTTTTCCCCTGCTCTTTCTATTCCCATTTACACCAAACTACTGGGTCAGTAATTAATAATAGCAAGTGCTTTCTATTATTGAACCTCTATTGACTTCATCAGTTAGAATTTCTGTCTAAAGGACATTTAGCTGAATCTTTAATACTGTTAGTTGGTATTTTTTGTTTTGTTTTGTTTTTTGCGGTACGCAGGCCTCTCACTGTTGTGGCCTCTCCCTTTGCAGAACACAGGCTCCGGACATGCAGGCTCAGCGGCCATGGATCATGGGCCCAGCCGCTCTGCAGCACATGGGATCTTCCTGGACTGGGGCATGAACCCATGTCCCCTGCATCGTCAGGTGGACTCTCAACCACTGTGCCACCAGGGAAGCCCCTGTTAGTTGCTTTTTCTTGTCCTTGGGCTACCTAATTTTGTCCCAGAGGTTTACCTTTCCTCTCCTTCTACTAATTACTCCTCAATAGAACTAGACTTTTCCTCTCTCCAGGCCTCATCTACTTCTTTAATCCCATTGTTCTCATTCAAGTAGGAATTCTATACCAAAGGTTTGGGAATAAGCAATCTTTATATGTTTCACTTTTCATGTACCTGATATTTATCATATTCAATCCCTATTTATGGATAGTAATGTCTTTTTTTATAGCTGTTATTTATATAAATTCTTTGAAGATAGGGACAGTATATTAAATACCTTTATTTTCCAAAGTATCCTCCTTAGTGCTTTGCAAATAATGTGTTAAATACAGAACTAGAACAAAAAATTTCACAATTCGTATGGAAACACAAAAGACCCCGAATAGCCAAAGCAATCTTGAGAAAAGAAAACGAAGCTGGAAGAATCAGGCTTCCTGACTTCAGACTATACTACAAAGCTACAGTAATCAAGACAGTATGGTACTGGCACAAAAACAGAAATATAGATTAATGGAACAGGATAGAAAGCCCAGAGATAAACCTACGCACATATGGTCACCTTAGTTTTGATAAAGGAGGCAAGAATATACAATGGAGAAAAGACAGCCTCTTCAATAAGTGGTCCTGGGAAAACTGTACAGCTACATGTAAAAGAATGAAATAGAACACTCCCTAACACCATACACAAAAATAAACTCAAAATGGATTAAAGACCTAAATGGAAGGCAGGACACTATAAAACTCTTAGAGGAAAACATAGGCAGAACACTTTATGACATAAATCACAGCAAGATCCTTTTTGACCCACCTCCTAGAGAGATGGAAATAAAAACAAAAATGAACAAATGTGACCTAATGAGCTTAAAAGCTTTTGCACAGCAAAGGAAACCATACACAAGACAAAAAGACAACCCTCAGAATGGGAGAAAATATTTGCAAATGAAGCAACTGACAAAGGATTAATCTCCAAAATTTACAAGCAGCTCATGCAGCTCAATATCAAAGAAACAAACAACCCAATCCGAAAATGGGCAGAAGACTTAAATAGACATCTCTTCAAAGAAGATATACAGATTGCCAACAAACACATTAAAGGATGCTCAACATCACTAATCATTAGAGTAATGCAAATCAAAACTACAATGAGGTATCACCTCACACCAGTCAGAATGGCCATCATCAAAACATCTACAAACAATAAATGCTGGAGAGGGTGTGGAGAAAAGGGAACCCTTTTGCACTGTTGGTGGGAATGTAAATTGATACAGCCACTGTGGAAAACAGTATGGAGGTTCCTTAATAAACTACAAATAGAACTACCATACCACCCAGCAATCCCACTACTGGGCATATACCCTGAGAAAACCATAATTCAAAAAGAGTCATGTACCACAATGTTCATTTCAGCTCTATTTACAGTAGCCAGGACATGGAAGCAACCTAAGTGTCCATTGACAGATAATGGATAAAGAAGATGTGGCACATATATACAATGGAATATTACTCAGCCATAAAAGGAAATGAAATTGAGTTATTTGTAGTGAGGTGGATGGACCTAGAGTCTGTCATACAGAGTGAAGTAAGTCAGAAAGAGAAAAACAAATACCGTATGCTAACACATATATATGAAATCTAAAGAAATAAGGGTTCTGAAGAACCTAGGGGCAGGACAGGAATAAAAACGCAGATGTAGAGAATGGACTTGAGGACACGGGAAGGGGGAAGGGTAAGCTGGGACTAAGTGAGAGAGTGGCATGGACTTATATATACTAACAAATGTAAAATAGATAGCTAGTGGGAAGCATCCACATATCACAGGGAGATCAGCTTGGTGCTTTGTGACCACCTACAGGGGAGAGATAGGGAGGATGGGAAGGAGACACAACAAGGAGGAGATATGGATATATATATATATGTATAGCTGATTCAGTTTGTTATAAAGCAGAAACTAACACACCATTGTAAAGCAATTATACTACAATAAAGGTGTTAAAAATAATAGGTGTTAAATAAATGTCTAATGAATGAATAGAACCGATTATGATTGACTCAGATTTGAAGAAGTTTATTGTGTATAGCATGGAATTGTTTTATTCATTACTCTTCTTTCCTTTACTCTTTTTTTTTTCCAGTTAACAAATACTTCGTTTTGACCTAGAGCTTTTCAATATAAATACACAAACTTTCAGGGCTGAGAAAAATTGTTCTATGCCTCATCTTTCAAGCACGAGATAGGAAAAATCCATCCTTGGAATCTCATTTCCTTTGTACTTCTTATATGCTAAGACTGAGGCAGATTGTGACAGGCTGTCCTGGGAAGTTCACTGAGGGCTCTTAGGGAAATGTCAGGTGACTTCCAAAGTCGTCTTCAAAGGAGTCCCACCGCAGGCCCATGCACTTTGCAGATAGTGCTTGTACTTGCTTCTCCTGCAGTCAAGCTGCACCTGCTCATTTTGGTAATACTGAATAGTTCTCTGGCAAGATGGATAGTGTCAATTTGTCAGGTTTCATAATAAAAATGCTTGAAACTCTTGCTGATTTTAGTCAGCTTTGTATCTCAACAGCAATATCTATAATGACAGGTAAATTAAGTGGAATGGAGAGAAGATTATAGCCAAAAGTAATCACAACAATAATGAAAACTAATAAAGTGACTAAACAAATTACTGTTTTCATGTCAGTGGGTAAACAATTTTTTGATATTGTTCTAGGTATAAGACAAAATTATGGACTAGATTGTATAATTTTTTCATAATTTGGTTTTATATTCTTTCTCAAGCTCCTTTACGTCCTGTTTGTGTGTATGTACACACACGTGTGTTTATTGCTTACCTTGCTAAGGGTTTTTGAGGATTTAGGCCTTGGGATTCTTTTGAATAGTTGCATAGCATATAAGTTAAGGATTGCATTCTTGGCAGGTGTCAGTTAGTGGGAAATGAGATTACGATATTACATTCTTTTGAACTGACTGTTAAAGCCCTTTGTGTCATTGTGTGTGCAGGTACCAGTTAGAATTTGTGGGCTTTGTGTGTATATCCAAAGAAGGGGCAACCTTTAAAAGAGAAAGACTTATTTGGAATCATAACAACATAAATACTCTAAATGAATAGGAGGCTCATAGATGCCAAATATTATATGCTTTAGTTTAGCAAAGTGTGAGGTTGAGAGAAACAAAGTTTACTCCCCCAAAAGACTGCTTTCAAAAGAGATCCAGTGATCTGCCTTGGTGGAGCCAGGGCTCCAAGCGTTGAAGTTGCTGTCACCAGCGTAAAATCTTCTCTATTTTCACATTTTTGGTGAGCCCTCATCAATACATACGCTCCCAAATCTTAGACCATGGAGTGAATTCTCCAGTTCACAGCTCACAAATTCGAGTATATAGTCAACTTTCCATTGGTGGGGGAAGTATGTTTGGAAAAATAAATTTCCCCAAAATATCAACAGAAGGAACCTAGGCTATCCGCCTATTATTAAACCAATTTAAAATTTTCATTTTAGAATTTGAATCAATACCTGTTTCACTAAATATTTAAGAAATACAAACAACACAAAAGTGAATGACTAAGATGAAAAAAACAGAAAAATGAAAACAGAAAGAAAGGTGATATAGGGAGCTGAAAACCAACCAATCAACCAACCAGATGAACACTTCATGAATTGTAATTTTTTTTTTTACATCTTTATTGGGGTATATGAATTGTAATTTATATCCTTAGATAAAACTGTGAAGGCAGTACATCCATAAAGCAAAACTAGCTTTCATGAAAAATGATCATTAGAGATTAACAAATGTTCTTGGAAATTTTAAAAAGTATGATTGCCAAAATAAAAAAATCAATAGAAAATCTTAAAAAATAAAATGAATGAATTTTTCAGAAAGTAAAGAATAAATAGAAAATATGATGGCAGATTTAAGGGACAAGAAGTATTACTCTAGAAAGTCTAATATTCATCTAAAAGAAGAAAGAGACATAAAAATAAGAAATATGAGAGCATATCTTGGATCTGAAGAAAGACATGTGTCTTCAGTTTGAAAGTGTCTACTGAAGTTAATCAAATTGAATGTATTTTAAGGAACACACTTAGGCATATTTCTGTGAAATTTCTCAACAGGGATCAATAAAAATTCCTTATAACTTTCAGAAATTAAAAAAAATATGTACAAAGTAATGATAATCAGATTCACACCAGATTTCTTTCTCTTCAATAGCTAACGTACTGAGAGTTCTGTTAGAAAGTGATTTTGCACATAGAATTCCATTCTACAATCTGGAAGGATTCAGATACTCTTTCCACCACTAATCTTTTCTCAGGGGTGGGTAAGGGAGGAACTACTTGCGTGTTATTCCAGGAGCAGGAAACTTAAAAAAAAAAACAAAAACAGGAAAAAGGAAGAGTATGTGCCAGGAAACAAAAACTATTCAAGAGAATAATAAAAAGAAATCCCAGGGTAACAGACCTAGTTATAGAAAGCAATCAGTCCAAATTAGAAGAGGAGGTCAGAAGGCTCCTTTAAGACTATCTTTTAGACGAATAGGATACAATTTTCTCTATGGATAATATGATTGAAAACTGGAAGTTCTTAATAATATAGTGAATAGAAATATCTATTGTGAAAGAGAAGAGCAAATTGAAATTAAAATAAAAGAAACAAATATACAGAAGGTCATGGCCCAAATACGGTGCAAATAAAAACTATGAGTGATTTTGAGCACTTGGAGGAGTAAAAGGAAAGATAATTATTTTTTTTTATTTTTTTTTTTTTTGCGGTACGCGGGCCTCTCACTGTTGTGGCCTCTCCCGTTGCGGCGGAGCACAGGCTCCGGACGCACAGGCTCAGCAGCCATGGCTCACGGGCCCAGCCGCTCCGCGGCATGTGGGATCTTCCCGGACCAGGGCACAAACCCGTGTCCCCTGCATCGGCAGGCAGACTCTCAACCACTGCGCCACCAGGGAAGCCCAAAGAGAATTCATTTGATCTTGATGTGTGTAATGTTCTAATAAAAGCAGGGGTTTAGTGCATTTTCCTTTCTCTAGGAGTCTATTCAATTAATTAGTTTTAGAATTAATAGTAATTACATAATTATCATGTAGTAAATACTGTTTCTTAGGTTCTAATTTTTACAAATGCACTGAAATTTTAATTATGCTTACAGAATGGGATGTAAAGTTGTAAACCTTGACAATATGCATGTGATGGTAAAGCTGACAGATGTCATGAGATGGAGAGAGAGGATTAATGGTACTTAGAAAGATGTTTAAGAAACAGTACCTAAGGTTAAAAGAGCAAGAAAAAAATTTAAGTGTGTAACTTTATAGGACTAGTCAGTGGAAAAACTAAAAATTAAAAATATAACCAATACATCTAGATAATGAGGAGTGGTGGGGGGAGAAAAAGAGGAGTGATATATGGGAGCTAGTTCTTAGTAGAGGCGATTGGTGCCATACCTAATCCATAAAGAAAGTACATGGATAAAGTTGATAAATCAAGTGGATGGCTAATTTTATGTGTCAACTTGACTGTCTATGGAGTGCTCAGATATTTGTCCAAACATTTTTCTGGGTGTTTCTGTGAGGGTGTTTTGGGATGAGATTAACACTTAAATTGGTAGATGGAGTAAAGAAGATTGCCTTTTCTAATGTAGGTGCGCCTCATCCTATTAGTTGAAGGCCTGAATAGAACAAAAAGGCTGATCGTTCCCTGAGTAAGAGAGAATTACTTCCGCCTGGCTGCTTGAAGTAAAACGTTGGCTTTTTTTTTTTTTTTGCCTTGTACTCCAACTGAGGCATCAGCTCATCCTGGTCTTGTGCCTGCCTTTATTTATTCATTTTTGGCTGCATTGGATCTTAGATGCGGCACGCGGAATCTTCATTGAGGCATGCGGGATCTTTCATTGCGGCGCACAGGCTTCTCTCTAGTTGTGGCCTGCGGGTTTTCTCCTTTCTGGTTGTGGCATGCAGGCTTCAGGGTGCGTGGGCTCTGTAGCTGTGGTTTGTAGGCTCCAAAGTGAGTGGGCTCTGTAGTTCGTGGCACACAGGCTCTCTAGCTGAGGCACGCGAGCTCAGTAGTTATGGCACACATGCTTAGTTGCCCTGCGGCATGTGGGACCTTAGTTCCCTTACCAAGGATCGAACCCATGTCCCTTACATTGTAAGGTGGATTCTTTGCCACTGGACCACCAGAGGAGTCCCCCTGCCAACCTTTAGACTGAAACTAAACCATCACTTGTTGACTCACCCTGCAGATCTTGGGTCTTGTCAATCTCCATAATCATGTGAGCTAATTCCTTACAATAAAGCTCCATCTATCTATCTTTCTATCCATCCAGTCTATTGGTTCCTCTCAGGAACCCCAACAAATACACCAAGAAATATATGTATTTATATATCCTTTAGACTTATTGTAATATCACCAGAAGATCTAAAAACTGAAACGAGAACTTCTAAAGCATGGGACTCAAAAAGGGATTTAGATGGGGAGACTAGACTTGTATGCCATTATAATGTTACTTTCTCCTCTGCATGCACTACTTTATAAAAATAGTAAAATACTGTGCCTAAAGAAATATATATTTTAAAATTATACATTTTATTCCTGACATTTTTGAAATATGGTTTCCAAAGTTTTAGTAAAAATGTCACACAGCTAGTCACAAGATGTCAAAAAGCATACTGCCTATGTTTTCTTCTAGGAGTTTTATGGTTTCATGTCTTACATTTAAGTCTTTAATCTATTTTGTGTTTATTTTTGTATAGGTGTAAAAAAGTGGTATAGTTTCATTTCTTTGCATGTAGTTGTCCAGTTTTCCCAACACCACTTTTTGAGGAGGCTATCATTTTCCCATTAGGTATTCTTGCCTCCTTTGTTGTAGATTAATTGAACATATAAATATGTTCATTTATATGTTACTTTTGGGCTGTCTATTCTGTTCTATTGACCTAAGTGTGCTTTATTATGTCAACACCATACTGTTTGGATTATTATAGCTTTGTAGTACAGTTTTAATTCAGGACGTATGATACCTCCAGCTTTTTTCTTCTTTCTTAAGATTGTTTTGGTTTTGGCTATTCGTGGTCTTTCGTGTTTCCATACAAATTTTAAGATTATTTGTTCTAGTTCTATGAAAAATGCCATGGGTATTTTGATATGGATTTCATTGAATCTGTAGATTACTTTGGGTGGTATGGACATTTTAACCCTTGTGCACTGTTGGTGGGAATGTAAATTGGTGCAGCCACTATGGAAATCTGTGTAGAGTTTCCTCAAAAGATTAATAATTGAACTACTATACAACTCAGCAATTTCACTTCCAGTCATTTATCTGAAGAAATAGAAAACACTAACTGGAAAATATATATTCACTCCAATGTTCATTGTAGCATTATTTACAATAGCCAAGATATGGAAGCAACCTAAATGTCCATTTTTAGGTGAATGGATAAAGAAGATGTGATATACATATACAAGAGAGTTGAACCTGAGGAAATACAGATTTCAGGGTGTTTTTGCCATGTCATTAAGCACTATACATCACAGTTAGCCTAGTAATATGGCAGATTTGAATAAAAAGGTCAGTATGAAACTGTCAGAAAAAATATGAGTTAGCAATATATCAGTAAGCATTAGACTAGGATGCATCAATGGAAATTGAAATACTATAAAAATGGGCAGTGGGCTGTTAATATGTATATTTCTGATGTGGTACTTCTGTACTCAAGTTCAGAATGATTGTTGTCCTAGAGGTCATGTAAAAGCTGTGACAACTAACTCCCTTTTGAATCTGTAAGTCCTCAAGTGATGGATTCCTTGTACCACCTGAGTCAAGCCATAATATCTAGTGGAGATACAGGAATGCAGGTTATCTGGGGACTTCTTATCCATTTTAAGCATCCAGGAAGCACATAATTTATTTCAGTAAGAACAAACAAAAACCTCAGGAAAATCCCAGTGCCATGCTCACCCTAGGAATTTGAATTTATAAGGCATATATATATATATGTGATCAGACCCTCTAATGAACCTTGTCAAGAAAACTACTCTGAAAGAGTTAATTGTTCATTCCTCCGAATTAAATGGACTGTTCTATAGTTAGAGATTTTTAAAAACACATTGCTTCTCCTATTAAGTCACATTGTATCCAAGTGCTATAAAGCAATGGTTATATGGGGCTGAGGAAGGTGTGACAATTGCTATCACTGTGAGGATATATCTGTTAGGAATGTTCCACCTTAGATCCCAAGACTTGTTGGTCAGGAACATGCCAAGTTGCACATGAAAGGGATTTATTATGACCTTATCTTGTACCCTTGATTCTGCCAGCCCTGGTAGGCATTGCTTCATCTTACAGCTCTTACACAGATGTCTAGTTTTCTTGCATCCAGCCACTATTCCATTAGTCCTGATCCCAGAGACTCAGGTGTTAGAAAATCCCAGTTGTGTTTAAACCATTTTTGAGGGTGCTATTGAGTCCCCTGTAGCAAAAGTCTATGAGATTTGGGGTGAAAAGATCATTACAAATAGAAATAATAAAATCTAACTTTTTACTATAAAAATGTAGTGTTGAGTAGCCTTCATGAACACAGTCAACAATTATGTATGCCATATGTTACTGTGCATGGTATTACTTCCTCATGATATTAATCATTTTACTCCCCAAATTTCTCCTTAGAATGTCTTCACTCCTGTAGCTAAATTTTTGTGCCCTTTCTTATTTTAAAGGGCAAGGTGAAATTGAATATGGAAAAGAAGGCTGTTTGGATAGGCAAGCGTGTTAACATTGATTTTACTTCATGGTGATATATCTGTTGTAGGTAGAGTTACATAATCTAATCAAAATTAATACTGAATGCAAGAAATTTTGAGAATTCAAGAACTACTGTAAAGAAAAATATTGCTTTGCAAATATCACTATTTCAGTTCCTTATTTCCTTCACATGTTGGAGAAAGATATTTGGGAAATAGAGTAAATTAATGTGAAAATTTACCAAGTGAACCGTATTTGAACAACCAAGATTTTTTCATTTGGTACTAGAATGGTTCTCTAGCACCCCCTTTCTCAGCCCCCTCTCATTCCCAAATTAATTATGGCTTCTCATCTAGAGATAGGACATCTGTGACTATCATCCCCAATGTAGGAGCCCAACTTCTTTGATACGCTCTGTGTTTCCCTCACCAATCTTTCTTTCTCCATCTTTTTATCCTTTTTCTTTTCTATACCATAAGCCAGTCTTGCCTCATTCATGGTGCAGGTATCCAGGGGGTATAGCTCAGGAGTAGAGCATTTGACTGCATGGTGTAGGTATCCAGACCTGAAACCAAAAATATCTAGTTGACATAAACGAGTCAACCAACTCCCATTAATCGAGCAACTACTGGAAACCTATTAGTGCCTGTCCCTAAAGCACTGATTCCCAAACTTGAGTCTTGGGTCTATAGGTAATAAACCTAAAAATAACATTGTGCACAGAATAGCTATTTATAATTCAAAATATTTATCTGAAGCAGCATACTTTCCTATTATAAGACTGTACAGGCCAACTGAAGCATAATTTATTTTTGACTAGAGATATATTAATTCTTTGTTGTAACACAAATGATCTCATATGGATCACAAGCTCCAATTGTATGAATTTTGGGAATATCTTATCGCATATTTAGTTGATTAGGTTGTGCATAAGAAAAATGGAAAAATGCATACTTAGTACGAACTTGTGTAAATGTTAAGGAGAGTATTCTGAGGCCATAGAACAATGAAAATCAGTGTTCTAGAGAGCTTTTATTTGTCTTAGCCTCCCAGAAGCAGGGGCAGTGACTTTGAATGTGGACTATTCTGTGGGCACTGGTTTTCTCCCTTGATTCCTTACTCAGATGCTCATGGGCAGATGGTTTTCTAAAAAATATCTCTCAAAATCACTATTCCATGTTAAAAATGTAGATGGATGTAAGAAAATGGTATAATGATGATGTGATTTATTATTTTGAAGAAAAGCCATCCTTTCATTGAAGCCTATTTCAGATAAAGTGTAACCATGATTCATTAAACATTGATTGGGGAAACTATTGCCTCACAGTAATGGATGGGATGCCCTGCTCCCGTATTATTTTGGAACATGAATGGAGATATAAAAATAAAAAAGAATTCCTTCTGTTCAGGGAACTTCTTCACTTTTTTATAGTCTTACACTCAAGACATTTTCTGCCTTGCCTCCTTTTATTAATAAAGAGGGATGGCATATTAATATAAAACAAATATTTTGGAAAATTACATTTCTTTATTCAATGTAAAGTAGTGTGGTAAGAATCCCGAAGCTTAATCTCCTTATATGCCTGTCTCTTTCATTAGAGCTCTAAAACAGTGGCCATCTTTATAAATTTAACTCTAAGCTTAAAATTAGGAAATACTGCTTAAAAAAAAAGTGATAATGGAAACAAAAGGTCTGCCTCAAAATATATGAATTATAACTCCTAATCACATGATCATCACCTATACATCATCTAACTTGAGATTTAAAAGTGTCCTGTGTCTCCTGTGTAAAAATAAAATTGTTGACAGTCTTATGTTCTTGTTTACAAGCTTTTTATTTTGGGATAGTTTTATATTTACAGAGAAGTTACAAAAATAAATAGAGAGTTCCAGTATACCTTTCACCTAGCTTCCTCTAATGTTAATATTTTATATAACTATGATACATTTGTCAAGACTAGGAGATTAACATTGGTACACTACTATAACTAAACTGCAGAGTTTATTTGGAAGTTCCAGTTTTTCCACTAATATCCTTTTTCTTTTCCAGGATCCATTCAAGGATACCACATTGTACTTAGTCATTATGTTTCCTTAGCCTTCTTTTGTCTGTGACTGTTTTTCATACTCTTGACTCTCTAATGGAATTTATTATGTACTATATTTAGTTGGCCTACAAGCTTTTTATTTACCAAATATTCAAAGAAGATTTTTTTCTTTGTTTTTGATTTTCAGACCTTTGTCTTTCCCTATTAGATCTAAATTTCTTTGTATGCACTCAGATCAATGTAGTTTGTTTTTTTTGTTTTAGTTATTTATTTTTTTTTGGTGTCTTCATTATTTTATTCTCAGCCATGCAAATTCTCTTCCCCACTCAGTAATGTTTAATAATTTGTACACGATGAAATAGTGGGAAGCTGCCTTCTGTTTAAAGTTGTGGACCAAAAGAATTTCTCTTCTGAGAGAAAAGCAACTGTCTCCTGAAAAAAAAAAATTGACAATTGTTAAAGTCTACCCCAGAAAATAGTGAACAAAAAAATATTGTAAAGAGTTGTCAAAAAGAATTTGAGTGTGGAGATAAATTCCCATTCCCAATGAAAGGTTGGTGTCAATCAGTTTGAAATTGTCCAGAGATCTGCTCAGATACTGCCTGACTCCAGTTAGTAAAACATTATGGGGACATGTGGTGATATTTATACATAGAGCTATGGTATTTTCACAAATGGCTTCAATAGGCTCCTCTGTATTTTGGCTTGTATTTGGCATATTATAAGCCAGTCATCACAGCCCACACATGATATGCTAGATGAGGAACTTGAACCAGTGATTGTCTTTCTTTCACGAGGATGTCTTTATTGAACCTTTAAGGATATCTAAGGTTAAGACCATCACCACTGTTATTTCTCAAACTACAGTTTCCAAAGATATGTGACTTTTTTCATGAAGTTGAACAGCAAGCAGTTAGTTTCCTTCCTCCACCCCACCCTGTTGCAGATGGGCAACATTATTATTAACATGAAAACCAGTCATTGATTCAGAAACACTTCATTGGTGATAAGATGGCAGTTTCCTCAGACAAAGGCACCACTGATTTCTTTAATGAGACTAAGGACTGGATAAAGCAAAGTTCTGAGTCAGAGTCAGTCAAGAGGTCATGTTTTGTTCACAGGTGGTTCAGAGTAAGATTCAGTTCAATTTAGCAATAATTGAGTAATAAGAGTGTAATGCCAGCTAATATTTTATAAGATGTAAACTCCTACTTTATTTTAACTTAATAATTGTTCTATGATACGTAAATCTAAACTTTACATTTACACAAACAAATTGATACAAAGAAACCTAAGAAATCATGTCTTCAAATACAGTATATTTCAGGACCTTTGAACCATTTTATTTTCAATTCAATGAACACACATGTCCAATAACTTTGATTTCCTCCTTGCACAAGTTTCCTTCTAAGGAGTTTGTATATGCACACCTCTTTTTATGTATCCCCTCATAAGATACACTTTCCATGCTTACATTTTCCTATAAAAGCAGACTCAGACTTTTATAATGTACAGTGAGGGGAGAACACTGTTCTTTACAGCTGACTCATCACAAAGGTTTCATGATAAATGTATAACTTAGTTGTGTCAGTTAATTCTCACATATCATTTTGATGGCTATTATAATAAAATATTTATGCAAATTACTTAAATATTAATGAATAAAACCACAATGTCAAAAGAGAAGGTTCTAATAAGTTTTACTTTAAAGGTTATCACCTTTTCTTGCTCCATCTCCTTTTATCATATTACATGGGAAGAGTAATAGGAAAATGCAGTTTCTCAGACACAAAGAGTAACCAGACTGGCACAATAATACCTGAAATTGCTTTGAGTAATACTGAAAGCAAATGAACTTCTATTGACTTTTTTATTGATTGATTCAAATGCTGTAATGTGAAAATTCTTAAACTGTATATGGAATGAAGCCTTGTAAGAACTTGGGATTAGGAAAATATGTCATTCTTGTGTTAATGATTCCCACTGACACTCATACTGCTAAATTAATTTTTTTACTTCATGAATTTTCCTATTTAAAGCTTTCTCTCTGGTCCTTTTCAATTGGCATAACTTATTCTCTATGTGTGTATGTGTGTTTAAGCTAATATAATTTGGATTCAATCAGCCAGTAATGAAGTTCTAAAAGTTACCTGCCTAGTTTTCAAAATGCTTAAGGTCATGTTTTCCTGGTGATGTAGCTTTGCTGAGGGGGCAAGAAAGAAGAGATGGTGAGAAAAGCCATGAAAACTAGGGATGGTAAGTTTTTAGTTGACACAGACTCCTTACTGATGGTTTTTCCCTAAGCTCCCATCTAAGGCATAGGCCATCTGTTCATGCTGTTCTCTTTTCTCACCTCAGAGTTATGAGAAAGAAGAATGATAAGAGACAGCACCAGAGTGGAAGATAATAATAAGTGTGATTATTAGTGAGTAAAGATCTATCCTGCCAACCACACCCACTTTTATTCTCCCATCGAGGTACACCAGAGATAGTTTTTTGTTTGTTTGTTTGTTTTTACTTTTAGTAAATTTGGAGAACAAAGGATAACAAAATAGCATATTGAATAATTTACATGTTTCATAATCTTTGAGAATTCTATCAGTCACAGTGTTGGTCCCTTCTGGTTTAATATTCATTAGATGTGGAGCTTTTGGCTTCTACTTATATTCTCTTTAAGAGCTAAGCAACCACCCACATTCTTTATGACTTTGCCTTTATTAAAGACAATATCTTTGGTAATACAAGCCTTTCCTGTGTTGGCTTTCCCTCCCAAACTGAAAACAAAATCAGGCTTTAGAGTATATTCCATGCCAAATAATTAGTGTTCTTTTCGCTTAAGTGAAGGATTTGCATTCCTAAGGACTTGTGAAGTGAAAGACACTTAGTTCACTAGAGTCTGCTCAATTCACTGAAATACCCCATGGTAGATTGTTACAATTATAAACACAGTGAATCACGACTCTCAGCATCCATACACCTTTGCATTGTGACTTGGTTGCTCTTTTAAGTAAGAAGTGAAATCTGTTTCTGCACACTTTAAGTCTGGGCTGGCCTTGTGATTTACTTTGATTAATAGAGTGTGGCACAAGTGACAGTGCAAGTTCTGGAGCTTAAGCTTTAAAATGTCTTGTAGCTTTATTCTTACTTACTGGAGCCATCCTGCAAAGAAATAAGACCAGCCTATTGAGAATGAGAAGTCAAATGCCAGAAAACCAAAGCTTCCCAATAGATAGCCAGCATGATCTGCCACATGTGAATGAGACCATCTTGGGCTCTCCAGCCCCAGCTGAGCCATCAGATGACTGCAGCTATGTGAGAGATCCCAAATGAGACTAAAAGCACTACTCAATTTGTCAACCCATATAATTGTGAGAAGTAATAAAGCTTTGTTATTTTAAACTGCCAAGATTTGGGGTGGTTTTTATACAGCAATAGATAACCGAAATAATCTAGGACAGAGAACAATCAAGGAGTATGGCTCCCACCTCCAGGGAGTCTAAGACTGAGACAAAATCCAAATTGCTCCTCCATAGTTGTAAAATTTCTTTGTCTCATGTTTCTGCAAAAATTTATGTAATTTTGAATTCTGTTCAATGATATGTTTATTTTGACCCAGAAATAAATTTAAGAATTTTTCTACCACTAATTATAATGGATGCTCAATAAAAATATGCTTTATTTATCCTGTGGCAACATAACCCCTGGCATATGTCTCTGTATCTCAGTTTGAATAGTATGGCATTTCTAACATATAGCTATTGTAATGCAAAGTATTGGAAAAGAAGGTGATTTTAATTGTCTGTCCCTTGTAGTTTTGCCTGAATGTTGTTTCTTTCATCATTTGTGATGTGGCAAGCTCTCCTGCAGTTTCTCTTTTGTATCCTTGAATACAATTGAGTCTTAGTTATCTAATTATGGTCAGTGTTCATAAGAGACCCCAACAACAGCCTCCAGACCTGGTTTTGGTCAGTTCTCTACAAACCTACAGCTTTTTTTTTTTTTCCTGAAAAAAGGTGACCTGTTTATTTCTGTTGTTGCTACAAGAAATTAGTTGTTGCCTAGCAACCATTTTGCCTATCAGCTTCCTAAAGCAGGAGGGGTTGCTAGGTAAATCGCTTTACAGTTTTTTCAGAAAAAGTTAGACTTATCCAAACATATTCTAGGTTTGGAAAATTATCCTGGAAGCATCAGGAAAACAAAGAAAAAGCCAGGGTGTGACCTGACCTTACAATAAGCCAGTTTGCCCTAGTTCTGCTATTACATTATTGAAATACACCCATACTGGTTGGTAAATAGCCACTGCTCTGATTCAGATGGGTGTTTCCCATCCCCAACAAACTCATTCCTTCTTCTGAACTAACCTCTGCCTTCTACTTCCAAAGAGTTAGGATCTGGAACCATAAGCCTCTCCTCCAGAACTCTGCTTCAGCCATTCTTGTTGTTAAACACTTTTAACATCATCCAGGAAATGATCATATTATATAGTTCAATTTAGTTTTTATCAGAATAATTGGCAAACAGATAAAAGAAAGTATGAAATAATAAAAAGAGCATGAGACTATTAGTAAAATGTTTGTTATGTTATGACTTTGGAACTAACCAGTTGAATAACATTAATCTGCTCTATCATGTCCACATCTGGGTCACAAAGGAATAATCTCTAAAGCCATGATCTCTAAAGCCATGATCAGTACAAATATTTTTATGAGTCTAGGTAATAATCTCTATATTTCAAGCTGAATTATATCATAATTTAGAAAACATGTAGTATTTAATTAAAATTAAGCTCAAATTGCAATGTCAGTGGGTGACATAAAGGCAAGAAAATAAGCAAAGTGATTCTGCTGGTAGAGGCTAATTATAAACCTTTGAGAGAAAATCAGAAAGCTTTCATAGGCAGTAGAATGAAGGGAAAGAAATGAGTGTTTGTTGTTATATATTGATTCTATTTTTAGGCATATGGCTCTGAGGTGATTTTATAATTGAATTTATTAAAAAAGTAATTGTAAAATGACAAACCTTATTATAAGAGTTTAATTTAGTAATAGTAAATAATTCTCTTCTAGAAGAGTGAGATGATGTATTTGATAGCTACTGCATCTTGCTTATTAATAAGCAAGTGTATCTTGCTTATTATGAATATTTAATTTAGAGAATATCTTTTGATTTACCTACATACAGTAATAGTGATGACTAAATAAAGTTTTATTTAAAAATATTTGAGGCTGGATGTCAACAAAATGACAGGGTAGGAAACTCCTAGTCCTTGTTCCTCCATGGAAACATCAATAAACAACTAGAAATTGGCTGAACTAACCTTATAGGAGTCCAAAAAACAAACGTATAAATAAAAATAGTATAATTGAATTTCATAATTCATTATAGGGGGACAGCAGCAAATTTGAGTAGGCAGAAGAAAGAATTAGTCAACTTGAAAACAGAACAATTGAAATTATTGAGTCTGAAGAACAGAAAGGAAAGAGATTGAAGAAAAGTAAACAGAGTCTAAGGGATTTGTGAGATACCATCAAGTGAATCAAGGAAAAGAGAGAAAAGGGCAGAGAGGTTATTTGAAAAATAATGGCTGAAAATTTCCCCAAATTGGGGAAGGACATGAATCTACAAATCCAAAAAGTTAAATGAACACCAAGTAGGACAACTTACAGAGACCCACATTGAAACATATTATAATCAAACTGTCAAAAGCCAAAACAAAGAGAGAATGTTGTAAGCAGAAAGAAAAAAGCAACTTGTCACTTATTAAAAATCCTCAATAAGGTTATCTTAGTAGAAGTCTTGAAGGACAGAAAACAGTGAGATGATATATGAAAAGTGCTGAAAGAAAATAATTTCAATCAAGAATTCTATATCTGGCAAAACTTTCCTTCAAAACTGAGGGGAAAATTAAGACATTGCCAGATAAACAAAGCTAAGAGTAGTTTATTACCACTAGATCTGCCTTACAAGAAATGCTAAAGAATACCATGCAGTATCTCAAAGCCATATGAAAAAGATTTCCAATAAAAGTTAACTGTATGAATAAAGGTAAAAACCAGTGTTATTGTAATCTTGGTTTATAACCCCACTTTTTATTTTCTAGAGGATTTAAAAGACAAATGCATTAAAGCAATTATTAATCTTTGTTAATGAGTACACAATGCATGAAGATGTAATTTGTGCATCAGTGATCTAAAGTTGGGGTGGAGCTATGTAAGAGTAGAGTTTTTTGTGTGCAATTGAAGTTAAGTTGGTAATCATTCAAATAGAATGCTATAACTTTAGGATATTATATATAATCCTCACTGTAACCACTAAGAAAATATCTAAGGGATATACACAGAAGGAAATGAGAAGGGAATCAAAAGGTATCATGACTTCACTTATATTAAATACCAAAAATAGTCAAATCCATAGAGACAGAGGTATAATAGTGGTTACAAGAAGGGGAAAAGGGGATTATATTAATATTATTTAATGGTATTTCAATTTGGGATTGTGAAAAAGTTCTGGAGATAGATAGTGGTGATGGTTGCACAACAATCTGAATGTCCTTAATGCCACTGAATTTTACACTTAAATATGGTTAAAATGCTAAATCTTATGTTATGTGTGTTTTACCACAGTTAAAAAACTAAACGAAAGACATGAAATGAGAGATCTAAAAATAAGAGCTATTATTTCTGGAACATTTATTATGAACGCCAGTGGCTTCATACTTTTCATACTACTTTACATACATACAACTCATTCAATTTAATAATTACATCTGGTATATGTTTTATCATGAGGAAAAAGATCAGTAAATCAAGTCTCAAAAAGTTAAATATTTCGCCCAAAGACGATGCAGGATAGTGGGAAAAAAAAAGGGATTTAACTTTCCATTGGTCTGAGTAAAAACCCACTGCCCCTGAAACTTCATTGAAAAAGGAAAGAAATTGAGGGGTGGGGCATGTTTAGGAAATTTATGATAAACTATGAAATCAATATGCTATTGGAAATGTTTAGAAACAAAGTAACAGCATGTGATTAGTAATTCTAAATGTTTGCATATGAAATAATTATTATTGTGAAATATTCCAGTTTATTTTCAGAAGGGAAAATAATTTATTAATAAAATTGACTTTACTCGACTGCTCTAATTCACAATATAATGTTTACTTAATGGAAATTAACCTCTTGATTGATGTGGCAGAGGCTCCCAGATGCTCACCCAAATGTGTGTTCTCTTCTTCCTGTGTGTACTAGATGATACTTCCCAGCCTCCTTTGTGATTAGGAGTAATCATGTGATTGAGTTCCAGTCAATGGGTTATAAGAAGTAGTATGTATTGGTCTAGTCTCTAAAATCCTCCTATCAGTATCTTCCATCTATTGTTTTCCTTTTGCTGTTGAGAATAGACATAATGTCTAAGGTGACCTTGGAAGCTACCAAGGTAGCAGAGCCTCTGTCATCATGCATCTATGAATGACTGTAGAATAAGATTGTCTTACCTACTCATTCACTCATCCAATACTATCTCATGATCAAGAAATGCACTACTATCGTGTTTGAGCCAATACAAATTTATGGTCTTTTTAGAATAGAACTTAGTCCTCTCTAACTAATATAGTTAAAATAATAATAGCAATAATAATTACTGGTATTTTACCTGTTATTAGATATTTTATTCTGTGTAGTTCTTTTAATCAAAATTATAATGAGTACGAGTGGAGAAAATAAGATTATAAGCTTTTTTGAAGGGTATATCAATTAGGATGATAAACACAAGACCAAAATATAAAATCTATGATATTTAATTTTTATTTACATCTAATTTAACCAGTGGGATGTTGTCTTAGTCAGTTCTGTCAGCTATAACAAATTGCTATAGACTGGGTGGCTTAAACAACAAACATATATATCTCACAGATCTGGAGACTGGGAAATCCAAGATCAAGGCACCAACAGATTTGGTGAGGACACTCTTCCTGGTTTGTAGATGGCCCTCCTTTCATTGCGTCCTCACATGGAGAGCAGAAAGAGGAAGGAAGCTCTCTTGAGTTTCTTCTTATAAGGGCACTAATCTCATCATAAGGACTTCACCCTCATGAGCTATTACCTGTCCCCGCCAAGGGCCCCATCTTCAAATACCATCACATTGACGATTAAGGTTTCAACATATAAATTTTGGGAGACACAAACATTCAATCCATAGCAGATGTCAACTCACTGATGGGAAGGTCTTTTTTATGTTATGTTGCTCTAGTTCTTAGCAGAATGCCTTGTATGTGGTAGGTTTTAATAAATATTTGAATGAATGAATGAGTGAATAAATGAACAAACAAATGAACTAATTGACTCTTCATGGGACCTTGGGACAGAGTTCTTAGTCTTTTGGTACCTTAGGTCCTCTAATATGAAAAGTTTCCAATCACTTCAAAACTATGGTGATTCTACTGAGAAAATATTATTTAATCATGTTCTACAAAGCATTTTGTTTAGAGAAAAACTGTCTAAAGAAACAAATTTTAAAATAGCCTAGAATGTGTATATAATTATATTCATATTCAGCTTGCAAAGCATCTACCAAAATGTTGCACAAGGTGTACTTCTGAATAGATATTAGATTTCCTAGTTCCACTGAATTCTTTTATTAAAAGTTTTCATAGGATGTGAACAGATGCCTAATTTGCTAATCTATCACAAAGTACACTAAGATTATGAGGTGATGAGTTTGCCTCCATTATTTTATTGTTTTTGAAACACTGAAAAATAATCGAGAAATAGAAGAAGCAAAAACTTACTATTCTGTGAAATTTTGAAGTGTTACATACTTTTTAAGAAATGATTTATTGATCAAAGCAAAAACAGTTATAAAAATAATGAATACCTTAATTTCTTTTGCTCTTTTTACTTTGGAATTTCTTTTGCTCTTTTTACTTTGGTTTCTGTATTTTTCTTTGCAAGCAAAGTAATTTTCATTTTTAGAATTTTGATTTGAATGTATTTTTATATCTTCCATGTGCTCTATTATCATGCTCACTTCTTCCAACTTCTTGAACATAAGGAATATAGTTATAATTTCATTGTCCTTGTCTACCATTTCTATCACGTCTGTAATTTCTAGGTCAGTTCCAAATGATTGCCTTTTTTCCTACTCATTATGGATGAAATTCGCTTGTTTCTTTTTACATGATTACTGATTTTTTTTTTTTTTTGCGGTACGCGGGCCTCTCACCGCTGCGGCCTCTCCCGTCGCGGAGCACAGGCTCCGGACGCGCAGGCCCAGTGGCCATGGCTCACGGGCCCAGCCGCTCCACGGCACGTGGGATCTTCCCGGACCGGGGCACGAACCTGTGTCCCTTGCATCGGCAGGCGGAAGCTCAACCACTGCACCACCAGGGAAAGCCCACTGATTTTTTAATTGGATGCCATACATCGTGAATTTTACCTTGTTGGATGCTGAATATTTTGCATTCCTAAAATTACTGTTGAGTTTTATTCTGGGACACAGTTAAGTTACTTGGAAACCATTTGATCTTTTTGAGTCTTGCTTTTAAGCTTTGTTAGGTAGAACTAGAACTATACTTATTCTAGGGCTGGTTGTCCCCTCTATTGAGGTAAAATCCTTCTGAATATTATAGGCAATGTCCTGTGATTTATGAGGTTTTCATTTTCCCTCTAATCTTTTTGGGTGTTTCTTTCCTTGGCCTTGGGTATATACCTCACACTTAGTGCTCAGCTGAAGACATGAGGGGGGGGTCCTCAGGTTTTGGTACTCTCTTTTTGCAGCTGTCTCCTCTTTTTTCCTCTCTATGAACTCTCACTGCCTTGGGTTCCCTGAACGCCCAGTGTCTTATCTTATGAGTCTATCAGGCATAAGTTCTCCCTTCCTGACTCACGATCTATAAAACTCTCTAGGCACTAAGCTGAGTTAGTTGTACGGTTCACTTTATTTTTTGTCTCTTAGAAATCACTGGTTTTTTTTTTTTCATTTGTCTGATGTCTAATGTCTTGAGAATTGTCATGTTGTATATTTTGTCCATTTAAAGTTTTTTTTTCAGAAAAAAGATAAATTTATTCCCATCTTTCCTGGAAAAGGAAGTTTCTAATGATGTTATTGAAAATACTAGAGTCATGCAATTTTGGGTAAAGCATATTGGAGAGGCTAAATAGAAAAAGAGCTCAAGATTTGGAGGGAGAAGATGTGGGTTTTGTTGTCCCTGAAATTTTTGGCAAATATGCTCACAGAACAATGAGAGCATAGAAGAGAGGTACTTCATTAAGCCTAATTAGAAACTAACTTTTCAGAGTGCACTTTATGAAATGTAGTTCTGTTCATGGTACTTCTCTGTTTAAACCTTTCAAATGACTCTCCATTATGAAAGAATGTAGCCATGAGGGGGTAGAGAAAGGTTGAAGTCTCTAATTTGGAATGTATGACTGAGAATAAGTTGTGTGTATGTGTTGTAGTAGTTGTGAGTGATGCTTGGAAAAGGGTGAGAAGAAATGAAGCAGGAGATACCCTAAGATTTGTCTGAAATTCCCAAATCACAAATACTTCCAAAGCAAGTCATTCAAGGATGACTAGCTTAAAACAAAACAGTTGTTTCCTTCTTATTAATTAGTGCCATTTCTTTTCAGCTTAAAGAAGTTCCTTTAACATTTCTTGTAGGGCTGGTTTAGTGGTGATGAACTTCTTTAGCTTTGGCTTATCTGGGAAACCCCAGATCTCTCCTTTCTTCTTCAATCTGAATGATAACCTTACTGGTTAGACAATTCCTGGTTGCAAGTTTTTTCCTTTCAGCACCTTGAATATGTCATGCCACTCTTTTCTGGCATGTAAAATTTTTGTCGAAAAATGTGCTGTCAGCCTAGTGGGTTTTCCTTGCACATAACAAATTATTTTCCTCTTCCTGCTTTTAGGAGTCTCTCTTCATTCTTAATTTTTACCATTTTAATTATAATGTGTCCTGCTCTGTGTCTCTTTGGGTTTATCTTATTTGGAACTTCGGGCTTCCTGGACCTGGATGTTTGCTTCCTTCCTCAGATTAGGGAAACTTTCAGTGACTATTTCTTCAGATAATTTTTCTGGACATTTCTCTCTCTTTTCTCTCTGTGACCCCTATAATGTGAATGTTATTCCACTTGATGTTGTTCCAAAGGTCCGTTAAGGTATCTTCATTTTTAAAAATTCTTTTTCCTTTTGCTGGTCTGGACGAGTTCCATTGTTTTGTCTTCTGGCTCACTGATTTGTTCTTCTGCTTCATCCATTCATCTGGTTAACCCCTCTAGTGTATTTTTCAGTTTAGTTATAGTTTCTGTTTGGTACTTCCTTATATTTTCTTTTTGTTGCAGTTCTAACTGTATTCATCCATTCTTTTTGTGTGTTCAGTGAGCATCTTTATGACCATTATTTGGAACTCTTTATAAGGTAAACCATTTTATTTAGTTCTTTTTTTAGGTTTTGCTTTGTTCTTTTCATTGGAACATATTCTTCTATCTCCTTGTTTTGCCTATTTCTCTCTGTTTCTATGTATTATTAGGTGTATTAGCTATCTCTACCAGTATTGAAGGACTGGCCTCATTTAGATGTCCTGTGGGGCTTAGAAGCACAATCTTGCCTGTCCAGCCTAGCCAGATGCTCAAGAGTTGTCCCCTAGGTGGATTGTGTACACTCTTTTGTTGTGGTGGCATTGAGGCTGTGATGGGGCACTGGTGGACAATACTGGCCCCTGGACTGGATGTGGGACTTGGTGGCTCCTGCCATGGGGTGCTAGTGGTGTGGGCTATTGCTTTTCAGTGGGGCCTGCTCTGTGCCACTAATAGGTAATGTGGAGAATTCCAAAATTGTGCCTGCCAGCATTGGTATTAACAAGGTTGCCTAAGATCACATAAATTGCTCCTGTCAGTGACTCAGTCCCTAGGGAGCACCCCAACTGGTTCCTGCCTCTACAGCCGACACTTCAGGATTGGTAAGTGGGTCCCCTTCACCTATTGTCCATACACTTTTCAGTCTGGTGTTTTTGTGCTGGTTTTTGGGTCAAGCAAGGTTGTGTGTGTCCTTTAAGAGCAGGTTTTCTCTTACTTGCAGCTCTATAGTTTTCTTGGATGCATTCCTGTTGGTTTTCAAAACCAAGTGTTTTGGGGGATCATTTCTCCTGTGAAGGATACAGGGTTTGGGGTACTTGATGTGGAGTTCTTGAATCCCTCTCTTCTCAGGGAAAAGATCTGTTCCTTTGTGTTTTCTCCTGATTGTTGATTACTGTGGTCTGGGTGTGAGTTTTTCCTTGGTGAGCCTGTATCTCTGCCTCTCCTACCCATCTCAATGCTGTCTTTTTGCATTTTGCTGTGGAGATTCTGTTCATCCAATTACAGGTATCTTTCCAAGGGGATTATTTCATATGTAATTGTAGATTTATTGTATCTGTGTGTGTTGATGGGAGTGGGGTGAGTTCAGGATCTTTTTATGCCCTATCTTGAACTGACTTGTACTTTTCTCTCAAACTTGTAGAAAGCAATTAGGTCAAATGCTAATTTTTAACATATGCCTGACCTTTCCAAGAAATTTTGTTTTGCTTATAATATATAAGCAAATGTAGGCCTTATAAAGCCTTAAATGTTAAATGAAGGCCAATGTGAACAGAAATTATCTTTGTAATGCTTTCAACAATGAATATGAAAGCATATTGGGGGAATAAAGAAAGCAATATTGGATTTTATGGTTAAATTTTTTCCTGCATGGTGGCAAATAATGAATACTCTTACATTGAAGAAAAATATACAAATTTGACATGGCAAAACTTGTTCAGAATATGCATTATAAAACACAATGAGGAGGCTTGGACCTACAAGGTGGTGGAGGAGGAAGATATGGAGACCACCTTCCTCCCCACAAATACATCAGAAATACATCTACACGTGGAACAACTCCTACAGAACACCTACTGAACGCTGGCAGAAGACCTCAGACTTCCCAAAAGGCAAGAAACTCCCCATGTACCTGGGTAGGGCAAAAGAAAAAAGAAAAAACAGAGACAAGAATAGGGACGTGACCTGTACCTCTGGGAGGGAGCTGTGAAGGAGGAAAGGTTTCCACACACTAGGAAGCCCCTTCACTGGTGGAGACAGGGGGTGGGTGGGGGGGACGAGGAAGCTTCGGAGCCATGGAGGACAGCACAGCAACAGGGGTGTGGAGGGCAAACTAGAGAGCTTCCCGAACAGAGGATCGGTGCCAACCGGCACTCACCAGCCCGAGAGGCTTGTCTGCTCACCTGCCGGGACGGGTGGGGGCTGGAAGCTGAGGCTTGGGCTTCGGTTGGATCCCAGGGAGAGGACTGGGGTTGGTGGTGTGAACATATCCTGAAGGGGGCTAGTGCACCACAGCTAGCTGGGAGGGAGTCCAGGAAAAAGTCTGGAGCTGCTGAAGAGGCAAGAGACCATTTTTCCCCGGTGCACAAGGAGAGGAGATTAAGAGCGCCGCCTAAATGAGCTCCAGAGACAGGCGCAAGCCACGGCTATCAGCGCAGACACCAGAGACGGGCATGAAACTAAGGCTGGCTGCAGCCACCAAGAATCCTGTTGCAAGCACAGGTCTCTCTCCACACCTCCCCTCTTGGGAGCCTGTGCAGCCCGCCACTGCCAGGGTCCCATGATCCAGGGACAACTTCCCCAGGAGAACACATATCACACCTCAGGCTATTGCAATGTCATGTTGGCCTCTGCCGCCACAGGCTTGCCCCATATTCCATACCCCTCCCTGCCCCCAGCCTGAGTGAGCCAGAGCCCCCTAATCAGCTGCTCCTTTCACCCCTCCTGTCTGGGTGAAGAACAGATGCCAGTGGGCAACCTACATGCAGAGGAGGGGCCAATCCAAAGCTGAATCCCAGGAGCTGTGCGAACAAAGAAGAGAAAGGGAAATTTCTCTGTGAAGCCTCAGGAGCAGCGGATTAAATCTCCACAGTCAACTTGATGTACCCTGCATCTGTGGAATACCTGAATAGACAACGAATCATCCCAAAATTGAGTCAGTGGACTTTGGGAGCAACTGTAGACTTGGGGTTTGCTGCAAGCAACTGACCAGTTTCTGATTTATATGTTTATCTGAGTTTAGTTTTTAGTGCTTGTTATCATTGGTGGATGTTTTTTGGTTTGGTTGCTCTCTTCTTTTTTATTTTAATAATATATTAATTTTTTTTATTTTAATAACTTTATTTTATTCCTCCTTTCTCCCTTCTTTCCTTCCTTCCTTCCTCCCTCCCCCTTCCTTCCTTCCTTTCTCTTTCTTTTTTTCTTTCTTTCTCTTTTTCTCTCTCTTTCTCTCTCTCTTTCTTTCTTTCTTTCTTTCTCCCTTCCTTCCTTCCTTCCTTCCTTTATTTCCTTCTTTCTTTCTATCTTTCTTTCTTTCTTTTTCTTCTGAGCCATTTGGCTGACAGGGTCTTGGTGCTCTGGCCGGGTGTCAGGCCTGAGCCTCTGAGGCAAGAGAGCCAAGTTCAGGATATAAGACCACCAGAGACCTCCCAACCCCATGTAATATCAATTGGCGAGAGCTCTCCCAGAGACCTCTGTCTCAATGCTAAGATCCAGCTACACTCAATGACCAGCATGCTCCAGTGCTGGATACCCCATGCCAAACAACTATCAAGACGGGAACACAACTCCACCCATTAGCAGAGAGGCTGCCTAAAATCATAATAAGTTCACAGACACCCCAAAACTCACCACCAGATGCAGTCCTGCCCACCAGAAAGACAAGATCCAGTCCCACCCACAAGAACACATGCACCAGTCCCCTCCACCAGGAAGCCTACACAAGCCACTGAACCAGCCTTTCCCACTGGAGACAGACACCAAAAATAATGGGAACTACGAACCTGCAGCCTGCAAAAAGGAGACTTCAAACACAGTAAGTTAAGCAAAATGAGAAGACAGAGAAATACACAGCAGATGAAGGAGCAAGGTAAAAACCCAACAGAACAAACAAATGAAGAGAAAATAGGCAGTCTACCTGAAAAAGAATTCAGAGTAATGATAGTAAAGATGATCCAAAATCTTGGAAATAGCATGGAGAGAATACAAGAAACATTTTAACAAGGACCTAGAAGAGCTAAAGAGCAAACAAACAATGATGAACAACACAATAAATGAAATTAAAAATTCTCTAAAAGGAATCAATAACAGAATAACTGAGGCAAAAGAACAGATAAGTGACCTACATAACATACAATAGAATCCCCATAAGGTTAACAGCTGATCTTCCAGCAGAAACTCGGCAAACCAGAAGGGAGTGGCAGGACATAGTTAAAGTGATGAAGGAGAAAAACCTACAACCAAGATTACTCTACCCCGCAAGTATCTCATTCAGATTTGACAGAGAAGTTAAAACCTTTACAGACAAGCAAAAGTAAGAGAATTCAGAACCACCAAACCAGCTTTACAGCAAATGCTAAAGGAACGTCTCTAGGCAGGAAACACAAGAGATGGAAAAGACCTACAATAACAAACCCAAAACAATTAAGAAAATGGTAATAGCAACATACCTATCGAAAATTACCTTAACTGTAAATGGATTAAATGCTCCAACCAAAAGACATAGACTGGCTGAAAGAATAAAAAAACAAGACCCATATATATGCTGTCTACAAGAGATCCACTTCAGAACTTGGGACACATACAAACTGAAAGTGAGGGGATGGATTTCCATGCAAATGGAAAACAAAAGAAAGCTGGAGTAGCAATTCTCATATCAGACAAAATAGACTTTAAAATAAAGACTATTACAAGAGACAAAGAAGGACAATACATAATGATCAAGGGATCAATCCAAGAAGAAAATATAACAATTGTAAATATTTATGCACCCACCATAGGAACACCTCAATACATAAGGCAAATACTAACAGCCATAAAAGGGGAAATCGACAGTAACACTTTCATAGTAGGGGACTTTAACAGCCCACTTTCACCAATGGACAGATCATTCAAAATGAAAATAAATAAGGAAACACAAGCTTTAAATGATACATTAAACAAGATGGACTTAATTGATATTTATAGGACATTCCATCCAAAAACAACAGAATACACATTTTTCTCAAGTGCTCATGGAACATTCTCCAGGATAGATCATATCTTGGGTCACAAATCAAGCCTCGGTAAATTTAAGAAAATTGAAATCGTATGAAGTATCTTTTCCGACCACAACGCTATGAGACTAGATATCAATTACAGGAAAAAATCTGTAAAAAATACAAACACATGGAGGCTAAACAATGCACTACTTAATAACCAAGATATCACTGAAGAAATCAAAGAGGAAATCAAAAAATATCTAGAAGCAAATGACAATGAAAACGCGATGACCCAAAACCTATGGGATGCAACAAAAGCAGTTCTAAGAGGGAAGTTTATAGCAATACAGTCCTACCTTAAGAAACAAGAAAAATCTCAAATAAACAACCTAACCTTATACCTAAAGCAATTAGAGAAAGAAGAACAAAAAAACCCACCCCCAAGAGAGCAGAAGGAAAGAAATCATAAAGATCAGGTCAGAAATAAATGAAAAAGAAATGAAGGAAACAATAACAAAGATCAATAAAACTAAAAGCTGGCTCTTTGAGAAGATAAACAAAATTGATAAACCATTAGCCAGACTCATCAAGAAAAAATGGAAGAAGAGCCAAATCAACAGAAATAGAAATGAAAAAGGAGAAGTAACGACTGACACTGCAGCAGTGCAAAGGATCATGAGAAATTACTAGAAGCAACTATATGCCATTAAAATGGACAACCTGGAAGAAATGGACAAATTCTTAGAAAAGCACAAGCTTCCAAGACTGATCCAGGAAGAATTAGAAAATATAAACAGACCAGTCACAAGCACTGAAATTGAGACTGTGATTAAAAATCTTCCAAGAAACAAAAGTCCAGGTCCAGATGGCTTCACAGGCGAATTCTATCAAACATTTAGAGAAGAGCTAACATCTATCCTTCTCAAATTCTTCCAACATATAGCAGAGGGAGGAACACTCCCAAACTCATTCTATGAGGCCACCATCACCCTGATATTAAAACCAGACAAAGATGTCACACACAAATACAGGCCAATATTACTGATGAACATAGATGCAAAAATCCTCAACAAAATACTTGCAAACAGAATCCAGCAGCACATTAAAAGGATCATACATCATGATCAAGTGGGGTTTATCCCAGGAATGCAAGGATTCTTCAATATATGCAAATCAATCAACGTGATACACCATATTAACAAATTGAAGGAGAAAAACCATATGGTCATCTCAGTAGATGCAGAAAAATCTTTTGACAAAATTCAACACCAATTTATGATAAAAACCCTCCAGAAAGTAAGCATAGAGGGAACTTACGTCAACATAATAAAGGCCATATTCGACAGCCTCACAGCCAACATCATCCTCAATGGTGAAAAACTGAAACCATTTCCTCTAAGATCAGGAACAAGACAAGGTTGCCCACTTTCACCACTATTATTCAACATAATTTTGGAAGTTTTAGCCACAGCAATCAGAGATGAAAAAGAACGGAATCCAAATCGGAAAAGAAGTAGTAAAACTGTCAGTGTTTGCAGGTGACATGATACTCTACATAGAGAATCCTAAAGATGCTACCAGAAAACTACTAGAGCTAATCAATGAATTTGGTAAAGTAGCAGGATACAAAATTAATGCACAGAATTCTCTTGCATTCCTATACACTGACAATGAAAAATCTGAAAGTGAAGTTAAGGAAACACTCCCATTTACCACTGCAACAAAAAGAATAAAATACCTAGGAATAAACCACCCTAAGGAGACAAAAGACCTGTATGCAGAAAACTGTAAGACACTGATGAAAGAAATTAAAGACGATACAAACAGATGGAGAGATATACCATGTTCTTGGATTGGAAGAATCAACATTATGAAAATGACTCTACTACCCAAAGCAATATACAGATTCAGTGCAATCCCTTTCAAACTACCAATGTCATTTTTCACAGAACTAGAGCAAAAAGTTTCACACTTTGTATGGAAACACAAAAGACCCCAAATAGATAAAGTAATCTTGAGAAAGAAAAACGGAGCTGGAGGAATTCGGCTTCCAGACTTCAGACTATACTACAAAGCTACAGTAATCAAGACAGTATGGTACTGTTGCAAAAAGGGAAATACAGAGCAATGGAACTGGATAGAAAATGCAGAGATAAACCCATGCACATATGGTCACCTTACCTTTGATAAAGGAGGCAAGAGTATACAATGGAGAAAAGATAGCCTCTTCAATAAGTGGTGCTGGGAAAACTAGACAGCTACATATAAGGGAATGAATTTAGAACATTCCCTAACACCATACACAAAAATAAACTCAAAATGGAGTAAAGACCTAAATGGAAATCCAGATAGTATAAAACTCTTAGCACAATATTCTTATGCTTCTTACCACTTGTCCAATTGTCTTCTCCTGTGGTTTTTATTTCAATAGGCTCTTCATTTCGTAGTAGTACTGTGGCAGCTGCTAGGTTCTTGTTAATGAGTTCATTTAGATGCATACTCTTCCTTTAGTTAACACACTCCTAGCTTTCTCTTTGTGAAGTAAATCTTCCAATTCTGCTTGCCTATATTCGTTGTTGGTGGTGCTAATACAGCTTCTTGAAATATGCTACCTGACAATTTTGGATTAATAAAGGTTGAAATGCATGTGGTGACACTTTCAGTCATATTATATCAGCTCATGTTTACAGTTTTAATATAGTAAGAGAATAGTCTGTCAGACTCCAAAGAAATTGTGCTTAATTTAAAGCTTTCTTACTAATATCAACAAGGAAGCTTTTCAAATAGTTCATTAGTATTGCATCCTGAAGCTAGCTATTTATTTAGATAGAGTACTAGAGGTGTCTGTATAGGTGGCTTTTTCTCTGCATCTGGACTTGCTAACTTCTTCTCATCCTTTAAGATGCAATTCAGGCACTGTCTTGTCCTTAAAGCCTTCTCCAAGCCTATGCTCAGGGCCAGGTGCCTCTCTTACACCATTTTCTACTGTCTGCCTCATCATAGCATTTGTTACACATGCCACAATTATCTGTTTACATGTTTGATAGCTTTGGCCACTAGAAAGTAGATTCTTGAGTGACAATGGTGTATCTTTCTAATCTAGGGTCTCCAAAGCTTGGTACCTGATAAGCATTTAATAAAAGTTTATTGACAGTATAGTGTGATTACAATTGTTTAAGCCTGTTTAGTATCTATGCCTTTTTTTGTGTAGAATATTTATAAAGTATGTTTCTGATTATTGGGTGTGTTAGTAGAGTTGATTGGAAAAAACCTTATAAAGGAGTTTTTCTGGTTGCTAGTTAATCACTTTGGGTCTTTTTTCACCAAGATAACTAAATTCTTCAGGTTAAGAGGTTGCCACTTCTCAGCCTAACTCTGTAAAATTATTCCCATAGTGTCTGTGTACTCAAATGATTGTGAATGGTTTCTTGGATCTTAGAAGTTTTATGGTATTGAAGTGATAACTTATAACCTAAAAGCTGTTTTAAACATATAAAATCATATTATGTAGTTAATATGGAACTACTACTCCTCAGGAAATGGTATATATGTTTATAAGGTTGATGTCCTGAAACTATGTGTTTCCAGTAATATAATGTATAAGATCCAAGTTACTGAATGCAAAAACTATATAAATATATATTTGTGATCTAGTAATGACCCATTAAACTAAACTTGTTTGGTAAGATTAAACAATTAACAGAAAAGGAAGTATTAATTCTTTCATTTAAAAAAATACTGGCTGAGCTGGGTTTGCTGCTTATAACACTGAAGGGTAAGATAAGAACATTAGTTGAATACTTACCATACTTACCATGTATCATCTAATTTAAATCTTACAATAAACCTATGATGCATAGATTACTGTCCCCATTTTATAGTTGAGAAAATTTAGCATCATAAAGGTTACATTTCTTGTTCAAAGTTGCAGATTTAGTCAGTGATATAGTCTGATTTTGAAACCGGATATGTCTGAGAATAATTGGTAATAGATTTGGTACAATAATTGCTCTTGGAACTTTAGCCACTGACCAGTTTAATTTATATACTAAAATTCCTTTTGATGAACTTGTAAAGAAAAGTAATACATTATTGTTAAAAGAGTTCACAAGTCCTGTAAGGGAGATTATACCATTATTATGTATAACCTGGGTTTGTGAAGGTTTGTAAAGAATAATTTAACATATTTCTTTCATGTTTTTCAAATTCTTTTTTCTTTATGTTTTCTAAAGAAAATGGCTAGGTTAAGCACAAATACTGCTTTTCTTGTTGGTGTTTGTATGTGGATAGATTGAAGTCTCTAATTAGGTTTTTTTGAATATAAGTTTTTTTCCTCCAGTAAAATTTATCATGAGATAATATACAAAGAACATTTATACCATTCTTCACTTGATACATATGAAAAATTGAAAGTAAGAGGTATTTGATCAGATAATGTATTCCTGCTAACATTTTGGAAGCTTTTCTAATAGGATGTAAAGTTACTAAATGATAGGGAAAAATATCTTTCAATGAAATGTCTGAGGATGGATAACAGTGCACATTTTGTTTCTCTATGGAAAGCAGTTAACATTAATGCTGTATATAATGAATATTTTCGAAAGATGCTAAGTGAATGTAAATTAGCTATGACTACATAAAAGGGTAAAGGTAGTCCTCAAGTTATAGATGGAAAACAATCTGTTGCATTAACCCATGTTTCCACAGCTATTAAAGGCAGGGGGAGGGAGTCACACTAAGCATTAATAATTTACATCTCACCCCGATTTGCAATTTCAAGGTTACCAGCCACCATCCCTCAATTATCCCTGCAAGAGGTACACCAGTTGAATATGTCAAATAGGATTTGTAGAAGCAGTAGCAAATTAAAAAAAATAAAAATTTAAACGAAACTCTTTTGATCTGAAGAGGGGAGACCTAGTAGTAGACCCATTCTTCAGGATTGATCCAGCAACAGTAATCCCAGTGGCAGAAATGTACTTCATTTAAAATTTTTTATTACTTATTTTTCTCTTGAAAATGTAAATTGTTCACAACAACTTCCAAGGATATAAAAAGCCATATGCCAAAGTAAACCTTCCTCCTATTCTCTTGTTTCTAGTCCCCAGAGGCAACACCATTACAGATTTTGAGTCTCTCCCCAGATTATGTGTTTATTTTAAATAAGGGAATTTCTGGAGTGCTCTGTAAAGTATATTTCCCCATGGAGCATATTAAATGCACTTTCTTGTTCTATCCTGCACCTTTGGAGTACATGTGGAATGACGAATTAAACTTGCCCAGCAATTCTGTCATCACATGCTTAATATGATATGTAAATTGTTAGCATCTCTGCCCTGTGTGGCCTCAGCTGCCTGGGAACTCCCATACTAGCAGTGGAATGAATGACAGGCCAGATCCAGTAGCGGGTGTTTAATTAACTTTCAGAGAGCTAACATGAGAAAAAGAATAAATCTTTGTACTTAATAAAGGCTCAATTTGCTTATCCCAGCATTGTATTACCTTTCTGACAGCTAGGTGTTTCAGAAAGAAAATTTTGTGTATTTGCATCTCCTTACATAGTTGTCACGTATGATTGAGGGCCTTTATTTCATGAATGGAGAAAAAAATCTTGTATTTAGGTTCCCTGGGAAATAGGTCTGTCTCTCTGTGCCTTTCTAAGTCATCTTGGTGGTACTATAAATTCTTATTTTCTTAAACAACTTTATTGAGGTATAATTGACATGCAATAAAGTCCACATATACGTAAAGTGCACAATTTGATAAGTTTTAACATAAATATAAGCAATGAAACCATCACCACAATCAAGATAATGAACGTATCTGTCACCCCCCAAATTTTCTAATGCTTCTTGTAGTCCCTCACTCCTGCCTTCCCCAGCCTGTACCTAATCACTAATCTGTTTTATGGCACTGTAAATTAGTTGTCTTTTTAAAGAATGATACATAAATGGAATCATACTATATATTCTTTTCCATCTGGCTTCTTTCACTCAGCATAATTATTCTGAGATTCACCTATGTTGCTGCATGGATCAGTAGTTCATATCTTTTTCTTGCTGTGCAGTAATCCGTTGTATAGATGCACTACAATTTGTTTACCCATTCATTTGTTTAGGGACATTTGAGTTTGTTCCAGTTTTTAGCTCCTACAAATAAAGCTTCTGTGAACATTCATGTTCAAGTCTGTGTATGGATGTACTTTCATTTCTCTTAGGTAAATAACAAGGAGTAGGATGAATGAATCACACGATAGGTGTGTATTTTATTTTTTAAGAGCCTGCCAAACTGTTTTTCAAAGTGATTGTACCTTTTTACATCCCCACCAACAGTGTATAAGAGTTCTAGTAGCACAACAGCTTGCCAGTCTTTGGTATTGTCAGTGTTTTATTTTTAGTACTTTTAGTAGGTGTATACTAGTAATATCTCATTTTTTTAAAATTTGCATTTCTCTAATGAGATTTGATGTTGAACACCCTTTCATGTACTTGTTTGCCATTTGTATTTCTTGCTTGGCGAAGTGTCTGTTCAAACTATCACTTTAATTAATTAATTCAGTTTTTTTATTATTATTAGGCTTTGAGAGGTCTTTAGATATTCCAGATACAAGTCTTTAATCAGATCTGTGATTAGCAAATATTTCTCTGGGCAAATATAGTTTCATTCTGTAGTTACATTTTCATTTTTTAAATAATGTATTCTGAAGAGCAAACATTCTTAATTTTGATGAAGTCCCATTTATCAATTTAAAAAAATGTTATGGATTGTGCTGCTCATGTCATATCTTAGAACTCTGCCTAATTCAAGGTCACAAATATTATCTCTGATGTTTTCTTCTAGAAGTTTTATAATTTTAGGATTTACATTTAGTTCTATAATACATTTTGAGTTAATTTTTCTACGTGGGGTGAGGTATTGAGCAAAGTTTATCAGTTTGCCCCCAGTACTACCCTGTCTTGATTACTGTGGCTTTATAACAATTATTGAAACCCCAAATCTAAGCCAACTTTTTCTTTTTCAAAATTGTTTTAGCTAATTTAGGTCCTTTACATTTGTACACAAACATTAGAATCAGTTTCTCAATCTCTATATTAAGGCATGCTATGATTTTGATTGGGATTACATTGAAACTATAAATCAACTTGGAGGAATTGACATCTTTCATTCCATGAACATAGTAAATCCCCCCATTTGCTTAAGTCTTCTTTAATTTCTCTCAGCAGTGTTTTCTAGTTTTCAATGTACAGGTCTTTTACATCTTTTAAGGTTTACCCCTAAGCATCCCTTATTTTTAGTGTTATTGTAAATGGCATTAAAATTCAATATTTGATTGTATATAGAAATGTAACTGATATTTGTATATTTCTTGTATCCTTCAGCCTTACTAGTAGTTTTCTTTTAGATTCCATAGGGTTTTCTACATAGTCATTATATCATCTGCAAATAAGGATAGTTTACTTCTTCCTTTTAAAATCTGTATACCTTTTATTTATTTTTCTTGCCTTCCTAAACAGCCTAGAACCTCTAATACAAATTTCAGTTGAAGTGCTGAGAGCAGTCATGCTTGCCTGCTTCTGGTCTGAGGAGAAAAGCATTCATTTTATTTCACTTTCAGCTCTAAAGGTACTTTCATTCTAGTTTGACAGTACTTTAAACATGTCATTCCACTGTCTTCTGATTTGCCTTGTATCTAACCTATAGTCATTTTTATCTTTGTTTTTCTGTACATATTTTGTCTTTTTTCTCTGACTGCTTTTAAGATTTTTCTTTATCACTATTTTAAGCAATTTGATTTTGATGTGCCTCACTAGTAATTTTGTTTCTTGTGTTTGGGATTACTAGAGCTCCTTGGATTTATGGGCTTATAATTTTCATCAAATTTGGATATTTTTGAGTCATTAGTTCATCAAATATTTTTTCTCACCCCATCCTTCTTCTTCAAGGACTCTAATTACTGTTACATATATATACTTCATAAGTTGTCTTACAGACTGATGCTCTGTGAATTTGTTTTTAGTCTCTTTTTCTCTCTTATTCACTTTTGATGGTTTTCTATTGCTATGTCTTCAAGTTCACTAACCTTTTATTTTGTAATTCCAATTCATTGTTTGCCCCATACTAGTATATTTTTTTACCCTAGATATAGTGTTTTCATCACTAGAAGTTTGATTTGTATCTTTTTAATATCTCTCATGCCACTACATTTTACAGATGAGGAAACTGAGACACACAGAAGATAAGAAATTTGCCAGAGATTTCAGAGCTATTAAGAAGTGGATGCCAGGATACAAATCCAGGCAGCCTGATCCCAGAGACTTCACTTTTAATCAACACTTGTATTCTTAGTTTAAATGGTGTACCACTCTATATGGTGTATACTAATCTTTTCTAAAGCATTTAGAAAAATGTTTGGTGGGTAAAAGGATACAGAAAATGTTCATGGTTGTTGTTGTAGTAAACTGTTGACAAGCTACAAAACTTCCTCAAGATAGAAAACTCAGATTACAATTCTTAAAAACTTTCCTGATCCTTCATCATGAACATAGGCATTTCCATCCTCTTTGTTCTTCCTTCTATAATAGAATTTTGTAACTGTATGTGTCCTTGAATAATGAATGGAAGGTAGGTTGGATGGTGGACCAAGTAAAGTTTTAGGGTACAGACATCCTGCTTGATGGTCAGTGGGTGAGGTGCTGCTGACAACCATCAGAGAAGAAACTTACCAGATACTAGGAGGAAGGACATATACAATATCATGACTTCACAGCACAGGGATTGTACCATGATGGTGACTGGGCAGTCTTCAAGGGCTACCTTGGCTCCATGAGGTTTCTAGAATTGTTGCATATGGAGACACAACCCCAGAGGGTGCCATTCTTATCAGTATCTATGTGAGTAGTAACGCCTTAGAACTGTGGAGTTTACAACCATCAGAAGGGCATGCAGCTGCCCTTTGTTGCTACCAGGTAGATTACAGAATAAGATGATTTAAATTGGAACTCAGCTGAAAGCAGAGTGGCCGCTGCCTATTAATTTTTCTCATTGCAGCAGGATCTTTTGAGGTCTGGTTACACTATCTTAGGCTTTACCAAGGTATCAACTCTCCATAGCCAACTTCCTCCCTTCCTGTTTGCCTGATTTCTCCTCCTTCTACGCTGTGGAACTTTTATTCTGTCTGTCTTGAGGGCAGGGAATTTAATTCTAACTCACTGGGTTTTTTCCTTGCCCTGAGTCCTGTCAGAGGGTAGACTTTTGAAACTAAAACATACTTATATTTTCTATGGTAATCAATCTTCCTTGAAGCTTGTATGCTACAAGATCAGATTATTGTGCAAATAGAGGGGAGAGCCAGAAATACTGGAAAAGGGGGAAGTATCAGTTATTATTTCAAATATATCTGTCTCCCCAGCTAGACCATGAATGCCCAAGGAATTAATCCTCAAGGGTAAGGAGTATGTTTTTACAAACAAAGGGAATGGATTTGAGTGCCGTACAGGTTTACTCAAGATAAATGGTCAGTTCTTTCCATTTCTCAGTAGTTGCTACTATGCTAGAGGAGACTATTCTATTCATGCATTCTGCACACTTTTATCCCTGAAAATTGAGTACTGGACTAATATAATAATTCACTTCTGTGCTACAGAGATGATTTATTTTATAAGGCTAATATTAGTTTCCCTAATTTTAGGAACTGGTATTTTGATTTTTCCCCTTTAACCGTGATTATAGCATATTGTCTCATTGGGCAAGCCTCTTAGAATCATACATCTGAATTTTGAGAAGTGGGTAACCTATCTCATTCTTTACTGTTAGATACCAGGATCATCACACTTTTCTTGTGTTAAAAATATCTATTCCATATTTCCAGAGGTGTTCTTTAAAACACTACTGGAGAAGATTTAATGAGTTCGTATTCATTTTATCTTGTATACCTGGACTTACAGTTCATATCTAAAGTGTAATTTAATGTAAAAAATGTACAAATTAGAATATATGAAAATTATAATGAGTAGCCATCATCTGCTGGCTACAGACACAAAGCAACACTCAAAAAAATCTCGCTTATTAATTTCAGTAGTAAGAATTGTGGATTCACATTCTGGAGACTCACTTACTAATTTCAGTTGTATAAGTTCATTTTGTGGCTTTGAGAAAATATTTAACTCCTCCTGTTTCCGAACCAAACTGTGTCCGCTTGCACACAGTAAAGCCCACCTACTGACACTGGGTTGTGGTGAAGGAAAGTGTAGTGTTTATCGCAGGGCGAAGCAAGGAGTTTGGGACAGCTAGTGCTCACAAAGCCCAAACTCCCCCATGAATTTTAGCAAAGCATTTTATTTATTCTTTTTTTTTGCGATACGCGGGCCTCTCACTGTTGTGGCCTCTCCTGTTGCGGAGCACAGGCTCCGGACGCGCAGGCTCAGCGGCCATGGCTCACGGGCCCAGCCGCTCCGCGGCATGTGGGATCATCCCAGACTGGGGCATGAACCCATGTCCCCCGCATCAGCAGGCGGACTCTCCACCACTGCGCCACCAGGGAAGCCCTAGCAAAGCATTTTTAAAGGCAAGGTGAGGGAGGGTATCCCAGGGTATGTGATCAGCTAGTGCACAGTTCTCTGATTGGTTGATGGTGATGTCACAGGGCAGTGCCACAGAGGTTAACATTATCAATCCTTAGGCACCAGTAGGCCTGGGGGCTATGTGCTCATGGTCATCAAGTAGCTAATTTCTTCCATTTGATGAGGGTTTTAGCATCTATAAAACAACTCAGGAAGTGTGCATCAGATACTATTATCTAGGTAGTTCAGAGAGGAGCTACTGGAGAGGATATGGGGGAGGGGTCTGTGCTGGGAAGGCCCCATCGGGTCCTGCTGGGTTATTTTTCAGATACCTGTTTTCTTGCCTTTATGGTGGGGGCATTGGATTGGATCAGTGGTGGGCTTGCTATTTTGCATGAATATTAATACAGGAAAAAAATTATCCTTTGACACAAATAAAATAGAAATTTTGTTATGTATTTTTACCAGAAAATACAATATTTGTGTAAGATTTCTTTTATTCTTTCTCTGTGAATAGAGTTTCCTTTTTGAATTAAATTTCAGAAAATGCAATAAAGCACTATCATGATGGAATGTCGAGACTAAATTAAAATTTGTGTTTGAAATTGGTATACTTTGCCTCCTTTCCAGCCTTCTAATCAACTTAATTGAAAATGTGGTTTATCACATAGGGACTCTCACTATTGTATTCTTCAAAACAAGATTTTCCCATTGCAAATGGAAAAAAAAAATCAGTGATGTTTTTAATCTTAAAAACATTGTTCCCTGGGCCTTTTATGTTGGAGTAGATGATTTTCAACAGCCACTTTCTCCTCTTGGCAGTGTCCACAGATGTAGTTTGTGTTTTATTTAGAAAACAGCCTGTCACACACACACTGCCACCTGCTGTCTTTTTCCTCCTGTATACTACATTGAGCAGATCATTTTTTACATTTTTTGCCCAGTGATTTCAATCAACTTATTCTTCCGTGATAGTCAGACCCAAGGAGTAGAGATGCGGAACATTGATCAACAGCTGATTTCTAAGGGCTGGAAAACAGTAAGCAGAATTTGGCACTGTCCAAGCCTCATTTCTGAGCCACACCAGAGAGTTAGAAGGGACAAAAGTCTGTGGATTCCAGAATGCACATCAACACACTTTATCATCTCTAGGATTCCTTCCAGCTTGAAAATATCTTATTTCATTATGAAATACCAGACACAGGGTTTTTATTGTTGTTTTGTTCTTTAGATGTAGGCCCTTTATTTCCACCAAAATCCTGTGAAATAAACCTATGGGAATCAAATTCACTCTCATTGGGTATTGTCTTAATGGTTCTGAAAAATTCTATCATTTTTGAGAAAATTGGGAAATATTATTTCAGGACTTCCAAGAAGTCTATTCCTGGTTGACAGGCCTAACTAGCCCCAGAAATAGAATATCAAACCAGACTCCCAGTCCTAATTGAATTTGGAGACCCAAGTTGATCTAAAAAGGATTCAGCTTCCTTAGATTTAGACTTACATTTAAATAGGGCTTCAATGGGTTCACATAGGAAAAAGAAGAAAAAAAAAAGTACCCAAATTTTATAACTATAATAAAACTTCAAACTAAACATTTCTAACAGTAACTATTGGTCCAAACAATAATAGTATTTTCATGGCAATGGGCAGTCTTACACAGATTTAGCAGTATTTAGAGGTACTGGTCACTGACACCAAATTCAAAGTATTTTTAATTGTCTGAGTTCTATAAGCTGAGAATTATTTATTGGCAGTCAATTAAGTTCAGATTTTCAAAATCCATTATCATCTCACCCTGCTTGAGGCTGATGTGGTACAGACACGTTATTTACAGGTGTACCTCATTTTATTGCATTCTAATTTATTGCGTTTTTTTTTTTATAAATTGATGGTTTGTGACAGCTCTGCACTGAGCAAGTTGATTGCTCTATTTTCCAACATCATTTTCTCACTTCATGTCTCTGAGTCACATTTTGGTAATTCTCACAATATTTCAAGCTTTTTCAATAATTATTATATTTGTTATGATGATCTCTGATCACCACGATGATCTTTGATGTTACCACTACAACTTGCTGAAGGCTCAGATGATGGTTACCATTTTTTTTTGTGTGTGTGTGGTACGCAGGCCTCTCACTGTCATGGCCCTTATCTGTACCTTCAACTGTCACGGGAGACGTTGCAGAGCACAGGCTCCGGACACGCAGGCTCAGCGGCCACGGCCCACGGGCCCAGCCGCTCTGCGGCATGTGGGATCTTCCCGGACCGGGGCACGAACCCGTGTCCCCTGCATCAGCAGGCGGACTCTCAACCACTGCGCCACCAGGGAAGCCCGATGGTTAGCATTTTTAGCAATAAAGTATTTTTATTTTTTTTTAACTTTTTATTGGAGTATGGTTGATTAACAATGTTGTGACAGTTTCAGGTGTACAGCAAAGTGATTCAGTTATACATATACATGTATTTATTCTTTTTTTAAAATTATTTTCCCATTTAGATTATTATATAATATTGAGCAGAGTTCCTTATGCTATACAGTAGGTCCTTGTTGGTTATCCATTTTAAATATAGCAGTGCGTACATGTCAATCCCAAACTCCCTAACTATGCCTTCCCCCACCCTTACCCGTGGTAAGTATTTTTAAATTAAGGTATTTATATTGGTTTGTTTTTAGACATAATACTATTGCCACTTAATGGACTACAGTATAGTGTTAACATAACTTTTATATGCACTAGGAAACCAAAAATTCACGTGATTCATTTTATTGCTATATTTGCTTTATTGTGGTGGTCTGGGACTGAATATCTCTGAGGTATGCCAGTATTCCCCACACCTCATTTTATTTCTCTCTTAGGCACATAGGTAGACTACACTTCCTAGCCTCCCTTGCAGCTGGGGAGAATGGTCACATGATTGAGTTCTGACCAAAGGAATGTGGGCATAAATAAAATATGCTACTTATAGGCCTAACTGCATGGCGTGGAGCCCTAGATCCCCTCTGCTTAGGACTGTAAAGAGAATGAAAAATTAATTTTATGGTATTAAGCCAAAGAGATTTTTGAACTGTTTTTTATAGTAGTTAGCTTACCTTGAACAATACAGCTTGCTCAATAGATATACCAATCTTCCTAAATAGTATGCCTACCATTCAGAAATCAACTGTAGGTTTTGAAGTCCAGGCTTAGGCAAAAGCGGTAAATGGTTTCACCTCATTAGACAATTATAGGATTGACTGTGGAAAGCTGAAAGGTTAACCTTAGCAGAATTTTGAGGCTTCATTTAAGTTCACTGGAAAAAAGAGCCCAAATTCACTAGTGATTTTTGTCTTGGGCAAAAGAGAGAATAGTGGTACGGATGCCATGTATTTGAAATCACTGGGTAAGACAATTAAGCCTTTTGAAGGTACAGATAATGGAGAATCATGAGATAAGCCCAGGTGCATTCAAAGTTACTTTTCTTATAATAATGACATAATTTACAACTACAAATGTTTAGTTATAGATTCAACTCTAAATCATAGCATAGTGCCTGGATCTTAAAGGCTATTTTGGTAAACTTTGGTCAAATGAATAAACAAATAAACAAATAAAAACTAAAGGTGTTTGCCTATCAAGAGAAAATTCTTTTGAAATAAGTTGCAAAGAAAGATTACATATTCACATGTGGGTGTCAACTTTCTGACGTGCTATCAATTATTAAGGTGTGAGTTCCATGAGGGTGAAGGCCTTTATCTCTTTTGGTCACAGATGTACACCTGACCCATGGAAGAGTACCCGATACATTGGAGGTGTTCAATTAATATTTGTTGAACCAATCAAATGCGGTTTATATTAATTTTTTTCTGGCTCTGATTTGTTTTCTAGCAATGAAGTCCTTCTCCTACTGTGCTTATAGCTGACAGTACTTCGGTACTTGACACTACAGGTATTGTAGGCAGCCTGTTTCATTAGCTGTTTACCCATATCAGAGAAAGGTGTTATTCTTAACATGGAACGGGCTCTAGAATCATATTACAGAGGCTACCGCTTGTGCTTCTTAATCTCTGAAGTATTCAGTTCTGTAAGCAGAAAAATAAAGTATTTGGGTAACAACATTATGAAAATGCATTACTGGCTCTCCCTAGAAACTTGTGCTTCTGAATTAAATAAATAAATGTGCAAAAAAATGCAAACACTCATACTGCCAGTGACTCATATTGCCTTATTCTATTAATTTCATAGTTCAAAAGCATTCTAAATGCACATTAATCATTTTTTTTCACACTGAAAAGAGTAATGAAGTTTCAGTGCTAAAGTCATATGTGGGGCTGGCTTCATGGGCATGCAGTCTGAACAGGTTCCCTACCCTTGGTTAGTTCTTCTAAAATTCTTAATAAATTTTGTACAAAGGTCCTCACATTTTTCAATTTGCACTGCACCCACAAATTATGTACTGGACCTGATCATGTGGCATCTTCTAATACACACCTTATAGATAACAGGACATTCCTGACACAGAACAGGTGCCCAATAAAAAAATTGTTTTTTTGAGTGAATATATTAGTGAATTAAAACATTTTGATAGCATATCATAAAAATACAAATACTTGTATCTAACTCTTAAGCAGAAAAGTTTCTTATTCAAACCAGAAAATGGAGGCAGAAAGAGTGAGAAAAGGGCAATCAGCAGTTCTTTTCCTTCCAAATCCATGAGAGTAAAAAGCTGAACATAAGTTCACAGCCTACAAAACCAAGTAAAATAAAATAAATCATTACTTGTAAGAGTAAATTATTATCTTTTAATTTTGGGTATTGTTTATGGAGCATTTACTGTAATATGCTCAGAAACACTCAAGGGTTTATTAGTTAATCCATTTAAAATCATTTTCTGCTATCAAATTTAGACCATCTCCTTTTAATTTCAGTGAATATTATTTCTCTTCTGTTATGATACATTATGAATAGTAATACTGTTACTTGGGAATTTTATAGACCCCTTTTCTCTATGAAGCTCAATGTTTGAAAAATATCATCTTCCTAACCTGCCCAATGTTTGACAGCATATTGGCAGAAAATAAACCTGAAACTTGGAGGGCTGACAGATCAATAACAAGAATGAAAAGAAACCTCAAGTTTTTCGGTCTAACCCCAGAAAATTAGATTCACTATGTAGATGTGTTGTTATCAACACAATATCATACATTATTTTATGCAAAGTACAGTTCATACTAAATAGGTTAAAAGTTGGCATAATCATCATCAAATACTTTGCACAGTCATTGAGTAGAGCACTGATCTAAATGTCATGGATTTGCTTAGCTTGGGAGTAGTCTATTTGATGCTTATTCAGCCACATGGAGACTGATAGCTCTGCAATTTCGTATTTGCTGCTGCATCTATTGAGGCGACTTAGGTAATGGGTTTGGTCACGTCTCAGACCTATTATTTTTGTCTAGTATAGAAGCACATTTCTGTAAAAGCATGGTTGTGTACATATGTTTAAGCACTAAATTTAGGTTTTACATATTTAACTTTGCAGAAATTTGACTAAAGCCAAGAAGGATGTATCTGATCACTTTTGTTAGTTGCTTGTTGATAAATTGTGTTCTCACTAGAGAGCTATAATTTCTTCTGGAAGAAATGAAAGATGTCTTCAATCCCTGACTTGATGGCTAACCTAATATAAAGTTCCCAGTCTGTTCTACTGGCAGACATTATACTTTCAGAAAGTACCAGTTTCAGATAAAGTTGAAATATTGGCATGCTGGCTGACACTCACTACTAATTTCACTTTTAATGGAAAAAAATTTAACTAAAATGGGTTATTGATTTGATTTGGAAACTATATTTCCTTTGAAGAGATTTGTCTCATTTATCACAAATTAGAAGTTATTTGTCTGGCTGCTACACCTATCAATTTCCTTTCTAATGTTTCAGAAAAATTAATCAAATAAGAATGTTAAGTTTCAAGTTTGTTATACACTTTAATGAGTCATTAAATATATCTTTTATTTGAGGTTTTTACTACTGTAAACAAGAAAATGAAAAAACTGACACATATCTAAATTTTTTTAATATTAATGCAATTAAATTTTTAATATTTTATTTTGAAAATATGTATATGTTGTTTTCCTCTTATTCTTGCCTTATTTTTTATTACATTATCATTGATCTTAATACTCAATATTGCTTCAAAAATGTGAAAAATGCAAAAAAAGTTATATTTATTCTTACTTGGCTCTATGTTTATTGCTTTATAAATATATTAAGTAATGGCATTATTGATTTCTAAGGGCTAGTAGGAGTCAGTTTTGGGCACTAATTCTGTATCAGAAATAGAACCGAAAAAAGAAAAGTGGAACTAAGAATCAGAAAAGAGAGCAATATGGTATTATATTAGATTTTGGAGAACTCTTTCCATGGACTGAACCTTCAGACACTGACTATATAATGATTCAGTGACATTTCTTTTCATGGAAACAAAGGATAATAATATGGGACAATTATTCTTAAGCAAGGTAGGCCAGCATAACTCCTTCCTTTCCTGTGATATGTCTCCAAATATACATTAAGGGATAAGAAATCCTTTTATGAAACTCCTTTTTTTTAAAACATCTTTATTGGAGTATAATTGCTTTACAATGGTGTGTTAGTTTATGCTTTATAACAAAGTGAATCAGCTATACATATACATATGTTCCCATATCTCCTCCCTCTTGTGTTTCCCTCCCACCCTCCCTATCCCGTTGCTCTAGGTGGTCACAAAGCACTGAGCTGATCTCCCTGTGCTATGCGGCTGCTTCCCACTAGCTATCTATTTTACATTTGGTAGTGTATATATGTCCATGCCACTCTCTCACTTCGTCCCAGCTTACCCTTCCCCCTCCCCATGTCCTCAAGTCCATTCTCTACGTCTTTATTCCTGTCCTGCCCTTAGGTTCTTCAGAACCTTTTTTTTTTTTTAGATTCCGTATATATGTGTTAGCTTACGGTATTTGCTTTTCTCTTTCTGACTTACTTCACTCTGTATGACAGACTCTAGGTCCATACACCTCACTACAAATAACTCAACTTTGTTTCTTTTTGTGGCTGAGTAATATTCCATTGTATATATGTGCCACATCTTCTTTAATCATTCATCTGTCATGGACACTTAGGTTGCTTCCATGTCCTGGCTATTGTAAATAATGAAGCTCCTTTTCAAATAATCCCACTGGTTTACCCTTCTGATAAGTATGTTCCTCTAATTTGTTTAGGGAGAGATTAGGTCCTTTGCAAAAATAGTTCAAAAGAAAAATGTGATGTTAGTCTTCCATGGGTCAAGTTCTAGTGGGATTTTATCATGGTGGAGTATGTAATTTTTAACAAGGCCCCTAAATCATATACCAGGAAAAATAAAAGATTCAACTTATTCTTTTGTTCCTAAGCAGGAACTATTGGTTAAAAATTCCTCAGAGTAGCTCAGCTATAGTCAGGAAATCCCCTCTCTGTCATCTATCCTTAATCACCAAGCTAGAAACATCAGCTTCAGGGCTCAGAACAATTTGCATCACTAATGTTTCCCATGTTTAGGCAGAAAATTCAAAACAGTGTGTATGTGTGAAAACTCACTATTGTTTGAATGCTCCATTTCATAAGAAAGTCAGCATATGCAAAACACTTTACCAGTTTTATCTTTTGATTATCCTGAAATTACCATCTCATTATTATTTTACAGATTGGAACAGGGACTCTTCCCTTCCTTACCAAGCTCAGTGGAGTCACATGGAGGTTGAGGATGTGGGGTGGTGAAGGGGTTTCAGGAGCCAAAGGCTGAGTGACGGAGGCTGTGGACAGGTGGAGAGCTGTATGACCAAATGACATCACCCATATCACAGCACTCATCAACAATATTTGGCAAAGTGTAATACCTCAATGAACTTTTCTTCAATGCCTAAATGAGATTTTACTGGGGTCTCTGGGGAAGCATTCAGTAAACAGTACCCTTCACCCTCACCAGGATTCTGAAAAAGTTGAGGGAAGAAAAGTAGCAAAGAAGCTTAACATCTCTTTTTTTACTGATAGTGGCTAGCGTGAGCATGTGACTTTAGTTTTTGTAACCAAATCAGTTCAATAATTCTGAAGTTCAGATGGATTAGATTTCTTTGCCCAATCGAAGGACCAGGGCAGACAGAGACTCAGAGACTCAGAAGAGGAGCAGAAACCATGTTCCCCATGAGCAGCTTGCTTCCTAGAGGAAGAAGGACGACACTCACCGTTGCATACTCCAGTTTGTTTTACCCAAATTTACCAAACAGATCTATCTCCATCTTCTCAGGGTGGATTGAATCAAAGGTAGAGAGTGGCCAGGCCTGTGCTAAAGAACAATCTGTCCTCATTGAAAATTCATGCCATGGAAATTAGGTCATGTAATGACTAAAACCACAAAAAATGCAATGCTCAGCTCTCACAATGTTGAATACTTAAGTAGAGCCATCATTTGTGACAGTCGTGTCACAAAGTAAACTGCTTGTCAATTCCTGTGGGGGGAGGGAAGGATTGGGTGTTTGGAATTAGGAGATGCAAACTATTATATATAGGATGGATAAACAGCAAACTCTACTGTATAGCACAGGGAACTATATTCAGTATCCTGTGATAAACCATGATGGAAAAGAAAAAAAAATCCTGTTGGGGAGACATTCTTTTCTTCTAAAATTTATTTATAAAAGGAGGATATAACAGACCTTCTATGACAAAACAGGGTTTGATTTTCTAGGAAAAGCATTGGTATTTATTAAAGAATTTTTAAGTATAGAGGTAAGAAAAACAGATTTGACTTTTAGAAAGATCATTCTGAATGGCGTACGCCATAGAGGATGAATGGGGATGGGGTTTGGGGGAAGAGAACAGAGATGAAAAGCAGAAAAGTCATTTAGGAGCATTCCCCCAATGTTAGAATTGTGAGGGTCTCAAGCAATAAAATTGCTAAAAGATTAAGAAAAGTATGCCTATTTGGGCATCCACAATGTAACTATAGGATAATGGCACTCATCAAAATCAACTCACACAATTCATTGTGATTTTTTAACCTATGCTCTCAGTCTTTTGTTGTACTTATAGATTAATATTAAAGCGTGACTATTTCTATGGCAGCTTCGGTTCGCTGAATAAAAATAGCTAAAGAAAGAAAAATGATCCAGTGTACTTCAGAGTACTGTATAAGTGGGTGACTAAGAAGCATTGATGTAGCAAATATTTTTAATCCTTGCTTTGACAGGTGTAGACAGTTGACACACGAATTTCCTGTGTTGTCTCATCTGATGTGATTCTTAGAGTGATGTGTTTTGTATAGAGCCCTCAATTTAGTTATTGCCTGCAATCATAACACCTATCAGCAGACATTGATTGACACATTAAACAAATTATTTTTCCTAGAGAAAGCATTTCAAATTATTGTATTTGTTAATGCATAAGTGCTGTTCTCCTAAATTTTAGAAAAATAAGTGGATGACAATAGATTACATTCAATTTTTAAGCATTAAATTTAATTACATTTAACAAATGTACAATCCTCTGAAATAAAAGGAATTGTGAAATTATTGGAAGCAAAAGACTTCAGATAAATGTTTTCTACCACAAGAAAGATTGATTGGGTCTTTAAAAATCTCCCTAAAGCTAAAGAAAAAAAAGAGCACTCATTTCTTTCTTTCTTTATATTTAATTACATGTTTCCACTTTAGACAATTTCTCCTACTTCCTTGCTTGGCTTACATGTACCTTGCCTTTTCTTCCTGAATCCCTTAGGATTTGTTTTGTAATCCTTGTAACTGTATAACTTCCTCTAAATATATCTTGATGTTGCTCATTTTGCATAAAATATTTTTGTCAAATTTCCCAAGGACTCATCCTAATTTTGACAACCATCTACTTTTTTCCCTTGGTACATGGTGAGTCACTTCAACCTTCAGTTTTAATTTTTATCTCAGTAATGTTTTCCTCTATGATATATTTGAACGTTTTCCCCTGTTCCACTTGTTCTGTTCTCTGCATTATGAACACTAGGTATATATCAGAGAACTTTATCTCCTTTCCTATCTGTCATCTTCTTTATAATTTTTATTTTTTGTGTGATTTTTATGCTTAGTTTTTTGTCCCTAGCTTTTCCCCCCCTATTTTTTGAGCACCGTCAGCTCAGTTTTTCATCTTAAAATATCATGCTTTATTTTAGAATTAAAAAAAAATATTGACTGATTTGTCTAAACTCTTCATCTCTATATGGATTTTTCATCTCTCTCTTTCTCTTAGTCATTTTTGTAGCTTTTGTGTATAAATCCTAGAAGAATTCATTTCTGTTTATTACTCATTTTTGATGAGACCAGTTATCTGCTGAAAAAATAATGGAGGAAGGTATGGAGGAAGAGGCTGCTGGAGAGACACATGCATTTAGAAGTGAGCCTTCTGTTGTACTGTTCTTTGACCAGAAGGGGAAGTTGTTTCCCTGACTGTTCGAGTGTGACTCATGGCTTATTGATCTCTTTTCTGTCTCCTTGGTTTCACCTACAGTGCAGTGTTGTCTACATAAAAGACCTTCAAATACTTTATGAAATAAACATTTTTTGGAAACTGATAAGGCCAAAGATTAGATATTACTTACATTGCTCTTAACCATTAATTTCAAACATAGACACACAATCACACAACAATTGTATCATGGCTCACAGGAAGGTTGGATGGAAGAAACAGTGGCAGTTGGGAGAGATGTCAACGTATTTTCTAATTGTTACACCATTTATAGATGCATATTTCTCCAAGTTGCTGCGTAGAGGCTTCTTTTCCTCCATTCAGTTTAGGAAGAAACCTTTCACACTGACTGAAGAGAGATTGTGACTTGGATCCCTAGTCCCCCTTCCCAGGGCTTGATTTCTAGTCTTGTGTAACTTGTAGTTAATGAAGTCACACATCTGAGACCAGCAGTGCCTAGCAACCACATTGCTCTTAATTCCCAGAGAGCCTAACATTCTCAGAGCTGGCAAGACAAACTAATAATGGTCTGCTTTAGATTCAGAGACCATCACGAACTTGATTGACATCTTGAAGGAAGTGAGAGGAAGCCAAAGATCCCAAGAGGTAAAGACTGCGATTGTCTTTCACTGCTCTGGCAGGAAAATTTCTCCTCCTGAATGGTCAAGTTACTCCTGAGTTGTCATGACAATCAAAACTCCCTTTAAAAGAAGTTGTTTGAGGAGATCATATTATTCAGTCTAGCGTTCTTTTCTCTCGTTTCCACAATTACTAATTAAATGTTGGGAAAATGTCACTAGAGAAGCAGCATTGCTGGATAAAAAGCCTAGAGAGTGACTTCTCCAAGAAACAGTTATTGGCAGCTTTATAAGGAAGAGAAATTTATTTTTGTTTCCTGCCAATAAAAACAATATTTTGTCAATTGTGGAAAAATTTGTCAATACCAGAATGTATAAAGAAGAAAAGAACACTTGCATTATCTCACTATTTAGAAATACTTTATCACTTTGATATGTTTCTGCTCAGCCTTTTTGTATGTGCATATATGTCTTTTACATTGAGATTATACTGTCTGTACAATTTTGAATTCTGTTGGCTTTTCCACCAAACATTATATCAGAAATGTCTTCCCACATTACATGCTTTTAGGAAACATAATTTTTAATCACTGAGTAATATTCTGAATAACTGGAGATATCATAAATGTATTTGATTCCCTTATTGTTGGATATTTATATTACTTCTTATATTTTTGTTATTATAAATAACATTGCAATAAAAAATTGGGGGACGTAAATATTTGCCTGAATTTTTCCTGGAGGCAGATTTTGGACTTACTTGTTCAAGGAGTATAAATACTTTAAGCCATTCTGGCAAATATTTATTATTCAGGCTTGACAGACATTCATTTCAACTTTCTAACTTGTCCTATGATTTAGCATTTATTATTAGAAAGATTTTTATGTCCCTATGTCATTAGACTTCCATATATTAGGCAGTTCATTGGTACTATTTAGAGATATGTGTGTGCATGTGCCTGAATGTATGTGTACATGTAATGACAGCCAGTGTTTGTGAAACTGTTTTTCATAAAACATTAGTCCTGTGAGGTGTTAAAGCATGTGCTGAGGGGCAAAAATAGCTTATGCTCAAATAATGCATGAGTACTGTTCTCACTGCTCTTTACATTTTCTCCACCAAACTACTCACCCATGGCTAATACCAGCACCAAATGAGCATCAGTGAATTACATGGAACTGAAACAGTCAGATTCTCTGGTTTAATACCAGCAAACAACTGTGCCACGGTCCTGACAATTCTGCCTTTCAAATACGGAATGTTTTTCAGAGTCTATAGAAAGTCTGATGGCAAACAAAAGTTTTAATGCTCTCTGCCTCATCTTGTGTGGACAGAAACATGGGATGAAGATAAATGTGTGTGAAGGCTTCTGCCCTTTCGTGTCACAGAAGGGAATGTGGCCTACTGAGATTAACTGGCTCCAATTCCAAAGGCCTGGGGACTTTTGTTGAGATACAGAGACTCTCAGGGTGTTTTCTTCATATTCCTTTTCACGTATTAACTAGGAAAGAACCACAACTCCACCTAAAGTAAAACATATTAATCAGTGGTTTCACAATTATGTTTTCCCACATAGTAGAAGGGATTTTCATTCTATGCAGATAGGAGAGAAGATCAAGGGTGCTGTCTGTTAATTAGAGAAGTTTTTTTGTCATTTAGTAATATTTTAACCTCTTTTTGTTTCTCTGAAATGATGCAGTTGTACATATTTTGATGTGAGCATACTTAGGTGTCTGTTATAGTTCAATGGTTAGAAAAGGTGACTGTTGGCAGCTATGATATTCTTATTTCTTTCCTCAGGGGACCAGTTGGAGGCATTGTTCTTGGTTATTTACGAAAATTTTACATTCATGGTGGCTGCCAAGAAATGAAGGACATAATTATTCACTGAGAAAACCTATTGAATACTTGTGACTCATACTGTTTTATACTTCCTCAAAGGAAAAGATGACTATTCACTAAATAATTTAATATTATACTCATTATAAAAAATACCATAAAATTAATCAGATCTTTGTTTTAACCAGCCATACTTCTTACTTATTTAAGATACATTTACATTAGCTGTAGAACCTGAAAATAAAATTTTTTTGCAATGCAAATTAAATTCTAGGAAGCTCAGGCATCAGGGAATAACAAGGAGGTGAATAGAAGTGCCGTAAAAAGGAAAACTATAGTAGAGATGATGGAAAGTTCTCAGAGAAAAAATATAGGAAAGAGAATTATGCTCAAAATTTTAGAAGGTTTTTCTCTTCACAGGAATGAGATTAGTTTCCCTTTAATTTTCACTATTGATCCTATATCTGCTTTTTGGAGCTCCATGGAATTGGTCTAATTCATCTCCCAATAATAGCCCTTCATCTATTAGAACAGCCATCATTATTTCCAAGAGTGCCTAGTGTTGTCCATTCACATTTGCATTCACATATTTCTTGCAATATCATGTACACATACATATAAAATCTGTCGTGTATATTTGTATACACTCTCAGTACTGCATGCTTTTAGCCAGATGATATTGTTTTTAAGTAATTATTCTTGGAAATAATTTTTAAGCCTTGGTCAAATCTTCCCTTTTCTCTTTTGGCCCTTCTTAGTAATTAGGAGGACATAGATGTATTTACATGTTTCCACCCACTGCTGAGAGTCAAGGTGTAGTTATAGGAATCTGGAATAAAAATTCTCCGAAAGGCCCTTTTTCTCTGATGGCCCCTGGAAACCAAACTGTTAACCCTCCTCCTCAGTCCTGACAGGCGTCTTGACTCATGAGGTCCCCTTCTGGTATTTGAGAACTGCCAGGATCCAACACCATTATCACCTCTGTTGGGTTTACCTATTTTTAGAAATGCCTGAATACCCAGCATAGAGATATAATGCAAGACATGCTTCTTTGTAAATCCTTCTACATATGTGGGCAATTCAGTTCCCAGAGGCTCAGGTAATAATTATGGTTTTGGGGAGGCCCAGCCCTATCAGTTAGGGATCAACTCTCCTCTCCCCTATCCACTGCTCCCATTTTCTTGTACTAAACTCATTCACAATTTTCAGACATCTCTGGATTTTATAAGACTGCAACTGGTGCGGATCTTTAAGACAGGTAGTTTTTGAAGGAAATTTTAGCTCCTAACACCTTTTTGAAGTTAAATAATACATGTAAGGCACAGAGATTGTTTTTGAATAATTTATGCATAAATATTCAAAAGGAAGAGCTCATTTGCATCAGAAGTAGAGGTCAGTGATAGCTCTAACACCAGTGAATTTAAAAATTATTAAGAAATTACCAAGAGAAGACATATTTACATTTTGAGAAATGGAATTTAGAGAATCAAGGTGTTTGGGTCAATTTTATGTGATTGCAGTTATCACTCTACTGTAATCTCTAAGTAACTCTATGTACAAAATATTGAGAAGGCTGAATATGTAGCCCAACTTAAAAGAAAAGAAGGACACTTATGTAAGCATGTATCAATGGCAACCTTGTAGCACCAATGGCAACTTCCTTACTGACTCTTGGATGTATGGTTTTTAGTGGTAAGCTAATTTTCTTCACTCGTGGGAACCGTGAAGGTAGTTCTCAAGATATCTTGGTCCTGCTCCTAGAAGTCTGGCAGTCATGGGAGAGGCTGCAATGAAAAGAAGTTAAGACCACAGATCATGGAGCCAGACTGGATTCAAATACTGGTTCAGTTACACATTAGTTGCAAGTCTTTGGACACATAACTTAGCCTCACATTCATTTAAAAATAGTGCTAATAATAGTCCCTATCTCACAGAGTTTTGTTATGAGAAGTTAATGGGTTGATATTTGTAAATTACTACAATATTGCCTGTAGTTAGTGCTATATAAACATTTACAAAATAAAATAAAATGAGAAACTTTTTGTCTGAAAAAGCTGTGAGTGTGATGACCTGTTGCTTCCATATGATAACATAAAGACGTTTTCTCTAGTTTTGTGTTCAAGTTGGCAAGTACGATTTTGTATTATAACTTAAATATGTTCCACTGAGTTATAGCCACTGGGAAAAAGTTCTTCTCTTGGTCTCATTATTACATCAAGGAAGAAACTGACAGAGAAGAGATTCAACGGACAGTGTTTAAGAGAGCTGAGGTTTGGCTTAGAGACACCAGTATACGTGTTTGAAAATTAAAGACTAATATATATTGAGTATTTTTTGAGGGAGGCAGGAGATTTTATGGTGCCAATACCCAACCTGATTATTTTTAACTGGTTATATGAATAAACTAAGTAACTAAATTGACTTGGTTATTTGGGGGATATGTAGATAACTAATCTCAGAAAATGTTATAATCAGCCAGTCCAACAGCAGGGTTGGAAATAGATATAAGAATTTTTTTTTTTTTTTGTGCAGTGCACGTGCCTCTCACTGTTGTGGCCTCTCCCGTTGTGGAGCACAGGCTCCGGACGCGCAGGCTCAGCGGCCATGGCTCATGGGCCCAGCTGCTCCGCGGCATGCGGGATCTTCCCGGACTGGGGCACGAACCCGTGTCCCCTGCATCAGCAGGCGGACTCTCAACCACTGCGCCACCAAGGAAGCCCAGATATAAGAAATTTAAAAATCAAATTCTGTCTTGAATATCTAGAGTAGTGATTTCCATTTCAAGGTTTTGTAATTTATGATATTTAGATCTGCAATAAAAATATAAATACAACCTTTTAGAAAGATATGGATAGAAAGTGGGGGGAAATGTGTGCTGCAAGTCTGAGGCATGAGGAAAAGCTATTGGAGATCTTGTATACTTAGCATTTTCTACATAAAACATTGCCTTTAAATTATATTGACCTTCTCTCAAAGGTACATGTACTTTGAGGAGTGGTCCATAGCAGTGATGATCTAAGCCTCTTTTTACTTTGCAAGTAAGGAATTTTTTCTTTCTCATAAGGTCTACAGAGCCTCACTTTTTAAATTAAGCATGCTTCATCAGCCTTGAAAAACACTACACTCAAGAGAAATGAAGGAGGTCAGAGAAGGGATAAAAAAAAAGAAAAAAGAAACACAACAAAATAACTACACTTATACCAAAAACAAAACAAACACAAACAAGAGACCAATAAAATTCGATTCATTAGACTTTGTGTTTCTACTCTTCACAATGACCATACAAGGAATGGGATATGTGATAATTAAGAAACAAACTAATGAGAATTAGTAGAATATAGTCCTGGCCCTGAAAAAAGAAATCTTCTAATGTAGTCAAGGAGGCTGGCATACAAAATTAAGAGTGCCTTGTGATACATTCTGCAATAAAGCTACATACCAGGGACCAGGATAACCACAGAGAACCGAGCTAGGCTTTATAGGGGAGGACCTTATAAGATGATGGACCTTATAAGATGGACCTTATAAGATGATGTATATCAGGAATAGGTAGAAAAAGGGAAGGATATGTACATAGGATAGAGATGCAAAGAGCGCTGGATATATGTGAATGAGGATTGGCTCAGTTTTTAAAGAAGGCAGAGGCTGGGAGGGTAACGGAATATGTGGCTGGTAAGGTAGGATGGGGGTAGAGTATAAATGGTTATGTATTACTATACTAAAAAATTTAAAACTTATCCTAGAGGCAGTGGGAAGGCCATAGAAGTTTCTTATCACATAATTATGTGGTAGAAAGAAGTTCAAGTTGTAGAGAATTAACTGGTATTTTCCCTATAATGCCTCTCAGACTTTTAAGGTGGCCATGTTTGTTTCAAAAAATGTTTTTCATACTTAAACTGCCAAAGAGCATAATAGGGTATTGTTTGCAGGCTGCATTTGAAAAGATCATTTAAGATAATTTTACACATGTGTAAATATAGATTTGTTTTCTTTACTCAATATTAAGAAAAATGGGACTCCCCTGGCAGCACAGTGGTTAAGAATCCTCCTGCCAATGCAGGGGACATGTGTTCGAGCCCTGGTCTGGGAAGATCCCACATGCCGCAGAGTAACTAAGCCCGTGTGCCACAACTACTGAGCCTGCACTCTGGAGCCTGCACTCTGGAGCCTGCGAGCCACAACTACTGAGCCTGCGTGCCACAATTACTGAAGCCCGTGCTCCTAGAGCCTGTGCTCCGCAACAAGAGAAGCCACCACAATAAGAAGCCCATGCACTGCAACCAAGAGTAGCCCCTCCTCTCTGCAACTGGAGAAAACCAGCTCCCAGGGGTGAAGACCCAACACAGCCAAAAATAAATAAATAAGTAAATAAATAAATTTATTTAAAAAATACAAAGAAAAGTGATGTTGGTAGTTTTCTAAAATTTTCTAATTTAAAAAGGTACGTTATAAATAAGTTCAGATATATTCAATGAACTTTTTATCTACTTTTTAAAACATTTGCTTTTTTTTCTAGAAGAAGAAAATATTGTTTATCTATCTTTGCCAAATCCCTTAGAACTCTAAGATGAGAAAAATGATAATTCATTTCCTTCCTACTGACTATTGTACTAACATCCTGACATTTCTTCTTGCATCATTTGGTTTTAGCAGTCCGTGGTTAATAAGAATCCTACAAGCTTCTTTGCCAAGATGAAATTATAAGTTTTGATTCATTTCAGGAGTAAGTAGGTAGGGAGTTAGACTTACGTTTTCATCCTGTCTCCATTTACCTGAGTTTTACTTATGGCAAACCATAAGTCCCTTATTGTATCCTAAGTAATTCTCCATAGCTGTGCAATTGAGCTTATAGCTAAGTTCAAGTCTTTTTCTGATCTGCCAATGGCTCTTATTTGATGATGCTTATGTCATCATTTTAAGGCAGTTCCAAAGCAATCGAGAAGCTGGTGATCCTATTAGAAGATATCACCTGACTATCTAGAGTTCACAGGACAATGATTTAAAGGAATAGTAGTGCTATACGTAGATTTCTGTTAATTATAGACTATCAGGGTATCATATTCAAGGTTGAGCAAATATCTCATGATATGAATGCACAATACGACTCAGAAAAAAATGCAAAAGAAAAGGTAATTAGTGAATTACTTTTTCCCCTGAAAAATTTTTAGTCAACTTTTTCAAGATATAATTTACATACACAATAAAATTCACTAATTTTAAGTTCATGGTTAGATGAGTTGAAAAATGCATATGCTTGTGTAAGCACCACCAAAATCAACCTAGAGAACATTTACCTCACCTCAAGGCATTCTTTCATGCATCTTTTCACTTATATGTCTACTTTCAGTTCTAGTCAACCACTATGACTAATCACTATAGATTAAATTTACCTTTTCTAGAATTCCCTTTAAATGAAACCATAGGATGCATACTCTTTTTTTTTTTTTTCGTGTGTGTGTGTGTGGTACGTGGGCCTCTCACTGCTGTGGCCTCTCCAGTTGCGGAGCACAGGCTCCGGATGCGCAGGCTCAGCGGCCATGGCTCACGGGCCCAGCTGCTCCGCGGCATGTGGGATCTTCCCGGACTGGGGCACAAACCCGTGTCGCCTGCATCGGCAGGCGGACTCTCAACCACTGCGCCACCAGGGAAGCCCGATGCATACTCTTTTGAGTCCAGCTTCTTTTACTTGGTCTATTTTTGAGATTCATCCACGTGTGAATCAATAGCTTCTTCCTATTTATTGCTGGGTAGTATTCAATTTTATGGATATACAAAAATATGTTTACCTATTCACTTATTAATAGATATTTGGGTTACTTCAAGTTTACCATTACAAATAAATCCGCTATGAACATGCACATATAATTCTTTGTGTGGGCACAAGGTTTCGTTTTTCTTGAGTGAATACCTAGTAGTGGAATTGCTTATCATCTGGTGTTTGTTTAATTTTGTGAAAAACCACCAAATTATTTTCTAAGGTAGTTAGTTGTACCATTTTATGCTTCCAGAAATGTGTGAGAGTTCCAGTTGCTCCACATCCTTCACAATATTTGCCATTATCAATATTTTTACTGTTAGTTATTCTAATATGTAGTGATATTGTATTTTTAAATTTGCATTTCTCTGAAGGCAAATAATATTGAGTGTGTTTTTAAATGCTTACTGGTCATTTATATTTGCCTGCTTTTCAGTTAGGTAGTTTGTCTTTATATATATACATATATATATATGTATACATATATATGTATATATATATAAATATATATATACATATATATTTATATATATACATATATATGTGTATATATATATGTCTTCCTGCTAATATGAACTACATCCATTGATTTTCCAATATTAACCCACGTGTACATTCCTAAATGGGATTAATCCCATTTAGTTATGATTTTATCCTTTTTAATTATTATAATTTTATTTGCATATATTTTAAAAAGATATGTTCATCTATGTTTATGAGAACTAATAATCTGAAGTTTTCCTTTCGTATAATGTCTTCTGATTTTGTTATCGTAGTAATACTGGCTTTTGAGTTTAGAACAGCTTTTAATTGATGCCTGGTTTAGACCTACTACTAAGGCATTTTCCTTCCAGAGTTTCTGTTGAATGCCCAGGTATTTAAGGACTCTACTCTTTGGCTAGTATGAACTCAAATATCTCCCAGTCCCATCTGAGCTCTTGTTCAGATCTCAGCCCCCAAGTTGCTTTTTGTCTTGACTTGTGGGTTTCTAAACTATGCATCATGACTTCGTATTCGGCAAGAGTGGAGGAGCCCTCTGTGTGTATTTCTGGAGCTCTAGCTCTGTAGTGCTTTCATCTTTTAAAACTCTGCCCTTCAAATTCCAGGCACCCATCTCACTGCACTCAGATCTCTGTCTTCTTAACTCAGTGACATGTCTATGTTTTGCTTAGGATCCCCCTCCCTGCACCATGGCCTGGATAGTGTCTCCAGGTAGAAAGCTGGGAGAGTTGTAGGGACCACCCGATTTGTTTCCCTTTCTTCAGGGATCAACATCCTACACTGCCTGTCGTCTAATGTCTGAACACACTTTTGAATGTATTTTGTCCAGTTTTCTAGTTGTTTACTTGTGAGGGAGTAAGTCCATTTCCCGTTACTCTATCATGCTCAGAGGCAGAAATCCAGTGCCCTACTTTTTGTTGTTGTTTAAAACCAATTGAGTTAAGCACAGTGTCTGATCCTGCACTCTTTGGTTGGAGTGAATGAAACACTGCATGAATGAATAAAGCACTGGGTATTTTTTCAAATTGAGACGCAATATGTGCCTTCTTATTTGAAAGAGGCCATAAATAGGCATCCATTCATCAACTGGATGTTCACTGAATCCAAAACCAGTTTGGTCAAATGACAAGGCTTAGAAACATGACTGAGATCCCTTAAGAACTGGCTATTTATTTAAAGATCCAGATTTTTTTTTTTTTACAAAATAATGGAAGAGTTTTTCGCTCATATATATTTTAAAAATCTAGTTAGCTTTATTTGAACACCATTTTTTTCCACCTTCAGAAATAGTGCATGAATAAAAACCAGGAACACCCTTAATCTATTTGGATGTATGCAACACAATTTTATATAATTTTAACAGTAGGCTTAAGCTAGGAGTGGAGAGAAGAACTGAGGTCAGTATGCTCTGAAAGAGAAACACTGCCACGTTATTTTATGGGCTCAGAGTATCAACATTTCAATTGATTCAATGAAATATTATAAAGATGAAACTAAAGATTAACATCATGACAGCATACATTTTTCAATCATGATTTTGAATTATGATGAAAATTTGTACTGTTTATCCATACCAGTTTGTCTGTTCCCTTTCATGACTAGTAATAAGCAGTTATAAAATGATAGCTTGAAGTTAGAGTTTAGCCCTCAACCCTAGACTCCTGAAGCAACTTGGCCTTTTAGGGAGTCAGACAGTTGACTTTGGCCTCTGATCAACAGAGTATACCAACCACTAGTTATTTTATGTATTAATGACATTGAGGTATAATAAGAATGTAGTTTGAAAATTATTAATGTGCTTTCTTCTTTCACCTTTTTGAATTTAAGACCTTTGCCCTAGTTCCCCAGGGGTAGACGTTGCCTGGGACTATATTAGGAACTGATGGTGTAGAATACAAAGAGAAAGACCTAGTTAATATTCACCTTCTGATATGCAAAATAAAATTATGCCACATGTTAGTCTTTCAGATCTTACCATAGACTAAGTTTGAAGGACTCTGTTCACAGTTTTCTCTAACAGTGTAAAGAATACACTCCTTCCTTCTTGACAGGCCTTCTCTGATAGAAGGAAGATGTGACATAAGGGAAACAGAAGAAAGCTCTTTCCCCTCAAGGCTGGTCCAGGTATTTGCATGATGAAGGTTGGAAAGAAAAGAAGATACCAAAGCACTTAGATGTGTTTGTCCCAATTTCCTTTTGGGGCTTTGGTTGTGGTTAAGCTCACAGGCTCACTAAGTTTAGGGGGCTCAAGAAAGTTAGGGCTCTTGACCTCGTACTTGTATGGGTCTCTGAAATGAGGCTACACACATTAAAATTGGGGAATACTATTGATCGGTTGGATACTTTGAAGTTTATAAATCCTGGGCTGAGTATCAGGACTATTTCAGGAGGCAAGGTGATCCCAACAGCACAGGATGGAGTGGATATCTCAGCCTTGGGCTGGTGGAGGTGGAGCTTTAGACTAAGGAGTTGCAGCCATCAAGGACTAAAACCAGATTGAGTTGGTAACAGATGGCTGATGCTTCCTATGAGTGCTTCTAGAGCTGAAACACTGAATCATGAATTACTGACTCTAAACTGCAACAAAGGAGGCCAGCAGGGCTCATAGTGGCAAGGTGAACAAAGGTTATAGCCCTTTAGGACAGTGGACAGCAGGGAGCACATATCTGAGGATTAGCATGTAGTTATTTCTATCAATTCCAGGGGGACCACAATACTCCCAAGGACACCTGTGCTCTACACTCTACCCTTCTCTACTCATACAGATTCCTTAGAGAAGAAGTTAGGGGGAGGAATAGAGTGTTAGAGACACTGAGAATTTTTATCCAGAGAAAATGAACCCAATACAATTTAATCCTTAATCTGTAGCTTTAACCAGAATTGGTGAGTCAATCATTTTTGCCCTCACTAGGGGGTCAACCACAGAGATTATTTGTGGATAGGAATTTGTTAAAACAAAATCAAAAAGCTTCATTTCCTCTGCATGTTTAACCTGAATTTAAAAATCACTTTAATTAATGGTTTGTAATGTTGATGTAAATTTTACCCAAATTATCTGAATTAGTTTCATTGAAAATGGAAATCTAAAATGTACAAAATTCTATTTGAAGTACTATGGCAGGTTCAGCACACACATGCATGAGTGCTATCATTTTCTGCCCCTCCTCTACCCTCTGTTCCTTTAATTTCCCAATCATACCCACCATACCATCACTAATTAGTCAAAAAAATTGTTTTGTTTTGTTTTACTGAGACAGGAAACAGGCTGTACAAGTTTTTCAACATGGCACTCTAGGCAGCAACTACTAATTGCTCAAAGTTAGTAGGATAGAAGAAATTTATTTTGCAGCTCTGTACAAAGAGGAACCCAAAGATCTTTAAGATATGGTCTCTGCCTTCAATTGAGTAATGAAGAATGTAAATCATGTGTAGAAGTTAACTAGTAAACTAGGTAGTTTATGATGTAGGATGTATAAGTGTGGAGTAAATGAATGCTACAGAATTTCACACAAGGAAGAGAAAACTGGAGGTTGGGAAGAGAAAACATGAAGAAATGTTCATCAAAAATGTAGTTCTTCAGGTACACCATAAACGCAATTTGGAGAGATGGAGAAAATAAAGGAGGGAATTTTCTGATATTGTGAGTAGCCCTCAAATTCCCAAGTATACTGGAATAAGCCAAGTATGCATTATAAAAAAGTATGTAAAAGTTTGGGCTCAAAACCTCACTCTACCACTTACCAACTTGTCAACTTGGATGAGTGACCTCGGCTCTTTGAATCCATTTCCTCATCTGTGACAATGTGGATGATAATAACCAAATATTAGTATTTTTGAGGATTAAATGAAATAACTTAAAAGGCACCGAGTTAAGTACCTGGTGCATAGCTCAACAATGTTATTTAACTCTATTTCCTTCCTGTTCATCATTGCCTTTCATCTCCTTTGACTCAGCAAGTTTCTCTTATGGAAGATTTTGTTCCATGTAGAGTCTTCCTATTCCATTATTTCTTTGTATGACACCTTTCTAATTCCTATTATGTTGAAAATTCAGAAAGGATCATTTAAAATAAATGCTTCCTAAAGGAACCACAAAACCAAGAATCTTTAATTTAACTGCCACAGATTTAAATATTCACATTTCACAAGCTCAACCTTAAACCCCAAGTACAATAAACTTTCTCATGAGTAGAATAGTTAAAATGGTTGCGTGTACTAGAGACTTTTTGTTAAGGACATTACATTTTCTTATCATCTTTGAATATGGTCATTATATTTTGTTAGCTATTTTCAGTTCAAAATGCACCATGTAGTGTATGGGGATTTAGATACAGGGTAATTTAGCCACATGGCTCCTATCATTACACTGTCTGGGCAGAGAAACCTGAGCTCAGCTGTGCCAGTGTTTGTTTTACTTCTTACTAGGCCTCAGGCTAAAGTGGAGGTGAGGAGTTATGCACATGTGGAATTAATAAAATGTGTTGCGATCAGATTACTATTAATTGGATGATGTAATTCCACATTATCAAATTTTCTGCTGGAAATAAGGGTCTACCTGCATTCTGAACACCTGTATCCTTAAATGATAAAACCGTGTATACTATGTGTTTTGAAGAATGGTCACAGAATTCGGTGACTTGCCAAGAAATGTAACTATCAGTTTATAGCTAAATAGGTATTATGTTCAGATTGGGTTATGGATCGATAAGGAGAGAACTTCTCTATCTCTCTATCTCTTTATCTCCCTATCTCCTTCTGTGTCTCTAATCCCTGCCAAGGATATGGACCCTAAAGGAAATGAGGTAGCTACATAGAGCAAAAACAAGTGCAATATTTTTAGTAAGATTTTCCTCTTGCCCCTGGACTCTTTATGCTTCTGACATTCTTGGACTTTTGGGATCCTGCTAGGGTTGGGAAAGAGGCTGAATTTGCTACTTCCTTGCTCTTTTCTACTTAAGTTTAAATCTCATTATTGACAAAAGTAATCTATATGCTTGTTGTTTAAATACATCAGGTTCTTCTGGTTCATTAACCAAATTCAGAGCTAGCAACTACAGGTGGAAAATGGAGTAAGTACCTGAATGTCTCTTAAAAATATCTCTGCATGTGGCTTCCAAATGTCCCAGAATATCTGTTTTCCCAAACCATATGAGACACTTTTCTCTTTTATCAATGTCTGGGGCTTCCTAGGAATTGAAGGATGAGGCTGGCCTACTGAGAGGATGGTACAAGTTATGAACACCACTAAGAATTTGTAATTTGTCAATTGGTTAATGTTAGCTGTCTTTTGAGATCAAATGCTCAGAAAGTTATAGACATTTTGGTCTCTGGGCTCACATGCAGTTTGGGATTTTTTCTCTTGGTATCAGTAAGACCAAGACCTTATTCCTGGAATGATTTCAAGTTCATCACATACTCAGGATGGTTGTGGTTTTAGTAGTATTCACTGGAATAGTGGCTCCCAAGTGCTGGTCTAAAGACAGTGCCTGTCTTAACAAGGGTTCCACTGTTCCAAAGTAAAATGGAAAAAATGTTGGTTTCCCAAATTTATGGGGAAAAATTTTAGGGGTCTATGAAATCTGAAAGTTAGGAAATTATTGTCCTATCCTATACTAGGACAAATGATTAAAAAGATTAAAAGGATCCAACAGCATTTTAACTCACCTATTACAGTAACTGAAAAAAATAATTAGGGCAAATTCTAAAATCAGCAGCTACTCTGTTCTTTTCTTAGCACAGATTAAGCAAGTGAGATATTCTATAAGTATTAGAATGTCAAATATTGACCAGCAACATTGGTCGCTGTCAGGTAGAAAATAAGGTGGAAGGTAAATTAGATCATATTTTATATTTTGTTTATATAAAAATAGAGATAAGTGGCCATGGATAACTCTATATAGAGAAATTCACTGAGAAATTTACCTAGGGGAGGTGAAATCTGGGGAGGGATTTATGACAGTAGTTTTTTTTTTAATTTGATACATTTATATATTGTAATATAATGGCTGAGGTAGCAATATTTATCACATTATATAATTATAGCACAATGTGATTTCCTATATTCATTACACTGTGCATAGATCTTGATGGCTTATTTACTACTTGCTACATGTGTACCTTTAACACCATCAGTCTTACCCCCACCATCCCATGCTCTGGTAACCACCATTTTACTCTCTGTTTTTTACACGTTTAACTTTTTTAGATTCCACACGTAAATGATGTTATACAGTAGTTGTCTTTCGCTGTCTGACTCATCTCACTTAGAATAATGTGCTCAAGGTCCATCCACATTGTCACAAATGGGAAGATATATTCCTTTCTCATGACTGAATAATATTCCACTGAGTGTATATTTCACATCATTTTTGTCCATTGACCTGTTGATGGGCATTTGGGTTTCCATATCTTGGTTATTGTGAATAATGCTGCCATCAACATGGGAGTGTGTATTCTGCTCGAATCCTATTTTCATTTGCTTTGGATATATACTCAGAAGTGGAATTGCTGGATTGTATGGTATACCTATTTTTAACTTTTTTGAGGAAACTACATATTTTTTTCCATAGTGGTTGGACCAATTTATATTCCCATCAACAATGTATAAAATTTCCCTATTTACCACATCCTTATCAGCACTTGTTGTCTCTTGTCATCTTGATAATAGCCATTCTAACAGGTGTGAGGTGATTTCTCATTGTGGTTTTGCATTTTGCTAATAATTAAAGTTGAGTATTTTTCATGTATCTGTTGGTCACTTTGATGTCCTCTTTGGAAAAGTGTCTATTTAGTTCTTATGCCCATTTTTAAAATTGAATTGTCTTTTTTTTTGTTATTGAGTTGACTGAGTTCTCTATTTTTTGGATATCAATCACTTACCAATATATGGTTTGCAAAATTGTACCATTATGTAAGTTTTTTCATTTTGTTAATTGTTTCTTTTGCTGTGCAGAAGCTTATGAGTTTGATGTAATCTTATTTGTTGATTTTTTTTCTTTTGTTGTTTCTGCTTTTGTTGTTATGCCCCCAAAATTATTGCCAAGACCAATATTGATGAGCTTCTTCTTGACATTTTCTTCTAGGAGTTTTATGGGTTCAGGTTTTATGTTTAAGTCTTTGATCCATTTCAAGTTAATTTTTGTAAGTGGTATGAGATAGGGGTCCAATTTAATTGTTCTACATGTGTTTCTCCAGTTTCCCCAGCATTATGAGCTAAAGAGACTATCTTTTCCCAATTAGATATTCTTGGCTCCCTTGTTGAATATTAGTTGGCTAGTGATACCTCCAGCTTTGCTCTTTTTCTTCAAGATTTCTTAGGGATTGCATTGAATCTGTAGATTGCTTTGGCTAGCATGGCCAATTTAACAATGTTAATTCTTCTTATAGATCAACATGGATGCATTTACATTTGTTTGTGTCTTCTTCAACTTCTTTCAGCAAAGTTTAGTGGTTTTCATTGTACATATATTTCACTCCCTTGGTTAAATTTTTTCCTAAATATTTGTTTTTGATGCTATTATAAATTAGATTGTTTTCTTTATTTCTTTGTCAGATGCTTCATAATTAGTGTTAAGGAATGAAATTGATTTTTGTCTGTTGATTTTGTAACATGCCACTTTACTGATATTGCTGACTACTTCCAGAGTTTAAAAACTTATTCTTTGGGTTTTTCTATATATAGGATCATAGGATCATATCATCAGCAAATTACAATTTTAGTTCTTCGTTTTCAATTTGGATGCCTTTATTTCTTTGTCCTGTCTAACTGCTCTAGATAGTACTATATTATTTGAATGGGTGTGGTTGAGAGTGGGCATTTTTGCCTTTTCCCGATCTTAGAGGAGACATTTTCAATTTTTCTCCATTGAGTATAATGTTATCTGTGAGTTTGTCATATATGGCTTTTATTATGTTGAAGTATGTTCCTTCTACACCCACTCTGTTAAGGGTTTTTATCATGAAAGAATGTTGTATTTTGCCAAATGCTTTTTCTTCCTTTTTTCTTAATCTAGCTAAAGGTTTATCAATTCTGCTTCTCTTTTTGAGAAGAGAAGCTCTTAGATTTTTGATCCTTTGTATTGTTTTTCCAGCCTTATTCATTTATTATTGCTTTGATTCTTATTATTTCCTTCCTTTTACCAACTTTGGGCTTAATTAGGTCTTCTTTTTCTAGTTCCTTGGGTTGTAAAGTTAGGTTATTTGAAATCTTTCTAATTTCTTAATATATGCATTATTGCTATAAACTTTCCTCAGAACTGCTGCATTCCATAATATTTGACATGATGTGTTTTCATTTTCATTTGTATCAAGATAATTTTTTATTTCCCTTTTGATTTCTTCTTGGAACCAATGGTTCTTTAGAAGTGTGTTGTTTAGTTTCTGTATATTTGTAAATCATCTCATTTTCCTCTTGTTGATTTCTAGTTTCATACCATTGTGGTCAGAGAAGATAGTATGATTCCAGTTTTCTTAAATTTGCTAATATTTGTTTCATGGCCTGTCATATGATCTATCCTGGAGAATATTCCAAGTTCACTTGAGAAGAATGTGTGCTCTGCTTCTGTTGGATGGAGTGTTCTGTATTTGTCTATTATATTTATTTGTTCTAAAATGTATTTCAATTCCAATGGTTCCATTGCTTTTCTGTCTGGATTATCTGTCCATTGCTGATAGTAGGGTATTGAAGTTCCTTACAATTATTGTATTTTTTTCTACTTGCCCTTAAGATCTATTACTAATTGCTTGATATATTTCAGTGCCTTGGTGTTGGGAGCATATATATTTATGATTGTTATACCTTCTTAATGTATTGACTCCTTTATCATTAGGTAATGACCTTCCTTGTCTCCTGTTAGCCTTTTTGGCTTGAAGTCTATTTTGTCTGATATAAGCATGGCTATGCCCATCTTCTTTTTATTTCTGTTTGCTGAGAATATCTTCTTTCATCTTTTCACTTTAAACCTGTGTGTTTCTTTAGAGGTGAAATGAGTCTCCTGTAGGCAGCATATAATTGGACCTTGTTTTTTGTTTGTTTTTTAATCTGTCCAGTCATGATGTCTTTGATTGGTGAGTTCAATCTATTTATATGTAGGGTGATTATTGATATGTAAGGATTTACTACTGTCATTTTATCTTTTGTGTTCTAGTTATCTTGTCTCTTCATTGTTTTCTTTTTCCTTCTGTTTCTGTCTACCTTTGTAAGTTGGTGGTTTTCTATGATGAAAAATCATCTTTCCTTTTCTATGTTTCATGTCTCTGCTCTAGATTTTTGCTTTGTGGTTGCTATGAAGTTTACATAAAACATCTCATAGATAAAATAGCACTTTTCCTGCTGATAGCAATATATATTTTTTCATCTATACAGGTTTTACCCTTTTGCTCTTCCCCTTTTATATTTATTTTTTTGACTTTTTTTTTTAACATCTTTATTGGAGTATAATTGTTTTACAATGGTGTGTTAGTTTCTGCTTCATAACAAAGTGAATCAGTTATACATATACATATGTTCCCATATCTCTTCCCTCTTGCATCTCCCTCCCTCCCACCCTCCCTATCCCACTGCTCTAGGTGGTCACAAACCACCGAGCTGATCTCCCTGTGCTATGCGGCTGCTTCCCACTAGCTATCTATTTTACGTTTGGCAGTGTATATATGCAGAGTGAAGTAAGAAAGAGAAAAACAAATACCGTATGCTAACACATATATATGGAATCTAAGAAAAAAAAAAAGGTCATGAAGTACCTAGGGGTAAGACGGGAATAAAGACACAGACCTACTAGAGCATGGACTTGAGGATATGGGGAGGTGGAAGGGTAAGCTGTGACAAAGTGAGAGAGTGGCATGGACATATATACACTACCCTTTTATATTTTTGATGTCACAAATTATCTCTTTTTATACTGTGATTTCATTATCAAGTTGTAGTAGCTATAGTAGTTGTAGTTGAAGAGCTCCTTTTAACATTTCTTATAAGGCTGGTCTAGTGTTGGTGAACTCACTCAGCTTTTGTTTGTCTGTGAAAGCCTTTATTTCTCCTTCATATCTGTAAGGTAACTCTGCTGGATAGAGTATTCTTAGTGGGCAGTTTTTATCTTTCAATATTTTGAGTATGTTATTCCATTCTCTCCTGGCTTGTAGAGTTTTTGCTGAGAAATCTCTGATAGCCTAATGGGAGTATCTTTGTAAGTTACTGTTTTTTTCCCCTGGCTGCTTTAAAATTTTTTTTTTATTATTATTACTGACCTTTAACAGTTTTAATATAATATGTCTTGGAGAAGGTCTTTTTCCCTTGAGATAATACAGTGTTCTATTATCCTCATGGACTTGTATATCCAGTTCCTTCCCCAGCTTTGGGAAGTTCTCAGCTATTATGTCTTTAAATAAGCTCTCAGTTCCCTTCCTCTCTTCTCCTTCTGGGATACTGATTATTCTTCTGTTGCCTTACCTAATGGAATCAGATAGTTTTCATAGGGTTTCTTCACTTAAAAAAAATCTTAGCTCTCTCTCCTCTTCCACCTGTACTATTTCTATATGTCTATCCTTGAGCTCACTAATTCTCTCTTCCATATGGCCTGCTTTATTTCCAATGCATCCTAATGCATTCTTCATCTCATTTTTTGAGTTCTTCAGTGGCAGAATTTCTGTTTGGTTCTTTTTTAGGATTCCAATTTCTTTGGTTAAGTACTCCTTCTGTTCATTAATTTTATTCCTAAGATTGCCTTTCTTGAGTTTTCTTGTAGCTCATTGAATTTCTTCATAATAGCCACTTTTAAATTCCTTATCAGTTAGATCACAATATTCCATGTCTTTGGATTCTACTGCTAGAAAATTGTCATCTTCTTTTGTGATAACCTATTATTGTGACTTTTTATGGTGTTTGATGAAAAGTGCCTCTGCCACCACATTTGAAGTAGTAAACACCTTTCTTGTTAAGGCAAGGCTTTGTTTACTTTGATTCTAGTAATTCATTAGGTTGATAGTTATCTGCCTTTTGTTTTCCAGAAGGTGGTGATATAGCACAAGTTTTTGGTTTCTCTTATAGTTGCTGACTAAGGTTGGGAGCCTGAACATAAAAAAAAAAACAAACTAAGGGTGGCAGCAGAGTCGGGGGAGGAGGTGTGAGGAGATGTGTACTTAGCACTTATGGCTTTGGATGTACCCATGTCCTGGTAGGGGAATCCTCAAGTGAGAGGGTCCCAGAGGATTGTGGGCAGTCCTGTTGCCTCCAGGGGACAGGCAGCAGGAGACACTTTCTATCAGCTCTCTGTGTCTGCATACTTCCCTCTTCCTTCCCTTCCCCCAGTCACTCAGGTCTCCCTTTTGAGAGAGAAACTGGTCCCTCCATCTGTAGCACATGTGGCCAGGCAAACCCTCCCTCACCACCTTCACCTTCTGCTTCCTCTGCCAGAAAAGTTGTACTGCCTTCTCTGCTATCACAGCCTCTGTTGCTGCAGGCTCCACTTCCTCCATCGTCCAATCCCCCACTTTCAGACAGATGAATATCCATCTCTTGGGTGTCCTAGTGTGTTGTGCAGTTTCTTCCCCCTTTAACCCCCACCTCCATTTGTGGCTGTCTGATTAGTTGTGAAGCAAAGAGGAGAGAAAAAAAGAACGACTCAAATCACCATGATGCTGACATCACTCTCCTCACAGTAATTAATTGATAGATTCAGGTATGTCTCTGTCATCATTGACTCATCAGTCAGCATGTGTTGAGGCCATAACATTTACTGAGAATTCTGTCATCTCTATGTGGCTTTTGATTCACTTACTCTGTTACACATCAACCTGTGTGTGGTGACTGCTTATTATTTCCCTAGTGTGACAGACCTGGATATGCTCACTGGACATGACTAAGAGCCAAAGAATCTATGGTTGTCCATTTAGCACAGTCCTGTGATTCTGAACTTCAAAGTCCCAGGTAAAAGCTCTTTACTTATTTTTCTACTGTTGTGTTTGTTATAGGTTATCCTACACATCCAGGTGACAATTAACTTAGTGCCTAGTTTCCAGGCCTTCTCAAGTAAAGCAACTCACTATTGATAAATCATTCACCAATATATTGTTCAGTTAAGCCTCCTTAGTTCGGTGAGTATAATAATGGTATCATCTTAGACCAAGTTGCATCTCAGGCAGGAAATATCCCTCAGAGCTAAGTAAGTAATTATTTGGCTTTATATTTTTTGTTCTTATAATGACTAATACCAGGTGATGCTTTTAGGTGGCTTGAGATTTATGAAGCACAGTGCCTAAATCTCAATGAATGTAACAGTAGGGGCAAATAACTATACTCTGTACTACTGTATTTGCAAGACACTAAGTGCATTATATATTTCACTTCATGTAAACCTTTTAAAGACTCTGTGAGATGGCTACTACTATTATTATTATCCCCATTTTACAGATGTGTAAACTGAGGCATAGAAGGGGTTAAATAATTGTCCAGAATGGCAGTGAGTGGTGAAGCCAAGTTCTTTGACTGCTGACTGCAAATACTGAACCTGTTGAGTTGGTTGTTGATGGCAATCATGCAACCATCACATAGAAGGGCAGATTTGTGGCCATTATTACCTTCCTAAGATACAATAAAACAAAGGGCACAAATCTTATTTATTATTGATTTGCTTGTTCTTTCAACTGATTTTTAAATTTAAAAAAATGTTTAAATTTTCACTAAATTTTAGATTCTTTTCCCGTATAGATCATTACAGAATATTGAGTAGAATTCCCTGTGTTATACAGCAGGTCCTTATTAGTTATTTCTTTTATACATAGTAGTGTGTATATGTCAATCCCAATCTCCCAATTTATCCCTGCCCCCTTAACCCCCTGGTAGCCATAAATTTGTTTTCTGCATCTGTGACTCTATTTTGTTTTGTAAATAAGTTCATTTGTACCATTTTATTTTTAGATTCCACATATAAGTGATATCATATGATATTTGTCTTTCTCTGTCTGGCTTACTTTACTCAGTATGACAATCTCAGTATTAGGCAGGATCTAATTTGAAGAGAGGAAAACAGTAGACTGAACGATACAAAACTGCTGTACTACAGAAATGAGTTTCTAACCAGGCATGTGTGTCGTTCCTCCCCTAGTATTTCATCATCCCTGCCATCACCATCATCATCATCACCATCCCACGGTTTTGATGACCATGTGGAGAATTTTCTCCCCAGAGTAAACACTGTATTATTCATTAAAGGCTACTTCCATCTTCCTACATATACTCTTCCACCAAATTTTCTTTTAAATGGAAATTTGTTTCCCAGCATAGGATGAAAGGAGCATTTAACTCTAAATTTCATTTAATTTTTCTAAATTTAATTTCTAAATTTCTAAAATTTCTAAATTTTATTTTTAAATTTTCACTAAATTTCAATAAAATCATTAAAACTAAAAAAAACCTTCTGTTATCTTGCTTCTCATTTTATTAAAAAAATCCAAATATAATTCTCTCTCTGTTGTATTTAGTTGAATAATTGTCTTTTTTTCCCTTAGTTTATCTTATTGGCCCGTAGAACACAGTACCTTATGTTCCAGAGGTTTCTTTTCTCCCTTGATTTTGGGACAAAAGACTTATTAATATGTAAGTATTGAATTTTTTTTAGATTGATCAGTAATCTCTGATGGATGTTATAGCAAAATTTAATCGGAACAGAAAAAAATAATGAAGTTTTATTTGTTCATGTTATATAAGGTTTACTTTATTATTAGAAAATTTTTTTTTTTTTTCTGTATGCGGGCCTCTCACCGTTGCGGCCTCTCCGTTGCGGAGCACAGACTCTGGATGCGCAGGCTCAGCTGCCATGGCTCACGGGCCCAGCCACTCTGTGGCATGTGGGATCTTCCCGGACCGGGGCACGAACCTGTGTCCCCTGCATCGGCAGGCGGACTCTCAACCACTGCGCCACCAGGGAAGCCCTCTTCTAGTTTTTTATTCCAATTATTTATAGGACATTTTCACTTGGATGTCCACATCATTTTAAACTCAACTAGGAGGCAATATAAAGTTATGGCTAATAGCATAACAAAAATAAGTTTAAATTATGATTAAAGTTAAGTTTTCTATAGTAAGATAACTATTAATTGAACGACCACCAAACTAATTCTCATCGTTAGCTTATATTGTTTCTATCAATAATTTCTTTTCCTAAAAGAAAATGCAAAATGCATGCCAACTGTGTTTGAGTCAAAATGAATTTATTTTTGTGTCTCTTTCACATAAATAAATTAACAATGAACTATAAACTCTGAGAAGAGTTGTAGCTACAGCAGTTTGAAGGTTTTTAACCTTTACCTTTTTTGTTTCTTAACATCTTTATTGGAGTATAATTGCTTTACAATGGTGTGTTAGTTTCTGCTTTATAACAAAGTGAATCAGTTATACGTATACATATATCTCCATATCTCTTCCCTCTTGCGTCTCCCTCCCTCCCACCCTCCCTATCCCACCCCTCTAGGTGGTCATAAAGCACAAGCTGATCTCCCTCTGCTATGTGGCTGTTTCCCACTAGCTATCTATTTTACATTTGTTAACCTTTACCTTTTATTCTGGCATAAAAACTTCAAGCACCTCTTCACCAGGGAAACCTTTACAAAAGTGTTTATCAGCTTCAGCCTCTTCCAGGTTCTTGATAGAATGAGGTACAAGGCAAGGGTCTAAACTTGAAAACACCCATGTCCTAGCTTGTTGGAGGAGCTGATGACCTAGTTATCTGGAGTTCTATTTGACTGTGCTCAGAAGATTGTGTGAAAGAGGAAGACTGGACACATTGGAGCCTGACAGTTGTTGCCTCTGGTGACCCTACACTAAGACTCTTAAGTGATCAGATCACAAGAGCTGCCCCTTGTTATCTCTAACAGTGTTATGCCTATCTGGACATAAAGAGTTAGCTCACTCGAGCTTTTGGGGCTGTTCTAGTTGGGGATCAATGAGGAGAGATAATTTTAGACATAGCAATGAGGCACCACTAAAATTAACCTCTGGCTCTGTCCCAGGGAATCAGTGACAGAATCCTAGAGAAAGGCATGGTGAGGCACACTAAAGAGTCAAATGAAAGTGGTGTATCATTAAGGGCATGTTAGAAACAGAAAACACAAGGCTTCTAGGCTTTAGGTTTTATATATTTCATACACATTCACATCCTTCTGCAATTGTTCTTTAGAGCATAGCAAAGGAGAAACTGGTACTAAAGCAATGTGACAGGAAGAGCTTGTACAGATAAAAATGTCAGTAGCAAATTGAGAAGCAGAGGATTGTGTTTGGAAAAGCTTAAAAAATGGATGCCTGAATCTATCTTCTGAGAAAAATTTTAGGTGCCTTCATAATGTTTTTCTGCGTTCTTTCCTTCCTTCCTTCCTTCCTTCCTTCCTTCCTTCCTTCCTTCCTTCCTTCCTTCCTTTCCTTCCTTCCTTCCTTCCTTCCTTCCTCCCTCCCTCCCTCCCTCCTTCCCTCCCTCCCTCTCTCCCTTCCCTCCTTCCCTTATTCCTTCCTTTCATCTTTCCATCTCTTTTTTAATGCTGTTTATTGAATATGTATTTGCTAGACATGGTGCTAGGTATTAGTAATACAAAATCATTCCCTTAAGTGTTTTACTTTCTATTGTGGAAGTCAGAAATGTAAATCATCAATTATAGAACAGTAGGGAAAGTGTTGTGATAAATGTATTCAAAGTCTGCATACAAACCCAGAGTCAAGTAACCTAACATGGCTGAAGAAGTCAAGGGAAACTTCTTGGAGGTGAGGGGACTACACTGACTCCTAAAGCCTAGAAGATTAGATGAAGATTAAATATGCAAGGGCAATCTCAGTAGAGATGTCAAATAAACTTAATAATGATTAGAATTGGAATGCAAGAGTTAATAAAATCTGTTTTACTGCCACTGGAAGAAGGCAAATAGGCAACAACAACTGCTTCGAAGATTGGTTCATCAATTTTTTATCATCATAGAATTTTGGTCTCACTAGTGCTTAAGAACATGGATATGAAAGAGAGAAGTTGAATGTTTAGATTTGTCCAGAGCTGGGATTTTGCAAAGAAAGGAACAGTGGAAGGAGGATGGGTTATAGAGAAACTCGCATTTGGGAGCCCTGGATGAGAAGGGAGAAATTTGCAGACTGATTATGTTTCTGGGGCCAATAGAGACCACTGTTTTATTTATACCCTCAAAGTCTTTGATTGGACCCCTAAGCTCCACCTGTCTGTTTTCTTTCATTCAGGTTAGTAAATACCTTTATCTCTGGACATCTACATATAAGTAAATAAGCTGAGAGGTAGAAGAACATAAAAATTCTTAAATTCTATCTTAAAATTTTTAGGAATATGTCAAAACTTTTCTTGAAATTGGAAGAACCTTTATGTCTCTATGGCAAATACCTTCCATGGTGGGGATAGCAGGGAAAGGCAGGGTGAGTAAAATCCTGAGAGTTGCAATGCTGGTTGTTAGGGGTTACTTTATGGGATAGTATTACAGGGAATCGAAGAGAGGCTAGAGGTGCTTAAGGAATTAATTTCTCTGTCGGTGGTGGCTAAGGCCTTGCCTTGTTAAAAAATAGAAACTATGCGTTTTATGTGAGCTCATATCTTGTTCGTGGGCTATGAAGGAGCCCTTTGGAAAGAAAACTTTAAATCTGGCTTGATTGCCCATGTGTAAAAATATCTGGGTTTCTACCTAGAGTACAGAATACAATGCATAGATCTAAAACATGAAGGTGATTTTTAAGGAACATGTAATTGTCATTATCCTTAAATTAAGCTTGAATATAGTTTTAATTTTAGTAATATTTATTTTTTAAAGTGTTGGGTATCTTATCCTAATAATGAAGTGTTACCACCCTTCGCCAAATTCTGAAATAATAATAAATGTTAACTACTGAAAATCTCTATGAGAACACACAGCCTCTCAGTGACAATTAAAAGACCTGTGCCTATTTAGGTGATTCTGACTAACTGTCCTTCAGGATAAAAGTGGGAATAGAAAGATTAGTTTTTTAGAAGAAATAAATGCTTATGTGTTTAAGAATTAGTTAATCATTGCCACTGGTTGGTTTCAGACACTCACACGAAAAGATTTTATTTTTCGCAAAAGACTCAAGAGCAGTGTTCTATCAAACCCTCTTTTCTTCTGGATGGCAGCCTCCCCAGTGGCATCTTATTCTAACTCTACCATTTTGGGTTACACTTAACTATTAAACTAGTCTTATCCTAGTTTTGAAATGTAGTCCTGCTTATTTACAAACTCCTATCTTATATTTAATTGAAAATGCTTTTTGGCCCAAGCACAGGTAGATTTCTGCATCTAGCACTGGAGTAGAGGGGCCTTTTCACACCCCTCTTCTTATTCTCTGTATGTGTAATCTTTAGTTTGGGGGCAGGGAGGAGATAAAAGAAGACATTTCCTAAAAGACTGTCTGGTAGGTTGGCTGTCAGTGATGGTAAAGTTGCTGCCTCATTTTTGTCTGCTAGCGATGCATCTCTGCCTAACATTTGTTAGTTCTTCAAGTAGGTCAAGGTGGAGAGTTTACTCATAATTCTCTTCAATTTATACTAGACCCCTTTCATTTATACCCCTTTACCCCAGTCAGTTCCCCACATAGCCTCTAGCTGCAGGAGTCCCAATGCCTAGCAATTGACCCATATACCAGTTGTACCTGAAGTTGACTTTGCCAAGAGACCATTGAAGCCACAGCATTATTCATGCCAACTGAAGATAGTGTTGACATCTTCCTGGATTCCCCATTTCTCACTCCCTCTCTTTCCTCATCCTTTGACCATGTCCCAGTAGAACTATTAGCCCAAATGGTGCCGTTAAGTGAATTGGAAAAAAAATTTCCAATTGAATTAGGAAAAAAAATGTTTTCCAAATGAATTGGAAAAAAATTTTTCCAATTGAATTGGAAAAAATAAAACTATGTATCTCTTTCATCTATGTATGCAGAGATGTATGACTGTGCCAGATCTCACAGCTTGACTTTGGAGCATGGTTTGTATTTCAGTCCTTGTTTGTAATCTCATCTAGGTGTTCTTGTGCAGTGCATGGCCTTTGTGCTCACATAGGGAAGTCCTGAGTTTTGGTGCTCATTTTGCTAGCCCTGTGGCTCAGCACTCTCAAGATACAAGCTGATTTCTCTCACCAACAAGGTCACATTGGGTGAGAACTGTTAGTGTACCAACAACCTTATAGTAAGTGATGTTGAATTCCTTGCTTCTCACATGAGGGAAAAAGAGTGTAAGAAATATTACTGCTCCAAAAACTCTACGTTATGCTGAAAGCAATCTCTGCTGAAAGCAATCTCTTGCAGACCCTCTCTTATAGCTCTAGATGGTAAAACTCTCCAAACCAGTTATCTTCCTTGGCTACTGAGAGCAGGGGAGTTATGTGACTTCTTTGAAGTCACCTCTAGATCAATGGTTCTAAACTGGGGAAATTTTGCCCCTCAGGGGACATTTGGCAATGTCTGGAATCATTTTTGGTTGTCACGACTAGGAGGGAGGAGTTACTCCTATCTAGTGGGTAGAGGACAGGGATACTGCTAAACATCCTACAATGTAGAGGGTGTACATCCTACAGTCCTCCCTGCCCCGCCCACAACAAAGAATAATCCTGTCCAAGATGTCAGTAGTGTTGAGGCTGACAGACACCCCCCGGAACACTGCCAAGCATCTTGTTCCCCACATTGCTAGGGGTCAGGAAATGACCTTATCTCAACTTCTCACATCAAGGGACCAGGAGAACTAAGTTTTTACTTTTGATTTTTCACTTAACTTTGACTCTGGACAAATCTTTGCTTCAATTTCTTCTATCAAATGTGATAAAAGTATCTGTTGTACTAACTTTCTAAGATGGTAATGATAATGAAATAATAGATATGAATGTTCTTTGAAAAAATTTCAAAAGCCACAAAACTCATTATTTCTGCCACATTGAGAGCTTTCTAAGCACAAAAGCATTCTGCTGAATATAGGGCTGAATTACTCAGCTTTATCCCCTTGCTTAACTGTAACATCAAGCAGTTCATTTAAAAAATATGTCACTTGTTTAAACATAGGATAGGTTATCTAGATGAGAGAATTTGCTTGAAGTGATTGCCTTTGGTATTCATTTGTTCTTATACTCTATTAGTTCCCTTGTCATCACTTTTCTTGGGGGTCCAAGTTGCGTATATATTATCTACATTCCTGAAAAAATTAATTTAAAGTTGGGCTAGTTTTTGAATTAGTAGTATCATCTAAAATACCTAAATTAGTAGCATCACCTAAAATTTATGATCAGAGTCTGAACTAAATCTGTATCATTTTGAACGTGACATAAATGAAATAAACATGTTGACCTTGGGCATGCACAATCATTAACAGATATAAACACATTAAATGGGATGAAACATTATAAAAATCTATGTACATATGAAAATGTTTCCATAGTTAGACCCCTACCAAAGAAGTGCTAAAAGTAATGTGAATGGGGCTTAATGTAAACTTATTATCAACAGTTGACCATTTACCAAAACAGCATGATACCTTTTTAGAGTGAATCTTTAGTCAGCAATCCAGTTGCAAAAGTTCATCTTAAGAGTTGAGAGAGATAAACTGGAAAAAGCTATTAGGATTATACATTTAAAAAATAATGTGTTACAGACTGAGAACATAATGGATAGAAAGCTTTTAGTTTGCTCCTTTTGAAACATGGTTTAAAAGGGGCATGCCTGTTTAGATTGTGTCAGGGTGTCATATAGCTATGCTGTAGAAGAAACATGTTAGTTTTGGGTAAAGAGGTAGCACAAGTGAAAGAAAACTCCCCAACTCCTTTTTGATCATTCCATGATCACACAGAAATGACACGTCTGACATTCTCTGTGTTTCTCTGGATTTCTAGAAAGGAATCTTAAGCATATATCATTACTCTCTTTTTTTTCCTTCATTAAAACTGTGATACTAGCTATGGTTATGCTTAAATCCATGATTTCCTTTAAGGTTTTAGTGTTCTATTATTTGATCCTCCTTGTGCTAAGCTCTCTAAATTGTGCCTTGCCATTCTCACATTGGCTGAATTCTGATGTAGAGAGAAAGAAAGAGCCTCCGATGCTTTAAATGCCCTCTTGATTTTGCCAGGGAAAGAAGAGTCAACATTGCATGGCATATTTGGGGTACAGATGAGTATGTAAGGAATGGGAATTGAATAAAGGTAAATGTCTTTTCATAGATAACAAACAGTTACCAAAGGGGAAAGGGCAGGGGTAGGATAAATTAAGAGTTTGAGATTAACAGATACACACTACTATATATTAACTAGATAAACAACTAGGATCTATTATATAGCACAGGGAACTATATTCACTATCTTATAATAACCTATAATGGAAAAGAATCTGAAAAAAATATCTGAATCACTTTGCTGTACACCTGAAATTAACACAACATTGTAAATCAACTGTACTTCAATAAAAAAATAAAAAGTAAGGATAGTAACATCTGAGGTATATATACACAAAAAAAGGTTAATGTCTTTTGAGTTCTTCACTCACAAACATTTATGCATCTGCTTTCTTTTCTGCCACTTCTTTTAATAAAAGAAACACCTTTTTTACACTCCTTCAAAATACTGCAGGTTGGGCAGATGGGAGGTGGTAAACTGTCTTGTAAATTTGTAAACTGTGACTTGAGCTCTTCTACTTCTTCCGGTACACAGAATGCAGGTATCATGAATCCAAGTGAAGATATCCTGAACAGGTACATAGTCAATCAAGCAATTGCTGAATTTGCTTTATGACAGTGGTGTAGTTCTAGAAGAAGTATAACAAAGCATTACTAAACAATGGCCAGAATTTAAATTGCTACTTAATCCAGATTGACAGATAGTACTACTGATGAAACATAAGGGCTTTGGCTCATCACAGCCATTCACAGGACTTTATGGTATGTTACTGCCTTGTTCAGGATGATGCCTGGCCTATTTCTGGTGCTCAGTGAGTGTTAAATAATACCAATATTGTCAAGTGCTTCTTATTTTTCACCTGGGAACATTTATAATTCTCTGCTTCATGTACTTCCTAATTTTTCATGCTCAATGATGGGAATGAAAATTAATTACACTGGGAATGTGAATGTCTCCTTGGCAAATCATTCCTATCCTGTTCAATAATGTTTTCATTGGTGAGCCTAGGAGGTCCCTGAACTCTGTTCTCTTGTCCTAGTCCCCTATTCATTCCTCCTTCCTCTGCCCTAAAATCTTTTTAGAAATGCCAAAACTCAACAAGAGTAATAGCCTTTCAATTTAGGTCTGGTATTTAGATGTGATTTATTTTAAAACCTTCCCAAATGTGGCATTTAAGTCTACTTGAAATTCCCAATTCTGTACTCCTGTAGCTCAGCCAAAGATGTCATTTTGATTTCTGAGCTGCACATTCCTGGGAGCATGGATCTCATTTGTCTGAAAAAGAGAGATGTAAGCTCATTTGAAGTTTCAGTTGACTTATTGTTCTTTTTTGACCTTTGCTACTAATAGCTGGCAGAGAGTAAATCCAGACATGTCAGTCACTGTCTAGATTTTATAAACTATTGACTGTTTCTTGAAGGATTGTAATGCTTATTTTATTGGCCTGTTGTACCATAGGAGGAGATGTATAGAGTGCCAAAAAATAAAAACCATGGCTAGCTAGCATCATCCAGATTGCTGGTAATAAAGTCATTGCAATTAATAACTATCAAATATAAATGAGCAGACATCACACCAAGGAGAGAAACAAAAGCATTTTAATCCCTAGATCTCTTTTGGTGTTATCATATTTAATGCCCTGCAAGGAGTTGAATTAACTAGTTTTCCAGATTTTTATTAAGCTGAACACTTCCTCTTAACAGTTTTCTTCATATTTTGTAACTTCCAAAGGAAGACTCTCCAAGTCATTACTCATGTGTGCTGTCATCCAGGAAATCTTGCCCCTTCTCTGCTTTACTCCTACCTGTGCCTTGTATATTTTTAGCTCTTCTACACACTGCCATTCTCTTTAACACAATTCCTGCTATGATTTGGTCATTCCCAATACTCCGGTCTCTCAGTTTTTTCAACTTCTGTCCTCCAATGATTTTGCCTTACATCCTGCCTTAGACACATTCCATTGTCTTTACTCTAGATCAGCAGTTCTCAAAGTGTGGTCCAATGTACCCTGAGGTTCCAAGACACTTTCTGGGGGCCAATGGGTTAAGAACGATTTTCATCATATTGCTAAGATGTTACTTACCTTTTTCACTCTCATTTTCTCATGAATATACAATGTCTTCCAGAGACTACATGACCTGTAATATCAAAATAGGTTGAATATAGAAGCAGATTCAAAATCCAGCTCTCTTCTATTCAGGCAACCATTAGAGAGATTTGCATAAATGTAAAATAATACTACTCTTCTCATTAATTTTTTTTGTTTTGGAAAACATATATATATATATTTTGCGGTACGCGGGCCTCTCACTGTTGTGGCCCCTCCCGTTGCGGAGGACAGGCTCCGGACGCGCAGGCTTAGCGGCCATGGCTCATGGGCCTAGTCGCTCAGCGGCATGTGGGATCTTCCCAGACCAGGGCACGAACCCGTGTCCTCTGTATCGGCAGGCGGACTCTCAACCACTGCACCACCAGGGAAGCCCGGAAAACATATTTTTTTAAATAAAAATAGTCATGTTAACACTTAATGGGTTTATTATATTTTAATTGAATTAAATAAATATTTTTAAAACTCCTGTTTTAATTTCTAATATAGTAAATATTAATAGCTGTAATCTATATAAAATATTTTTTGCCATCAATAATTTTTAAGAGTGTAAAGGGGTCCAGAAATCAAAAAGTTGACAAGTACTGTGCTGACCAAATTTCTCAAACTGTCTGGGAAGATGAAACCCCCTTTCTATATTGTTGCTGTTTTGTAACATCTAATTCATCATAAATAAAAAATGCTTTTGGAAAATGAAATAAAAATAAATTGGTTAAAAAAATGTAGATGCAAAAGATGCAAACCCATGATCAAATGCTTGGGTGTCATGACACTGTCAAATTGTTGTCAAATTTTCTTTTTATTCCCAATTTCTGCAATTTATCTCATTGTGGACCCATATGAGGCTCAAGGATTGGCTTTGATACTGCTTTGAGCAGCACTGCTCTAGATATTGTCACTGCAAACAGCCATTCTTCCACAGAGGTAACATCCCATGCTCTGATCACAACCTCTTATCTTTTCGCTTTATTCTCTCCAGTAATTTAACTCCAAAAATCCTTTGACTTCCAACCAAGACTTTCAATCTGTTTCCCGAACACCTTTTCACTCTTCCTCAGTGCCCTCAATTCCTTATTTCTCCCTTAAATTTCATGGTTAATTATGATAAACACTTCTTTGCAACACTCGAAACCCCTTGCCAATTTCTTACTTCTTTATACACAATTTAATGACTCACAACCCTGTTTAAATCCAACTCTACACACATGCTGTGCCTGCCTCCATGCAGATGAATGTGGCTGGGAATAAACCCGTAGCCATGCCAATACTTCTTAGTGTATATTCACGATGGTAACTTCAAGTAGGCCCTTAATTCTGCCCATGACAGCCAATTTTGTCTAGTTGTGCTGTGATACGAAACAATCTCAGAGTCTCAAAGGGAATGCAATAAAGCTTTGTTTCTCATTTAAATGTACACTGTGAGTCACCTTTGACTCTTGACTCCGGGAACTAGGCTAATGGAACTGCTCCTTCCTGGGGGTGCTGCTGTACTCATGGCAGAAGGAAAGAAGAGATAGTAGAAGCATATGATGTTTCTTAGAGCTTCTCTTCTGAAGTGGTACATGCCACTTCCACTTCTATTTCATTGGTCAAAGGAAGTCATCTGGCTAAGCTTAATATCAGTGGGGTGAGAATTATAATCCTCCTGCAGGGCTAAGCATGGTAAGGAGGAGCTAGTCGGAAGGGGCAATGAATGTTTTTACATTAATATCATCTATCCAACAACTATCCAGTGCTACAATTTCTCATTCAATTAGTTTTCCATTCCCACAAATGAGTATTTAATGCTTTCTCCACTCCCTTAAGCCTCCAATACCTCTTCTCATATCCTTACACTCTGTTGATGATCATGCTTCCCATTTCACTGAAAAAATCAAAACAATCAGAAGATAAATTCCTACCTACCAATCTACCTGCATTTGTAGATATATATGCCACCTTCCTTTGTATTAAATTTCCATGATCCCACTTGGGGCTGACCCCTTCATTTGTCTACTAGATAGTACTGCCTACAACTACTTAAATTTATTGCCCCAGAAACTCTTTTTTTTAAAAATAAATTTATTTATTTTATTTTTGGCTACATTGGGTCTTCGTTGCTGCACGCAGGCTTTCTCTAGTTGCAGCAAGCGCAGGCTACTCTTTTTTTTTTTTTTACATCTTTATTGGAGTATAATTGCTTTACAATGGTGTGTTAGTTTCTGCTTTATAACAAAGTGAATCAGTTATACATATACATATATTTCCATATTTCTTCCCTCTTGCATCTCCCTCCCTCCCACCCTCCCTATCCCACCCCTCTAGGTGGTCACAAAGCACCGAGCTGATCTCCCTGTGCTGCGCAGCTGCTTCCCACTAGCTATCTGTTTTACATTTGGTAGTGTATATATGTCCATGCCTCTCTCTCGCCCTGTCATAGCTCACCCTTCTCCCTCCCCATATCCTCAAGTCCATTCTCTAGTAGGTCTGTGTCTTTATTCCTATCTTACCCCTAGGTTCTTCATGACATTTTTTTTTCTTAAATTCCATATATATGTGTTAGCATACAGTATTTGTCGTTCTCTTTCTGACTTCACTCTATATGACAGACTCTAGGTCCATCCATGTCATTATAAATAGCTCAATTTCATTTCTTTTTATGGCTGAGTAATATTCCATTGTATATATGTGCCACATCTTCTTTATCCATTCATCCGATGATGGGCACTTAGGTTGTTTCCATCTCCTGGCTATTGTAAATAGAGCTTCAATGAACATTTTGGTACATGACTCTTTCTGAATTATGGTTTTCTCAGGGTATATGCCCTGTAGTGGGATTGCTGGGTCATATGGTAGTTCTATTTGTAGGTTTTTAAGGAACCTCCATACAGTTCTCCATAGTGGCTGTACCAATTCACATTCCCACCAGCAGTGCAAGAGTGTTCCCTTTTCTCCACACCCTCTCCAGCATTTATTGTTTTTAGATTTTTTGATGATGGTCATTCTGACTGGTGTGACATGATATCTCATTGTAGTTTTGATTTGCATTTCTCTAATGATTAATGATGTTGAGCATTCTTTCATGTGTTTGTTGGCAGTCTGTATATCTTCTTTGGAGAAATGTCTATTTAGGTCTTCTGCCCATTTTTGGATTGGGTTGTTTGGTTTTTTGTTATTGAGCTGCATGAGCTGCTTGTAAATTTTGGAAATTAATCCTTTGTCAGTTGCTTCATTTGCAAATATTTTCTCCCATTCTGAGGGTTGTCTTTTCGTCTTGTTTATGGTTTCCTTTGCTGTGCAAAAGCTTTGAAGTTTCATTAGGTCCCATTTGTTTATTTTTGTTTTTATTTCCATTTCTCTAGGAGGTGGGTCAAAAAGGATCTTGCTGTGATTTATGTAATAGAGTGTTCTGCCTATGTTTTCCTCTAAGAGTTTGATATTTCTGGCCTTACATTTAGGTCTCTAATCCATTTTGAGCTTATTTTTGTGTATGGTGTCAGGGAGTGATTTAATCTCATACTTTTACACATAGCTGTCCAGTTTTCCCAGCACCACTTATTGAAGAGGCTGTCCTTTTTCCACTGTACATTCCTGCCTCCTTTATCAAAGATAAGGTGACCATATGTGTGTGGGTTTATCTCTGGGCTTTCTATCCTGTTCCATTGATCTATCTTTCTGTTTTTGTGCCAGTACCATACTGTCTTGATTACTGTAGCTTTGTAGTATAGTCTGAACTCAGGGAGCCTGATTCCTCCAGCTCCTTTTTTCGTTCTCAAGATTGCTTTGACTATTCGGGGTCTTTTGTGTTTCCATACAAATTGTGAAATTTTTTATTCTACTTCTGTGAAAAATGCCAGTGGTAGTTTGATAGGGATTGCATTGAATCTGTAGATTGCTTTGGGTAGTAGAGTCATTTTCACAATTAACTCACTTCTACATTGTCAGTTTCTACTCTGTACTAGATTATTCCCACAGGCATGCCAATATGTTATTTTTCCTATCTTAAAAAACAAAACAAAATAAAACACAACACAACCCCCCCCTGTACTCATTAACCCTCATGATATTCTTCTATTTATATTTCTCATCTTTGAAAGAGCTGCTTATGCATGCTATCACTATATTCTCTCTTCTCATTCCTCCTGAACCGTATCAAAGTCTCAATGACCTCATTTTTGTTAAGCCAATAGTCAATTCTCAGTTCTCATCTTCCTTGACCTATCAACATCCTGGGAATAATTTCTCCACTTGCCATTCAGAACACTACATATATGTGGTTTTCATTCTACCTTTTTGACCACAACTTCTCAGGCTTTTTGTGATTTCCTCCCCATTTCCCTCACTCCTCCATGTTGGGGTACTTTAGGAAGCAGTGATGGGTTTTCTTTTCTTTGTCTATGCTCTCCCCCCTTGGTAAGCTCATCTAGTTGTATGATTTTAGGCACATTATATTTGCAGCTTTCTCTCACATTTATAATTTAAGCTTGGACCCCTCTTATGAATTTCATACTTATAAATTCAGTGCCCCTCTTATGAATTTCATGCTTATGAATTCAGTGTTTGCATGAGACAATCCCAGTTTACACTTGTTTTTGGGGTGTAATTATTAATAGAGTTCACTTTCACTCTCTGAAATGTTTTAGTTTGGGTGAAAACTCACATTGCCCTTCTCATAGGTCACACAGGAGGAGATGGTTGTGGATGTGTAGAGGGAACACTGGGAAAGGCTAGAGCACAGAGTCTAGCACACCATCAAACAACTGTTTGTGTTGTGTTCTAAAGTGGGTCCTTTTAGAGTAAATATACATTTTCACCTATGCTTTGCCTTTCTTAGAATTAAATAATTTTAATTTTTATTAAAAAAATAATTAAGACTGAATATATAATCTGTGCACACAAATAAACTTTCTGCTTTTTAAATGTATGGTTTTGGAGGAGCTCAAAGTGAATAAGGAGTCAAGGTAAGGACTAGAGATGAACATTGTCCTGATGATGAAGAAACCACTGTAGCAAAGTATGATGTCTCAGCTAGCCGTCCATAAGCTACAGTGGTCTCCAAATCTTGTGGTTGAATACTCTATCTTTAAAAATTTTTTAGCATAAGCCACCAATAAATTCAAGTAATTGTATATGTATTCTAAAACATATATAAAAATAGAAATGAAAATGGATGCTATGAAGTCAAATATAATGACTATAAACAACTTTTTATTTGTAATTTATTAATGGAGTGATTATAGAGAGCCCCTTACTCTCACTAATATAATAATAATTTAGTGTGAGCAATGTGATTGAATATCCCATTATTTTAAAACTTTCAGCTTACAATTTTTCATACAGAGATTTGAAGATCTGGTTCCTTTTATCTGAATATCTGTTTTTAATTTCTATCATAGGTTAGAGAAAACTTACCAAGATAACCAGATATAATTGGAGGGAGTACAGTGTAGTTGTACTTACTAAACCACGACTTTCATTTTCATCCCAGATATTAATCATGCAAATGTTTTTATTAAGGTATGGCTAGTAAATTTCCTGATATTTATTATTAAATTTTCTTTCAAATTACTTGAAGGATGTTGCATTTTTATATATTTAGTTTATGAGTCTAAAACTCACTGCAATCTTTTGTTTGGAAGACTTATAAACAGGTTAGAAAATTCTGATTACAAGTTTTTTTAAAAATAAACTTTGGGCTTCCCTGGTGGCGCAGTGGTTGAGAGTCCGCCTGCCGATGCAGGGGACACGGGTTCGTGCCCCGGTCCGGGAAGATCCCACATGCCGTGGAGCAGCTGGGCCTGTGAGCCATGGCCACTGAGCCTGCACATCCAGAGCCTGTGCTCCGCAACGGGAGAGGCCACAACAGTGAGAGGCCCGCGTACCGCAAAATAAATAAATAAAAAAAATAAATAAACTTTAATTTTAGAATAGTTTTGAATTACAGAAATGTTGCAGAGAGTACACTGAGTTCCCATGAGGCCCACCCCTAGTTTCCTACTGTTATCATCTTACACTAGTACAGTATATTATTCACAACTAATGAACCAATGTTAATATATTACTATTAACTATAGTCCATACTTCTTTCAGATTTCCTTTGTCTTTACCTAATGTCCCTTTTCTGTTCCAGGATAGAACATGACTCCTTAGGCTCTCCAGACTGTGACAGTTAACTTTCCCTGTTTTCTCAGACTTTCCTTGTTTCTGGTGACCTTGACAGATTTGAGGAGTACTGGTCAGTTACAGAATGTTCCCAAATTTTTTAAGTGTGCAGATATGAATTTTTATAGATGGTACAAATCATATTGCTTTTTGTAACAAATGCATATAGATGTAGAAACATTTAAAAACAGTCATTTTAAACAACTCATCACTCTTAAAAAGCACCTTTTTATTTTTCATTATTAAAACCTCACCTTTATATTGAGTGGGCAGATTATACACAGTTATCACTATTTTTTGAAATTTTCTGCTAGGGGCAAACTACCAAGTGCTACATTTTCCATAGAACAGGCCAGCAGATTTAGAACAACTTTTCTTTTAACAGAAAAATGCACCACTCATCTTTAGGTCAACAACTTTTTAAAGATTTTGATGCAAGATAACAAATACATATCTGGGCTGGGCAGCAGATTCTCTTGTTCACTCCCTACCTCATTACTGAGGTTTTGTAAGAACTCTATTGCATTTTTAAATTAATTTTTATTGGAGTATAGTTGCTTTACAATTTATGTTAGTTTCTACTGAACTCTCTTGTATCTTAAAGGTCTTTAAAAGATGAATTGCATCAATGATTTCCTGCAGTACTCTGTGTACTTCTATCTTTTATTATGCTGCAATAGCTTGCCTGTGAATGATGAAGTGAATGGATTAAATGTGTGGTCCTATCCCTGTAATTTTTCCTTATTATCTTTTCTTTAGTCTGGCCAAAATAGTTACTCCATTAATGTTGTAATGTAAATTTTGTCAGGAAAAAACACTATTTTTAAGAAATTAGGGCTTCCCTGGTGGCGTAGTGGTTGAGAGTCCACCTGCTGATGCAGGGGACACGGGTTCATGCCCCGGTCTGGGAAGATCCCACATGCCGCGAAGTGGCTGGGCCCATGAGCCATGGCCGCTGAGCCTGCGCGTCCAGAGCCTGTTGCTCCACAAAGGGAGAGGCCACAACAGTGAGAGGCCCGCATACCGCGAAAAAAAAAAAAAATTAAAGAACTCACTTTCTGTCAACAATATGTCTTTTATGATACATCTTTAATTTCATGGTACACAAAAAGTTTTGATGTATCTTATTTTTGAAACAGAATTTAGTTGTTATATACTGAAATACTAAGTTATATAAGAAATATAGGTATTTTCCTCCAACTTTAGAGAAAACATATCACCATGTGTAGATTGTTGTTCCAGTTCTTGTTTCTTCCATTCTTCTGTTACGTGTTCTATACATCTTCCAAAATGATTTACTCATAAAAAGGCATATTATTTTGTCTCTGTATTGTATGTGTGTGTGTGTGTCTTCTGCTAATTTTTACCAAGAAAAAGAACAAGGGTTTTCTAGATAATATGTGGCTTTTAAAATTTTTTCTCATAGTGAGAAACTTCTAGAGGTGATGTTATGTCTACCATGCAATTTAATAATGTTGTAAAATTAAGATGACTTTAAACATGACTGAAAAAATTATGCAGCTGTGTCTTCATGTTCTGAGTATGTAATTTTAATATGAGTTATTAATTGTGATGATTGCATACCATCACTGAAGAAAATCTCAAAGATTTGTTGTTAATGGTAGCAGATGTCAATCCATTAACTTCCTGATAATTTTGAAATTTTTGGTCTACTTTGGTTGTGTTAGGTATGATTATGTTATTGCAGTTTTCTAAGGCTGCATACAAAGGATAGAAGAAGTGTCAGCCTTTCTATTTTCTTGATGTTTTTCGTGGGCTTGCATGATTCTTATCACACTCAATCTGTTGGTTTATTTTACCTGAAAAAGTTTGATCCACTGGTCAATTTGTGAAGATTAACTTGTTTAAAACTAGATAATATGATCTATAAATCCACCTAATCACATGCATTCTGAAATGTGCTTCATTACTCTGAAAGCAAAATAACACTTTAGGGCCATATAGTGGGTTAAATGGTGGCCCCCAAAATGTATGTCAACCCAGAACTTCAGAATTGGGTCTTTGTAGATGTTATCGAGATAAGGATCTAGAGATGAGGTCATCTTGGATTAGGTGGGCCCTAAACCCAATAATGGGTATCTTGTAAGAGACTGAAAAGGAAAAGACACAGGGAAGAAGGCCATGGGAAGTCAGAAGCAAAGATTGGAGTGACTTTTCTACAAGCCAAGGAATGTCAAAAATTGCCAGTAGCCACCAGAAGGTGGAAGAAGCAATGAAGGATCCTAGCCTACAGACACATTCACATCTTGATTTTGGACTCCAGAACTGTGAAAGAATAAATTTCAGTTGTTTTAAACTGCCAACTTTGTGGCAATTTGTTATGACAGCCCTAGGAAACAAATACAGGTTCCATTGTCCACTCTTCTGCCCTGTGACTGTCTCACTCTTTCCAGAGGAAACTTAAATTCTATACCTGACTCATGCACACACACCTGACTGTAAACTGAGTGAGGTAAGAGTACAAATCCATGAATTAAATATCAATATCTCAATATTAAGAGAAGCCTTTGTATTGTTCTCACACCCAAAGTAGATGCATCATCTTATATAACACCTGAAGAACATTCACCCCACTTTGGAGACCACTGGGGAGAGACTTTTTATATTCCAAGACTTATCTGTTTAATTGTTTGAGCCGTATCTTAAGAGTCTTATCAGACAATATTCAAGGCCACAGAGCAGCAAGATTTTATTCTTTGAAGAGCTGAGGAAATAGAGTAAGAGAAAGGACATGGGACCAAAACATAGTATTTGGAGGATGTAGAGTAGGGAGGATGGACACTGAAGTTAGAATTCTGGTCCAGGATGTAGCCCTGGCCTGAGCACATAAAGTGTTAACATAGCTCTTTAGGGTCACAAAATATTAATACACTTAATAAATTTGGAAAAATATTTCTACTTCTTTTTGGATGCAATTATGTCATTATTGCATTTAAAAATGATTAAAATAGTATCAAGTGCTTATTGTAGAATACAACAAGGATAAACAAAAATGTAAGACCTATGATGCTATTACTTGGTATATTTCTCCCACCCCCCCACTCCCACC